>NC_140794.1:28452500-29652500 GCF_037176805.1 Vigna unguiculata
TAGTTGTAGCTAGAGTTTGTTGCAATATTAGGAGTTGAAGATATTTCCTTTGATTCTATTTTATGCCAATAGCCAACAACTTTGCTTTCCCAAAACCCTCTCCTCATCCCTTTTTCCTCGCACTCACTTTCATTTGCAGAAACAAAGTAAACCTCTGGATTAAATAGCCTGAGTCAGGGGTTAGTTTTTTATCACCCTGTCTTCTATTTAGTGGCTTTGTCTTGCATTTTGATGTTCCTATTATTGCAACCAAGATGAAGATAGAGTATCCACCCAAAAACCATATACAACTATATATGTGTAATGTTTTTCTCTGTGACCACTATAATCTTGCGTTTCACACCGGTGTTTTGATGCATTGTATAGGGTCAAAGTATCAGAGTATAAGAATATAACTTTTTTTTTATTTTTACTCCTTATTAATGCCCAAAATCTGATCAATTCTGAAAATAATAGATCTAACAAAGGGATCATTCTCATCTTATAAGCCATCTTGCCATGATATGAAAGAGGAGCTCCCACAGCCAACGTATCAATAATTTTCTTTATATCATTGAGAGAGATAAACACCAGCGATCATTCTTTTTGGTGTTTTTAACTTAAGTTTCAGCTTCTTGATCTTTGTTCGAGTGTGAGACGCATAGTATATTTGAAGCTTGGACCAGATTTAAGCAGCAGAATGAAGACGCTAGAAGCCATGCAACAACAAGTTGATCTTGTTGTTCATGTTCAACAAATTTGGATTTATCGTGTTGGACATTTGATCAGAAACATTGAGAAATATTTACGGAGTAGCAGTTTCATCAAATAAGTGCAGAATAAGTCATGGTGAGAAAAAGATGCTCTTGATATCATGTAAAGTTTAAGCAGAAAAAGAAAGCTAAAAACAGAGGAAAACAAAAAAAGAAAGATGAAGAATATGATTTCAATTATCTTGAATGACACGTGGTGACAGGTGATGACACACGTGGGAACTTATGATGTGACAATATTAATATTGGGAGGCAATTTAGTATTCAAAGTTATATGCAATCTTGTTTAGTGATTGATAGAAGATTTTATATTAATCAAAGATAAAACTAAATTATTATATAAAAGAAGATAAAACTCAATTATTATATACAAATAAAAAAATTCATCTGTTTTATAAGATTAAATTAAACTTAAATTGATTATATTAAAATATTGGCTTAGAGTAGAGATTTTTGCAACATTGTTGTTTAACGGATCTCAACATGTTTGGTTCAGCCTAGCATAACTAACAATTTATTTTCAAAAGTTTTCAAAAAAATGTTAAAAGAAATAAACAATTATATTTTACAAATAAGTGAACCTAACATGAATTAAATCACTTTTCTTGAGTGTCTATACTTGGCCACCCTTGATCAGCCTGCAACTTGACAAACTCAGCCAATATCTTGATATCTTCATCTTCCAAACGGGCTCCAAATGTGCACTGACCCCGTGGCATGCACTCTTTACCAAAGCCCTGCATGGAAGTGCAAATAATAAAATATGAACAACAATGAAATACAAAATATTAAGCAAGGCATCAAGTGAAACACATTTACTGTGTGTATATATCTGTGATAGGATGAATTAGCTTGTTTCACTTTTCTTTAGCTTTCTTTAACAAATGAAACATACCCAGAATCTAAACTTAACCATTTATATACCATTTTTATGATTGAAATTAAATCCTCCAAGACATGTGAATGCATGCACACACACACACACTAAAATGTATAATGATTTCATTCTTTGAATCTACACAAGATAACTTACTGGCATTCGTCTTTTGCCATAGTAAGTGACACGATAGATTGCTTCTTCTGTATCAACTCCATTTCTGTTGAGTAACATTAGTATAATTTCAAAGATGTATCAAAATAGAGTCAGAAGTTTACTACACCTTTTGCTAGAGGCCAACAAAATGTGAATTTTAAATTCATATTTGGTGATGTTCTAAAGAACTCATTCATGAAATAGTTGGTACTCAAACGTGTATCCTTTAAAAAATTCAAAGCTTTCTTTCTCCATCATATTTTCAATTCAGCACGAGGGTGCTTAGTTTTCCTCCAATTACCTCTGTAAATCCTTTGTAAATAGAGTTGACCCCTGTAAGTTAAAATAGTGGAAAACAATAACGAAGAATGAACAAATTGAGTTGAGTCTGCAAGGACATAAGGAGATGTCATGCATGCATGCATGCATATAAGGGGATGCTCACCGGTTGTATTATGTTTCCACCTGCATCGTGACATCCAATACAAGCTTGACGAAACAATGTGGTTCCTCTCTGAATATCTACGGCTTGAGCACTTGAAACTGCAGAGTGCAAGAAAATAGACATGAAGTACAATGTTTCTTACATGTAAATATTGCCTTAGAATAGCTTACAAGTCCAGAAGTACGAGTTCTTAAGAGAAACGAAGAAAAAACAAAGTTGATCCAATAACAATAAACGGATTTCAGCCAATTGGGCACACAAATACTTAGCAAGCATGAGATGAGATGATGAATTATCGGTCTGTAAGCCTATGCCACTTTTGTTATAACTGACAATTAGCAAGGAATCAGAATTCAGAATTCAGAATTCATTCCTTGAGTGCATGTTCTTTGATCCTTAAGCAACTATGCAATTTTGCAACACTTGGTAAAAAGAGAGAAATTGAGGATCGGTGATGTGAAGTTGATGAAATGAGATGGTCACAGCGTGGCTTATGCGAGAAGGAAACCTGTTGACCAATTAAGTAGTGTGTCAAGACAACAAAATTTTGTTTATCTCAAACTAGTTCAATACAATTTCTGTGAGTACATATTCGAATTTGTCCCTGAAATACGAGTGTGATGGTTGATAAATCCCTGATTAATTTGGTGGTCAAATCACTCTGATCTTGAACAGTTTGGTCTTGGCCACTAGTTGATTCATTCAATCTTCCTCCTTTCCATTTTCTTTTCCCTTTCCCTTTCTGGTTTTTAAACTGTTTTAGACTTGCAATGTTTGCCCGTGTGCCTTCTCCTCTCTCTCATTAATTCTTTGTGCATGGCGGTGAATTCTGTAATTCTTCAATACTCATTGAATCAAGGTCCTTTGATTCTTCATTTGCCACGACATGATCAAATGCAGAGTTAAGGTTCTCAAGATCTTGTCAACAACCTGCTGCTGATCTGGATCTCCTCCTTGCATGACTTCATTCCATTCACCAGTATTTGAATTCTATTCAAATAATCTGCAGCAGATTCTAGAAGTCATAAACTTGATTTTCTTTCTCTTGTCAGCACCACCATAGGTCTTAACCAAAATATTCTCATACTTGTTTTCTTGTAGTGTGACCTTGGATATTCTTCCAAAAACAGTAACATCAATACATTGATGAATCAAGAATCGGGTATTCAATCAAGTTCCTTGAATTATTTATAATTTGCCTTATAATTGGCAGCAGCATCTATTCCTAATTCATGAAATCCCACCTTCCCCACTTCTCCGACAACTTCGAAACAGAATATCACAATTATCTTCACCCTCCAATCATCAAAATTCTTTCCTTCAAACAATGACAGATTGCTAGAAACAACATTGTCCAAACTCGCCATTTCTTTCTTTTCAAAATTCAGGTTCCTCGGTCCATGAACACAATCAACGTAGCCCTTGATACCACTTTTTTTGAGAAGAAATCACGCACACAAATAGGAAGACGAAGGAAATCACAGAAAGTTAATGTCTTGTTTTATTTTCAAATGTGCATCCTTACACACACACCTTCTCTATTCTATACAAAGAGGTGTCTTTTATATAGTATTGACTAGGACACTAACACCCTTTGAACCGTCTAACAAACTTCTGTAATTTGAATTACAGATGCTCTAAAGTTTAAAAGGTAAAACTCTCTAGTAGAAATGTAATTATTCTATCATTTAATCTGAACTAAAAAATTATCTTCAATATAACTTTCAAAGTTAATCATTATAAAAGATCAAGACACCTATCCTGCACAGTAATAGGATTACAATATAATAGGTCAGTTATATTCCTTGTTCATTGTTCTGTTATATGTATGTATCCTTCAAGAAGAATCATGCAGAAGATGTGTTTCAAGATTGATATGAATCTCTCATATTTGTACATCTCATTCAATTGGGATTCAACTCTCGATTTGTTACTTTGAGAAATCAGTCCTTTCACCTATACTCAATCCTGAAAACAATCGAATCTCTCTATGGTAGAATTGTACTAAGATACATGAATATTATGAAATCTAAATTATTTTAGGTACTGTTTCGGCAGCAACGCCCATGAATAAAAAAAAAAAAAAAAAAAAGAGTGGGTAATTGCATGTTGACAGTAATGCAGTTTGAATCAAAAGCAGAAGCACTAAAGAGGAAAGGAGTGATGAGAGAACTCACGTGGAGTGGTGCTAATTGGAGATAAGACAAGAAAAGCAGCCACAAGAGGAGGAACCATGGTTTTGAACAGCTTCACTTCTTCCCATGCAAGAATTGGCTTCTTTTCCCTCATCACATTGTCCTTTTAATCAACATTTCAATAGCAAGTGTTCTACTTCTCAGTTTCTTTTTCTGGGTTAACACATAACGGTTCAAAATCACAGAATCAAAGTGAGAGAGATAAGAGTGTTTTACCTTAATGGAGAAGATGCGAGTGTAATCAGTGGAACCAGAAATCAACGAAGCAAGTTTCATTTCGTTTGTTTTGTACCATAAGAAGGCTCGACTCGCGACTGAAACTGGATAGCGTGTCTGCAAAGGAGAGTCTGACACATATTTATTTTTTTAGGTTGGAATTTAGTCATATTTTTTTTAATTTAGTTTAATTGACTTTTCTTATCGTTGCATAATAAATAGCATTATCTCTTTGATTACTTTTACATATCTCTTCAGGATTTCTTCACATAATATAGAAAATAATTTTTTTATTCTAATAAAATAGTTGTAAAATTCTTTATTTTAGTCGTTTATATGTTTATGTAACTCAATAAATACATATGTAAAATATTTAAAATTAATGTAAGGGATAAAGGTATAATAGGAAAATGAAAATGATATTTGAACACGATTTTTAGACTTAGTTTTGACATGGTTGACGTGTCACAACACATATGTTTTTAAAATTTATTTTCATTAAATGATATTAACTCTTGCACGTGTGGACAATTTTGGAGGCAAAAGGAAAAGTGTTTTACAAAGAGAAGACAAAAGCATTGTGTTTGGTTGAGAAAGACAGAAGCGACAAGAAGAAATCGATGGGAAGACCTATTTTCGTTGTTGTCATTCATGTCCACGCCGACCGGTGGTTTGTAAGTTTCCTTTTATTGTATCACACACATTTTTCAAACCTTCATCTTCATCATTTTTGTAACCCAACCGTGATTTGTTTTTTTTTTTTTTGGCACAAAGAACCTACAATCCAAACTTCGAAATGTTTGGTTTTTGTGAGATTCACCACAAAAGTTGAAACATTGGGTTTATTTAAGGAAAATGTCATATCTTTCGACGATAGGACTCATTGCAAGCAAGGGATGCAATAGGAGTGATTGCAAGGTTAGGATAATCAAGTTTTTTGGGTGTTGTTTTTGGAATCCTTCCTTTGTCGACGTTCATTTCGTTGTGGGTTCTGTATGTAGGGAGTAGTGCTGGAATAAGTGGGAAGTTTTTCTTATTATTATGAACATCAGTAACAGTTTTTTTAATGCAAAATATGAAACTTAAGTGTTAAGACAAAATGTTTGTTGTCATCGTATCATAGGACAAAAATATTTTCATCACCACCAAATTGAAAAGCTAACTTTTTTGGATGGTGACAATGAAAAGATGCCCCTTAAAGTATGTACGAGGTATGTGGGGAGTCCTGATATATTAACTTGCGAGTTATTCTTATTATTTTGAACATTAGTTGCAGTAATTTAATGAAAAATATAAAAATGAAAAATATAAAACTTGAGAGTCAAGAGAAAATGTTCATTGTCATCATATGATAGCACAATAATATTTTCAGTACTACTAAATGTTAATTGGATGGGGAATGATGGAAAAAGGTCCCATAATTAATGAATGAGATGTGTGGGGACTAATGATGGATTAAGTGGGGAGTTACGATGAACATGATGATCTTGAGTTATGAACAACAAAAATAAATTATTTCCATGATGACTAAATTGAATAGCAGCTTATTTGGATGATGAACATTACAAATTGTCCCATAAGTAATGTAAATGGTATGTGGGAAAAAAACTTTAATGTTAATCCATCAATATTTTTTGGACATTTTTTTCCTTTAATAACTGTAACAAATGATCAAAATATTCAACATTTCTCTCCACTTAATCCATCAGTACTCCCCACATACCTCATACATAACTTATGGAACTTTTTTTCATCACCCGAATCCAAATAAGTTGTTTTTCAATTTAGTACTGATGTAAATAGTTATAGTTTCATTACATTAAACATATTGTGTTAATATTTAAGTTTGATATTTTCTATAAAATTACTGCAACTGATGTTCAAAAATGAAGAATAAATCCCAATTTAATCCAGTACGACTCTCCAAATACTTCATACATACCTTATGGGACATTTTTTCATTACCACCAGCCAAATAAGGTACTTTACAATTTGATGGTGATGGAATTAATTTTGTGTTATGGATGCATGACAACCAATGTACTATGTTAACATTTAAGTTTCATATTTTCCAATGAGTTACTACAACTAATAATCCAAACATTTACAATAACTCCCTAGCTAATCTAGCACGACTCCCCACATACCATTTACATTACTTATAGGATAATTTGTAATGTTCACCATCCAAATAAGCTGCTATTCAATTTAGTCATCATGGAAATAGTTTATTTTTGTTGTTCATAACTCAAGATCAAAATGTCCATCATAACTCCCCACTTAGTCCATCATTAGTCCCCACATACCTCATTCATTAATTATGGGACCTTTTTCCATCATCCCAATCCAATTAACATTTAGTAGTCCTGGAAATATTATTATGCTATCATATAATGACAATGAACATTTTCTCTTGACTCTCAAGTTTTATATTTTCCATTAAATTACTGCAACTAATGTTCAAAATAATAAGAATAACTCGCAAGTTAATCCAACAAGACTCTCCACATACCTCATACATTCTTTAAGGGACATTTTTTCATTACCACCATTTGTTTTTCAATTTGGTGGTGATGAAAATAGTTTTGTCCTATGATATGATGACAACGAACATTTTGTCTTAACACTTAAGTTTCATATTTTGCATTAAAAAAACTGTTAGTGATGTTCATAATAATAAGAAAAACTCCCCACTTATTCCAGCACTACTCCCCACACATATAACCCACAACGAAATGAACGTCAACGAATGAAGGATTCCAACAACACCCAAAAAAACTTGATTCTCTCAACCTTGCAGTCACTCATACCGCACTCTTGCTTGCAATGAGTCTTATCACCGAAAGATATGACATTTTCCTTAAATAAACTCAATGTTTCAACTTTTGTGGTGAATCTCACAAAAACCAAACATTTTGATGTTTGAGTTGTAGGTTCTTTGTGCCAAAAAAATAAACAAATCACGATTAGGTTACAAAACTGATGAAGATGAAAGTCTAGGAAAGGTGTGAGATACAAAAGAAGGAAATTTACAAAACCACCTGTCGGCGTGGGCATGGATGCCGCCAAAAACACTTTTCCCTTTGCCTCCAAAACTGGCCCCACATGCAAGAGTTAATATCATTTAATGAAAATAAATTTTAAAAACTTAAGTGTTGTGTCATGTCAATCATGTCAAAACTAAGTCTAAAAATCATGTTTAAATATCATTTTCGATAGGAAAATAAAGAGTAAATGTGTTTTGAAATTCTAAAGAACAACAATTTTTTCAGTATGTTGAAATATTTCTTAATTAAAAGAAAAATGATATTTTAACTCCTTTTTTACACTACCTACGCGTCATTTACTAATTGCAATTTTAAATTTCTTTTTTCATTGCACACACATGTGGCTTTTGGTGGAAAAGGTTTCCTCTTCAAAGTAGAGAAACTCATTTGAAGAACATCGAAAATCGCCGAAAAGTAGGGCAACCATTACAAGTTTTGTTATGTAGGGTTACAGTAGCACTTTCCATATCTATCTAATTCGTGTTTTTTACTTTTAATTTATTATTTATTTTATAGCAGAATTCCAAAGTAAAAAAAGATTGTCATATTTTCGGTTAGGATTATATAAGCAATTTTCATAAATTAGCCAAGTGAGTGAGATGCCCCTACCTCTCGACTTTCAAATAAAACACTTTCGCTCAACGAGAAAAAGGCACTTGCTCAACAAATAAAGTTTCCCTTGTCTCTTTGATTTCACAAATTATGCTCTCGCTCAACAAGCAAATCACTTGTCCAACTAGTCTGCACAATTCAGAAATCATATCAGATTGGTAAATTTGTTTGCTTGATTTCAAAGGGTATTTTTCTTTCCTCTCATGAGTCAAAACCAATGTTCCCAAATAAAATGTACCCCCTGAAGTCAGTTGAACAAAACTTACCAATCTCATAAGTAACTAACTATTAAACCACATATACATGTATCTACAACTACCTAAATCATCAATTCAATCAATCCACCAAAACACATTATCAAACATGCAACTTTTCACATCATACATCCAATTCAACCACTATAAATCAAATTTAAACAATGCTATATGTACCACACCTAGCCAAACTCGACCGAATAAGTAAACGATACATATATGCCAAGGCGGTCAAGTAGCCAGCCTAGGCCGAGTTGGTCTAAGCCTTACCAGATTAAACCGATAGCATAAACCGTCGAGGAAAGTAGTCGGCCTAGGCCGACTACTCCAATATACTTAGTAAAATTGAAGCCCTTTCGTGTTCAATAGGTCCTAAGGGCCTGGACTAGGGCCCAGGCCCACTTACAGCCCAAACTAAAGCCCAAGCCAGGGCCCGACCCATGGCATAACCAGACATAATTAATGCTCTATAAATACACGTGGACCCTAGTAATTAAAGGTACGCATTCATTAATCACTGATTTGACCTTTTGAGAGTTTTGACTCACTTGAGCTTCGGAGTCCCTTCTGCAGGTAACCCCTCATGGGTCCAAACCGACATGTACTAACCAGGAAGAGGCCAACTGAGGAGATAGCGGACTACATGGGTAAGGTGACGCTTGTGCCTAACTTATCTTGTTTGTTCTCTGCAGGAACAATTGGCGCCCACCGTGGGGCACGAGACGAACACCTTTAGTACCCGTTTTTCTCCGAAGATGGTTTCCAACCGCAGTAGAGTTAGAGTCAACAAGCAGGCAGATGCTGGTCCCTCAGGACCTACTGGCATCACCCCTGACTTAGCCGCCATCCTGGACGGCCAAGCGAAGATGCAACAAGAGCTGGCAGATCTGAAGAAACGCAGCGCTGATGAGATAGAGGCGCTGCGGCAAGAGAACTCTCGCCATAGGCGAAAGATTGAGGCTGATCCTACCCTGAAGGGAAAGGCCAAGGAAGCCTCTGAAGCTGCAAGGTCCCCAGCCTTCCAGCCCACAGAGGAGGAAAGTGAATACAACCTCACCCCTCACACCTTCACCACTACCCAACAAACACCCATTCCCTCCACCTACCCCACTCACTTTCCATCCACTCAACCAGGGCATATCGCAGCCCCAACCCCTGCCTCTACCCTCCCTACCACCCAGATCCCATACAACATACCTACCACCCTACACACCACACATGTTCCACAATACAACCTACAATACCTCCCAACAACCCACATCCCCCCTCACAATCTTACCTCCACCTTCCCCGCTATGATCAACCATCCCATCCTACCTCATCTGTTCCCTCCCCACCAGTCCAGACGTCGTCACCCTTTCACCGACTTTATCGCCAACACCCCTCTACCTCCCCAATGGGAACCCTTTACTTTGGACCGCTATACTGGTGAAACCGACCCTGACGAGCACCTCAAAGTCTATATCACCCATGTCGCCCTGTACACGTCCTAAGACGCAGTCTTCTACAAAGCCTTCCCCACCACCTTCAGGGGCCCTGCTCTGGAATGGTTCACATCCCCTCCGCCTTACTCCATCGACAACTTCAACGTCCTTTCACACATGTTCTCCACCCATTTTGCTAGCAGCCGTCCACACCAAACTACCACAATCTCCCTTTTGGGCATTAGACAGGAACAAGGCGAACCACTCAAAGCGTTCATAGAAAGTTTCAGTAAGGTAGCTCTTCGCACCCCACACCTCAACCAAGAGATGATCCTCCAGTGCATGGTACTTACCCTACAACCCAGCCCCTTCGCCAACAACGTCTACCTCCACTCACCTGCCTCTATGCACGAACTTAAATTGCGCACGACCGACTATGTCCGCATAGAGGAGATGCAAACCCTCCATACCAAATTTTGCAACGACTATGCAGCCACCACCGCCAACTCTACCCCGCAACCTCCCCGCTCTGATACCCGCCCACGTGAGCCCCGCCGACCTCGCTTCACCAGATATGCCCCTCTCACCGTAGCCCGATCTCGCATCCTCAATGAGGCCCTACAAGCTGACCTCATCCCTCCACCACGCAAGACAACCACACCTCCTAACGCTGATATGACCAAATATTGCCGCTACCACCGCAACCATGGCCACACTACAGAAGATTGCAAAGCACTCCAGGAAAAGATAGAAGAACTGGTCAGTGCTGGTCATTTTCGTCGCTTCATCCGTAAAGATGATCATCCCTCTCGATCCCACCACCCCCTCGATCCCACCACAAACGCCCTCCACACGACTCCTGTCACGACAGACGCCCCACCCAACCCCATAACCAGGAACCCGAATCGGCCCGCACCGATATCACCCCTGTCGACCCTCCCCTACGTGGCACCATTAACACCATCTCTAGTGGCTTCTCTAGTGGAGGATCCACCTCTTCTGCCAGAAAGAAATACCTCTGCCATATCCAATTCATCAACCATATCACACATTCCCACCACAGACGTCGCATGCCTCCCATCATCTTCACAGATGACGACTTTCATGGCCTCGACCATCAACAAGATGACCCCATGGTCATCACTATTGAAATCGAAAACTACGTCGTTAAGAATGTCCTTGTCGACCAAGGCAGCTCCGTTGACATCCTTTACTGGGCCACCTACCAAAAACTCCAACTTCCGGACACCACTATGGTCCCGTATGACGAACCAATCTATGGCTTTTCTGGCGAACAGGTATCCACCCGCGGCTACATCGACCTCCACACTGTCTTTTGTGAGGGAACCCAAACCAAAATCATTCCAATCCGCTTCCTTATCGTCGATGCGCCAAGATCCTACAATGTCCTCCTAGGTCGTCCTTCCCTCAACACCCTTGGCACTGTCGTCTCCACCCCCCACTTGGCCATCAAGTTCCCTTCTCCTTCCGGTGACATCCTCACCATCCATTGCGACCAGCGCTTGGCACACGAATGCTACATATGGCCAGCCTGCGCCCACAGCTCCTAATTCAACAAACCAACCACATTGAGCGACCACCTGGATCCGGCATCGCCCTATCAGGCGAAAACCTAGACCTTAGAGTAGGTCGGGATGTTTGTCTCGAACCAGTTGAGGAGACCTCCCCTCTAGAGTTCCCCAATGGCCACTCTATCAACCTAGGCACCAGTTTGAACTCTGACGAGCGTGCCATCATCACACCTATCCTCAACAGCAACACAAACCTTTTCGTCTGGTCAGCCGCTGACCTACCTGGGTTGGACCCTCAAGTGGCATCCCACAAACTATCCATTTACAAAGAAGCCCGATACGTATCCCAAAAGAAACGCAAACTTGGCGAAGAACGCCGACTAGCGGCTAAGGTTGAGGCCGACAAGTTACTAAATGCAGGATTCATAGAAGAAGCTCAGTACACCACTTGGCTTTCTAACGTAGTCCTAGTGAAGAAAGCCAATGGCAAATGGCGGATGTGTGTAGACTACACAGATCTGAACAAGGCCTGCCCGCGCGATGCCTACCCCTTACCCAATATCGACCGACTTGTTGACGGCGCGACAAGGAATAAGGTGCTTAGCCTTTTGGACGCATATTCTGGGTACAACCAAATCCCCATGGCCATATCTGAAATGCACAAGACCGCCTTCATCACAGACGATGCCAACTACTTTTATAGAGTCATGCCTTTTGGTCTGAAGAACGCTGGAGCAACCTACCAATGGCTAATGAACAAGGTCTTCAGTCATCTAATGGGATAATATGTCGAAGTATATGTTGACGACATGGTTGTCAAGTCTCCAAGTCATCACCAACATCTCGAGGACCTCTCGGTTGTCTTTTCCGCGCTACGCCAATACAACCTCCGCCTCAACCCTGACAAATGTGTATTCGGCGTCGACCGTAGTAAATTTCTTGGGTTTATGTTGACCCAACGTGGCATAGAAGCCAATCTCGAAAAATACAAGGCCATTATTGAGATGCGCAGTCCCACTACCATCAAAGAGGTCCAATGCCTCATAGGCCGCCTCACAGCCATTTCCCGCTTCCTACCCAAACTGGCCGAACAAACCCAACCCATCGTCCAACTTCTAAAGAAATCCACCCGGTTCACGTGGACTGATGATTGTGAACAAATCTTCCAAAAGTTGAAAACAACCCTGACCTCACCACCTATCCTCCACAAGCCGGACACTCGCCAACCCCTCGTTGTATACATCACGGCCACCGACCACACTGTCAGCGTCACGCTCGTCCAAGAAATAGAAGGCACACAGCATCTTGTCTACTTCGTTAGCAGAACACTGCAAGATCCTGAAACCAGATATCAAATGGTAGAGAAGCTGGCCTTATCCTTAGTCCACGCAGCCCGCCGCCTACGCCCATACTTCCAAAACCACAGCATCACCGTCAAAATCGACTACCCAATTCAAAAAATATTGCAAAAACCAGATCTAGCCGGACGGATGTCATCTTGGGCCGTCGAGCTGTCGGAATTCAACATTCGCTACGAACCCCATGGTCTCATTAAAGCCCAATGTCTTCTAGATTTTGTCAATGACCTCCAGCACACACCCACAGAGGACCAGTGGACGCTTCATGTAGATGGTTTCTCAAATCCAAAAGGTGTCGGTGCTGGCATCGTGTTAGAAGGACCCAATGACATCCTCATCGAAAAATCCCTCGACTTTGCCTTCAAAACATCAAATAACCAGGCCGAATACGAAGCTATCCTCGTCGGCCTTTCTCTTGCCCGCGAAGTTGGTGTCAAGACGTTAACATGTAAGACCGACTCCAAACTTACTGTAGGGCACCTAAACGATGAATTACAAATTAAAGACCCCATCCTTCTACAGTATTACCACCTAGTCCGCGCAGTCATACAATCCGCCTTCGAATGAGTCCGTATCGAACATATCCCAAGAACCGACAACATCAGAGCCAACATCCTCTCAAAATTAGCCAACACCAAATTGAAAAGCCGCCAGCGATCTCTACTACAGCAAACATTATCCACACCCTTCATCACAAATACCTGCCAAAACCTAACCTACACCCCAACTAACAGCACCACCCCTCCCCAAAACCATAACTGGACCACCCCCTATATCCAATACCTAAGAACCGGCAACCCCCCACAAGATGCGAACAAAACTTGGCTGGCTAAGGCCGCCAGGTATACCATGATAGGCGACGATCTTTACAAGCGCGGATACAGCCAACCTCTCCCCAAATGTGTCACGGTAGAGCAAGCGCAATATATCATTAAAGAGCTACACGAAGGCATTTGCGGCTACCATTCCGACGCACGTACCATGGCTACAAGAGTCCTTAGAGCCGGGTACTTCTGGCCGACTATAGAAGCAGACTGCCAAGATTATGTCAGAAAGTGCAAACCATGCCAGAAACATGGCAACCTCATCCACCAGAAACAAGAACAGCTACACCACATACTATCCCCATGGCCATTCGCTAAATGGGGAATGGATATCCTCGGCCCATTCTCACCCGACAAAGGGCAAGTGAAATTCCTAATTGTAGTCGTCGACTACTTCACCAAATGGATAGAAGTCAAACTGCTAACCACCAGCACGGCCCATCAAGTTCAACAATTTGTTTGGAAAGATATTATATGCAGATATGATGTTCCACATACCATCATCATAGACAATGGCCGACAATTTATAGATAAGGAGCTAGCCAAGTTCTACACTGGCATGGGCATCAAACACATCACAAGTTCTGTAGAACATCCACAAACCAATGGACAAGCAGAGGCGGCCAATAAAGTTATCCTAGTGGAGCTACACAAGAGATTAGATAGCGCCAAAGGTCGATGGCCCGAAGAGTTAGTAGAAGTGCTATGGGCTTACAGGTGCACCCCTCAATCATCAATAAACGAATCCCCATTCAGCCTAGTTTACGGTGCAAACGTCATGATACCGGTTGAGATTGACGAACCATCCCTGCACCGAGAACTATACGACCCAACCCACAACCACTAAAACATGGCTACGCATCTCGACCTCCTACCCGAACTTAGAGAAAAAGCCCAGATACGCAATTTAGCTGTCAAACGACGAGCTACCAGAAAGTATAACGCAAACCTATGTCCACGATCATTCACAATCGGGGACTTAGTATGGAGAATGGTCAGCAGTGCAAGAAAGAAGGATGACAAGTTCTCCGCCAACTGGGACGGCCCATATCGCATACGTGAAGACATAGAAGGTGGAGCTTATCACCTCAAACATCTATCTGGGGAAGAGATACCTAACACTTGGAACGTGTCCCACCTCAAGTTCTATTTCAGTTAAATGTATGTTGCATTAAACTGAATACTTGTAACCCTGGGTGTACTCTTTTTCCTCACCTGGTCTTTTTTCCCTAAGGAGGGTTTTGGCCAGAGAGATTTTAACGAGGCACCCCATATTCAATAAATAAAACAAAGGGTTCTCAACTGTACAGCTCTCCTATGTTTTTACTCTCATATTCCTTTAAAGTTTCCCAACCTTATCACAAGTAAGCGGCTTGGGTCGAACACCTTTAACTTGTGTTTAATTTGCTCAAGTTCCCCACCCTTACCACAAGTAAGCGGTCTGGGTCGAACACCCTTAACTTGTGTTTAATTTGCTCAAGTTCCCCAACCTTACCACAAGTAAGCGGCCTGGGCCGAACACCCTTAACTTGTGTTTAATTCGCTCAAGTTCCCCACCCTTACCACAAGTAAGCGGCCTGGGTCGAACACCCTTAACTTGTGTTTAATTCGCTCAAGTTCCCTACCCTTACCACAAGTAAGCGGCCAGGGTCGAACACCCTTAACTTGTGTTTAATTCGCTCAAGTTCCCCACCCTTACCACAAGTAAGCGGCCTGGTTCGAACACCCTTAACTTGTGTTTAATTCGCTCAAGTTCCCCACCCTTAACACAAGTAAGCGATTGGGTCGAACACCCATAACATACAATTGAACGCACCATACATACACCACAAATCATCAAAATCCATCATACACAATAACATACAGAACCTTTTAATCGCATTCAACATAAGTGCAAGAATGTACCAATGTAACGTAATGTACCAACTATTACAGACATAAGCTCAAATAATATTTTCAAATCAATAAAAACTGAGATCCTATTCTGCTGCATCAAGGGCCACCTCCTCGGCATCGCCCACTCCTTTCTCCTCTTCAACCGCCTTCTCCTCCGCCTCCTCATCCGCGTTGCTTTCGTCTTCCTTGACAAGCTTTCCGTCAATAACGTCCCTGTTCACATCAAACTTTGAGTCTGTGATGTCAACATCCTGATGGAAAAAGGTCGCTTGACGTAGTCCCTTCTCAAAGCCGTTGATGTGCTCTTGTATAATACAATTCTTCAGGTCGTCAAGCTCACCCACAGCACCGTCATACTTGTCTTTCAATTCATCATAGTCTTCCTCTAACTCCCCTATTCTTTTGTTCAATTTTCCCTCTGAATCCAAACAACGACCTTCCACGTTGCCAACCTCTTTCTCTCTTCTTCCCAACTCTCCCTTTCCTTCTTCCACGAAGCCTTCTCTTCCTCAAGCTTGTCGACTTTTCCCTGCAGCTCTTCTACCTTCTCCCAACCTCCCTCCTTCACCTCCCGCCGATATAAAGACCCTACATGGCGACTTAATATCAAGGCTTTACTCCCAAATTCCACCATTGTCCTTACGATATGATCCGCCTCCATACCATCAATAGAGTTTATAATGGTCTCTAGGAGGTTGATCGCGATATCCTTCCTCAAAGATATTTATGGCAACTCAATTATGCCAAACTCTGGTCCCTTCTCCCCACTAGCCGACCCTGCCCCACTGGCCGACCCCACCCCGAGCAAGACCGCCCTCACTTTCTTCACATCCTTCCCCTTGCTGGCGCGAGGCGGCAACTCAACTTTCCTCTTCGTTCCACCATGTACATGAACTTCCACCACGGACTCTTGCAAGTTGGGAATGGCAGTCTTCCCAGCTGCCTTAGCCTTAGCGGCCATCTCCTTCCTCAACGACTAGAAGAGCGCCAAATTCTTCTTCCCTGATTATGCCATGTGCCCTACAATAACATATTAAACCCCAGTAAAACAACTTAGAATCATTAACACAATTTAAGTAACAAACGGATACCTTCAATATCTATAATCGGATGCACCGAATTATAAACTCTAACTAAGCCCTTAGTGGGCAACTTATCGACAAACTTCATTAAGATCTCCACCACCTCCTTATCCCCCGCCGACAACTCGTCGGTCCCCATATCCTTGTACCGAGAAAGGGTACCTGTAACATCCCGTCAGGATATTACTAATTTATAAATAAATAATTGGAATAATTAAGACAACATGTTTAATAATACCTCATTTTCCCAAAACGCGGGAAAATTTAAAACTTTATTAATTGCTGATAAAAACTTAGAACGTCCATCACATAATTAAAATCCAATGTTATTAAGTCACCCATCCGGGTTTACAAATATTTCCAAAACAAGTAATACAAGTAAAAAGTTTCCCCAACTCAATCCCCTCTCCACGCCTAAGCTGCACCTGAGCCACCTGCATCACCAGCATCTGCTCCCGTGTACCGCGTACACGATCATCGCCACACACACGCAGATAGGGTGAGCTTAGCAGATAAAACACATATATATTCAAAGCTATAAACATATATATATAAATCAGTATACATACACATAACATCACTTAAATTTAACTTTCCACATTGCCCTATATTTTTATTCCCTCGATTCAATCTCCAATACGTTTATTCGTGTTCTACTTCGTCTGTTAATTACTTCAAGGTGACTTGCTGCCATACCTATCGGCCACAACCGATAGAGCACGTGCGGGAATACATGCTACGGATCATACACCGCAACGCCAGGTAGAGTTCCCACATACGAACAAAGTCCGTATCGTCCCAAGACTACCTAACTCGTCAGCCAACAACTGAGGAGGGCAATCTATCTGGACCCATCCGTACTGGCCACAACCAGCACACTCATACCGGCCACACTCGCCAACCCGAGCCACAACTCAAGGGTTCCTCGTGTTCGTCCGCCATCCCGAGCCACAACTCAAGAGATGCTATTCCGAGCCACAACTCAAGGAATACCACGTGCTTAACCCCTATCCCGAGCCACAACTCAAGGGATACGTTCCGAGCCACAACTCAAGGAACTCCAGCAACCTCACCTCTAAAGCACTACCAGAAGCCTTGTAGAACACCCTATGAAGTCCAACAACTGGGACTTACAGCAGCTAAACCGCCTGGCGGGGGACACGTACCGCTAGGCGCCACAGCTTCCAGACCGCTTGGGAGCTATGATGAGTCGAACCTTGGCTCACATTCAATAATTAACTTTTGGGGAATTTAATATTATTTTTGCGCTTACAAATTTGATATTAGTTGCATCAAATTTATTATTAGATATTCTTGAGTTTACTAATGCAAGTGTAATTTAAATTAGGTCCTTAAGGGTGTAAATAATGAATCTTTTAATTCATAGATTAAGTCCCAAAATAGGAATTTTGGAGAGAAATAGTTCAGGTACTAAATGCACCCCCAATTCTCATGTTTACACCCCTTTTTCGAAATGGAATATCTATTATTAAAATAAAATATTTCTAGGACTAGCTGCACCCCCTGATTTCAGGTTTACACCCCCTTCTGTAATTTAACTTTAAATTTCTGCTTTGCACCCCTCCTTTTTACTAAGTTGCACCCCTAATGTCACTTAAACTCTAGTCCACCAGATTTCGCCACGTGGCAATCCTCCACTTACTAAATTAACCATTCACAGTTTGCCACATCATCAATCTTCCATTAACTCAAATCACTAATCGAAACATGCCACATCATCACTCTCTCTCTCTCCTTCAAACAACCAAAACCCTAACCCTAACTCTTTCTCTCCTTCCATCTCCATGTCGCAGCCGCCAATCCCGACGCCGGCCGTCACCACTACTCCAACCGTCGTTGCAGCTTGCCGGAACACGGCCACCAGAACTCCGGCAATGCCTGCGCCACTGCCCACATCTTCTCGCACCAACTGCCATTCTCGCGCCTCTTCCTCTCCTTCATCCCGATGCAACCACCGTCGCTCAATCGCCGGAAAACATAGCCCTCGTGGCTGAACCAGTTCTGCGCGACATCTGCATCCTCTTCGCAGTCCTGCAACCACCACCACACCGTGACAGCTTGCGTAGGGACAACGGCCGCCACCTCCTGCAACTCTCGCACCACCGTGAACCACCGTTGCGTCTTCTTCATCACGAAGTCACCACCAACGCGCGCACACCAAAACCGCAGCCCCTTCATCTTCGCATCATGCCAGTATCACCATGCCTGCAGCATTCTCTCACACGTCCAGACCCACCACTGCTGCACCAGGTCTGCTCTTGAGATCTGCAACGACCAACTCAAAGCTCCGCTGCGTTGCCATCGCCACCATCGTCTTCGTTCAGGATACTGTGGGAAACACCATTGCAGCGGCACTCGCGGCTTCTGCAGCAGCCACGACCACTCACGGAACCACCACCAAACCCTAATTGCGGAAAGGAAAACTGATTTGGGAAGAGAGAGACTGCTCCGACACGTGGCAGCCTCTAGTTGGGTTGTTAAAAAGTCAAGACTGGTCAACCAGTCAACTCTGAGCAAGGATTTGGTCAACAGTGGTCAAATTATCTATTTTATGCTATATCAGGCAGGTGGTTCCTCTATAGGAACCCTAAATTGGCCTAGGAAGGAAAAGATAGTCTGGCGGCAGTTCACCACTAACCAGACTAATTCTGGAAATTTCCCAGAATCACAATCTTTAAAAATGGAATATACAAATCCTACATAATCATACCAAATTCAGCATACCAATCAGAATTAAATTAATCAACGCATGAATTACCCTATTTAGCATGCCATTCAAATTAAAAATAGAGTTAACGCGTAAAAGCTCCCCTAACCTGGTTCCTTAGCTTAAATTAGACAATTGATGAAGCTCTCCCTTGATCACCAATGGCCACCTTTGGTTTCCCTCAATTCTGCCTTCAACTCCCTCACGTCAGCCCCTCTCACTCACCCTTGCCTCTGTTTTTCTAAGTCTAGGTTCAGCCTTGCCAAAACCTTGCCTAAACTCTAACTTTTTCCTTTTAAACTAGTACTTTAGGTTACCTAAAAATATTAAAACGAATTTAATTTCATTTACCTTTTAATAACCCTCCATCTCTCATCATGAATGAGAATGCAGCCCCCCCTTGGCCGTACTGCTTCCCATTGCCTCTGTTAACCTTTCCCATTTCCCTCTAAAGTCACCATTAGCAAAATAAAAATAAGCATAATTTCCATTTAGCCTTTCCAAGGTTTGAACCCATGACCCCATTGTTACCACTCAAGTGCATAACCATTTCAACCAATCATGTTTCATGCTAACCATCACAATTCAAGTATCATAACATACAAGAACATGTTTTCATAAATTTAAATAACAAACCATAACATCAAAAGTTAGCATACATAGGACTCGAACCCAAGTCCTCTCGCACAATCAAAGTGCTCTCAACCATATGAGCTAGCACTTTTCCACGTCTTACCAATCATAATTTAATGTCATAATTATTACCCCTCCAGTATTTATTAATTAATTATTTATTTAATTAATTAAATTCTACAGGTCTTACAGTACCCGTCCAGCTAAATGGGAATTTTGTACTCCCATCTGCGTTCAAGAAATAGGGCTTGCCTTCTTCCTTCACCACAACTTTGAAGTACCCGTCCTTAAAGTGCTTAAAAGACTGGGAAAATGCGTCCAGTCTACTGATACTAGGACGACTTATCAGAGACAGCCAAGTAGTCGGCTGGCGGGGTCTAGTGTCATAGAAGTACAGGAAAGCGTAAGGTGAAGGCTCCAAGTATAGAGATTGGAACAAGATGCGGAAGGCTTGCAAGTAAGCCCAACTATACGGGTGCAACTGTGTAGGTGCCACGTTCAGCGTGCGCAACACACCCATAGTGAAGTCATCTAACGGTAGTCGCACATGTAGCTGAGAAAAGTGACACATGTACATGTAGAAGAACTTCTCTGTGGCCCCCTCCTGCCCGTGACACACACAGTCAATAGCGCTAACCCTCTTCAGGGAAACAATATCCCCGCTTACACCCTTTGTGATGACAAGCGTACAGTTCAGCCAAGAGTTCAATAAGCGAGACCACCGGAATAAAGATGATTGATTGCGGACATCGACAACCACCCACCCATAACGGCCTTTGGCCGGCCAGTCACTCTCGGCCAACTCCTCTAGGGGATCTTCTCGGACCTCCCTCACCATTTCCATGGGGATCCCGCTTACCATACCTCCAGAACTGGTACCCTCTTCATCAACTTGCCTACCTCTACTCCTCTCCGACCCCATACTCTCACTACTAGATGTGGACAACGACACGCTATCACTACTAGACATACCTTTTCTCATGTTTTCGGAAAGATATCGGCTGAAATTGGGAACTAGTCGGACAGGAAAACGCACACAAGACCTTTGAATACGAAATTCTCGCAAATGAACCAAGTAAACCCTCGCTTGTTTTGAAATCCATATTTATAGGCCAAAATCCCAAACGGCGAAAACCCCTTCTCGCCAAAACAACAACTCATACCAATCGACACCATCATCACAAGAGACGTGACTCTAAAAAACGACGACGACAAAACTTCCTGATTTGATCCCTGACACCCCTTCCCCTACCATCAAACTGTTACCACTTTTTAGCCTTAACACTGTTCATCACACTTAAAGGCTAGGAGACTGGTGTACCACACCTAGCCGATCTCGCGAGCATACCAACACATAATCACCCTTGACCGACAACTCATATCGGCCAAGGCTGGGAGACTGGTGTACCACACCTAGCCAAAGTCAACCGAATAAGTAAATGATACATATATGCCAAGGCGGTCAAGTAGTCAGCCTAGGTCGAGTTGGTCTAAGCCTTACCAGATTAAACCGATAGCATAAACCGTCGAGGAAAGTAGTCGGCCTAGGCCGACTACTCCAATATACTTAGTAAAATTGAAGCCTCTTCGTGTTCAATAGGTCCTAAGAGCCTGGACTAGGGCCTAGGCCCACTTACAGCCCAAACTAAAGCCCAAGCCAAGGCCCGGCCCATGGCATAACCAAACATAATTAATGCTCTATAAATACACGTGGACCCCAGTAATTAAAGGTACGCATTCATTAATCATTGATTTGACCTTTTGAGAGTTTTGACTCACTTGAGCTTCGGAGTCCCTTCTGCAGGTAACCCCTCTTGGGTCCAAACCGACATGTACCAACCGGGAAAAGGCCAACTGAGGAGATAGCGAACTACATGGGTAAGGTGACGCTTGTGCCTAACTTATCTTGTTTGTTCTCTGCAGGAACACTATCATCACACAATGCAATCAATTTAAATAGCTAACCTCCCTTATATGACTACAAGCATAATACACACTCTTCTCTACCTCTAAGCACTCTTAATAATAGAGAAGGCGACATCTACACAAAAGATGTATAAATAATCACAGCCTAACAATCCTAATTCAATAAAGAATCATCAAGAGCTTTTAGACTAGAAATGCAACCATAAACATTGTCCAAGCCAACGACTAAACAACTCTGAAAAAGAGTAAAGAGAAACTTTTGTTCGATAATTTGATAAGTGGTACTCTTGATTTTCAAACAAAAGCTTAGAAAGAAGTTAATTGATTTCTATTTATATGAAAACTTTTTAATAACAAAGTAATTTAGTGTCTATTATAAAACTATTTCTCCTTTTAAGTATTTTATAAAGTCTTATAGGACGTATATTTATTATTTGAATGAAAATTTCAATTATGTGCAATTTGTGCAACTTCAATATCATATTTGATTTGAATTGTATCATGCACAAAGTAATTATTAATCACTCTTACTAGACAACGATAATTCACTTAAAGTAATTTTTTTTGTGGTCTCCACACTTTATTAGTTAGAATTAATCTACATTTTTTTAATCTTTTATATTTTGTAAAAGATTAATTTTTTTTGTATGAAATTTAGTCTTAATTTTTTAATTCGGTTTAATTGACTTTTCTAATTGTTGTATAATTAAGAGTATTATTCTCTTTTGATTTCTTTTGTGTCTTTTAAGTTTCTATTTTTTTACATAAACTAAGAAAATAAATTTTTATTCTAATAAAATAGTTGTAAAATTATTTATTTTAGTCATTTATATATATGTTTAATCAATATGTATATATGTGTAAAATATTTAAAATTAATGTAAGGGCTAAATGTATAATAGGTAAAGAAAGAGTAAACGTGTTTTTGAAATTCTAAAGAACACATAAATATCAACAATTTTTTTTTGCAAACTTAAGACATAAAAAGGAATGAAGGGGATAATAATTGAATCAAGTATTTATAAACTTTTTATATTTTCTTAAGAAAACTTTTTTTAAAAGAAGTGTTCACTGAGGATAGGAGAATAACTTAGGTTACCTTCTTTTCTATAATAACTAGAATTTTGTTCCGTGCAACGCATGTAGAGCTGTCAAAATGGGTTGGAACCTGCGAGCCAACTCGGCTTATCACAGGTTCGGGCTGGGTTTGGTTGAATTTTTTTTATAAATTTCAATACGGGTTAACTTTTGACCCGGTTCATTTAGAACCCGGCTCATCCGGGTTGAACCCGTGATGAGCCACCGGCTCACCAACCCGCAGATAAAAGGGTCACACAAGTGTTTTTATTTATTTTTATTAAGTTGGGCTTTACATTTGGGTCATGTTAGATTTTTTTTTATCCAACACATAAATAATTTGTATTTTTTTATTTTGGTTTGTATTTTGATTGTATTAAATTTTATTTAGATTTTAATTAGAATTACAATTTAGTTTTGACTAAAAAAATAAAAAAATAATTTTTTTTAATTAAGTGAACCCGTGAGTCAACCCGTTTAACCTGCCAACCCGTGGTGGGCCGGGCCGGGTTCGAATTTTTTTGGCTCGCTAAAAAGTGAGTCGAGTTAGGTTGGCTCACTAAATCATTAACACGTGATGGGTCGAGCCGGGTTACCCGTTTTGACATCTCTAAACGCACGAATTATTTTTTAGATGAATGAATTTTGGTTTTTTAGTAAATGGAAAAAAATTAAGTTAAAAATAGATATAAAAAATAATGATAAATATAATTTAAATTAGGAAATATCAATTTTATCATGTTTATAAATGAATTTAATAATTCTGAATATCTAGGATCATGACAATACTAATCGTGGTAATTATTGTTTTATCCAATATAAAGTTTTAACTTTCTGAACATTTATATATGTACCTGTTATGACATTTGTACAAAACTTCTAATTGATTTCATGGGTCAAAAGACCATTATAATCTGCAATATAAAATCGATATAATTTTATTAAATTTAAAATTGGATTAAAAAAAACAAGGGTTAAATATGTTTTTATCCCTTAACTTTCAGTGAATTTTGGAATTAGTCCATTTTGAAACTTTGAACCAATTTAGTCCTTCATCTTTTGAAATACGTGGATTTAGTCCTTTTAATCAAATTTTGTAAAGTTTATTTGACATTTCAAGCGCGTTTCACAATAGTATTTGACTTAACATTAAAGCAAAAATGTGTCAAATAGTATCAATTCAAATACAATCCTAAAATGCGTACGAAATATCAAATAAACCTAACAAAATTTGATTAAAAGGACTAAATCCACGTATTCCGAAAGATGAAGGACTAAATTGGTCCAAAGTTTCAAAATGGACTAATTCCAAAATTCACTGAAAGTTAAGGGACCAAAAACATATTTAACCCAAAAAACAAAAAACTGATAAGATTAATTTTAATTAATATAATAACATATAAAAATATGAAAATAATTAAAATAAAATAAAAAAGGAAAAATAAATTAAAAGAAGAAATTTCTTATCATTTTTCACAAATAACATTAATATAAATTTCTTTATACAATAAATAATAAATAATAACATTAGAATTAATAAATACGAAAAGTAATAAATACTAATGTTATAATTAATAGATACTAAAGGTTATTATGTTTTGGTTCTATACAAAATTGTGGTTGCAAAATTGAGAAATTATAATTGTATAAATAAAATCCAATTCAATAAATTTTCAATACATTACAAAAATTTTCAATTAAAAATTAATACAATTATAATTTCTCAATTTTATAACCACAATTTTGTATAGAATCAAAATATAATAACCTTTAGTATCTATTAATTATAACGTTATTAATTATAACGTTAGTATTTATTAATTTTCGTATTTATTAATTATAATGTTATTATTTATTATTTATTATATAAAGAAATTTATATTAATGTTATTCGTGAAGAGGAATAAAAAATTTCTTCTTTTAATTTATTTTTCTTTTTTTATTTTATTTTAATTATTTTAATATTTTTATATGATATTATATTAATTATTTTCATACTTTATATATTAATATTATTTGTGAAGCCTAATAAAAAAATTGCTTCTTTTTTATTTTATTTTAATTCTTTTCGTATTTCCATGTTTATTAAACAAAAGTATATATAAATCATTTCAAAATTATATATTAATATTTCATGTTTGAAACAAAATATTGTATTTTAAAAGTACACAATATAAAATAAATACTAAAAAATTAAATTAAATATTAAATTATGTAATTAAGTATTAATGAGAGAGTTTAAATACTTTCTTTTTTTATCAAAATCAATATTAAAATAAAATCACTAATTGTTCTACAAACTTAGAAGAAACTACAATTATAAAAGAAAAACTGGTCGTATCATGAAAAAAAAAAGGTGGTAGATTCATTTCCTTTAAATTTAACTTTATTAGAGACAATCCTTCCATATCTAATATCATTAAATTTTTTTATCTCATGTTGAATATTATGATCTTCGTAATGTGTGCTTGAACTTGAAATATATATTGATTTTAGAAATAAGATAAAATTTTTTAAAACAAATATCATGATAATCTGATTTTTTTTCTTTTTTGTGATGTAACTGAATTTGTAAACAATTTTATCATACATAACACACATTACTTCGATGTTGGACAGTCCGATGCTTACTGATTTTAACATTGTATTGGGAGATTACGAAATCATCTCATGAAATTTATGCGACTTCCTTAAATCAAACCATGTGAGTGTAAATTTATGTTCTTTAAATTCTCAGATCTTCTTTTCAACTCTTTGCCTCTCTTCCAAACTGAGAAAAACCAGCACAACATCTTTGAGTGAAGTTACGTTCATGAAAAATTGGGTAGGCAAAGTTGAAAGCAAGAAAAATCTACACTTTACAATAATTTACCATTAAACAATTAGATCAACACAAAATGCAGCAAATTTCTTTGTTATTTCTCCTCGTAAAAAAGCTAGTAGAAGTTTAGTTAAGCTGATCCACATTGTTGAACTTAATTTCTATAACAATTAACATGATCCATCTTAAGTAGCAAAACTATTAAATTATACTTTGAAGCATAGGAATGAAAGTAAAAAAGTAAACAACTTGCTCTTTCTTGTCCCTGGTTTGGATAGATCATCCAGTTTATTAAAAGCAAATCTATTTCAACATAAATTAGAGTCTAATGCTAATAATTTTCCAACAATTTTCCAAAAGCAATGTCAAAGCTATTTAATTTATGTGCAAAATAATATATAGTATGCCAAACCTGTAGAATAAATTTCATGAAAAACTATTAAGATAAATTATAAATAAATATGTTAGTGTTTTACCCAATGTATCAAAGCTCTTTAATTTATGTGCAAAGTATGTGTAGTATGCCAAACCTATAGAATTAATTTCATGAAAAACTATTAAGACAAATTATAAATAACTATGTTAGTGTTTTACCCAATGTATCACAAAAAAATATTAAAATAAAAAAAAAGAAAATCTATTATAGAATGAAATGATCAGAAGTATGTGTATTGTGTACTAGTTCACAGCTTCTACCAGTACCTTAATACAACAATATTTAACATGCCAACCGAAATAAACTAAAGAAAATGGGTGAAGGAGAATTTTGTTGCTGAGCTATTTCTTCAAGGGAGTTTGAGAGCATAAAGAGAACAGTAAATAAATAAAAATAACCTAAAATGCACAAAATTAAGTATGAATATCTAAGGGAAAAAATTGATGCTGAGTTAATAATTATATAAAAGGATGATGAGTTTTACCAAAATACAATTTTCCAAATCTTTCGTCTCCTAGTTCTCTGTCAGGATCAAAGAAGTTTGTAGTTTCTTAAAAGTGTTTACTTCCCTTCTCAAATTCTTCTAAAGAGGAACTATGTGAGATTATTTTATAATTAGATAGTACAAAAGATGTTATTGCATGGAGATAATTCTTTTTCATTAGACAACCATAACACAAAATCTAAATGAAAATAGTCAAATACAATTACAGACCAAAATTCTGATTATAATTTGTCTTTAGACAAACAACAACAACACAAATATCATAACATCAATCTTCCAAAATAATCTGAATGAAGACAAAATAGAAATGTTGATAATCCAAAAGTTTAGACAATTCATTTGCAATACACAACACACTTTTGTTTTTTAATATTTTTTAGCAACATCTTCAATGATAACTCATCATTGTATGTGATGGGGAAAACAATAACAAACAATATACCAGAGAATGCAGCGGATATAATTTCCCCTAACTTGCAAGAATCTATGAGGAGCAATAATCAAAGAGCAGCAATAATAAATCACCAAAAGCAGAAATAAAGACACCAAGATTTTTAACGTGGAAAACCCCTCAAATCAAGGGTAAAAACCACGAGTCGTCCAGACCAAAGAAATAGCTCCACTATGATCAACAAGAGTACAAAATAGTCTCAATCAATAGCACAAATTAGTGCCAACACCCAACCAAATAACAAAGCAACAAAGCTTTCAAATACTCATCACAAGAATACCTTGTAGAAGGTTGTTTCTGTCTATCAGACCTCCTGAGTTGGACTTGAGGTGATTCAGATATATCACCAAGATCATCATCATCATCATGTTCCTCTTGAGCATCATCAATTGGAACCTCTACTCCACTTCCAAACTGTTGATCATCAACATCACCATGTTGCTCATTGTCTTGAGCTTCTATTTCAACATTCTCCAAATTGTGAGCGGACAACCTCATCGGATTACCATCAGTGAGATTACTGTCTTTTTCGGGTGTGGTCTTCTCCACCTTATCAATGTCTTCAATGGTCTGGTCTTCCATGAATTGTACATCACGGCTTCTAACAAGCTTCTTCTCAACAGGATCATAAAACCTGTAGCCAAATTCATCCTCACCATAGCCAATAAAGATACATTGCCTTGTCTTTTTATCTAACTTGGATCTTTCATCCTTAGGAACATGAACAAATGCCCTGCAACCAAAGACACGCAAATGGTCATAGCTAACATTCTTACCAAACCAAATTTTGTCTGGCACCTCAGTATTCAAAGCAACTGCGGGACTGAGATTAATAACATGCACAGCTGCAAGCAATGCCTCTCCCCAAAAGTGCTTAGGCAACTTTGCTTCCGAAAGCATACATGTAACCCTTTCAACCAAGGTCCTGTTCATCCTCTCCGCTAGACCATTCAACTGAGGAGTTTTAGGAGGAGTCTTCTCGTGTCTAATACCATGCTGCCTGCAATAAACATCAAAAGGTCCACGGTACTCACCACCATTATCACTACGGATGCATTTCAGCTTCTTGCCTGATTGCCTCTCAACCATAGCATGAAATTCCTTGAACTTTTCAAGTACTTGACCTTTCCGCTGAAGAGCATAGACCCATAGCTTCCTGGAACAATCATCAATAAAAGTAACAAAGTAAAGTGCACCACTAAATGACTTTACCTTTAATGGGCCACAAACATCAGAATGCACCAATTCAAGCAATTCTGACTTCCTTGAGGGAGGATGCTTCTTAAAAGATACTCTGGTTTGTTTACCAGCCATGCAATGAGAACATTTCTCCAATTCTGCATTTCTCAATCCCATAAGCACATCCTTTTTAGCTAAGCAGTTAAGCCCTTTCTCACTTATATGACCAAGCCTCCGGTGCCACAAAGATGCCTCCATATACATAGCATTCACACTGTCTTTAGCAACCAAAGCTTTAGTCCAATACAATTTAGATTGTTTCTCCCCTCTAGCCATAACCAAGTTACCTTTAGTGAGCTTCCATTTACTAGAACCAAAGTGATTGTCATAACCACAATCATCAAGCAACTGCACAGAGATTAAATTAAAACGAACATCTGGAGCATGTTTGACTCCTTTAAGCAACAACTGCACTCCCATGTTGGTTTGCAGGCAAACATCACCAACACCAATCACTTTAGACTCACCATCATTACCCATCTTCAACACTCCAAAATCACCAGAAGTGTAAGATGTGAAGAACTCCTTCCTAGGTGTAACATGCAATGTAGCACCACTATCAATAATCCACATGCTCTCATCAGATACAAGATTAACGGACTCAAAGTCACGAAGAAGAACAAGATCACCATCTGTAGCAGTAGTGACACGATCATCATTATCATGGTCATTCTCTCTCTGTTTGCCCTTCTTGTCTTTGTTCTCCTTTTTCCACTTAAAACAATATTTCTGAATGTGCCCAGTTTTATGACAAAAATGGCACTCTAAATTCTTGTATCTTGACTTGGACTTGCTCCTACTCTTCTCTCTACCACCTTTATGTTCCTTTGTCTGACTTCTCCCCCTAGCTTCTGTAACAAGCATCTCAGACTGAGATGAAGAACCATGTGCCTTCCTTCTCATCTCTTCATTAAGAGCACCGCTTTTTGCCATCTGAAAAGAAACAACACCATTCGAGGCAGAGTTCGTAATTGAAACCCGAAATACCTCCCAAGACTCTGGTAGAGTATTAAGCAACCATAATCCCATAACTTCGTCATCAAACTTTATGCCCATTCCTGACAATTGATCTAGGAGCCCTTGAAACTCATTTAAGTGATCAGAAATAGAAGAATTCTCCTTGTACCTCAAATTCATCAAGCAATTTAACAAATACAATTTATTATTGCCCGACTTAGAAGCATACAAAGACTCAATCTTCTCCCACAAAGCTCTGGCATGTGTCTCATTAGCAATATGATTATAAACATTATCTTCAACATATTGCCGAATAAAACCACATACCTGTTGGTGCTCAAAGTCCCATTCTTCTTCAGACATAGAATCTGGCTTCTGTGTAGTAAAGACCGGAAGATGCAATTTCTTGACAAATAATAAATCTTTCATCTTGCCCTTCCACAAATGATAATTTGTACCATTCAAAGCAACCATCTTTGCATTTGCCTCCATCATTCAAGCAAGTAAATATAGCCCAACCAAAAGCTCTGATGCCACTCTGATGGGGAAAACAATAACAAACAATATACCAGAGAATGCAGCGGATATAATTTCCCCTAACTTGCAAGAATCTATGAGGAGCAATAATCAAAGAGCAGCAATAATAAATCACCAAAAGCAGAAATAAAGACACCAAGATTTTTAACGTGGAAAACCCCTCAACTCAAGGGTAAAAATCACGAGTCGTCCAGACCAAAGAAATAGCTCCACTATGATCAACAAGAGTACAAAAGAGTCTCAATCAATAGCACAAATTAGTGCCAACACCCAACCAAATAACAAAGTAACAAAGCTTTCAAATAGAGAAGAACAAGAGGGAAAACCTCTACAAATCACTGCTGCAGTGCGAAATTAATATCTCCCAACTCAGACCTCGTATCAAAGATCCGACCGGTCAGAATGAAGAGCAATGAGTTCCGAAGCTGCTGTAAAAATTTCAGCCCGATCCAACGGTGAACGAATCCACAGCGCTGAATTTACTGCGACAGCTCTATGAAAAACGTGAACAGAATTTTCCCTCTACCTCTCCCTCTATGTGTTAGGACTTTCAGTGTATTCTGACTCTATTGTTCTGCCTCTCTCTTTATTTTATAGCCTCCTCTCCACTAGGTTTAAGTGAGACATGGGCTTCTCAAATTTTGGGCCTTTTCTCCACATAGGAAGGGAGCCCAATACCCAACAGTATGACTCTAACATAATTTCAAAATCTCTTTTAAGAGAAGTGGTTGGCAAATCAGTATGTAAAACTCTCCAAATTATTGATTATTTAGTAAACTTGCTCAACAAATCCTGATAAATAAATACACATATTTAGAATATAGACAATGATAAGTGCATTAATTTCTTAATGAGTAAAAGCTTATAAAAATAACCTACCAAATATAAAAATAACACAATATGACATATGAAATCATGGAAAAAAATAGAAAAAGAAAACCATACAAAAAAATTGTGCAAGCAAAGTTTAAAAGTTAAATAATTACAAAACACAAAAGGCTAATATCACGTTACAAAAGGATTCAAATAAAAAACACTTGAATATAGGCTATATATTTGATTTGTTGTTGACAATGTTATAATCATGTCAAAACTTAATCAATCAACCAACATTTTTTTAAAATAAACAACAATTGGTGAGCAAAATTAACACAACAAAGTATGACAAAAGATTGGAATCTATAAATACAAATGTTCATAATATGAGTAAACAACAAAGTGTGAAAAGATGTAATTACATGAAAGTATGACAGATAGAACAAAATATTTCAACACAAAATCAGCACCAATGCAGGTTAAAAACAAAAGAGATGAAAGAAATGGAAAACTTCAATACAAAAACTAAAATTTTAAAAAAATTATCAACCATGACCATAAGATCCAATGAATCCAAAATTTAAAAATTGCAGATAAAATGTGTCTCATAACTATTACCTTTAGGTATTCCAAAGGTTGAATGCATGTATTCCAATGCCAAGAGTTGTAGAGTAGACCACCTATAGAGTTTCTTAGCAAGGACAAAGACTATATGCTAACATACACATATAGTTTATAACATTAACAATGATTCACTACACAAATATACATAATCGTATTAGTACCTCTTTCCTCCATTGCACCATGTTGGTCCACAAGTGTTCTACTTTCTCAATATCAAATTCATTGCTTCTAAGAATCTACGACAACATCACAAAACTAAACTTCAGATCCATGGCTTACAAACAAAGGTGAATAAAGAAAATCAATACAATTTACAAAACATAGTATTAGCCATCTCTTATTACAAATTTAGCATGTATTTTTAGTTTATATTGCAAGTGAGAATAAATTCCATCTCAATGACTAATTTCAAACAACATTTTTTTACTTTTTCATCTCGAGTCGTCCACTTACCATGAAATTCCTTTTCATCAGTTAAGACCATTGGTTCTTTGAAAAGAGTCTCCTTTTCATCAATTAAGAATATCGAACATCAGTTGCTAGTCATCAACCATGGAAACATACATATAGTGAGGTAGATCGAAAGGAAAAAAATAATTAAAAAACAAAATAAATGTAAAATATATAACTACAAAAATCAATGGTGAAAAGAAGATGACAAAACCTTCGGAAGCGCGGTAAAGAGTCTCTTTTTCATCAGTTAATACCATCAGTTTCTATTCATAAACCATGGAAACAAAATATAGTGAGCCAGATCGAAAGAAAAAACAAAAACATAGAAGAAGAGAAAGATCCAAAACCATACATCCATAAAATGTAGGTCATAAGAAACCAAAATTAACGAAGAAAGAAAAATAGGGATTTGCTCGTAGAGGAAGAGTGAGGCGGCACAGGGGATGAGAGAAAAGTTGGGAGTGAAAAAATTAGGGTTTGAGGCGGCAGAGGATGAGAGAAAAGTTGGAAGTGAAACAATTTAGGGTTTGAGGTGACAAAGGGTGAGAGAAAAGTTGAGAGTGAAGAAATTAGGGTTTTAGCACATGAGATGAATTTTTCTTTTTGAATTTAAAGCAGAAAGAAGAGATCACACGTGTAAGAGCCACACTTTGCCACTTGTCAAAAAAAATGGAGTGTTTAAACTTTCCACTTTTAGTTAATTTTGTGTGTTCTTCTTTTTGTGGTTGATGAAAAAACTTGCACTTTATACTACCTTCAATTGCATTATGTATAGATTTTATCTTAACAGTTCACTTTTTGGATAAATCTTTAAAAATTTATTAAATTACAAATATTGTTTTTGATCACTTTTAACATCTAGTCAAATATTTTTAACTTGTTTCTCAGACTACGTTTTAAGTATTATTTATTATACCCCTCTCTCAGATAAAAGTATAACTAACCGTAGAAAAATTTGTATTCACAATTGTTGGTTGATACCAAACTTTGAATGATATTCTCCGTTGTTTTATTTTATTTTCTTCTTTTATATATATATATATATATATATATATATATATATATATATATATATATATATATATATATATATATATATATATATATATATATATATATATATATATATATATATATATATATATATATATATATATATATATATATGAAAAGTTTAAAAATTAGCTGTTAAAATACATTAGACTTAGATGAGAAGAAAAAAATAATTAAACATTAAATGCTTTTCATCAACTATATAATATAACTTAGTCAAGTTATGCTGCTTAAGTTGATAGGCTATTTTTGACTTTATACAATAGATTTGTCATGTAGCAAAATAAATTAGTTTTATTTTGTTTTCTATTCTTTTATGCTAATGAGTGTCTTTTATAATAATCCGTTGTCCAATATGTTATCTTAGTTTTTCTGTGAAAAATTATCTTCAAAATTATAATTAATTTAAATAGATGATTTTTTAAATCTAGGCTAATTTAGTTGCGAAATGACGGATCTGGATCTGATTTTAAAATAATTATCGAAAGAGCTAAGTCGTATATCTTAGAAATGACTTTTTTTTTTTTGAAAAAGTCATGAAATGCACCATGATTTTTGAAAATAAAATCGTGGAAGAAAAGAACAATTTCTTTAATAATGTTGAAGTTATACTTATCAAAGACAATTTCTATGAAAATTTAGTTTAATTAATCGCACATGATTAAGTCATCATAGGATTAATGACTTTAGTTAAAAAATTTGTTAAACTAAAGTCTAACCAGAAGTTGGTCTAACATATATTGGTCAAACAATAATGAAGATTTTTACTCCTCATTATTCAAACGTTTTAAATCAAAATTTATTTTGTGAAGAACTCCAAAATTTTCACGTTGGTTACTTGTTTTTACAATTTCGTGAAATTTAAAATTGTTTGAGGGTGTTACCTTGTGTATTTTGATCATTTCAACACAATAGAAAATTAATGATTTTTTTTTGTGACGTTGATAAAATAAAAATATATTTATGTAGTGAATTTCATGAAATTCAATTTTCTTTCATATATATATATATATATATTTATTTATTGAGTTCACGGTTTTTTTAAGTGACTTAACGTATCTATCATATAAATAAAATTAAAATTTGTTTCACTTTTAAGTTTAGAATGTTTACTGCCAAAGGAGAAACTCTTTTTTTAGGCACAAATATGGGTTGTGTTATGCATTGTGAAGCTTGTGTTATTATTTTTATTATACCAATTTTTTTAAACAAAAACATTGGCGTGAACTTAAGAAAAGTGGGGTAGAAATAGTAAAGTCTCTTTAGACATGTGAATGAAGCCCAGAAGACAACTGTAAATTAAAAGTTGTTGATGATAATGTTAAGAAATATATTTACTAATCATACCCTTGACTTTTTGTTTTCAGAGCGTGATTAATGGTAACCATAATAAACATGACAAGTGGCAATTAATTATTCCCTTCAATTCCACGCTATCGTTTCTCTTCTTCTTCAAACTGTGAACCTTCCGCGCAACGCAGAGTTGTGCTGGAACACTTATCCTGAAGAAATAACCATTTTACGGAACATAATAGCACCTTCCCCAAATCATCCAAAGATTCCAAACCCTAATTCGTGATTCTTGATGGCGATCTTGTTGGGCGAAATTCTTCAATCCGTGGAGCTGTGGCTCAAATTGATGAAGAAGCCACAGCCAGAGGCCTACGTCAACCCTAATCTCGACCCCGTTTTGCTGGTTCCCGGTGTCGGCGGCTCCATTTTACACGCCGTTAGCGACCCCGATGGGAGCCAGGAGCGCGTTTGGGTTCGCTTCCTCAGCGCCGAGTACAAGTTGAAGACCAAGCTTTGGTCGCGTTATGATCCTTCCACCGGTAGACCTAATTTTTCATTTTGCATAAATTAAGCGCATTGGAAGTTGAAACTGATGCTGTTTAGTTTCACCTGTTGCTTATTTATCTAATGATGTTTTCTGATAAAAGAAAAGTAAAAAGGTTAAATGTGATCAGCGAATGTGTTATTTTTTTTTTTCTTTAAAAAAAATGTTAAATTGCAGCTTTATGTGGTAAAACACCGAATTGTGCTTTTTTTTTTTTTGTTTTTTTCCCTTTCCTATAATTAATTAATGGCCATAGTTAGTCAGGGAAACAAGAAATTGTATGATTGAAAAATGACGTATGTGGATTAACAGCTTAATTAAGCTTATGTATGATAAGAGTTATTACAGTGAGAGGTTATCTCTTTTGAAGCTTCCACATGAAACTCGTTGACCGTATGTTTGGTTTAACATGTAGCAGTATTTGATTCTCATCGAGCAAAAGCTATAAATAGTAGCTTCTGAGTTATACTTTTTATGTTATTGACATGAAAATGTCACCTGACTCACGAATTTGATGTGCAAACAAAAGCTAAGTAAAAAGCTTAGGAGCCACTTTCAAAAGCTTAACTACATTTTTAGCTACTTCTTAGTCAACCTTCAATTTTAAGCTTGAGTTCTGTATGATAACTCCAAACAAGCTCTGCAGAAGCTCTTCCAAGTGGCCCTAAATTGTACTCTTGTGTCTTTAACGCCTGCGCGTACCCAAGCTTCTGTGCCTGCCCAGTTTATTTATTTCTTTACTGAAATCATTTGTGTTTTGTGCTGAAGAGTGTGCTAGGAAAAACTTTGAATTTGGTGATCTGAACATCTACAATAATCTTCTTTGAAACCAGGAAAAACTGAGTCCATGGATCCAAATTCAACAATTATGATTCCTGAAGATAGGCATGGACTCTATGCAATTGATATTTTGGACCCTGACTTGGTATGCCTGTTTTATACTGAGTTGCTTATATCTGCACTGCAGATGTCCATCCAATTTATTCATGAATCGTATATAATTCTTTTAAGCAGATGATTGGAAGTGAGGGTGTGTATTATTTCCATGACATGATTGTTGAAATGCGTAAGTGGGGATTTGAAGAGGGGAAGACACTTTTTGGTTTTGGATATGATTTTCGCCAAAGCAACAGGTAGCTAATTAATTTAACGCTGGAGCAGTTTAATGATTCTTGAAAAAGGTGTCATTTCCTTTCTCATCACAAATCCATATGGCGATGTTGTTGAATGGTAGCACCATGTAGGAATGGAGTGATCCTGCTATGTGATGTTTCTGTGGCAGAATTTTGGCCTTCTGCCATTGGTAACACTGCATAACACTGAAACTAAGGAAATTCAAACACCCTACTCTGCACATATGTACAATTTGTGAGATTATTTAACTACATCTTTCTGCATGGAAAAACTATCTCATATTTATTATGGAATTGATTCTTTGTAAGGAATTCACTAGTTTTATAATTTGTTTTATTTTTATTAAAGGAACATTTTTCGGAGGAAGTGAAATTTTGATAAACTAACGTAGCCTAAAGTGAATTGTAATTGTGCAAATGGAACTTAATCTGATTGATGTCTCTCAAGTGTATCTTTTTAATTATTGGTTTCCTGGTGGTTTATTTCTCACCGAAGGATAAGGTCTCTACCAAGTATTTACTCAAACAAAGTGAAGGCAATTTTTCTTACAACTTCTCTGTTTATATCAATTAGGTTGCAGGAAACAATGGATCGGCTGGCTGCAAAATTAGAGTCAATTTATAATGCCTCAGGGGGAAAGAAGATAAACATTATTAGTCATTCTATGGGTGGTCTTTTGGTGAAATGTTTCATGAGCCTGCAAAGTGATGTAACACATCTGTTAAGCTTGTGATTTTGGTTTTATTTTATTTTGTTGTTTCCATTTAATCTTATCAGTGACATTTGTCAATTCATGGTTTATAAACTTCAATCTTGGAATTATCTACTGCTGAAACATGACTATATTTCTTTTGTTGCCTTCCTCAGATTTTTGAGAAATATGTTAAGAACTGGGTTGCGATTACTGCACCGTTCCAGGGTTAGTAATTATATTGTGTATTTATCAAAAGTATGGAATTATAATTAAGGATATTTGATGAATGATTCTTTTAGCATTTCAATGCAATTTATATAATGATAGGTCTATTAGAAATTTGTTTTCCTTGTTTAGTATATTTGAAGGCAATGCCATATTTTCTTCATATGCTAAAATAGTTAATGGAAAAACGTAGTGCATGATAGATCGCTACTATATTTTCACTTGATTTTAACCTAGATATTATTTGAACTCATAACATTGTGTAATTTAATAATTTTATTTAATTGCTTTCATGTGTTTTGTTTTAGCTGGTTAGGGGTTTTCTATTTATTTGTTTTTGCCATAGAAATTGCATGACGGTGTAGTTGTATGATTATATTTATGCAGGTGCACCTGGAAGCACCAATGCTACCTTTTTAAATGGAATGTCATTTGTGGAAGGATGGGAACAGAACCTTTATATTTCCAAATGGAGCATGCACCAGTTGGTATATATCAGTTATTTGTCTTCTTGATTTGTGCTATGAATTTGTTTATCAACTCTCTGGGCAATTTATCCTTCCTTACCATTCAGCAATGGCCACTGCCCGAAGTGTGGGTAGATTAAGTGTTTATTAACCAGTCTGAAGATATTAGAAAGCAGTGATGATGACATCTTCCTGAAATCCAAGTCAAATAACTTAATTGCTTAATTACTAGCCACACTTCACAATTATGCTTTCTAAAACTATGATTACACTAGAAGGAAAAAGAATTCAGAGCCCGAATATGGTAGAAAAAAAATATAATGGTAGTTTTGTCAGTTATAGTTTTGTAGAAGTTATTTTATTAATTGATTGCTTTTCATATTTTGTATGATCTTCGGATATAGTGTGCATGTTCTGATTTTCCAGTGTATGTGTTGTTGGATGGTTCTTTCTGTTGTTTGAGAAAGGATTATCTAAAGCATAATCTTGCATTGTTTTTGTTATTGTATTCTTTTGTCTTGTTTTGATTAATTTTGTTCTCTCTTTCTGATTTTGTATTTAGATACTTCAATATTGTAAATTATTTATTGAAGTTTGTTCCAATCACAGCTTATTGAATGCCCATCCGTGTATGAACTGAGAGGTTGTCCTAATTTTCATTGGAAACATGTTCCTGCTCTGGAATTGTGGCGTGAGAGACATGATTCTGAAGGGAAATCACATGTTGTTCTGGAGTCATATCCACCATGTGACAGCATTGAGATTTTGAAGCAAGCTCTTGTAAATAACACTGTGAGTTACCTGTGTTAACTTGCTCAGAATGGACATTAATGGAACTTCGTTAAATTTGAGTATGGAATTTTGATGGAATTGGATGCATTATAGTTTAAATTTTATTTTTGGAGCATTGGACACTTTTTGCCGTCGACTATTAAAATCTACAAATAATGATTAATGGATAATTTGGGATGGAAGAAATCATAATTTAAAGATGCTTTGCCTTTTTCTATCTAGAGATGAACTTGGAACTTTAACTTGGTCTCTATTCTCTCTTAATTTAAGGAAATCTTTAGAGTAAATTACACTAACACCCCTTGTGATTTCTTGACATTGCACACAACCCCTGTACTTTTCTATTGTTCACAACAACTTCACTTAATGTTTTTCAATCAATAAAAGGGTTAGCTTAATGAATAAAGGGTTTTAGTGTAATGCATAAAGGATATCAGTGTAATGTTTTTAAAACAATTAATTAGGCAGTGAACGGGTAGAAGAAACGAGGAATATTGGGAGAAATTTAACAAAACTGCGGGGAGTGTCAATTTAATTTATTCATCTTTATTTATTCCAGGGGTGGGGAAAGTGGAGTGGTGGATTTCTTTAGAATACATTAATGCATTTAAGGAGTACTAGTGTTGCTATTCAAGATCTAGTCATCTAGGATGTTTATTTATATATAGCTCTAACTGTGATCCAGGTTAATTATGATGGTGAGAATATACCCCTGCCCTTCAACTTGGATATCCTTAATTGGGCAAACAAAACATGGGAGATTCTATCTTCTGCCAAACTTCCCTCACAAGTTAAATTTTACAATATTTATGGGACCAATCTTGAGACTCCTCATAGTGTTTGGTAATGCCTCTATCAATTCTTTGTATGTTACTGTGGTTACTCTAGAACATGCAAATATTTATAATTCTTTTGGAAACATGTGAGTCGTAACTTGACACAACTATTATTCTACAGTTTAGGGAGTGCGGACAAGCCTGTAACAGATCTGCAACAGCTACGTTATATCCAGGTCAGTACATTTATGATTGTGTTAAATACGTGATTCGTGATTCATGTTATGTATTGATTGAGACGGAGAGTTGCCCAGGTTTAAAATACATTATTACTTTTGTTACTCTGAAGGAAAGTCCGGAACCATCTGGGTTTTGTCTGTCTGTATTTGATTAGTTCAATAAACTGTAGACTAAGAGAATTGTTAAATTTAAATAATTTGTTTTTAAAGCCCTTGTGGTATGCCTGACTTTGAAATATGACAACCTCTTCTCTTCATAACGTTATCTCACTTTTCTTTCTGGTGTGATAGAGTTCAAGTATTTTCTTAATTGATCATTTTTTATGCTAAATCTTTGTAAATTATTTCTCCTCATCATATGTATACTTTGCTTTGGTTGCCCATGCTTACTTTTATCTTTCTTAAAATCCAGGCCAAATATGTATTTGTTGATGGAGATGGAACAGTTCCTATAGAATCAGCTAAGGTTTGCTTATTTTCCTATACTCAATCCTTGTGCAATTGATATATCTAATCTAATTAAATGTTAGTTTTCTTGATATTATGTCTATTATGTGGCATTACTGTTGGTGGTAATTGAGCTAAGGCCCAAAATATATTTGGATTAAACCTAAATGCAGGCTGATGGTCTTAATGCTGAGGCAAGGGTTGGAGTGCCAGGTGAACATCGGGGTATCCTTCGGGAGCCACATGTATTCCGGCTTATAAAGCACTGGCTGAAGGCTGGAGTTCCTGATCCCTTTTACAATCCCCTCAATGATTTTGTGATTCTACCTACTGCTTTTGAAATTGAGAGGTATAAAGAGAATGGTGTTGAAGTAGCATCCCTAAAAGAGGAATGGGAAATTATTTCCAAGGACCAAGATGACCTGAGCAATACAGCGGATAAAATGTGCTCCATATCAGTTTCACATGAAGGAGCCAATCAATCTTACTCTGAGGCTCATGCTACCCTGGTTATTCACCCAGGCACTGAGGGTAAACATGTTCAACTCAATGCTCTGGCTGTTTCAGTTGATGCCTTGTGAATCACATTCAGTTGAAGTAACTTGGAGTGGAGGGAATAATTTCTATATAATTCATTATGGTTGGCAAGGCATCTCTTTGTATATAGTGAGTGATATTTGTTTGATTTGCTTTGCCATATTCCCCCCGTTTCATGTAAATGATATTTGTGAACCTTCTGTATCTGTTGTGAAAACGAATACCATCTTCCTCACATTCTTGTATATATTATGTGAATCTTATGAATCAGTTATGAAATGAACTGATTTATTTGTGACATTCTTAATTTCACGTCAATGGCGGCATGCTCTGTACAAAGTTGTTCGTTTTAGTATAGACTTTTGCATTTGTTTTTACGTTTTTCTCCAGTGTGTCTGTATTTTATTTTTGATCAAAGGAAAGTACTGCTGCATTAAACAAGAATGTAGATCATAAAAGGGAAGTAACTCTTTGATCCCCATTTCCTGCAGCCATGGTATTTCTTGGGGGTTATCTTTCATTTATTTGGAAATGTAAAATATACATTAATGCAAATAATTATTTAAAAACTACTATTGAAAAAAGTTATATATAAACATAAATATAAAGAAACAAATTTATTTTTATTCATATATCATGATATACCTGCAACTTTTTTCTGAAACAAATACACACAGAAAACAACAATGAAAACATCTAATGAGTTAAAATAAAATATAATTAACACAATTAAGAAACTAAAAGACTAAATAGATATAAAGAGTTAGTCCCATAAATATTAATAATAAATATAAATAAACTTATTTATTTAACCTTGATGTCTTAATTAAAAAAAGTCTTTAAAATAATCAACTACAAATAGATAACAATTAGTCTATAAATATTAATAGTAAATATGAATAATTTGCTTTATTTAACATTGACGAGTTTAAGTATTCTTTGTACTTTGAAAAAAATCAAATACGGACATTGCATACTGACCCACCCTATCTTAGGCGTCCAAATTTGACTAATGAAACGAAGACATAGACTAATCCACCTTATAATATCATCCTATATAAATGTAGGATTTGGTTCCATAAATATTAATAATAGATATGAACAAATTGATTTAATTAACACATGATAAATTTAATTTAATTATTTTATTTTCTTTAAAGAATTACATTCATGATTATCTTAAATTATTATATTTAACATTTATATACTTTTTGTGAGTTTTGATACTATTTTTGAAGATTTTTTAGTTTTGTCTTCCACTCTTGAAACAAAAGTTTAAAATTATCCCCATAAACACATTTGTGTTGACAAGGGGTCATTTTTTACCAAATAAACATGGATGAGTTATTACCATATCACATGTTCATATCAATGTGATAAAATAAAGTAAAAAGTAACAAGTAAATTTATAAGTTTGAGATTACTTTCATGATTCCATAGGAGAGAAAAAGAAAGAGAAGTAGATTAAAAAGCAAAATATAAAAGGAAACTAAATTGAAGTTGTAAAAGCTGAATTTTTATCTGCACTTTAGAAAGTGCAAATAAAAACAAGTGTTAAGTAGAAAATGCTTGCTAATTCTTTGGTTTGATGGCAACACCTTGAATGACAAGACCAGTTTTCCACATGCCACCATCATATTCATACATAGAAATCTCCATCTCACCAACATCTTTTTGAGAGGCAACAAAGTCACCTACTGGAACCTCTATCCACCTCTCCCTTGGCTTCTCCATTAAATTTTCCCTGTGCTGTTGTTTCCTCCCTCCAGGAAGAACAACTCTAACATTTACAGGAAGTTCCCACCCTTCAGCTGAATCTTTCACCATCACAATAAATGACACTTGATACAAAATTCCTGGTGAAACCATTCCAATGTCAAATTTTCCATGCACTTCTAGCCAGCACACCATTTTCAGTTTAGCCAAGTCTATCATAGTGCCACTGCAACACACACATGTTGCTATGAATCAAAAAAACTAAAGTCTGCATCACTTTTTATATTTATAAATATAAGAGATGTTTACTTTTCTACTTTCTGTTGTTCCCATTTCCAATAGTTTTGATTTTCTGCCCAGGTGATTGAGAGTGCTCTTGCATACAGCACGAAACAGTTGCTGTTGGACTTCTTCTCTACCCAATATTTCTGTGCACAAATAATGTTAATCACACCAAACATTGTTCAATCCGTAAATCACAATCTTAAATCGAGTTATTATCTCAAACTAGATGACATTGAACTTGCCTTTGTTTTGTGAGCTAAGAACACCCCAGCATATAGCTGATCCAACAGGTTTCCCCAGTTGGAAGAATTAGCAAGTGGAGAGTCTGCATCCTTGAGTATATGTTCATAGTTGTGTGGGATCTGTCCTTCAAAATTCCATGCTTTCACTGGCATCGAAGATTGAGTCTCATTGAGTTTTGTGGCATTATTTACCATCTTTGTGCTATTCTTGGAGGATTTTGTGTTCCCTTCAGGAGACAACGACCATGATTCCCTTGTAGCAGCTTCATGTCGCGGTGGTTGTTGCTGTTGGTGGTGTTGTGACTGTAGCTGAAACCGTGTTTGTGATTGTGGTTGTTCCTGAGATTGAGTAGCACCCATTTTTTCTTCCTCTACTTTCCTTCCTCATCTTCTAAATTATATAAGGTTTAGAACTTATTCTGTTACCTCTGAACCATTGTTATTGCTTCTTCTTTTTTTTTTATTCCCAGGGATAATATGCTTTATGATAAAGGAGAGATATATACAACTTATTAGCACTTATTACCTTAATTAATTTTTAAAGGGTGAAACATGTTTGTAGAGCATATTTACAATATTATTATTATTACTTTTTCTCTTCTCTCATTGTTTAGGTCCGAAAACAATAATTTTGTAATTAAAACTTGAAATCCTCGTAAAAAAAGGTATCATTATTCATACCCGAGAAAAATGAAAAAGAGAAATACAATAGATTAAGAATAATAAATGTGAAATTTATATATATATATATATATATATATATATATATATATATATATATATATATATTTGTATTTGAGTCTAGAGTAAATATTTATGAAGATAGTAATCTTTTTAAATAAATAAAAAATAAAAAACAAGATAATTAGTATATTTTGGGTGGAGTGTTATTCATTTTGGTAGAGGAGTTTGGTTTCAATATTTGGGTTTAGACCATTCTGAAAATATCTATTTTGGAAACAAATATTTAAAATTTTTACACATTTTTAATAAGATTTGTTTTGAATTTATCTTGAAAGCTTTATCCGGAAAGCATAAGAATATTTTATAAAGCTGCGTGGAATGTCTTTAAGCAAGAAGTTCTATTTGTTGATATATATATATATATATATATATATATATATATATATATATATATATATATATATATATATATATATATATATATTCCTCCGTTAAAGGATAAATACACTGTTGCTGAAATTGATTTACTTGGTTTTTTCGTAAAATTTTATAATCTGAAATAAAATAAATAAAATAATTTTTAAAATTTCTTTTTATTTAAGTCGTCAATCATGATTTTCAATTATTTCAATTTAAATATGAAAATTAAATACATCAAGAATAAAAATTGATCAGGTAAAAGCATTCTTAAAATATTTAACATATTTATTTTTTAAACACAAAATAAGGTTCAATTTGTTCATTATAGATAGAGTCGAAAAGGAAGAATAACTAAAAAAGTATACGATAAACTACAATTATTAGGATAACAAAAGGAACAACTTAACTTTGAAATGTTCCGAAATTAAGTTTACTAAAAAGGACGTTTAAATAATCAATTATAAAGCTGGAAATCTAAAGCATGATAATCATAAACAAGAAATTCAACCTATAAAGGAATAAAAGAAGTGAAGAACAATGTTAGATGTAACACCGCATTTAATTAATAACCTTAATTAAAGAAAATGTCACATAGATAAATAAGAGGAAAAGTCCTGGAGTATAGACACTACCTTACAGTTATCCAAAAGAAACCTGAACAGAAATTAAGGCACACCATGATGCCAATAATCAAAATAGAGTAAGGGGTCGACAATATACAAAAGAAAGTGCAAAAACAAGACAATACATGGGCCATAGCCCTAAAAGAAAGCTGGAATCTAACCTAGAGACACTACTAGAAAATGGGCTTATAATGACAGGTAAAACGAGCTTACTATGACAGATATTCTAGTGTCATAGTTTCAGGAGTCATAGAAAATGCGCGCTTTTTATGACATTGCAGAAACTTGTCATAGTAAGTCAGACTTACTATGATAGGCAGTGCAAACTACGTCATAGTAAGTCAAATTTTTTTTTAATGATTTTTCTATTTTACCATTTTCCTTTCCATTCAATTTACTTGCAAATAACTTTCATATCACCAGACCAAACAATTCCAAACCAAACCAAGAACTTGTTGTATACTCTCATTTCAGTGGCCTCTTGATAAACATCAGCATGCTTTCCCCTTAGGCACTGTAAAGCAGAATCACACTCTTTCCACCGACCAACCTTAGCCTGCAGAAGATGACATGTGTTGAATATAATCATTTAACAAATAGAAGAAAAAACTTGGTTGCTTGTGTGATATGTGTCCAACATGCACTGATGAAAGAGAAAAATTCCAGAAGCTAAAAACAACTCACCAGCCACCTAGGAGAATCAGGGATGAAGGGAAGAGTCAGAAGGTGCACAATAGAAGGAACAGTTCTTGAGATAAAGACAAAAAATTATATCAGTTACTTGGAACCCTTTTTAATTTGGTTTTGTGAAAAAGAGCAACATAAGGAGGGTGAACGGCACGCGGTGCGCAGAGGACGTGCGGACAACTCGCGGACGGTGCGCGGAGGACGAGCAGACAGCTCGCGGACGGCATGCGAACAGTGCAGAGGACGCGCGAACAACTCGCAGACGTTGTGCGGAGGATGAGTAGACAACTCGCAGGCGGCATGCGAACAGTATGGACGGCGTGTGGACGACGAGCGAACGCGAGCGGAAGGTAAGCGAACGACGAGCGGAAGGTGAGCACATGGCGTGAGAATGGTGCGCGAATGACTGTTTCGAGAAAGAAACCATGCTTCTGAATGTTGGAGAAAATGGAGACGAGAAAGAGAAAAAGAAAAGAGGAAAGGAAAAAAATTAGGGATTTGAAGATATTATGACAGGTTTCCGTAAATCTGTCATAATATATTTTTAACATAATTTCAATTTTGCCACCGTGCCCATCTACTATGATAGGTCCTCTGCACCTGTCATACTAAATTTTCCCTTCTCACTTATTATGATAGATTCCTCTTTACCAGTCATAATAACTGTTACTTTTATTACAAAAATGCCACCGGTCAACTTATTATGATAGGTGGCTTATACCTGTCATAATAAGTCGTCATAGATTCCTATTTTTCCACTAGTGAGAGGCTATGCAATGGAATCACCGTTTCCCTGTTGACCACGAGGAGTTCTCGCATATGCTCACATCAATAAATTGATAATCATCGCAAAAGGAGAAAACCACACACACAAAACATACAACAAGCAAAAGGGCAAGCTAGAGTAGAAAATGATTTGTCATATAGTTACATACACTTTCATAGTCCAAAAATACATATATCAACCAATCATGTTATGATTTTCAAACAATACATTAAGACTCAAGACATGACTCATCCAGATACATATAATTAGACGGATTCAGTGGATGCATGCACTTGTGGTGGCCTTTACTACTCTACCGAGCTAATTGTTCTAATGTTTCATCCCCCACACACAAGGTTAGCCCTTAAAGTGTTCCAGGCCTCCTGCTACTCTTACCACTTGAGTCAGTACGCTCTATGTGAGACTAACTGACTCTTTAGAGTGTCAGGATGCAATCCTTACTAAATTATATAAATGAGGCACCACCATGAACTCCCACTAACAGGGGTCATGGAATTATGTCCTGACCAACTGAGACACCACCATGAGATCTCACCTAGAGATTTATGGAATTACGCCCTAACCAATGAGGCACCACCACGAAACTATCGTGGAATTACGTGCTAACCATACCAACAACATGTTCCATTAATCAATATAACATTCATGCTCATCCCAATTCCATGTCACTTTTATAACCAACCATGTTGGCACAAGCAAGCTTGAAGCAAAGAATTGATAAAGCCATGTGCATGAAGATCTTAAGTGTTTAATGAAGATTGATGAAAATCCTCTTGAAGATTAAGTTTTAGTGTGTTAAATCTGTAAATAAGATGTTAAATGTAATGTGTTAGTGTTATATCTTGTTGGTAGGCTATATGACATAGGTTAAATATCTTGTGTGCCTTTGTGTGTCTCTTTTAATCTGTTAAAATGGGTTTTAACAGGTTAAAAGGCTTGTTGTATATAGTTTCTTGTATGAATGCATTCAGTCAGTTGAATTATTTTTCAATCGATTGATTTCACTTAAGTCAGGTGAAATCAACTGACTGTACGAAAAATTCAATCGACTATTTTCACTTAAACCAAACTATATAAGTTGTGTTTTCGCGAGCAGAGGCGTGAATATGAGTTTTTGAGCACAAAATTTTGTCATTCATCTCTAGAAAGCTCTCTCTCTGCAATACATAACTGCAACTCGTGTTTTGAAGATCTTGGTTGATCTTGGGGGAATTTTGGCTTGTGAGTAGCTTGAAGAACACATGTATGGTTGGCTAGGGACAGCCACCATAGGTTTGGATGTTCTTGTGCCTCTAGGTGGTTTGCCTGATGTGATTCCAGGTCTGTAAGTGTGATTCTTGCAGGTTGTGTGTCTAGATTTTTGTGAGTCAAAAATCTTGTGTGTTTTGTTGTTCAAAAGTGTAATCTTGGTGTGTGATTTGTAAAACTTTTGAATATAGTGGAAACCAGACTCAGGTTGTCCTAGGAAACTGGATGTAGCTCTGTGATTGAGTGAATCAGTTTAAAAACAATTGTGCATTTCTTTTTCCCTTATCTCACTCTCTTTGAAACTCTTTAAAAAATCAAGAAAACCAAGCAATTTGATCTTTGGTGTGATTTAATGCGTTCTTGTGTAATCTGAGGCTATATAATTGTTAAAAATACTGATTGGAACAAGTCTTGTATGTAAGAGATTGTTGTTTGAGTTGAATTTGCACATTCTGCATTCTGCATAAATCTCTAGTATTTTAGCTGACTGAATTATCTTTTTAATCAACTGTTTTAGCTTCAAGAACAATTTAGTCTGCTGTTTTATATTGCATTTACATTCAAACTTTCCAGTCCATTAGATTCAATTAAAAAACTTTTAAGATTTCGAAAAAAAATTATAAAACCAATTCAACCCCCCCCCCTTCTTGGCTAAAATCACCATTTCAAAACTAACAATTAGTATCTAGAGCAAGGTTCTTGAAAGGTATTCAAGTTTGATAAAAAATCTTTTGAAATGGCTGAATGTGAACTCCTTTTTGCTGAAGGTGCCTTTATTCATAGACCACCTATGTTTTATGGACCAAACTATCACTTTTGGAAAATAAGGATCAAATTTTCATTGAATCTATAGAGAAAGGAATTTGGGATGCAATAGTTAATGGACCATATACTCCTAAATGTGTTGTTGAAAATAAGCAGGTGGACAAGCCTTGAAGTGAATGGACTAATGAAGAAAGGAGAAGGGCTCAATATGATTGCAATGCCAAGAACATCATCACTTCATCTTTGAGTATGGATGAATTTTTTAGGGTCTCCCAATGTAAGAATGCAAAGGAAATGTGGGATGTCGTAGAGGTTACACATGAAGGAATAAGTGAAGTGAAGAGAGCAAGGAAGCATGCCTTGATTCAAGAGTATGAGCTTTTCAAGATGCAAAAAGGAGAGTCCATAACTGAAGTGCAAAAGAGTTTCACTCACAAAGTTAACCATCTCATGGGTCTAGGCAAATAATTTGACAAAGAGAAGCTAAACATCAAAGTGCTTAAGTGTCTTGATAGAAATTGGCAACCATAGGTGATTGCCATATCTGTATCCAAGGATTTATCCATCATCACAACAGTTGCACTGTTTGGCAAGCTTAGAGAGCATGAGATTGAAATGCAAAGGCTAAGTGTGCTTAAAACAAGTGAGAAAAAGGTAAAATCCATAGCCTTGAAGGCTAGCTCTAAGACGAGTGATGAAACCGAGGAAGAGGATGTTGAATGTAGTGATAATGAGAACTTGAATCTACTAGTCAAGATGTTTGGGAAGTATCTTAAGAGGAAAGGCAACAAAGGTAATTAAAGGAGGTACAATTCTAAACAAAATGATTCAAGTAATTCTTCTAAATTCTCATGTTATAATTGTGGAAAGCAAGGATGTATCAAGATTGAATGTCCTAATGTTAACAAAGAGAAGAAGAAGGTTAATGACAGGAAAAAGGAGAAAATTGACAAGGAAAGACGTGCCTACATAGCATGGGAGGACAATGATGATTCAACAAGCACTTCATCTCAAGAAGGAAGTGAGGAAGCAAACCTATGCCTCATGGCCGAATATGAATCATCCTCATCAAGCTAAGTAAGTTCCTTGTCATCTAAGGATAAAAATGACTATTACCAATTGTTGCATGACTTTGAAGAGTTGCAATGTGAGGCAAACAAAATTATTGTCATGAACAATCAGCTAAAAGGATTAAATAGGTGGCTAGAAAACAGAGTTAGCCAACTAGAATCAGAAACGGTCGATTTAAAAACTGATTTCGAACATTTGGAAATGATTTACAGTAATTCAGTCGATTGTTCTGAAAAACAGCTGGCTATAAAACCTTGTGAAAACTGCACTACTTTGAAAATCAAGTGAAATATCTTTTGAAAACATGTGAAAAGTTCACAAAAGGAAAAGCAAACCTGGAAGTTGTTCTTGGCTCTCAAAATTGTGTTTTTGGGAAGGCTGGACTTGGTTATACACCTATCCTTGAAAAGAAGGCCAATAAGTTCTCTAGTTTCTTTTCCAAGAGTGAGCCAAATGCTATGCCCTTCATTTCTTGCAACTACTGTATGAAGAAAGGTTATATTCTTAAGAATTGTCATGTTAGAAAGTATGATGTACCTAAGGGATTTATGAAATGGATCCCAAAAGGATTTAGAAAGGCATAACCATGTTGGACCCAAACTATCAAAGGGTATCATGTAATACTATGTTGTTTTGCAGGTCATAAAACAGGAAAAGAAGGATCTATGATACCTAGATATTGGCTGCTCAAGGCATATGATAGGAGATAAGACCAAATTTGCAAAGTTGGAACTGAAAGAAGAAGGATTTGTAACCTATGGAGACAACAACAAAGGAAGAATCCTTGGAAATGGAGTCATAGGCAATGAATCCTCTTTCAACATCAAGAATGTGTTGCTGGTAAAAGGGCTGAAACATAATTTGATAAGTATAAGTCAATTATGTGACAAAGACTTTAAAGTGATGTTTGAACCAAATGATTGTTTGATATATGATGCACATGGTAACATTGTCTTGATAGGAAAAAGAGTTAACAATATATATCTACTTGATCTGCATCATGCATCATTTAGCATCCATTGTTTGCTTACAAAAGAGGATGACACTTGGTTATCGCATAAGAGACTTTGTGACATACACATGCAACATTTTAATCGGCTAAACAGAAAACAGTTGGTTGAAGGACTACCAAAACTCAAGTTTGAGAAGGATAGAGTGTGTGAAGCATGTCAAAAAGGAAAACAGACCAAGGTCTCTTTCAAACCCAAAAATGTTATTTCAACTGAAAGACCTTTAGAGATGCTTCACATGGATCTATTTGGTCCATCTCGAACCATGATCCTTGGTGGCAATCTTTATGTATTAGTCATAGTTGATGACTTCTCTAGGTATACATGGACTTTGTTCTTAGCTGCCAAAAATGACACTTTTCATGCTTTTAAAAGACTTGCCAAGATTCTAGAAAATGAAAAGAGTTCCAAGATAGTGTCTATTCAAAGTGACCATGGTGGGGAATTTCAAAATGAAAGGTTTGAACACTTTTATGAAAAACATGGTATTAAACATAATTTTTCTGCACCAAGAACCCCACAACAAAATGGTGTTGTTGAAAGGAAAAACAGGTCACTTGAAGAACTAGCTAGAACTATATTAAATGAGAATTCACTACCTAAGTATTTTTGGGCTGATGCAGTCAACACAACTTACTATGTTTTAAATAGAGTGTTGATTAGGCCAATTTTGAAGAAAATACCCTATGAACTTTTCAAAGGGAGGAGGCCTATTTTAAGTCACCTAAAAATATTTGGATGTAAGTGTTTCATTTTAAACAATGGCAAATAAAGTCTTGGAAAATTTGATGCAAAAGTGGATGAAGGTGTTTTTCTAGGCTATGTTATACAAAGTCATGCATATAGAGTCTATAATAAGAGATTGATGAATGTTGAAGAGTCTATGCATGTTGTATTTGATGAAACTAATCCAAAATTGCAAGAGCATGTGCCTAAGATTGCATATGAAGAAGAAACATTGCAGAAAAAACAATCTGCCGCAGAACCGAAATCTACTGTAGAAAATCAGTTAGCTGAAAAGAAAATTCAGTCGACTGAAAAAGTTGCAGACAACAACTTACCCAAGGAGTGAATTGAACCTAGGGGATTATCAAGGACAACATAATTGGTGACATAGAACATGAAGTATCCACTAGACGCAAGCTTGCATTCTTTCAACATGTTGCATTTGTTTCTCAAATTGAACCTAAGAATGTGAATGATGCATTGTGTGATAGTAATTGGGTTGTTGCTATGCAAGATGAACTTCATCAATTCACTAGGAATGATGTGTGGTCTCTTGTTCCTAAAACTAATGCAAAGAATGTGATTGGTACAAAATGGGTGTTTAGGAATAAAATGGTAACATTGTTAGGAATAAGGCTAGGCTAGTTGCTAAAGGTTATAATCAAGAGGAAGATATTGATTTTGATGAAACATATGCACCTATGGCTAGGCTAGAAGATGTGAGGTTATTGTTAGCATATGCATGCATTTATAATTTCAAACTTTCTCAAATGGATGTGAAAAGTGCATTCTTGAATGATTTCTTAAATGAAGAAATGTATGTATCACAACCTCCTAGCTTTGAAGATCACCTCTATCTGAATCATGTTTTCAAATTGAAAAAGGCTTTATATGGTTTGAAACAAGCATCACGATAGTGGTATGAGAGGTTAAGCAACTTTCTTTTATCTAAAGGATATGCTAGAGGTGTTGTTGATAAAACACTTTTCATTAGAAAGAATGCAAGTGATGTAATATTGTTCAAGTATATGTAAATGATATAATCTTTGGATCAAATAATAACTCCATGTGTGAAGAGTTTGTTGCAGCTATGTAGGGAGAATTTGAGATGTCTATGATGGGTGAGCTAACCTACTTCCTAGGGCTGCAAGTGAAGCAACTCAAGCACGGGACATTTTTAAGCCAGTCAAAATACTATTTTGATCTATTGAAAAAGTTCAAAATGGAGGATTGCAAAGAGGCTGCCACTCCAATTGCTACAAACTGCCTTATGGATGTAGATGAAGCTGAAAACCAAGTTGATTCAACCAAATATAGAGGGTTAATTGGTTCCTTGCTATATCTAACTACTAGTAGACTAGATATACAGTTTGGCGTTTGCTTGTGTACAAGGTTTCAATCCAAAGGAATCACACTTCAAAGCTGCAAAACGGATTCTCAAGTATCTGAAAGGGACAACTAATGTTGGATTATGGTATCCTAATGAATCTAACATTGTTCTTAGTGGTTTTTCAGATTCTAACTATGCAGGGTGCAAAATGAATAGGAAAAGCACAAGTGGTAGATGTCATCTACTTGGATCAAGCCTAATCTCATGGAATAGCAAGAAACAAGCATGTGTAGCACTCTCTACAGCTGAGGCTGAGTATATAGCAGCTGGAGATGCATGTGCTCAAAGCATATGGTTGAAGCATCAACTTATGGATTATGGTGTAAAGCTAGAGAAGGTACCTCTTTATTGTGATAATATAAGTGCAATCAACCTAACTAAAAATCCAATTCAGCATTCTAAAACTAAACACATTGAAATCAGGCATCATTTTATAAGAGATCATATTCAAAAAGGTGATATTGAAATCATGTTTGTGAAAATTGAAAATCAATTGGCGGATTTATTCACTAAACCACTTGCACGTGATAGATTTAATAAGCTTATAACTGAATTAGGTATTGTTGACATGAAGAATATATGCTGATATTTGTTTGGCTTGTTAATCTTATTAAATCATGTGTGTCCTGCATTTAAAATGACAAAAATCTGCATAATTTGAAAACTGCCAGAATTTCAGTCAGCTAAATTTGCAATTTTAACACATAGATTTCATTTAAAATGTCAAAATCTTCATAATTTGTGTTCTGGAACTATTTCAATATGTTAAATCTCACAAAACAGCACATATATGTGATGCAAATTGGTTTGGTGTGAATTTCGTGAAATCTAAAATTTTTAGTTAGCTAAAACTACAAATTTAACACATAGACTTCACTTAAAACTGCCATTGCACCAAAAATCAGTTTTCTGGTACAGTTTTAGTCAAATAACTTTATATTTTTATGTGTTAAAATCACTTATGTTGATGTGGATTTGCTTGAATTGATTTTAATTGATTAACCAAGTCAAAGCATGCATCACATGACTGTTTTTGGACTGTAGCAACAGCTGTAACAACTATTACATCAGCTAAAATCAACTTTTCATATTGCATTGACCATAAAGTGCTTTAATTACATGATTTCCAATGAACATGCATTAAATGTGAACTATTTGTGAGTGGATTGTTCATAAAACGCATGGGAAACACATCACTACATCTCTGATACAAATTCCCTCACATTTAATTGTTGTGATTTCCTGTACTGCATTGAAACCAGAAAATTTGCACGATTTAATTGACTGATTTTGAAAATCAACATGCTGATTCTATAAATACTTGCATAAGCATCATGCATTGACATTCTCATTTGCTAGTAAGAGCCAAACCTACATTTCACCATGCCTAGAAGATCACAAATTGCCCCCTCAAATGATGAAAGCTCTACCCCATCTACTTCATCCTCTCCAAATGCCATGAATTAAGGAAGGCTTGAGATATGGTTTGAAGGCCATGAAGACAAAATTCAAACCTTCTTGATTGAGATCAATAGGAAGCAAATCATTCTTCCTAAGGTGATTCGCATGTCATGGCTAAGGATGGAAAACTTTGACAACCTTGAGCAATATCTCAAAGCTAAAAGAAGACTTTCCTTGAGCTTTCGGGCAAGGTGTATCCTGATTTGGTGAAGGTGTTCTATGCCAACCTCAAGTTCAGCAATGTCATTCTCAAAGCAAGTGTCAAAGGTGTGGAAATGGAAATCACTAGGCAAACATGGAAGGATGTGGCTGGCCTAAGGCAAAGAGGTCTGCAAGTCTGCAAAGGTGAAACTAGTCAAGTGGATGAATTCAACAAAGTGCAATACTTCAACCAATGTGTGCGAAATCAAGGTGAACAGGCTAGAAATTTCCATGTGGGAAGGCTTTGTGTGGAGGAAAGGTTGCTAGCTATGGTGGTGACCAAAATCATCATGCCTAGGGGGGTAATCATGCAACCTTGAATGAAGGTGATCTCGTGGTGATGTACTGCATTCAAAATGGTGTGATGGTGGACTGGACATACACAATCCGTGACCACATGATGAAGGCAAAGAGGCTCACGAATTTCAAGCTTCCATATGTGGTGCTCATCTCCAAGTTCATTGAGCATTTTGGTGTGGATGTGGAAGGAGAGCTTGAGGAGTCAACTGAAATTCTAAATCATGTTTCTACACTGAATATGCACAAGATGGGATTCACCAAGATAGGCAACACATGGCTGGTTGACCGAGATCAAGGTGCAAATATTGAAGTTAGAGCAAATGACCATGAAGCGGGAACTAGTGGAGGAAAACAAGATGAAGATGAACCACAGCCAATGGCAATTGAGTTGTAAAACCTTCATGAGAATACTAGACCTGCATACTCCCAATTTGAGAGAATGGTTCTCAACCAACTTCAAGACCTTAACATGGCACAAAATGCACATCATGCATACTGCACAACAAAGTTCCAAGACTTGGATGACCAGCTGCATAATGTTCACGACCTACTCTCCAATGTGTACAACAGAGAAAACCCTAGAAATGAGTGAAGGGGATGGCTCATAGGTCATGCATTGCATTTTCGTGCTGCATTTTGTGTGTCTGTATGTCTGTTCCAGTATTTTAATTGGCTATTTTCTCATTTCAGTCGACTGATTATATCAGTTTTTAGCTTCATGACGTATTTGTCTTTTTTGTTTCTATTCTGCTGTGCTTGTATTCGTATCAGCTGCCCTGATACACCCCCTATGTTATTGCTTTAATGAAAATTTTCATCTTTCCAAATTGATCTATGCATTTACTTTCATTTGATGAATCCAAAGGGGGAGAAAAATGAGTTAAAATGAGTAAATTTGTGTTAAAATTGGAAAACCTGAAATAAATCTGCTAGAATAATATAATACTACAAATTTAATCTAAAATTTGAAGTTAAATCATATTATTAGTGATAGGGGAAGCATATGCATATGTGATATGTATGTATGCTTGCGTGCTCTTGCTTGGTTGTATTTTTGGAATATTGGGTATCTTGTATGCAAAAGCTTTTTCAGATTTCTCTATGGATCTTAGCTCATCAATTAACCTCTCATCAATTCAAATTGAGGATGTTGGCTTCATCAATTCATGGGGAGATTGTTGGCACAAGCAAGCTTGAAGCAAAAAATTGATAAAGCCATGTGCATGAAGATCTTAAGTAGAGATGGCAAATAAACCCGTCCCCGTGGGTATTGCCCGAACCCGTCCCCGTTTTGACGGGGAATCCCCGCATTGACTGGGTATGCGTATGGGTATGGGGAATCCCTAACTTTTTCAGTTGGGTATGGGGATGGGTATGGGGATGTACATATCCCCGCCATAATACCCATCCCCGCCATATCTTCATTCTCGTTTAAATTATTAAAATATTCACAGTTAATGAAGTAACCCTATATATATATTCTATTTTTTATTTCTTTTAATTATTTGATTTGTCATGAAACTCATTTGCATCTCCAATATTTTTTTTATCTTATCATAACCTTTATGTAATTATGTTAAAATGATATATGTGATGAGTTCAAATTTTTGCCCTCATTTAATATTTAAATTTGGGGATTAATTGAATTTTCTGTGCTTAAAGATTGATTTAATTAAGATTTGTGATTATTGGATTTATTGAGTAAGTTTGGTAAAAGTGGCGTAAAAATTGATTTTAGTTGCATAAAATATTATTGGATATTCTAACATTTGTTAATGCAGCTGGAATTTATTTTTGGTCAATTAATAGTGTGATTTTGAAATATTCAAAGTTACAAAATAAGTCCAAAATCAAGAAATTCTGAAAAAGAATAAATCAGGAGCTAAATGCACCCCCATATTTTATTTGCACACTCCTCTCTCAAGTGGACCACAAAAACCTGTTCTGCACCCCCAGTTTTCACTAAGTTGCACCCCTCCTACCACTTAAACTCCACTCAACCAGATCATGCCATGTGGCAATCCCCACCTCTTAAAATTAGCCAACCAAAGCAAGCCACGTGGCAACAATCCTTGCACTAACAAGCTGTCCAATGGAAGGCTGCCACGTCATCATCTTCATCTCCCAAAACCCTAACCCTAATTTTCTCCTCTCCTTCCATCCACCATGGCAGCCGCCGCCGCCATCTCCACACCACGACCCTCCATTGCAGATCTGCGAAGCACTTCGCCGGAGCACCAACACCTCCAGCAACGTCGTCCGTTCACGCACCTGTCTTCGCCGGAAAAGAAGCACCTCGCCGGAGCAGCCGCGCCGTCACGAGGGAGAAAAGAAGAGTGTGAGAGAGAAACCCTAGTTCTGGAGAGAGACACTCTGCGCCACGTGTCAGGCTGCTATTGGACAGTCAAACTGGTCAACTGGTCAACTCTGGTCAACTGGTCAAAGTATGCAGTCAACTCTGGTTAAAACTGCAAATATGGTTAAATGAGAGGGGCATAATTGGAAATTGGACAGGAATTAAGTTGCTAATTAATTAAATAAAAATAAAAGATTTTAGCAACTGACAGATAAAGCCCAAAGTCCAGTGGAAGCCTATATAAAGAGACTTAAGGGAGCAGAAGAGGGGACTGAGAATTTACAGCTTACAGCTTAGACACTTAGAACTCTCTGGTTTTGGCAGATACCATCTCTACCACATCTCTCATTCTTTCTTTTATTTTCTTTCCTTCATATCATCATGTATTCAATCAAAGCCATGGAGGGCTAAGCTTTTAGGGTTGATTCCACTGTAATTTCTTAAATGGATTCTGAGGTTAGATGAATTTATATGTTTTGTTAATTTGATTATTGTTGTGGCTTTTGTTTATCTATGTCCTTTTCTTCTTAATCGAATAGAAAATAATGATTTTAAATCTACATACATGCTAATCATATGAGTTAAAAGGTTTTTAAATTAAATTGAGACTTTAATTTGATTTTGTTTAGAAACTTTCATTTGATTAAATAAGTTTTTGCCAATAATTGAGACTTTAATTTGATTAGAGATAATTACTTTAACTAAAATTAGTCAAGACTTTACTTTGATTAATTAAGTTTTCTATTTGGTAAAGAAACAAAGGAATAGACATGATTAGGCATAGTAAAATTAATTGAGACTGTACTTTGATTAAATTTACTATGGACAATCTAAATAATTCTCACTTTTAATTGAGACTGTACTTTGATTAAAAGTGAGGATGCCAACAAATGAATTGAGTCTTTACATTGATTTATTTGTAAATCAACAACAATAATTAATTTAACAATAATCTCTAGATAACCAATGAAGAATCTTATTTAGAAAAAGCAGTGGAATTGACCTATTTACTATTACTGTGTTTACAATCTTCCGTGTCATTTTCTTTGCACATCAAAACCCCCATATTTTTATAGTTGCTAGTTTTAAATTGTATTTTTGAGAATCAAATATTTGAGATCAATTCCGTATTCGTTGTGAGACGACTCAGGGTTATCTGAACCCTAACTATTTTCTTCACTACAAACTGGCAATACTGAAGTTGCTAAAGTAGTGGTAATTTGATCGCCTAACGACAGCGATATCAAATTTGGCGTCGTTGTCGGGGAATACGGTTAGTATTTCTTTTATTTTGATTCTGTTTTTATTTATTTTATTTATTTATTTAATTTAATTTAATTTAATTTTATTATTATTATTTTTATTTATTTTACGCATATACGTTTAATATTGTTTGTTATTTTGTAGTCTTTAGTTTTATTTTAATATATTTCAAGCAAAGTTCTATTTTTGTTTTGATTAAGAATTTCTTTTAAGAAATTTTTTGAGACTAGTTTGGAAAACTCTGTCTAGGAAAGACTTGGTATTTAAGTTGTCCACTGTGACACACCTCTCTTTCCTGGGAGTAGACCCAACGACATCTTAACTCATTTCTTTCTTGAAATCTTTCTCCAAAACAAGAATAAGAAGAAAAAAAAAACACACACAGGGAAACACTTTCACTTTCAGGTGGACTGCATAGTGCATGACTCGGGCCAATCCGGGTCAATTTTATCAACTTGATTCAGAACTTGAAAGGAACTTGCGTAAATCACGTAGGAGACTTAATCTCAGGTGTTCTACTGAAGGAACACCATCATCATCTGAACCTACCACTGAAAGTGTACCATTAGAGTCACCTCCAATGATTAACATATCTTCTGATCCATCACCTGAACCAGAATTTCAAGAAGATAGAATGGAAGAAAGAACAATAAGAGAGTTGGCTTCACCGGATGCAACAATTACACAAAACATGTGCATCCAATATCCAGATGGAGAATGTGAGCTTAAGTCTGGGTTAATCCATCTTTTACCCAAATTTCATGGATTAGCAGGAGAAGACCCGTACCATCACTTGAAGGAATTTCATGTTGTTTGTTCATCCATGAGACCTACAACAATGACAGAGGAACATATCAAGCTTAAGGCTTTTCCATTCTCATTGCAAGATGCCGCTAAGAATTGGTTATACTGCCTTCCGCCAGGATCCATCAATACCTGGGAGACTCTGAAAAGATTATTTCTGGAAAAGTTTTTTCCAGCATCTAGAGTTGCTGCTATTCACAAAGATATTTATGGGATAAGGCAACAAGAAAGAGAAAGTCTTCACGAGTATTGGGAAAGATTCAAAAAGTTATGTGCTTCATGTCCTCATCACCAAATAAACGAGCATCTCCTCATTCAATACTTTTATGAGGGATTGAGTATCATGGATAGACAAATGATAGATGCTGCAAGTGGAGGGTCATTGGTGGACAAAACGCGAACAAATGCAAGACAATTGATTGAAACTATGGCGTCGAACCATCAACAATTTTCCACAAGGAGTAATTCTATAACTCTATTGAAGGGAACCCATGGAGTAGAAGTTTCATATGTTGCAGATCACAAGAAATTAGAAGGGAAGTTGGATGACTTGGCAGCCATGGTAAAGACCTTGACAGACTTACAGAAAAAGCCTATCCCTTCTACTTTATGTGGAATTTGTGCTTCTACTAATCATCCTACAGATGCTTGTTCTATGTTAAAAGAGACAGGGACGTTAGACAATGAACAACCTCAGGCATGTGCTGCAAACATCTATGGCAATAATAGACCACCTCGGCAGCATTACAACCATGATTTGTCCTCCAACAAGTACAACCCATATTGGAAGGAATATCCCAGCCAGAAATGGGGTAATCAACAGCCTCAACACCAATAAGTCTATGTTCCACCTCAACAGAGGCAACAATCACAACCAGCGGCAACCTCTGGTGATTCAAACATGGAGGCAATGATGAAAATGATGGCTGACATGATGAAGGGACAAATCAATGAGTTGAAACAAACGATGGAAGCAACCAATCAAAACTTGCAGAACCAGATTGGACAAATGGCAAATGAGTTAAATCAGATGAAGTCCCAACAAGGCTCGAGCAATTTGCCTGCACAAACTGTAATCAACCCGCGAAATGTAAGTGCTATTACTTTAAGATCGGGTAAGCAAATACAAGGTCTTGTGGATACCCAAGAAGATGAAGATAAGGACAATGAAGTTGTACCTAATAATGAAAGAGGAAGATTAGATGAAGCAACACAAGCAACATCTAAGATGCCTGCACCCAGTGATAACTCCAGGTTGGTATCCCCTAATACTTCCTCTGAAAATCCTTCTCCTTATTCTCCTCCTCCTCCCTATCCAAACCGTTTGAAACCAAAAACTAAAAAGATGGAGGAGCTAGACAAAGAAATCCTGAATACTTTCAAAAAAGTGGAGATAAACATCCCTTTGTTGGATGCTGTGAGACAAATTCCTAAATACGCCAAGTTTCTCAAAGAATTATGTACACATAAAAGGCGTATTATGGACAAAGAGGTAGTGAACATGGGAAGAAATGTCTCTAGCTTAATTAAGAAGCCTGTAGTCAGAATGCCGCAAAAGTGTAAGGATCCAGGTATGTTTTATGTTCCTTGCATTATAGGAAGTACTAAGTTTGACAATGCTATGTTAGATTTAGGAGCTTCCATTAATGTAATGCCTTTATCTATTTTTACTTCACTTCATCTTGGACCTCTTAAGTCTACTGGTGTGGTCATTCAATTGGCCAACCGTAGCATAATTAACCCTGCAGGTGTGCTAGAAGATGTGCTTGTCCGTGTGGACAAGTTAATTTTTCCTGCAGATTTCTACATCTTGTATATGAAGGATGATGAAGGAATGAGTTCAACCACAATCATCTTGGGAAGACCATTCATGATGACAGCACGTACCAAGATAGACGTGCATGCAGGATCCTTGACTATGGAGATAGGAGATGAGAAGGTGCAGTTCAACGTGCTAGAAGCCATGAAGCACCCAATTGAAGATCATTCTTTGTTTTGTATTGATTTATTGAGTAATGTAGTAAACAATTATGCTTTTGGACTTTTGGACGCTTTATTTGGTTTTTCTTCTTCTTTGGATTTTTCTTTTTCGAATATTTCGGGCTCAATTTTAGACGAAAGAGAAAATTGTAAAACAGGTGATGTTGAGGACGCGGTGTCACTATTTGATACCTCTGTGGCGTCCAAGTGTGATGCTGAGGTGGCTGAAATTACCTTAGGCAGTAAAATGTTGCCATCTGTGGAACAACCACCCACTTTGGAGTTGAAACCTTTACCATCTCATTTGAAATATGTTTATCTTGAGAGGGATGGGAAACTCCCTGTTATTATATCTGCCTTGCTTACTGACGAGCAGGAACAAAAGCTATTGCAGGTTATCAAAGATCACAAGCGAGCAATAGGCTGGACTTTGGCATATATTCTTGGTATTAGTCCTTCTTTCTGCATGCACAGAATACTCTTGGAGGAGGATGCTAAGCCAGTAAGGCAACCTCAGAGGAGACTGAATCCTCAGCTGATGGAGGTTGTGAAGAAAGAAGTCACCAAGTTGCTACAAGCAGGTATTATATATCCTATTTCTGACAGCACTTGGGTGAGTCCTGTACATGTGGTCCCCAAGAAATTTGGGATCACCGTGGTCAAGAATGTGAAGAAAGAGTTGATTCCTACTCGTATTCAGAATAGCTGGAGGGTCTGTATTGATTATAGAAGACTAAACCAGGCCACCAGGAAGGACCACTTTCCTTTACCATTCATGGACCAGATGTTAGATCGATTGGCAGGTAAGTCTCATTACTGTTTTCTTGATGGATTCTCTGGGTATTTTCAGATTTGTATTGCCCCAGAGGATCAACATAAGACCACTTTTACTTGTCCATTCGGTACATATGCTTATAGGAAAATGCCATTTGGCCTTTGCAATGCTCTTGGAACATTTCAGCGATGTATGATGAGTATTTTTACAGATTTGTTGGAGCATTGTATTGAGGTTTTTATGGATGATTTTAGTGTATATGGTTCATCTTTTGATCATTGATTGTCTAATCTTGCTAGAGTCTTGGAGAGATGTGAAGAAACTAACCTTGTTCTAAATTTTGAAAAATGTCATTTTATGGTGGAACAAGGTATAGTTTTAGGTCACGTTGTTTCCAAGAATGGTATATTTGTAGATCCTGCTAAAATTGATATTATTTCACAATTGCCTTACCCCTCTTCTGTGAAAGAGGTTCGATCTTATCTTGGACATGCAGGCTTTTACAGGAGGTTTATCAAGAACTTCAGCAAGATAGCCAACCCTCTCTCCAACTTGTTGCAAAAGGATGTAGTATTTGACTTTGGAGAGAGGTGCAAAGATGCGTTTGATACATTGAAAAAGGCGCTTACCACCACTCCTATCATCCAGCCACCTGACTGGGCATTACCGTTCGAGTTGATGTGTGATGCATCAAACTTTGCAGTAGGAGCGGTGCTTGCACAAAAAGATGGGAAGCTATCACATGTGATATATTATGCTTCCAGAACGTTGGACACAACGCAGGCTAACTACACCACGACTGAGAAGGAATTATTGGCTGTTGTATTTGCCTTGGACAAATTCAGACCGTATATACTTGGTTCCAAGGTAATTGTTTATACTGATCATGCAGCATTAAAATTCCTTCTGAAGAAAGCAGATTCAAAACCAAGGTTGATCAGATGGATGCTACTGCTCCAAGAGTTTGACATTGAGATTCTAGACAGAAGTGGAGCACATAACTTGGTAGCTGATCTCTTAGCAGGATTGAAAATGGAGAAGATAACATTCCTATTAAGGATGACTTTCCTGATGAAGTCCTCCTAGCATTGACTGCTGTGAAAGGTATGTTTCCTGAACCTTGGTTTGCTGACATTGTTAATTATTTGGTTGTTTCTGCTATTCCTCTTTCCTTCTCCAAATATGAAAGAATCAAGCTAAAAAGTGAGGCAAAATACTATATCTGGGAAGACCCAATCTTATGGCGCATTGGTAGTGACCAAGTCATAAGGAGGTGTGTTCCAGATATCGAAATACCTCATGTGCTTGAGTTCTGTCATTCGTCTCCTTTTGGTGGACATTATGGCACACAAAGAACAGGTAGGAAGGTGTTGGATTGTGGATTATATTGGCCTACTATTTTTAAAGATGCACAGAGGGTATATGAAAATTGTGAGCAGTGCCAAAGGGCAGCCAGGTCCATTTCAAGAAGGGATGAAATGCCTCAACAACCCATGTTGTATTGTGAGGTATTTGATATTTGGGGTATTGATTTTATGGGTCATTTTCCTCCTTCTTTTGGGTTTTCTTATATTTTGCTTGCTGTAGACTATGTCTCCAAATGGGTGGAAGCCATAGCTACAAGGACTAATGATTCTCGAGTTGTTATGAGTTTTGTCAGGTCTAACATTTTCTGCAGATTTGGGATACCACGAGCCATCATCAGTGACCAGGGGACTCATTTCTGTAATAGGCTACTTGAGAACATGTTGAAGAAGTATGGGGTGACACATCGCATTGCTACACCATATCACCCCCAAACTAATGGGCAAGCAGAGATCTCTAACAGGGAGATTAAAAAGATACTAGAGAAAGTAGTGAAGCCTAGTCGAAAGGATTGGGCCACAAGATTGGATGATGCACTTTGGGCACATAGGAAAGCCTACAAAACACCTATAGGTATGTCACCTTTCAGGGTGGTTTTTGGAAAGGCTTGTCATCTACCTGTGGAGATTGAACATCGGGCCTATTGGGCCGTGAAAGCATGCAACTTGGATTTGGAAGAAGCAGGAAATGAGCGAAAACTTCAGTTGCAAGAACTAGAGGAGATTAGGCTTGCAGCCTATGAAAATTCAAAGTTCTACAAAGAGAAAACCAAGAAGTTCCATGACCAAAAGCTTGTGGCTAGAAAGGATTTCAAGGTAGGCCAGAAGGTGTTACTATACAAATCCAAGCTTGGTCACATGAGTGGTAAGTTGCGTTCTACTTGGGAAGGACCATACATTGTTACAGAAGTCTTCCCTTATGGAGCAGTGGAGATCAAGGAAGAATCTTCAGCAAGAACTTTTAAAGTTAATGGGCATCGTCTTCGGATATTCAATGAAAATCAAGATATGCTGAATAAGACGATGGATTGGATGAACTTGACTTCTCCCTCATACCTTCCACCTTGAGGAGGTAAGTACACTTCATACTTTTTCTTTGCATTTTATACATATTGAATACATTGAGGACAATGCATGGATAAAGTGTGGGGGTGTGGGGAGATTTCCCCCTTTTCTGTTTTTGTTTTCTATTTGTTTTGTTTTTCCTTTTCTAATTTAAAAAAAAAAATGTTTCTGTTTTCAATAAAACATATTGACATTGGATTTTTGGATTTGATTTACTAATTGGAACGATCATAATTCTGGGAAAATAAGAGTCATGTGCTATGAATGGATTGTTTCTGTGATTTACTAATTGAGTTGATTTGAGAGTTTTTGGAATAAATCTTTTGTGAAAGAGTTTTTGACCTTGTGAGTTTTGAGCTTTATTGTAAGGATGAACTACCGCGTGTCATTCCTATTTTTCTTGTGTGATTTGCTCATGTCTTGTTGGTACTCAAATGTTTAGCTTGATTCTGTTGTTTTGCATCTTAGGTGAACATGCATGATTTGATATGACTGAGGCATTTCTTGTTTTTAGCTACTTAGCCAAATAAGCTAACCATGACATTGATCCATTGGTAGCCCCTTGAGCTTAAACCTCTTTTTCTTGTTTTGAGCATATTGTTAAACCTTAAAAAGAAAAAGACCATGTTTGTCCTTAGGGAGAAAGAAGGAGCTAGTGGATTATGTTGAGATTGGTTGAGGAATAAAGTGTGGGGGTGTGTATTTCCCCCACAAAGTTGTAAAAATGGCAAAAGGAAAATAATTGTTGATGACAGAGTGTTGAAATGAAAAATGATTGCTGTCTGAAAAAAAAAACAACAAAGAAAAAAAAAGGATTGTTTTTGAAACTATGCTCCATAACTCTTTCTTCCTTACTATTTCAAAAACACACGAATCCTGAAGTTTTTCCTACCTTTGCCTTGGCCTCATTATAACCTGTGAAAAGTCCTCATGATTTTTGAATGCATGTTTTCTGGAAGCTGTGAATATTAGAGTCTTGCTAAGCATTGAGAGTGTTTACTTGCATGGGTATTTTGAGTGAAAACACAAGCCAAAACACTTGAGCAAATCTTGGTGAGAAAATATATATTCAACTTGAGTGTTTCTCTTTCATATTTGATTATCTTGTAAATTCAAAAGATTAACTCATGTGTGAAAAACAGAATTCTATCCATTTGTTTGTGCATGACAACAAGATTTCTAGAAGTTTGATCTGTTTCCATTGGTATTCATTTCTTTAATCCACTGAAAATATGGAATAAAAGACCTCAGAAAAAAGTTTTGAAATTGTTCAATTTTGCCCAGGAGTGCAAAAGGATAAGTGTGGGTGTGTGATGAGTTCAAATTTTTGCCCTCATTTAATATTTAAATTTGGGGATTTAATTGAATTTTCTGTGCTTAAAGATTGATTTAATTAAGATTTGTGATTATTGGATTTATTGAGTAAGTTTGGTAAAAGTGGCGTAAAAATTGATTTTAGTTGCATAAAATATTATTGGATATTCTAACATTTGTTAATGCAGCTGGAATTTATTTTTGGTCAATTAATAGTGTGATTTTGAAATATTCAAAGTTACAAAATAAGTCCAAAATCAAGAAATTCTGAAAAAGAATAAATCAGGAGCTAAATGCACCCCCAGATTTTATTTGCACACTCCTCCCTCAAGTGGACCACAAAAACCTGTTCTGCACCCCCAGTTTTCACTAAGTTGCACCCCTCCTACCACTTAAACTCCACTCAACCAGATCATGCCATGTGGCAATCCCCACCTCTTAAAATTAGCCAACCAAAGCAAGCCACGTGGCAACAATCCTTGCACTAACAAGCTGTCCAATGGAAGGCTGCCACGTCATCATCTTCATCTCCCAAAACCCTAACCCTAATTTTCTCCTCTCCTTCCATCCACCATGGCAGCCGCCGCCGCCATCTCCACACCACGACCCTCCATTGCAGATCTGCGAAGCACTTCGCTGGAGCACCAACACCTTCAGCAACGCCGTCCGTTCACGCACCTGTCTTCGCCAGAAAAGAAGCACCTCGATGGAGCAGCCGTGCCATCACGAGGGAGAAGAGAAGAGTGTGAGAGAGAAACCCTAGTTCTGGAGAGAGACACTCTGCGCCACGTGTCAGGCTGCTATTGGACAGTCAAACTGGTCAACTCTGGTCAACTGGTCAAAGTATGCAGTCAACTCTGGTCATAACTGTAAATATGGTTAAATGAGAGGGGCAGAATTGGAAATTGGACAGGAATTAAGTTGCTAATTAATTAAATAAAAATAAAAGATTTTAGCAACTAACAGATAAAGCCCAAAGTCCAGTGGAAGCCTATATAAAGAGACTTAAGGGAGCAGAAGAGGGGACTGAGAATTTACAACTTACAGCTTAGACACTTAGAACTCTCTGGTTTTGGCAGATACCATCTCTACCACATCTCTCATTCTTTCTTTTATTTTCTTTCCTTCATATCATCATGTATTCCATCAAAGCCATGGAGGGCTAAGCTTTTAGGGTTGATTCCACTGTAATTTCTTAAATGGATTCTGAGGTTAGATGAATTTATATGTTTTGTTATTTTGATTATTGTTGTGGTTTTTGTTTATCTATGTCCTTTTCTTCTTAATCGAATAGAAAATAATGATTTTAAATCTACATACATGCTAATCATATGAGTTAAAAGGTTTTTAAATTAAATTGAGACTTTAATTTGATTTTGTTTAGAAACTTTCATTTGATTAAATAAGTTTTTGCCAATAATTGAGACTTGATTTGATTAGAGGTAATTACTTTAACTAAAATTAGTCAAGACTTTACTTTGATTAATTAAGTTTTCTATTTGGTAAAGAAACAAAGGAATAGACATGATTAGGTATAGTAAAATTAATTGAGACTGTACTTTGATTAAATTTACTATGGACAATCTAAACAATTCTCACTTTTAATTGAAACTGTACTTTGATTAAAAGTGAGGATGCCAACAAATGAATTGAGTCTTTACATTGATTTATTTGTAAATCAACAACAATAATTAATTTAACAATAATCTCTAGATAACCAATTAAGAATCTTATTTAGAAAAAGCAGTGGAATTGACCTATTTACTATTAGTGTGTTTACAATCTTCCGTGTCATTTTCTTTGCACATCAAAACCCCCCTATTTTTATAGTTGCTAGTTTTAAATTGCATTTTTGAGAATCAAATATTTGAGATCAATTCCGTATTCGTTGTGAGACGACTCAGGGTTATCTTAACCCTAACTATTTTCTTCACTACAAATTGGCAATACTGAAGTTGCTAAAGTAATGGTAATTTGATCGCCTAACGATAGCGATATCAATATGTTAATGAAAAAAAAAATATGCCTCACATTTGAATATTTTTATTATTTTTTAATATTTTTATTTATTATATATTTTTCTTTCGCATGAGAATGTTTATATTCTCAATTTAAGGTAATAGAACAAAAATTATTTACTTATTATTATTATTATTATTATTATTAATTTTTGTTTAATCTGAAGAATTCTTTTGTTTCATTAAAATAATTTTCGTTATTTTTCAACTATTGAGTATATATGTTGATATTTGAAAAGTTTTCTTAGTTCTCTAAGATATTTTTCATCTTATCATACTTTAATTATACATTTGATTTCCTTTGTGCGATTTCTTTTGATAGTTTCTCAAATTAATTCTAAAACACACATTTGTTAGTTTTTTAATATTTTTATTTATTGTTTATTTCCATCATGTAAAAAAATATTTTGATATATTCTATCTAATTATTTTTTATTTTATAATTCATTATTAATCATACTGTAATTTTTTTCACTTTAAATTATGTTTGAAGTGGTTAAAGTTATATATATATATATATATATATATATATATATATATATATATATATATATATAATGATATTTAGGAATAGTATATGATAATTCACTACAAGAAAAACATGAAATAGTGACTGATTTAGTCATTAACCCATATCAGTCACTATTTTTCGTCATTCGTGGTAGTAATTGATTTATTGTCTGAATCAGTGATTAAATTAGTGACCGATTCAATGATCGAACTGGTACTTGATTTAGTAACCAATTTAATCACTAATTTATTTGTAATTTAATGACAAACTTTTGTTGTCACTAATGATATTTCTATTTAATTTTAACCACTTCAAACATAATTTAATAATTAGTTCTCTAAGGTATTTTTCATCTTATCATACCTTAATTATACATTTGATTTCCTTTGTGCAATTTCTTTCAATAGTCTCTCAAATTATTTTTAAAACACACATTTGTTAGTTTTTTAATATTTTTATTTATTGTTTATTTTCATCATGTAAAATAATATTTCGATATATTCTATCTAATTATTTGTTATTTTATAATTCATTATTAATTATACTGTAATTTTTTTCACTTTAAATTATGTTTGAAGTGGTTAAAGTTATATATATATATATATATATATATATATATATATAATGATATTTAGGAATAGTATATGATAATTCAGTACAAGAAAAACATGAAATAGTGACTGATTTAGTCATTAACCCATATCAGTCACTATTTTTCGTCATTCGTGGTAGTAATTGATTTATTGTTTGAATCAATGATTAAATTAGTGACCGATTCAATGATCGAACCAGTACTTGATTTAGTAACCAATTTAATCACTAATTTATTTGTAATTTAATGACAAAATTTTGTTGTCACTAATGGTATTTCTATTTAATTTTAACCACTTCAAACATAATTTAATAATTAGTTCTCTAAGGTATTTTTCATTTTATCATACCTTAATTATACATTTGATTTCCTTTGTGCAATTTCTTTCAATAGTCTCTCAAATTATTTCTAAAACACACATTTGTTAGTTTTTTAATATTGTTATTTATTGTTTATTTTCATCATGTAAAATAATATTTTGATATATTCTATCTAATTATTTGTTATTTTATAACTCATTATTAATCATACTGTGATTTTTTCACTTTAATTGTATAAATAAATTTTATTTACTACAATATAAAAATTTAATGTAATTGTTATGAATATTTATTTGTCACTATCCAACATATATTGAAGTTCAAAATATACAAAATCTATGTCAAAATTTTATTATTATGTTTATTATTTGTTCTTTGTGTCATTTTGATCCAGTGATGTATTATAACTTTTATTAGTCTATAAAAAAAAGATTCATTAGAATTTAAAATATTGAAGTAAACAAACATTTAAAATATATTTTAATTTGAATATTTGTTTTCTTTTTATATTTTTTTGAAATATTTTTTAATTTTATCAACTAAGTTTCATCAATGTTGTAGTTTGCAAATTTAATAAATGTTTTGGTTCTCATGAAATTTTATTTGGTATTCTAATCTAAAATGTAGACAATTATAATTTATTTCAAAGTATTTGATATGGAAGAAATAATCATCCTCCTAATATTGAATATTTGATAATATTATGTTTTCTTTACCGTAATTTTTTTTCTTTTATAAAAATTAATATTGAAATAGTTAGAACACGGGTACGGGTATGGGTACGAGATTATACCCGTTACCCGTTGGGGATGGGGATGAGACAAAAGTTTAATACCCGTTGGGTTTGGGTATGGGGATGAGGATGAATTTTTTATGCGGGGATGGGTATGGGATAACGAAACCCGTCCCCGCCCGCCCCGTTGCCATCCCTAATCTTAAGTGTTTGATGAAGATTGAGGAAGATCCTCTTGAAGATTAAGTTTAAGTGTGTTAAATCTGTAAATAACATGTTAAATGCAATGTGTTAGTGTTATATACAACAAGCAATTGATAACCATCGCAAAAAGAGAAAACCACACACACAGAACATACAACAAGCAAAAGAGTAAGCTAGAGTAGAAAATGATTTGTCATACAGTTACATACACTTTCATAGTCCAAAAATACATATATCAACCAATCATGTTATGACTTTCAAACAATACACTAAGACTCAAGACACGACTTATCCAGATACATATAATTAGTCGGATTCAGCGGATGCATGCACTTGTGGTGACCTTTACTACTCTACCGAGCTGTTCTACCGAGTTAATTGTTCCAGTGTTTCATCCCCCACACACAATGTTAGCCCTTAAAGTGTTCCAGGCCTCCTACTACTCTTACCACTTGAGTCAGTACACTCTATGTGAGACTAACTAACTCTTTAGAGTGTCAGGATGCAATCCTTACCTTGAATCCTTACTAAATTATATAAATGAGGCACCACCATGAATTCCCACTAACAAAGGTCATAGAATTATGTCCTGACCAATTGAGGCACCACCATGAGATCTCACCTAGAGATTCATGGAATTACGCCCTAACCAATGAGACACCACCACGAAACTATCGTGGAATTACGTCCTAACCATACCAACAACATGTTCCATTAATCAATATAACATTCATGCTCATCCCAATTCCATGTCACTTTTATAACCAACCATGTTGGCACAAGCAAGCTTGAAGCAAAGAAGTGATGAAGCCATGCGCATGAAGATCTTAAGTGTTTAATGAAGATTGATGAAGATCCTCTTAAAGATTAAGTTTTAGTGTGTTAAATCTGTAAATAACATGTTAAAGGTTAGTTATATCTTGTTGGTAGGTTATATCACATAGGTTAGTTAGATGTCTTGTGTGCCTTTGTATGTCTCTTTTAATCTGTTAAAATGGGTTTTAACAGGTTAAAAGGCTTGCTGTATATAGTTTCTTGTATGAATGCATTCAGTCAGTTGAATTATTTTTCAATCGATTGATTTCACTTAAGTCAGATGAAATCAACTGATTGTACGAAAAATTCAATCGACTATTTTCACTTAAACTAGACTATATAAGTTGTGTTTTCGCGAGCATAGGCACAAAATTTTGTCATTCATCTCTGGAAAGCTCTGTCTCTCTGCAATACACAACTGCAACTCGTGTTTTGAAGATTTTGGTTGATCTTGGAGGCATTTTGGCTTGTGAGTAGCTTGAAGAACACATGTATGGTTGGCTAGGGACAACCACCATCAAGTTTGGATGTTCTTGAGCCTCTAGGTGGTTTGCCTGATGTGATTTCAGGTTTGTAAGTGTGATTCTTGCAGGTTGTGTGTCTAGATTTTAATGAGTCAAAAATCTTGTGTGTTTTGTTGTTCAAAAGTGTAATCTTGGTGTGTGATTTGTAAAATTTTTGAATATAGTGGAAACCAGACTCAGGTTGTCCTGGTAAACTGATGTAGCTCTGTGATTGAGTGAACTAGTATAAAAATAGTTGTGCATTTCTCTTTCCCTCATCTCACTCTCTTTGAAACTCTTTAAAAAATCAAGAAAACCAAGCAATTTGATCTTTGGTGTGATTTAATGCGTTCTTGTGTAATCTGAGGCTATACTCACCATTTTAAAACTAACAAACCATTCCATACTCATTACATGCTAAGATCATGCCAAACTCATCATTCACAACCCATAAACCATTTACACATGCATATTCACTTATCTCATGCTTTAACATAGCAATCCAACCAAACATGTGGGAACACCCAAAGACAAAGAAGGAAACAAAACCCAAACATTTTCAGGCGAGCTCTTTTCGCCTAGGCGAGAGCTCAAAAAGAGGAACAATAATGCCATCACGTCCTCTTGCTTAGGCGAGACCTCCTCACCTGAGCGAGATGAGTTCTCGCTGAAGATTGGAACTGGTTGCCTGAGCAACAGTTCGCGCAACACTTGGGAGGGTTTTCTGATTCTCTCTTCGGCGAGCTCCACTCGCTTAGGCGAGGTTATCAGATTTCCTCCATTGTTCACGCGTACAGTAACCAAAAATTTATTCAAATAGCACCCAATACATTATCATACCATCATAAGCGCCACACAAACATCAGAAACACATAACATAACTAAAAATGAGCCTAAAAGATAAAAAGACGTGAAACCCTAGCTTCCCTTACCTGGAAAGAGCTAGCAAAGTACTTCGACACCAAGCAGCAAAGCACGACAACTCTAAGAATGGATTAGTGAGCTGTACAAAAAATAACGGAACAATTTTAAAATAGGCTTACTACAAAACCCTAACTAGAAATATGAAAGATATGATTAGAGGGGAGAGGTATGAGCTGGAGAGTAAGAGAAGTAAGAGCACTGATTTTTTGAAGTAGGCAGAAATGAGGGGGTTAGGCTGCCTTAGGTGGTTTGGGCACCCCAATAGGCCAGCCTTAGGCCCAACAGATTTGGGACAGCCCTTAAACATTAGGACAAATTTAAAGTGGGCCTTACATTCTCCCCAAAGAGAAAAATTTTCGACCTTAAAAATGAAGGCTTACCAAGAAAATAGATGTGGATGTGACTTCCTCATATACTCCTCCAACTCCCAAGTAGAGTCACTCTTCCTCTGATCACAAATGACTTTGACAAGACTGACCGGTTTTCCCCGACGTTCCTCAACTCGACTATCCTCCAAAGCAACAGGTGGTATTTCCATAGTAAGGTCCTCCCTGATCTGTACATCTTCTGCTTCCAACACATGAGATGGGTCAAAGACGTACTTCCTCAATTGTGACACGTGGAACACCGGATGGAGATTTGCCAATTGAGGAGGCAAAGCAATCTCATAAGCCACAGGCCCAATCCTCCTCGAGATCTGATAAGGGCCAATGAATTTAGAAGAAAGTTTCTTCGAGCGGAGAGCCCTTCCCACACCAGTGGTTCAAGTCACCCTCAAGAACACATGATCTTCAGTCACGAATTCCAAGGGTCTCCTTTTGCGATCCGCATAAGCCTTCTGCCTACTCTAAGAAGCCTGCATCCTGTCTCTCACCATCCTCACTTTCTCAATAGTCTGTTCCAATAACTCTAGCCCAACAAGCATTACTTCCCTATCCTGATACCAACACAAAGAAGTCATACATTTCCTGCCATAAAGAGCTTCATATGGCATCATGCCAATGCTCGCATAAAAGTTGTTGTTGTAGGTGAACTCTATCAAAGGTAGGACTTCATCCCAAGCACCCAAATAATCCAGCACACATGTCCTCAATAGGTCATCAAGCAACTGAATCGTTCTCTCTGACTGACCATCAGTCTGGGGATGATAGGTTGAACTCATGGTTAGTTTGCTACCCAAAACACTCTACAAAGTCTGCCAAAACTGGGAAGTGAACCGCAGATCTCTGTCTGATACTATACTCGACGACACCCCATGCAATCTCATTATCTCCTTAATGTATAATGGGCCAACTTGGCCATAGGCATCCTCATATTCATTGCCAAGAAATGAGCACTCTTGGTCAATCGGTCCACTATGACCCAGATCGTATCATGCCCTCTAAAGGTTCGTGGCAAATGGGTCACAAAATCCATAGCGATGCTATCCCATTTCCACACTGGTATCTCCAAAGGCTGTAGTATCCCACCGGGTCTTTAATGCTCTACCTTTGCCTTATGGTATGTCAAACAAGCCGATACAAACTGAGCTACATCCTTCTTCATACCCTGCCACCAGAAGGTTTCCTTATGATCCTGATACATCTTAGTCATGCCAAGATGCAAGCTAAGATGACTTTTGTGCCCTTCCTCAAGGATTAACCTTTTCACCTCGGCGTCATTTGGTACACACACACTGCCCTGGAATCTTAGTATACCATTGTTACCTAAGGCAAAATCCTTCGTTTCATCTGACTCAAGCTGTTCCACCACTCTTTTCAAATTGGCATCCAACAATTTTCTTTTTCTAATAGAATCCAAGAAGTCACTAGATATAGTTAGGGTACTACATCTAATGAACTCTGACCCCAACTCCACCTACAGCTTCATGTCCCTGAATTTCTCTAGTAGCTCCACCTCCTTGATCAGAAGGTGTGTAGTATGCACTGTCTTCCTACTCAGGGCATCTGCCACCACATTTAATTTCCCCGGATGATATAGAAGAAGCTCGAAATCATAATCCTTCACGAATTTCATCCACCTCTTTTGTCTCATGTTCAACTCCTTCTGATCAAATAGATACTTGAGACTCTTGTGATCACTGAACACACGAAACTAGGCACCATAGAGATAATGCCTCCAAATCTTCAAGGCAAACACAATAGCTGCCAACTCCAGGTCATGAGTGAGATAGTTTCTCTCATGCACCTTAAGTTGCCTCGAAGCATACGCCACTACCTTCTTCTCTTGCATCAGCACACAACCTAGACCAAGATGAGAGGCATCACAGTAGACCTCAAAGGGTTTACCAACATCAGGGATCACTAGTATCGGAGCACTCATCAACCTTCACTGAAGCTCTTGAAAGCTCTCCTCACACTTATCCATCCAAGTGAAAGGTTGGTCCTTCCAGTAAGCTATGTCAGCGGCACCACTATCTTGGAGAATCCTTCTATGAATCTCTTATAGTAGCCAGCTAAACCCACGAAGCTTCTGATCTCTGTTGCTGACTTGAGACTTTCCCACTTAGCCACTGCATCAACCTTCGTCGGATCCACCACTATTCCCTGGGCAGATATCACATGTCCTAAGAATTGCACTTCATCCATCCAAAATTCACACTTGGATAACTTAGCATATAATTGTTTCTCTCTCAGAATACTAAGCACCAATCTCAGGTGTTTTGCATGTTCCTCCTGAGTTCTGGAGTAGATAAGTATGTCGTCTATGAAGACTACGACAAACTTGTCCAAGAATGATCTGAAGATCCGGTTCATGTAGTCTATAAACACAGTCAGAGCATTGGTCACACCAAAAAGCATAACCACGTACTAGTAGTGGTCGTATCGAGACCTGAAGGTCATCTTCTGCACATCATCTGCTGATAACGCTGTTGTTGACGCGATCAAATTAATACTACTGAACTATAGCAACTTTAGTATTGCTAAGATAATAGTTAAGGAAATAGAAAGGGTAAAGTTAACCCTAAGTCGTCTCCCAATGAACACGGAATTGATTTTTAACAAGTTAGTTCTTATAAAATCTATACAAAACAGTTAGTCAAATAAAATAATAAAAATATGGGAGGATTAAGATAAACAAGAAAGAAATAGAAAATATAAAAAGAGATAAAAACAATTGTAAAGAAAATATATTGATTCCATTGCTTTTTAAAAATAGATTCATCATCGGTTATCTAAAGATTATTGCTTAATTAATTATTGTTGTAGATTTACAAATTAATCAATGTAAAGTCTCAATTAATTTGTTGGCTTTCTCACTTTTAATCAAAGTACATTCTCAATTAAAAGTGAGAACTTTTAGATTATCCACAATAAATTCAACCAAAGTACAGTCTCAATCAAATTTTACTATGTCTAATCATGTTTATTCTTTTATCTCCTCACCAAATAAAAAGCTTAATTAATCAAAGTAAAGTCTCAATTAATTTTCGTTAGAGTAAATACCTTTAATCAAAGTAAAGTCTCAATTATTGGTAAAAACTCATTTAATCACATGAAAGTTTCTAAATAAAATCAAAGTAAAGTCTCAATTAGATTTAAAAACCCTTGAACTCATATGATCAACATGCATATAGATTTAAAATCATTACTTTTTACGTGATTCAAAGATAAAAGACATAGATGAATTAAAACCTCAACAATAATAAAAAGAACAAAGAAATTAATTGATCTAACCTCAGAATCCAATTAAGAAATTACAGTGGAATCAACCCAAGAAGTTTATAACTCCATGAATGCAAAATAAAAATACAAGAAGAATAGAGAGAGAAAGGAAACGAAATTAGGCCCCCCCTAAAGGGTTCCTAAACTCCGAAGTCCTAAGCTTGTCTTTTTTTTGCTTTTCCCTTAGTCTCTTAACATAGGAATTGGATTGGGTTTTTTTGTTGCTAAAACCTCTCAAATATCTTTTAAAATAAAGATAAAGATAAATATTAAAAGATATTTGGAGAGATATAAACTATTTGACAAATATAGTTGGGTAATAATTTATGATATAATTAAATAAAGTAATTTTTAAAGATATATGATAAATTATCACCAAATAATATTTGTATTAATTTTCTAAATAACTCATTTTCAATCCTGTAGTCCAATTTTGTAGAGACATCCAAAAATATCAATATTTACAAATAAACCCCTCTCCTTTGACCAATCTTTGACTTTTTTACCAGATTTGACCAACTTTGACCAGATTTGACCAACTTTGACCAGAGTTGACTATTGGCTTTGACCATTTGACCAGTGTTGACCAGTTTGACTGCCCTATCAGATGCTGACACGTGGCGTAGAGACACTCTCTCTAGAATTATGGTTTGCTCCCCCTTCCTCCATTGGCTGCACGTGACGACATGGAAGGTTTTCGGCAGCTGATGGACTCTGGCGAGGTGGTTGCTAGGTCACGGACTGCTGCTGGAGATGCACTACTGTGATAGAGTTGCTGTAGATGCAAAATGGCTCTTGCTTGCGTTTTCGCTGCTTGGAGGGTGATGGTGTTGGTCTGGTGCGGTGGCTCGCTGCAGAGATGGTGGTTCGTTGTTGCGTTTACGGTCGTAATCGTGATGATGGCACGCTGTTGCAGTGGTTTCTACTGTTTCGCATGGATCTGTGTGGTGAAAAGATTTGAGGTGTTACTACTACACCGCGAACGTGGAAGAAGATGATGCGATGATGGTGGAATGCAACTCCGATTTGGCTCGCATTTTTCTGCAGGAAACTCATGATGGTGATGGGTGACGACGCTGCAGTTGCGATTGCTCCGACGAGAGTGGCGGCTGTTAGCATGGTGGCGGCTAGGGTTGGAGGAGAAATTAGGGTTTCTCATGGGAGAGATGAATATGATGACGTGGCACCATTTGCTTGGCTGAATTTTGAGTGCTTGGATGCCACCACGTGTCATTCTCTAATTGGTTAGTTTAATAAATGGAGGATTATGACACATGTCATCATGTTTTATGAGTGGAAATAGGGGTGAAAATAGATTTTCTGTAACCCATTTTGGAAAAGGGGAGTGTATATGTAATTTAGGGGGTCCAGAAGTGATTTTTTCAGAACTTGCTAATTTTAAACTTATTTAAAGGTGTTCTATAACTTCAATCAATTTATTTTCCAACCTTTAAATGAGCTTAAAACTTAATTTCAGCTGCATCAACAAACGTTAAAATATCCAAAAATAATTTATGCAGCTAAAAATCACTTTTTAAGACATTTTTATCACACAAGATCAAACAACTTAATTATCAGAACTGTCAATTAAATCACTCTTTAAGCACACAAATTCAATTAAATACTCAGAATTAAACATTGAATGAGGACAAAAATAAGCACTCATCATCTGCCTTCACTAGTATTTGATGATATCCCGACCGTAAATCAATCTTCAAGAATACCGATGCTCCATGCAACTGATCCATTAGATCATCTATCCTCGGGAAAGGGTACTTATTCTTGATCGTCATTTTATTTAATTGCCTGTAGTCCACACACAGACGTGAACTCCCGTCCTTTTTCTTCACCAACAACATTGGTGCTCCCCAAGACGAAGTATTGGGTCATATGAACTGTTTCCCCAACAACTCCTTTATTTGATTCTTGAGCTCTACTAGGAAAGCTAAACTCTAAGGAAAGAAAAATATTGGTGACAAAACTTTCAACAAGACTAACACAAGAAAAGCAAATTTTTAAGACTCTATGGAAAGTACTTGACAAGCATCTTCAAGTCTTAAATCATGCATACACCAAGAAAGATCATAACCAAGTCAAAGAATGGAACTAATTTGCCAATATCACCCATTTCTCAAGCATGAAAACTAGTAGCATAACACTTAGTGACAAACACACTTTGAGTTCACCAATGAGCAAGTTTGCTCTCGGTTTTTTGACAAATTTTAGTGTAAAATTTTTCTTCTTTTCACAACTAGCTTCATAAAATGGTGAGAAAGAGTTTTAGGTGGCTTGGACACTTAGTTCCTCAAGTTTTAGGCCAAAATCAATTTAACTTCAAGTTAACATATGACATATGACTCAAGCAAAAGTTAGACACATTTAAAGACTCAACATGACATACACAAAGACACAAACATGTAGCTATCATGCATTTAAACTCATGGATTTGAGGCTCATAGACTAAGCATCCAAAGACATGTTATCTAATCACATTTAGAAGCTTAAAGAGGTAATTTTTGGACCTCTGAGCTGGTGCAATTTAATGTTTTAAAATCATCAAGTTTTCTGCCAGCACTGTTTTTGTGTGTCATGGAAGTGGATTTGAACCATACCAAGATAGCTACAACAAGACAAGGTTAGCACATGAAAACCACCATATTCAAGATAACCTAGGCTCTAGATACCAAATGATGAAGGATTATCTTGTTTCTTTTTAAGATTATTGAATATGGTGTGAGTTGATTAAGAAAGCTAAGTGAAATCCCCACTGGACATTAAGATAGCAAGCTATCTATATGTGAAGGTTCCTTTCACAAAGCTCAAGAGAAGAAGATGATGGATGGATTCAAAAGAAAAAGGAAATGGAAGGCACATAAACTATAGAAAACCAAGAACAATTAAAGGAAGAAGAAAACATAAAATGGAAAGGAAAGAAATGGTAAAAATGTGAGAAACACGCCACTACAAGGCTAGGCTAGAAGCCATGGCAACCTTGAAGATGAGTGGATGTGTGCCGCCACTTGCTATGCAAGATAAGGCTTAAAAGTATTCACTCCCTAGGGAGGAAACTCTCACAAAAGGTTGAGATACAAAAGTGTTTTTACTTCAAAATCTTCAACCCTTTTACAAGATAAGGAGCACCCTTTAAATAGGAGTTCATAGGGGTCCTTTAGCAAATACAAAAACATGAAAAAGAATTAACTAGCAAACCCTAAACCTAATGTGAGAGTGAGTCTTGGCCAAGTGAAGGGAGATGATTGGTGGAGGCATTCCCATGAGGATTCTAGGCCAAAAGAGGAAGGAGACCAAGTGACCTTCTAAGGCATAAACCACAAAGGCAAAAGGAGACAAGGTACATGTCTACTTTTGCTTTTGCTTTATGCTTTTTGCTTTCCTCTCTCTTCCACTTCATCCAAGTGCTCCAATCACCAAGTGCCACCTAGCCATGCTCTACTTTCTCTTAATTACCTACAAAACAAGACAAACAAGGATTAGCATGTTGGTTTAAGTTAATCTAATCTTGGTCAAAGGTCAACTTTGGATCAAAGTCAACAAGTCAACCAAAATAAGTCAACTAGAAACCAACTTAAAGAATTCAAACTAAAGTAATGCAAAACAAAGATAAAGGTGATGGAATAGAAGACTCCCCTCTAGACATGCTTCTAGTGATCCTTCTTGAGGGAGCTTCTAAGGAGGTGGTCACGCCTTCATCATCCTCCCCTTCTTGGAGAGAATTCGACCACGAATTCTTAAACCATTCTTTGGGGGAGGCCAATCCTTGATGGCCATCACTGTTTTTTTTGTCCACATGGACCCCATGTTGATTTATTTTGAAACCTAGGGAGATCACATGATCCATCCCAAACACACATTTCTCCATGTTAGCATACAAAGATACTTTCCTTAAGGTCTCTAACACACTTCTTAAATGATGCAAGTGGTCATCTTGAGACATACTATAAATGAGAATGTCATCAAAGTACACCACAACAAACTTCCCTAAGAACTCTCTAAGAACATGGTGCATGAGTCTCATGAATGTACTAGGTGCATTGGTCAAGCCAAAAGGCATGACTAACCACTCATATAATCCAAACTTAGTCTTGAAAGAGGTGTTCCATTCATCACCTTCTTTGATTCTAATTTGATTGTACCCACTCTTCAAGTCTATTTTGGAAAATATGGTTGCACCGTGTAACTCATCAATCAAATCATCTAATCTAGGAATAAAATGCCTATACTTGATGGTTATGTTGTTGATAGCCCTACAATCTATGCACATTCTCCATGTTCCATCCTTTTTGGGGACAAGAATCACGGGTATTGCACAAGGACTCATGCTATGTTGCACCCACCCCTTTTCTAACAACTCATTCACTTGTTTTTGAATTTCCTTAGCCTCCTCGGGAATAGTCCTATAGGCTGACCTATTAGGCAAAGATGAGCCTTGTATGAAATCAATTTGGTGTTCTATACCTCTTAGGGGTGGGAGACCCTTTGGAGGTTTTTGAAAAACATCTTTGAACTCATCTAAGACTAATGACAAGTCTAAGGGACATCTAGAGTGGGGGTTTTGGAATGAGGGGGAAGATTCACTAGGATAAGCTAGGATGATGGGTTTTTGGGCAAGCATTACCTTCTTCACCCCTTTGAGGGTGATCATGCTCTTCTTAGACTCATTGCCATGCCCTTGCGCCTTCTCTTCTTTTCTTTTCTTTATCATTTGCAATTGGTCCTCATTAACTTCTCTTGGTGAAAGAGGTAGTAATGTGATCTTTTTGCCTTGGAAGCTAAATGTAAATTTGTTGGCATGGCCATCATGAAAAGCTTTCCATGATGAAGGATTATCTTGTTTTCTTTTAGAGTTATGAATATGGTGAAGTTGTTTAAGAAAGCTTTTTGAAAATTCCCACTGGACATTAAGATAGCAAGCTATCTAGATGTGAAGGTTCATTTCTCAAGCTCATGAAAGGAAGAAGAGAGTTGGATTCAAGCTTAAACTCACACGACATTAACAACACTTAAAGAACCAAAATGAAAGAAGAAACATTAAAAATGGAAAGCATAGAAGATGAAGCATGGAAGAAGCACGCCACTCATAGGGGGGGATCTAAGCCAACCAAGCCCTAGAGATGAGTGATGGTGCCGCCACTTGCAAGCAAGATAAGGCAAAGGTGAGTTCACTTCTAGGAAGGAGAGCTCACGAAAATTGGTGGTTGAATGCACAAAGTTTATAACAAAATGATCAACCCTTTTACAAGTCTAGGAGCACCCCTTATATAGAAGAGTTTAGGGGCCTCTAAGCAAATAAAAGATACCTAAGGATGTCTCTACAAAAACCTAACCCTAGCTTCTAGAAACTAGGTCAAATAAGGTTACAAAAATGAGAGACAAAAGAGCCAACTATGGTATGTGCAAGGCTAATTTCGTTCTAGCACAAAAGGAGACAGAGAATGTGTCTCATGTGTCTCCAAAAAGTAGCCAAAGTGTGCTAAAAACAAAGGAGACCAAAGGTACATAGGTACACTTCTTTTATGCCTTTTACTTTATGCTTTATGCCTTTGCTTTACTCTCTCATCCACATCATTTATGCTCCTCAATCACCATGCGCCACCTAGCATTGCTTTCTTACTCCTAATTAACCTACAAAGCAAATAAACATAGATTAGCATGTTGGCTTAAGTCAAGTCAACTATAGTCAACAAGTCAAACCTAGTCAAAGGTCAAAAGGTCAACTAAAGTTGATTCAACTAAGTCAACTTAGGGAATAAAAAATAACAAACACAAATGAAAGAGATGAAGGATTAGTGAACTTCCTTTCTAAACATGCTTAGTCTTCTTAAGCATGTCCCTTCATCCTTGGTTAGGGTAAATCTTTCATCATCCTCCCCTTCTTGGAGAGAATTTGACCACAAATTCTTTAAGCCTTTGTAGATGGAGCTTGATTTGATTTGGGGGAGGTTTTGCGCCTCCCTTTTATGAGCTCTTGTTCCATCTTTTCTAAAGGTACTACCCCTAGCTTTGGTTAGGCCATCTCTCTTTTCTAGACCACTCTTCTTCTCATGCTTGCGCATTAGGTCTTCCTTTTGAGCCTTGCAAGAGAAGGAAGAATGGTGATGTCCATCTTGCTTTTGAAATCTTTTTTTAGAGGCAAGTAACACTTTGGAGGTAACTTGCTCTTTTTCTTTTTCATCTTTTCTCTTATCTTTCACTTTATTTTGGTCCTCATTTGCTTGATTGTGTGAGAGAGGTAGGAGTGTGAACTTCTTGCCTTGGAAGGAGAAAGCATAGGTGTTAGCATGGCCATCATAAAAGACTTTTCTATCAAATTGCCATGGCCTACCTAACAAAATATGAGTTTCATCCATAGGCACAACATCACACAACACCTCATCTTTAAAATTTCCAATTGAAAAGTTAATGAGGACTTCTTGAGTTACTTTAATGTCTTCTTTCTTATGCCATGATAGCTTGTAGGGCTTGGCATGAGGGATAGTTTTCAAGCCAAGCTTGTCCACAACCCTTGTGCTAGCCACATTTATACCACTTCCATTATCTATGAGGAGGGGACATAGTTTGTCTTTGATATGACACCTTGAATGAAAAAGGTTTTGTCTTTGAGAAGGGTCAAGTTCCTTGGAAACTTGTCTTAGTTGGTGCCTTATCATTAGCAATCCACCTTCAAGGGGTTTAATCCTTTCACTTGAAGAAGAAGTGTGGGAAGAAGTACTTTTGGGGGAAGGGGGAGAAGAATGTTCACTCTCTACTTCTTTTTTAAGGTTTAAGGCCATGGTTCTTTTGGTGGGACAATTTAAAGCTATGTGCCCATATCCCAAACACTTAAAACATTTTATAGAACTTGTCCTTGTACCTTGAGAAGAATTAGGAGTTTCATTAGAAGGCCTAGATGAATTAGTCCTAGGAGGTGGGTCTTTGGAACTCTTGAATGGTGATTTATCATGTTTTCTTTCTTTATCTTTCCAAGTACTAGAATAGTAATCATTGTATGAACCACTCCTCTTGGCCTCTTTTTTCTTTTGCAATTGAGTTTCAACTTTGATGGCCAAATGTAAAACTTTGTCAAGAGAGGAGTACTCATATAACTCTACTAAATCTTGTATGTCCCTCCTTAACCCACTCACAAATCTAGCTACCTTTTCCTCTTCACTTTCAAATTGGAGTCCTACTTTTAGAAGCATGGACTCCATTAACTTGTAATATTCATCCACACACATGGACCCTTGTTGAAGCCTTTGGAGCTTCAAAAGAGTCTCCCTCCTATAGTAGGAAGGAACAAATCTAGCGCGCATCAAATTTTTAAGGTCCCTCCAAGAAGTCGCGAGTGACTCTTGGTTAATATTGTCCATACATAATTGATGCCACCAAGTCATGGCATAATCCTCAAACTCTAAGACTACCAAATCTACTTGCTTTTGATGACTAACTACATGAATGGTAAAAATTTGGTCCACTTTTTGTTCCCACTCAATGTAGATGTTTGGGTCATTTTCTCCTTTGAACTTAGGAATCTTTGGAGTTTGCTTCTCTTGTGATGGGTTGCGCCTAGAATGCCATCTTTTCCTAACCTCTCTTTCTTGCTTTTTAGCTTCAAACCTTTGAATGTGCTCTTGGATTCTTAGGTCACTTTGCTCCTTGTCCTTTCTCAATTGTTCAAAGGCCTCCTTCCTAGACAACTCCAAATCCCGAAGCAATCTCATCAATGTATTGTTTTTGTTTGGAGTAGGTGCATTTGATGAACTTGCCATGATTCCTACAACAAAACACTCAAATCCAAAACAAAATAAATGAATTAGGGGTTAGACAACATGAAAACCAAGACCAATTCCAACCCAAAATGTAACCCAAGTGTTTAGATCACTCTCCCAAAGTAACAAGGCAAGGCTAGCACTCCAAAATCCACCAAAGGAGTGAAGCAAACACCTTTAAAAACTTGTTCAAAACCTTTCAAATGCAAGATAAGTGATTTGGCCACAACATCTCAAGAGTTTCAAGAAAAGAAAACTACTAAGACACAACAAAGAACACCTAGTGACAAGCAAGAAAAGCACAAAAACAAGAAAGTTTAACTTCTATGGAAAGCACAAAAACAAGAAAGTTTAACTTCTAAGGAAACTTGTTTTTAAAGACAAAACTTGAACAAGACTAAAACAATGAAAAACACTTTTAAGGACTCTATGGAAAGCATTTGAACAAGCCAAGATTATACCTCAAATTATGCATACACCATGAAAGATCATAACCAAGTCAAAGCATGGAACTAATTTGCCAATATCACCCAAAATCCAAGTATAAATTTTGGTAGCATAACACCTAGTAAAAATGGCCAAATGGATTCACCAAGCATTGTAAAAGCTCTCGGCCAAACTGTTTTTGGTCTTGAAAACACTTTTTCTTTTCAAAACTAGGTACTTAAAATGATGAGAAGGATATTTTAGGGTGTCTTGAACACTTAGTTCCTTAAAATTAGGTCAAAATCAATTTCAAGGAGCATACAACAACACAAGGCATAGATCTTATGCAATAGTTCAAAAACTTAGAAACAAGAACAAGAAAACTCAAAGAAGCATATGACAAGAGACTCAAGAAAAAGTTAGACACATTTAAAGACTCAACATAACATACACAAAGACATAAACATGTAGCTATCATGCATTTAAACTCATGGATTTGAGGCTCAAAGAGTAAGCATCAAAAGACATGTTATCCAACCACATTTAGGAGCAAAAGAGTCACAAAACCGAAGCCAAAATTGCCACAACATAACCTGAAAACGTTGTTTTTCGTATTCTCGGCAGCTCTGACCTTTCCTCACTCATTTGATCATAACTCTCTCCACAGAACTCCAAATGCGTTAATTCTTTTTTTGTTGGAAACTAGACTCACAGAGCTTTCTTTTGATATAAAGAACGTTACTTTTGGACCACTGAGATAGCTGCAGTATTTTTTGCAAAAACGCACACGTTGCTGCCAGCACTGTTTTTATGTAGACAATTCAAAGATAGCTACACAAGACAATGTTAGAACATGAAAACACCATATTCAAGGACAACCAAAGCTCTAGATACCAAGTGATGAAGGATTATCTTGTTCCTTTTTATGATTATTGAATATGGTGTGAGTTGATTAAGAAAGCTAAGCGAAATCCGCACTGGACATTAAGATAGCAAGCTATCTAGATGTGAAGGTTCCTTTCACAAAGCTCAAGAGAAGAAGATGATGGATTGATTCAAAACAAAAAGGAAATGGAAAGCACATAAATCATAGAAAACCAAGAACAATTAAAGGAAGAAGAAAACATAAAATGGAAAGGAAAGGAATGATAAAAATGTGAGAAGCACGCCACTACAAGGCTAGGCTAGAAGCCATGGCAACCTTAAAGATGAGTGGATGTGTGCCGCCACTTGCTATGCAAGATAAGGCTTAAAAGTTTCACTCCCAAGGGAGGAAACTCTCACAAATGGTTGAAACACAAGAGTGTTTTTACTTCAAAATGTTCAACCCTTTTACATGTCTAGGAGCACCCCTTATATAGAAGAGTTTAGGGGCCTCTAAGCAAATAAAAGATACCTAAGGATGTCTCTACAAAAACCTAACCCTAGCTTCTAGAAACTAGGTCAAATAAGGTTACAAAAATGAGAGACAAAAGAGCCAATTGTGGTGTGTGCAAGGCTAATTTCGTTCTGGCACAAAAGGAGACAAAGAATGTGTCTCATATGTCTCCAAAAAGTGGCCAAAGTGTGCTAAAAACAAAGGAGACTAAAGGTACATAGGTACACTTGTTTTATGCCTTTTACTTTATGTTTTATGCCTTTTCTTTACTCTTTCATCCACATCATTTATGCTCCCCAATCACCATGCGCCACCTAGCATTGCTTTCTTACTCCTAATTAACCTACAAAGCAAATAAACATAGATTAGCATGTTGGCTTAAGTCAAGTCAACTATAGTCAACAAGTCAAACCTAGTCAAAGGTCAACAAGTCAACTAAAGTTGATTCAACTAAGTCAACTTAGGGAATCAAAAATAACAAACACAAATGAAAGGGATGAAGGATTAGTGAACTTCCTTTCTAAACATGCTTAGTCTTCTTAAGCATGTGCCTCCATCCTTGGTTGGGGTCAATCCTTCATCAGCATGGCCATCATAAAAGACTTTTCTATCAAATTGCCATGGCCTACCTAACAAAATATGAGTTTCTTCCATAGGCACAACATCACATAACACCTCATCTTTAAAATTTCCAATTGAAAAGTTAATGAGGACTTGTTGAGTTACTTTAATGTCTTCTTTCTTAAGCCATGATACCTTGTAGGGCTTGGCATGAGGGATAGTTTTCAAGCCAAGCTTGTCCACAACCCTTGTTCTAGCCACATTTACACAACTTCCATTATCTATGAGGAGGGGACATAATTTGTCTTTGATATGACACCTTGAATGAAAAAGGTTTTGTCTTTGAGAAGGGTCAAGTTCCTTGGAAACTTGTCTTAGTTGGTGCCTTATCATTAACAATCCACCTTCAAGGGGTTTAATCCTTTCACTTGAAGAAGAAGTGTGGGAAGAAGTACTTTTGGGGGAAGGGGGAGAAGAATGTTCACTCTCTACTTCTTTTTTAAGGTTTAAGGCCATGGTTCTTTTGGTGGGACAATTTGAAGCTATGTGCCCATATCCAAAACACTTGAAACATTTGATGGAACTAGTTCTTGAACTTTGAGAAGAGTTTGCACTTTCATGGGAGGTTCTAGACGAATTAGTCCTAGGTGGGTGGTCTTTGGAAGGTGGTTTCTCATCCTTTCTTTCCTTTCCTTTCCAAGTTCTAGAATAGTATTCATTGTATGAAGTATTTCTCTTGGCCTCTTGTTTCTTTTTCAATTGACTTTCAACTTTTAAGGTCAAGTGTAAAATTTTGTCAAGAGTGGAGTACTCATATAACTCTACTAAATCTTGTATGTCCCTCCTTAACCCACTCACAAATCTAGCTACCTTTTCCTCTTCACTTTCAAATTGGAGTCCTACTTTTAGAAGCATGGACTCCATTAACTTGTAATATTCATCCACAGACATGGACCCTTGTTGAAGCCCTTGGAGCTTCAAAAGAGTCTCCCTCCTATAGTAGGAAGGAACAAATCTAGCGCGCATCAAATTTTTAAGGTCCCTCCAAGAAGTCGTGAGTGACTCTTGGTTAATATTGTCCATACATAATTGATGCCACCAAGTCATGGCATAATCCTCAAACTCTAAGACTACCAAATCTACTTGCTTTTGATGACTAACTACATGAATGGTAAAAATTTGGTCCACTTTTTGTTCCCACTCAATGTAGATGATTGGATCATTTTCTCCTTTGAACTTAGGAATCTTTGGAGTTTGCTTCTCTTGTGATGGTTTGCGCCTAGAATGCCCTATTTTCCTAGCCTCTCTTTCTTGTTCCTTAGCTTCAAGCCTTTGAATGTGCTCTTGGATTCTTAGGTCACTTTGCTCCTTGTCCTTTCTCAATTGTTCAAAGGCCTCCTTCCTAGACAACTTCAAATCCCGAAGCAATCTCATCAATGTATTGTTTTTGTTTGGTGTAGGTGCATTTGATGAACTTGCCATGATTCCTATAACAAAAACACTCAAATCCGAGACAAAATAAATGGATTAGGGGTTAGACAACATGAAAATCGAGACCAAATCCAACCCAAAATGCAACCCAAGTGTTTAGATCACACTCCCAAAGTAACAAGGCAAAGCTAGCACTCAAAATCCACCAAAGGAGTGAAGCAAACACTTTTAAAAACTTGTTCAAAACCTTTCAAATGCAAGACAAGTGATTCGGCCACAATACCCCAAGAGTTTCAAGAAAAAAAACACTATTAAGATAAAACAAATAACACCTAGTGACAAGCAAGAAAAGCACAAAAACAAGGAAAGCTAAACTCTAAGGAAAGAAAAATATTGGTGACAAAACTTTCAACAAGACTAACACAAGAAAAGCAAATTTTTAAGACTCTATGGAAAGTACTTGACAAGCATCTTCAAGTCTTAAATCATGCATACACCAAGAAAGATCATAACCAAGTCAAAGAATGGAACTAATTTGCCAATATCACCCATTTCTCAAGCATGAAAACTAGTAGCATAACACTTAGTGACAAACACACTTTGAGTTCACCAATGAGCAAGTTTGCTCTCGATTTTTTGACAAATTTTAGTGTAAAAATTTTCTTCTTTTCACAACTAGCTTCATAAAATGGTGAGAAAGAGTTTTAGGTGGCTTGGACACTTAGTTCCTCAAGTTTTAGGCCAAAATCAATTTCATGGAGCATACATCAAGCAAGACCTAAAGTGAAAGCAAGATTCAAATACTTGGAAAAACAAGAATAAGAAAACTTCAAGTTAACATATGACATATGACTCAAGCAAAAGTTAGACACATTTAAAGACTCAACATGACATACACAAAGACACAAACATGTAGCTATCATGCATTTAAACTCATGGATTTGAGGCTCATAGACTAAGCATCCAAAGACATGTTATCTAATCACATTTAGGAGCTTAAAGAGGTGCAAAAACCGTAGCCAAACTGCCACAACAAAACTTGAAAACGCTGATTCACGTATTCTTGGCAGATCTGACCTTTGCTTAGTAATTTGATCATAACTTTCTCCACAAAACTCCAAATGCGTTGGTTCTTTTTTTTCTGGAAACTAGACTCATAGAGCTTTCTTTTGACACCAAAAACGTAATTTTTGGACCTCTGAGCTGGTGCAGTTTAATGTTTTAAAATCATCAAGTTTTCTGCCAACACTGTTTTTGTGTGTCATGGAAGTGGATTTGAACCATACCAAGATAGCTACAACAAGACAAGGTTAGCACATGAAAACCACCATATTCAAGATAACCTAGGCTCTAGATACCAAATGATGAAGGATTATCTTGTTCCTTTTTAAGATTATTGAATATGGTGTGAGTTGATTAAGAAAGCTAAGTGAAATCCCCACTGGACATTAAGATAACAAGCTATCTATATGTGAAGGTTCCTTTCACAAAGCTCAAGAGAAGAAGATGATGGATGGATTCAAAAGAAAAAGGAAATGGAAGGCACATAAACTATAGAAAACCAAGAACAATTAAAGGAAGAAGAAAACATAAAATGGAAAGGAAAGAAATGGTAAAAATGTGAGAAGCACGCCACTACAAGGCTAGGCTAGAAGCCATGGCAACCTTGAAGATGAGTGGATGTGTGCCGCCACTTGCTATGCAAGATAAGGCTTAAAAGTATTCACTCCCTAGGGAGGAAACTCTCACAAAAGGTTGAGATACAAAAGTGTTTTTACTTCAAAATCTTCAACCCTTTTACAAGACAAGGAGCACCCTTTAAATAGGAGTTCATAGGGGTCCTTTAGCAAATACAAAAACATGAAAAAGGATTAACTAGCAAACCCTAAACCTAATGTGAGAGTGAGTCTTGGCCAAGTGAAGGGAGATGATTGGTGGAGGCATTCCCATGAGGATTCTAGGCCAAAAGAGGAAGGAGACCAAGTGACCTTCTAAGACATAAACCACAAAGGCAAAAGGAGACAAGGTACATGTCTACTTTTGCTTTTGCTTTATGCTTTTTGCTTTCCTCTCTCTTCCACTTCATCCAAGTGCTCCAATCACCAAGTGCCACCTAGCCATGCTCTACTTTCTCTTAATTACCTACAAAACAAGACAAACAAGGATTAGTATGTTGGTTTAAGTTAATCTAATCTTGGTCAAAGGTCAACTTTGGATCAAAGTTAACAAGTCAACCAAAATAAGTCAACTAGAAACCAACTTAGGGAATTTAAACTAAAGTAATGCAAAACAAAGATAAAGGTGATGGAATAGAAGACTCCCTTCTAGACATGCTTCTAGTGATCCTTCTTGAGGGAGCTTCTAAGGAGGTGGTCACGCCTTCATCAACCTGCGCCCCTCTACCTCCACTGGACAACTAGCACACAAGGACGATGTCCTAATCAAACCCGACGTCGGAGTAGATACCACAAGTTCACATTGCAGCTCACACACCGACAGACCTAACTGTTTCACACAAGCATTTGACACAAAAGAGTGTGTCGCTTCAGAATCATACAACACACAACATTTCATCCTAGCAATCACACAACAACCCATAATAAGGTTACCTGAGCCTGCTGTTTTTGCTCCAGTCATGGCGTAAACTCTGCCTGTCACCTAAAGCCTGTTGCCTCCTCTCCTTTGCTGATTCTGCGCAAGAGTCTGAACTGGGGCATGTGTCACTGCCCTCACAAGGGTGGGGCAATCCTTTCCAAAGTGGCCTTTATTGCCATAATTGTTACATTTGCGGTATCCTTCCATATGTGGGCAAACACTCATCACGTGAGGGCTTCCACACCTGAAGCACTGGACCCTGCCCTGCTGTGAAGCGAAGTTCCTAGACCCCTGGGACTGATGGTGGGGTCTATCATGCGATTTCCTCCGCTCCTCATGTCTCGGTTTGGACTTAGATGGTCCGTCAATCCTCTACTACTACGGACGCTGAGTCTTTACCTCATTCTTCATCTTCTCCATCACTATGGCCTTCTCCGCCAGCGCAAAAAAGTCCTTGATGGATAGTGGGGCTATCATCAAGCGAACGTCCCCATGGAGGTCGTTCTCAAACTTACGGCATCTTCATTCTTCATCGAGCAGCAATGTATAGAAGTGGCTGAGATGCTTGAACTTCTCAGCATATTCGGCCACGGTCTTGCTCCCTTGTGTTAGCTGGAGGAATTCCACCTCCTTGGCGTACCTGACGCTGTTGGGAAAATACTCGGAGAGGAACTTTCCCGTAAAGGCCTCCCATGTGATTGGTTCCTCTCTCTCCTCCATGATGGATTTCATGCTGATCCACCAATGCTCAGCTTCCCCAGTGAGCATGTATACTACAAAAGCTAACTTGTTCTCCGCAGGGCACATCTTTGCATCAAAGATTATCTCTATGTCCTTCAGTCATTGATTAGCGGCGTCAGGGCTAGTTTTTCCATTAAACTTTGCCGAGTGGTGTTTCAGAAAGTCTTCCAAACTCCACTCCCTGACTGGAGGTCGTGACTCGGGACCAATGACAAGGGCAACTATCTTGTTCTCCTACAGTTGGCAGAGAGCCTCCATATGCTATCTGTGGGCATCCTCATCAGCTACCCTAGCAGCCTCCATCTGCTACATCACCAGTTGTTGTTGATTCAGTGACGCTACCTTTTGCTGCATTGATGCCTCATGCTGTTGTATCATGGGAGTACTTTGCTGAGTTATAGTTGTCATCATAGCCTTTATAGCTCTGGTGATGTCTGGTACGTCGCCCTAGGAAGATTGAGGAGTTCTATGAGGAGGTGCCATATCACTAGCACATAGGAAAACCATTAGTCAGATTGATAAGATAAGAAACTTAGCTAAAGACACTAGAAAGACACAACGAAAGCCAAGCGGACACCCAAGTCCACAGACTCTAAGGAATGACCGCTCTCATATCATAAATGTAACACATCATTTAATTAATAACCCTAATTAAAGGAAATGTTACACAGATAATATAAGAGGAAAAGTCCTGGAGTATAGACACTACTTCTTACAGTTATCCAAAAGAAACGTGAATAGAAATTAAGGCACACCACGATGCCAGTAACCAAAATAGAGTAAGGGGTCGACAATATCATGGAATTACGTCCTAACCACACCAACAACATGTTCCATTAATCAATATAATATTCATGCTCATCCCAATTCCATGTCACTTTTATAACCAACCATTCCATACTTATTACATGCCAAGATCATGCCAAACTCATCATTCACAACCTATAAACCATTTTACTCATGCATATTCACTCATCTCATGTTTTAACATAACAATCCAACCAAACATGTGGCGAACACCGAAAGACAAAGAAGGAAACAGAACCCAAATATATTCTCGCCCAGCTCTCGCTCAGGCTGAAAAACCTCGCTCAGGCGAGAGGTTTCCCTCGCTCAGGCGAGCTCCCTTCCCCTAAGCGGGAGCTCGAAAAGAGGAACAGTGGTGTCATCGCGTCCTCTCGCTTAGGCGAGACCTCCTTACTTGAGCGAGATGACTTCTCGCTCAAGATTGGAGCTCGTTGCTTGAGTGATAGTTCGCGCAACACCACGGAGGGTTTTCTGATACTCTCTCTTAGGCGAGCTCCACTCGCTTGGGCGAGGTTATCAGATTTCCTTCATTGTTCACACGTACAGTAACCAAAAATTTATTCAAACAACACCAATACATTATCATACCATCATAAGCGCCACACAAACATCAAAAACACAGAACGGAACTAAAAATGAGCCTAAAAGATAAAAAGACGTGAAACCCTAAAGGATCTTCCTAAATATCAGTTTTCATACAAAATCTCATTTCATCATTATTACTAGTGTAATTTGAACTAGCAGAACGTATCATATGCAGGCAAATTTCTAAACTACCCCCAATTCAAATTATGCATGAATCTCATACATCATAAACATCAATTTCACCAGCCAAACCTCAATTTAACTAATCGGACAAATTTGAAGATCTCGCCGTAATGATTACTCTAACGGTCTTCGATCTTCAAAAAGATGAACGTATAGTGAAAGATTTTAAAGAGAAGGAAAAGAGTTTTAGAAATGGCGTATTCTAGAAAAATGAAGTGTTTTCTAAATAATAAAATCATTTTATAAAATTTCTATTTATATATAAATATTTTATTATTAAAATAATAATAGGATCTCATTATTTTAAAACAGTATCACTATTAATATATGTTCCTGCAGAGAACAAATAAGATGAGTTAGGCACAAGCGTCACCTTACCATGTAGTCCGCTATCTCCTCAGTGGGTCTCTCCTCGGTTGATACATGTCAGCTTGAACCCAGGAGGGGTTACCTGCAGAAGAGTCTCTGAAGCTCAAGTAAGTCAAAGCTCTCAGAAGGTCAAATCAGTGATTAATGAATGCGTACCTTTAATTACTGGGGTCCACGTATATTTATAGAGCATTAATGATGCATGATTACCTCATGGGCCGGGCTTTGACTTGGGCTCTAGCTTGGGCCACGAGTGGGCCTGGGCCCTAACCCAGGCCCTTAAGACTTATTGAATGCAGGGGCTTCTATTTTCACTAAGTTTATTATAGTTGTCAGTCTGAGCCTTAATCTTATCGGGTCTACTGGGGTAGCCGGCCTGGACCGGCTACTTACCTGAGGTTAGATGAGGTGTAGGTTAAAACCGGTACAAGTTAGGCTGACTCGGCCAAGGCTGAATACTTGGCTGCCTTGATATATATATTGTTTATTTATTTGGTCAAGTTTGGTTAGGTGCGGTACACCAGGCCCCCAGCCTTGTCCGATGGGAGTTGTCGGTCAAGGGTGATATGTGTTGGTTGTGTTGGTATGCTAGCGGAACCGGCTAGGTATGGTACACCATTCCCCCAGCCTTTAAGTGTGGTGAATAGTGTTAAGGCTAAAAAGTGGTAACCGTCAGAAGGTAGGTGAAGGGGTGCCAGGGGTCCAATCAAGAAGTTTTGGCGCCATCGTTTTTCAAAAGTCATTTCTTTCGCAATTATGGTGTCGATTAGTCTGGGGTTTGGTTTGGCGGGAAGAGTTTTCATCGTTTGGGACCCTGGACTATAAATATAGGTTTGAAAACGGGTGAGGGGTTACTTGTTTCATTTGCGAGAGTTCTGAATTCAAAGATCTTGTGCGCGTCATATTGTCCGACTAGTTCCCAAATTCAACCGACATCTTCTCGTAAAAACGAAACCAGGTATGTCTAGTAGTGATAGCGTGTCTACGTCTAGTAGTAGTGAAAGTACTGAGTCAGATAGAAGTAAGGATAGGCAACTTGGCAGAGAGGGTACGAATTCTGGGGTTGTTACGAGTGGGATGCCAATGGAGATTCTGAGGGAGGTTCGAGAGGATCCCCCCGAAGAATTGGAGGAGAGCAATTGGCCGGCGAAAGGTGGCTATGGGTGGGCGGCTGCTGACGTTCGTGACCAATCATCTTTGTTCAGGTGGTCCCGTCTGCTGAACTCTTGATTAAACTGCACACCTGTCATCTCCAAGGGTGTCAGTGGGGATATTGTTTCTCTAGAGAGGGTGAGTGTTATCGACCGGGTATGCCATGGGCAGGAGGGGGCTACCGAGAGGTTTTTCTACATGTATATGTGCCACTTTTCTCAGCTTCATGTGCGACTGCCGTTAGACGATTTTACCATGGGCGTATTGCGGACGTTGAATGTGGCACCTACACAGCTACATCTGAATAGTTGGGCCTACTTGCAGGCTTTTCGCATTATGTGCCAGTCCTTATACTTGGAGCCCACTCCTTATGCTTTCTTGTATTTTTACGACACCAGACCTCGGTGGCCGGCTACTTTGCTATCCTTGATTAGTCGTCCCAGCATCAGCAGACTGGATGCCTTCTCCTAGTCTTTCAAGCATTTTAAGGATGGGTATTTCAAGGTCGTCGTTAAAGAATGAGGAAAAGCTTATTTTTTGAACGCAGACGGAAGCGCCAAGTTCCCTTTTAGTTGGACAAACAATCCTTCTCGGTATAAGGACATGGGGATGGATGAATTGTCGGCTGGTGATAAGAAGGTTGTGGAGACCTTGTTGAAGTTTGTTGATAAGTTGCCTACTAAGGGCCTAGTTAGAGTTTATAATTCGGTGCACCTGATGATAGATATCGAAGGTATCTATTTATTACTTAAGCTGTGTTAATAATACTAAGTTGTTTTTATCCGAGTTGTGATGTATTATTGTAGGGCATATGGCGCAGTCTGGAAAGAAGAATTTGGCGCTTTTTCAAACGTTGAGGAAGGAAATGGCCGCTAAGGCCAAGGCGGCTAGGAAGACTGATGTTCCCAACTTACAAGAATCTGTGGTGGAGGTGCACTTGTACGGCGGGACGAAAAGGAAGGCTGAGCTTCTGCCTCGACCCGGGAAGGGAAAAGATGTGAAGAAAGTAAGGGCGGCCCTGCTTAGAACGGGGTCGGCTAGCAGAGCGGGGTCGGCCAGTGGGGAGAAGTGGCCAGAATCTGGGTTGATCGAGCTGCCAGAGATATTTGTAAGGAAGGACATTTCAATTACCCTCCCAGATACCATCGTAAATTCTATTGACAACATGGATGCGGAGCACATTGTGAGAACAATGGTCGAATTTGGGAGCAAGGCTTTAGTTTTGAGTTGGCATGTGGGGTCACTTTATAGGAGAGAAGTGAAGGAGGGTGGCCGGGAAAAGGTAGAGGAGTTGCAGGGGAAGGTGGATAAGCTGGAGGAGGAAAAGGCTGCGTTCGAGAAGGCAAAGGAAAGTTGGGAAGCGGAGAGGAAAAGATTGGCAACATGGAGGGTTCGTTGCTTGGACTCTGAGGAAAAGTTGAATAAACGTATAGGGGAATTGGAAGAGGACTACGATGATTTGAGGGACAAGTATGATGGAGCTATTGGTGAGCTTGATGATCTGAAGAACAACATCATACAGGAGCACATCAATGGTTTTGAGAAGGGATTGCGGTAGGTGGCTTTTTTCTATCAGGATGTGGACGTAACGGATTCGAGGTTTGATGTGAATAAGGATGTTATTGACGGGAAGTTGGTACAGGAGGATGAGGACAGTGGGAATGAGGAGGCGCAGGAGAAGGTGGCGGAGGAGGAGAAGAAGGCGGGCGATGCCGAGGATGCACTTGTCCCCACAGACTAGGATTTCTGTCTTAATTGATTCGAGAATATTATTTGAGCCTGTCTGTAATATTTGGTACATTTAGCTACATTAGTTCATTGCACTTATGTTTAAATGCTATTAAGGTTCTGCATGTTATTATGTATGTTGTGTTTTGTTTATATGTGGTGTATGCGTGTCGCGATAAGTCATAAGATAAGGGTGTTCGACCCAGGCCGCTTACTTGGGGTAAGGGTGGGGAACTTAAACGAATTAAGCATGAGATAAGGGTGTTTGACCCAGATCGCTTACTTGGGGTAAGGGTGGGGAACTTAAACGAATTAAGCATGAGATAAGGGTGTTCGACCCAGACCGCTTACTTGGGGTAAGGGTGGGGAACTTAAACGAATTAAGCATGAGATAAGGGTGTTCGACCCAGGCCGCTTACTTGGGGTAAGGGTGGGGAACTTAAACGAATTAAGCATGAGATAAGGGTGTTCGACCCAGGCCGCTTACTTGGGGTAAGGGTGGGGAACTTAAACGAATTAAGCATGAGATAAGGGTGTTCGACCCAGGCCGCTTACTTGGGGTAAGGGTGGGGAACTTAAATGAATTAAGCATGAGATAAGGGTGTTCGACCCAGGCCGCTTACTTGGGGTAAGGGTGGGGAACTTAAACGAATGCAAATGAAAAACACATAGAAAGTCGTATAGTTGGGAACCCTTCTTTTTATTTATTGAATAGGGGTGCCTCGTTAAAACCTCCTTGGCCAAAACCCTCCTTAGGGAAAAAAGACCAAGTGAGGAAAAAGAGTACACCCGGGGTTACAAGTATTGGTTCGATTACAATACACATTCAGCTGAAGTAGAACTTGAGGTGGGATACATTCCAAGTGTTGGGAGTCTCTTCCCCAGATAATTGTTCTAAGCGATAAACTCCTCCTCCTGCATCTTCTCGTATGCGGTACGGGCCGTCCCAATTGGCGAAGAATTTGCCATCCTTCTTCCTGGCACTGTTGGCCATTCTCCATACTAGGTCCCCGATGACGAATGATGGTGGACATAGTTTTGCATTATACTTCCTGGCAGCTCGTTGTTTTGCAGATAAATTGTGTATCTGGGCTTTTTCTCTGAGTTCGGGTAGAAGGTCGAGATGTAAGGCCATGTTTTGGTGGTTGTGGGTTGGGTCGTATAGTTCTCGGCGCAGGGACGGTTCGCCAATTTCTACTGGTATCATGGCGTCTGCGCCGTAGACTAGGCTGAATAGGGATTCATTTGTTGATGATTGGGGGTGCATCTGTAAGCCCATAGTACTTCTATTAACTCTTCGGGCCATCAGCCTTTGGCGGTATCCAATCTCTTGCGCAGCTCTACGAGGATGACTTTATTTGTCACCTCTGCTTGCCCATTGGTTTGTGGATGTTCTACAGAACTTGTGATGTGCTTGATGCCTAGGCCAGTGTAGAATTTGGCTAACTCCTTATCAATAAATTGTCGGCCATTGTCTGTGATGATGGTATGTGGTACGCCATATCTGCATATAATGTCCTTCCACACAAATTGTTGGACTTGCTGGGTCGTGATTGTAGTTAGCGACTTGGCTTTGATCCATTTAGTGAAATAATCGACGGCTACAATTAGGAATTTTACCTGCCCCTTGCCGGGTGAAAAGGGGCCAAGGATGTCCATTCCCCACTTAGCGAATGGCCATGGGGACAGTATGTGGTGTAGTTGTTCCTGTTTCTGGTGAATAAGGTTGCCATGTTTCTGACATGGCTTGCATTTCCTAACATGATCCTGGAAGTCTGCTTCTATGGTCGGCCAGAAGTATCCGGCTCTGAGAACTCTAGTAGCCATGGTGCGTGCACCGGAATGATAACCACAAATTCCTTCGTGTAGCTCTTTGATGATATATTGGGCTTGCTCTACTGTGACACACTTAAGTAGGGGTTGGCCATATCTGCGTTTGTAGAGGTCATCGCCTATCATGGTGTACCTGGCGGCCTTAGCCAGCCAAGTTTTATCCGCGTCGAGGGGGGGGGTTGCCGGTTTTGAGGTATTGAATGTAGGGGGTGGTCCAGTTTTGGCTTTGGGAGGGGGTGACGTTGTTGGTTGGGGTATGGGTTAAATTTTGGCAAGTGTGTGTGATGGAAGGTGTGGACAGTGTTTGCTGTAGTAAGGATCGATGACGGTTTTTGAGCTTGGTGCTGGCCAATTTGGAAAGGATGTCAGCCCTGACGTTGTCGGTTCTTGGGATGTGTTCGATGCGGACTTGTTCGAAGGCGGATTGAATGACTGCACGGACCAGATGGTAATATTGTAGAAGGATGGGGTCTTTGATCTGAAACTCGTCATTTAGATGACCTACAGTGAGTTTGGAGTCAGTTTTGCACGTTAACTTCTTGACGCCTACTTTGCGGGCTAGGGAAAGGCCGGTGAGGATGGCTTCGTATTCGGTTTATTTGACGTTTTGAAAGCAAAATGAAGGGATTTTTCGATTAGGATATCGTTGGGGCCTTCTAAGACGATGCCGGCACCGACACCCTTTGGATTTGAGGAACCATCTACATGAAGTGTCCACTGGTCTTCTATGGGTGTTTGTTGTAGGTCGTTTACGAAGTCTAAAAGACACTAGGCTTTGATGGGGCCGTGGGGTTCATAGCGGATGTTGAATTCTGACAGTTCCACGGCCCATGATGACATGCGTCCGGCTAGATCTGGTTTTTGTAATATTTTTTGGATTTGGTAGTCGGTCTTAACGATTATGGTGTGGTTTTGGAAATATGGGCGGAGGCGGCGTGCTGCGTGGACCAAAGATAGGGCCAGTTTTTCTATCATTTGATATCTGGTTTCGGGATCTTGCAATGTTCTGCTCACAAAATACACAGGATGTTGTGTGCCTTCTATTTCTTGAACAAGCGCGGCGTTGACGGTATATTCGGTGGTCGTGATGTATACTAGCAGGGGTTGACTGGTGTCCGGCTTGTGGAGGATAGGTGGGGAGGTTAGGGTTGTTTTGAGTTTTTGGAAGATTTGTTCACAATCATCAGTCCACGTGAACCGGGTGGATTTCTTTAGGCACTAGTGCAGAATTACGATTTTACCTCGCCTTATAGGCCTCGGTTGACCAGCAACCGAAGCACATAACGGTGCGGTGGCAATTTTGAAATTAAAGGCAACTTATAGGCCTCGGTTTAGCAAAAAACCGGTGCCAAACGCTGCTATAGGCCTCGGTTCTGAAGAAACCGGTGCCAAACGCTGTAATAGGCCTCGGTTAAGGAGGCCCGAAGCCAAAAAGATTGCCAAAAATTTCAAAAATGCCATTGACGTTGGGACCTATAGGCTTCGGTTGGGGAAAAGCCGGTGACAAAACCGGTTATAGGCCTCGGTTCTAAGTGGAACCGAGGCCATATTGTTTAATTAGGGCTCAAAAACAGAACCCCTTCTTCCTCACGCGCGCAGCTGCCATTTCTCTCTGCAAATTCGTGCTGCCACTGCCACCGCCTCTCGTGCTGCCGCTGCCACTGCCGCTGTTGCGCTGCCGTCGTCGCTGTTTCTTCTTCTCTCCGCGACTTCCGGCGAGCCCACCACTCGAGACCACCACGCGATCCTCCTGCCACCGCCGTCTCGTCTCGCATCCAGCCACCGCCGTCTCGTCTCACGTCCAGCCACCACCACGCGAGACCACCACGCGACTTGGACCACCATTTATGGAACTGCCAGCTGGCAAGTTCTCTGGCTTCGAAATCGCAAGGTTCTTAAACGAAACCGGTTGTAGCAGCTTCTGATTCCCAAACCCATTCAGCGCAACGCTGCTCTCACCTTTCTGGCTGTCCCCACCGAACATCATTGTCGCCATGCGCTGCTGCTGCAGCTTCAGGTGCAAGTCCTGGTTGATGTTGCTGAGTGACTCAATTGAAGAGGCAAGGCTGCCGCGAACGTTCATGGCTTCCATGGTCTGCAGGGTTTGCATTGCACTGTTCAAAGGATCAGAGAGTGAGGCCCTCTCTGACCTACGTAGAGCCCAGAGGTCAGGGTTGGGCGGAACAAGACCCAAGAGAGGGTTTGAAACAGCAGCAGCAGCAGGGGGGTCAAGCTGGAAGGCAGACAAAGCAGAAAGGGAAGTGGTGGAAAAATAAGAAGCCCATATGGCCTCGGGTGCATCCAAAACCGAGGCCAAAAGGGTATCGAAAAAAGCCCTTATGGCCTCGGGTGTACCCAAAATCGAGGCAGAAGGGGACTCTATGGCTTCGGTTCTTAACCGAGGCAAAAAGCTATGACCTTTTGGCCTCGCCCCAATATGCTTCGGTTCCCGAACCGGTGCAGAATATTAAAAACAACCGCTGCCAAAGGCCCTTTCTGCACTGGTGAGGAGTTGGATTATGGGTTGGGTTTGTTCGGCTAGTTTGGGTAGGAAACGAGAGATGGCTGTGAGACGGCCAATGAGACGTTGGATCTCCTTAACAGTAGTGGGGCTGCGCATTTCGATGATAGCCTTGCATTTTTCAGGGTTGGCCTCTATGCCGCGTTGGGTTAACATAAAACCAAGGAATTTACCCCAGTCAACGCCGAACACGCATTTGTCGGGATTGAGGCGAAGGTTATATTGGCGTAGCGCGGAGAACACTGCTGACAGGTCTTCAGCATGTTGGTGATGACTTGGGGACTTGACAACCATGTCGTCGACGTTAGGTGGCTGAACACCTCGTATCAAGCTGACATGTATCAACCGGGAAGAGACCAACTGAGGAGATAGTGGACTACATGGTAAGGTGACGTTTGTGCCTAACTCATCTTATTTGTTCTCTGCAAGAACAATATAAGATTTTCTGGGTTATCGCATAAATATTATATAAAATGATAAAATTAGTATATAATTCCTATAAATATACAGACATGACCATTAATTCATGTGACAATGACTTATATACATAAATTATATAACAGAGACAAAAAGAAAATAGATTGAATTAAGTTGCATGCCGGTAAAACTCAAATACCATTTTTATAAGAAAAACAATTATAATATATCTTGCAAAGAGTCCAATCTAAATTTAATAATAAGAAAAAAAGAAGATAAAATCTATGTTTAAATTTCCTAACTTCGTCGGAATCTTGGGTACAGTATGTTCAGTTAGTTACACAAAAGCAAAGTGTAGGGCTTCACAGCTAAGAACCCAGCCATTAAAAAAATGGCGACACGCCGGCATATGTGAAATATAATACGAATTTACCATGATTCAACCTGGAATTTGATTCGCATCTTCTGTAGAATGATGCAGTCATAGGTTTGACTTATAACCTAATTGGTTCTTCACATAACTTGTCTAATTCGCTTTCCACCCAGCTTCCTACTTCATTTCTCTCAAACAACTCACATAATCTGCCCCACACCAGTTTCCTCGATACATACAACCAAAAACTAATTGTATTAGTTCATACGTAGCACACAAGAAGCCCGAATACGCTAAAGCACAAAAATTGTGGCCCTTGTCTCTTCATAATCACCCATAAATGCTTACTTACACATTTATGTTTAGAGCAACCAAAGTCGTGTGTGACCATGGTTGAAAGGTCCCATATATGCCATAATTGTAGAGTGAATTAAGCATCGAGGTTGAAGTGAATTGCAGAAAATGGCGAGGTTGAGGGTGTTGTCTGAGCTCGACACAGCGAGGACGCAATACTATCACTTCAAAGCCATAATCATTGCAGGGATGGGACTCTTCACCGATGCCTATGACCTTTTCTCAATCACTCTCATCATCAAGATGATGGGGAGAATATATTACGACCACCGCAAAGGCGACGACCGCTTTCAGACCCCACCGGTGGTCACCTCCGCCCTCGTAGCCGCCGCGCTTCTGGGCACCGCCGTCGGCCAGCTCGTGTTCGGAAGGCTCGGCGACCTCAAGGGGCGGCTGCGAGTCTACGGATTCGCCTTGCTGTTGATGGTGTTCAGCTCCTTGGCCTCTGCCTTCTCCATTTGCATAAGAAAAACCTGCGTTTTCGTCACTCTTGGCTTCTTCAGGTTTCAAAATCTTAATTTCCTCAAACCCATACATACATAAATACATTCTAAATCTTGATCTCTCTCTCTCTCTCGACATTTATGTTGGTCTTCTACATTAAACTGATATTATTCGTATGATATATCATGAGGTACACTTTCTCACATCAAACAAATTATAAAAGTCAACTTTTTATGACGATTTCGGTGTTAATTGATCTAAAAAAGTGATTGCTTTCACACTAACTATGACTAATTTCAAAATATTAACTTGTTACATTGATCTCATCTTCATATCAATTGATTGCCTTCATTCATGTTTTTGATGATAAATGTAATTTAAAAAAAAAAATGTTTGAGTTGAGTTTATGATGAGAATGGGTTATGTTTTAGGTTTATGTTGGGGCTGGGTATTGGTGGGGACTACCCTCTGTCTTCGACGATAATGTCGGAGTTTGCGAACAAGAGGACACGAGGGTCGTTCATAGCGGCGGTGTTTTCGATGCAAGGGTTCGGAATATTGGCGAGCTCCACCGTGACGGTGGTGGTGTGCTCCATTTTTCGTGCGGCGTCGAAGTCGTCGGAGGCTGACGTCGCATGGAGGTTGATACTGATGCTGGGTTCCGTTCCGGCAGCCATGACTTACTACTGGCGCATGATGATGCCCGAAACCGCCAGGTAGTTACCCGTCTCCATTCACTATTTTCACTTTCTACAAATTCACACTTTCTAATTTTAATAATAATAATAATATTATTATTATTATAATTATTATTATGGTTTTTCTAGCGTCCAACGAATATGAGATAAATATATGCTGTGTCCTGTGTTTGCAATCAATTGGTAATTTTGGTTAGTGAAGAAGCATACAACCAAAATTTGACAAAGACATGCTGATGATGATTCTAGTTGAGTTTCTTTCACAATAAATGTGTAAACAAGAAGAAAGACATAAAAATAAGATAAGTGGTGTGCAATGAAGAGAGAGAAAATAAAATAGATTATAAAAGGCTTAAATACATTTTTCATTCTCATTTTCATAGTGTTTGTTGCGGATGGTTCTCGTTTTGACAGAATGTTTAAAATAATTTTCATTTTTACCGAATGTTTAAAATGATCCTCATTTTCGCAATTTGTATTTTATTTGGTCATTTTCTGTGACACCGTTTAAATCCGTAATGGAACCATATGTACAGTACACGTAACACACCCTAATACAACGTAATACAAACAGTGTCACTTATATAGAAAATGACTAAATAAAATACGAATTGCGAAAATGAGGACCATTTTAAACATTCGGTAAAAATGAAAACCATTTTAAACATTCGGTACAAATAAGGACCATTTTAAACATTCTGTCAAAATGAGGACCATCCACAACAAACATTACGAAAATGATGACGAATAAGTCATTATAAAACATGTTTATGTAAATTCTAGTTGATTGAGTATGAGAAGTTAAATTTTGGTGAAGAAAAAGGGATATGACTGCCGATTTGAATGAGTGTGTACATGATTGGTTATATGACAAATAAAATTATTTTTCTTTTCTTCGTTTCCCTCTATTTCTTTTCTTTTTTTCAAACGGATGCTTTTATCAAGAGAAAAAAATGGAGTGGTAAGAAACATGTGGCTTCCTTCTATTATTCAGGTGTACATGTAGTTGAAAATTAAGCATTTATCAAACCAAAGAGATTACACTATAAAGACAAAACCAAGAAACCACGTGTCTCACGTGCCCAATGAAAGAATGCCGGGTACAAAACAGAAATTCCAAGTTGCAGCCCAATAAAAGTGAGAAATATATTAAATAAACATTTTCTAGTATTTAAGAAAGTACATTTCCCTTATAATAAGCACACAAGTTTTTTTTTTAGAATAATAGTGGTAATTCTTGTAACTCCGTACCAATTCATCTAAGTACATTCTATAAAAAACAGTATTTTTTTTTTGGATAAAAGTCAAACATTTGGTAAGCAATTCATAAAAAAAAAACAAATTGGCATGATTTTTACTTCCTTCTAATGACGAGAACTCACCAAGTAACAGTTGGGGCTGTGAGCAGGGGACAGGATATGATAAAGAAACACAAACATCGTAATACTAAGGTTTAAAATAATGAATAAATTACACATTACAAAATCTTTTACAATGTTACTCCATAATCTTATAATAAAGTAAGATTAAACTCACTTATAAATTGAATTAGAGTCAAACTTAAACTTAAATTATAAGACGCTAAAATATATTATAAATCTATGCTTTCTATTGTTAGGTGGGAGAAGGTGCATTGACAAAAAAAAATCATATGTATTAAGATTATGGACCATTATAATAATTATTGTTTGAAAGAGACAATGTATTGTAATTAAGCCTATGAGAGATTAAATCTCATAATGATGATGATATTAATTTATAAATTTTATTTTTGCAATCGAAGAAAGAAATATAGGAATAAGAAGGAATATTTTATTAAAAGTTACACTTTTTATATATTAAAGTGAGTTTTAGACTGATATTTGAATTCTTTATACCTTTGATATCTTTAAGTTCAATTTCAACCTATAACTTTGTTTTCAAGGTAAACAAAATTTAATGATATTGGGTTAAAATGATTATATTCATCATTTTTAAAGTTTAGACAACACAATATATCAAAGTTTGAAAATTTGACAAATTTCAATTTCATGTCCAAGTTTAGCAACTACAAATATATTTAATCCTTTTATTAATATGGTCATCTATACACTTCTAGAATTTACATCTATTTAAAGGATTAGAAAAAACAAATAATAATGTAGCTACAAGTGATAATGTAGGCCAAAGCACAAAAAAATGGTGCAATTTCAAAATTGCTACAATGGTGCAACTTTAAAGGAAAAATTTTGTGCTGGTGTATAATTTCATTTTCAATAAATCGTACTAATTTGACTTACTAAATTGAAGTGGTGACAAGATGACACAACTTCAATTAAAACTAAAAAAAATAAATTATGATATACTAAAATCATACCAAACTGCACGATTTTAGTTTATGTTAGAGTATATATTGAAGTTGTTTTAAATTGACATAACTTAAATTAAAACTAAAAAAAGAAAATTACAATCAACTAAAGTTGTACCAAATCGATATAACTTAAGTTTATAAGAAGTCGTATCAAATTGACATAATGTCTTCAATCAAAATTTTAAAAAGAATTACAACATACTGAAATTTTGTACCATGCTGACAAGTTGTATCAAGTTTGAAAGAATTTTTCACAAGAAAATCATATCAAATTGTCACCGGTTGTCCATTTTTGTGATTTTTCTAAAATTTGCATAATTTTTATTATATAAGATATCATTCACGTATATAATATATAGGAATAAGAAAGTTTAGCAATGTATAGAAAATAAGATGTATAAGTATAAAGTTGGTGTGTTAAGATTTAGACTTCCTTGACTAGGTTAATTTTGTAATCATGGTTTAAAGTAAAGAAAGTGAGATGCAATGCAATGATCAGGTACACAGCGTTAGTGGAGCACAATGTGATGCAAGCAGCAAAGGACATGGAGAAAGTTCTTGATGTAAGACTGAGCATGATTGCAGAGGACTCCCCTTTGCCACCAATCCCACATCCCTACCCTCTCTTTTCCAGGGAGTTCTTCCGCCGCCACGGTCGTGACCTCTTTGCATCTTCTTCAACATGGTTCCTCGTCGACATTGTCTTCTACAGCCAAGTCTTGTTCCAAAGTGAAATATACAAACGCTACCTCGACCAAAACGAAAACGAAAACGGAAACGTGGACGTCTATAAGGAGGCTATCCACGTGGCTTGGATCCAAGCCGTTATCACAGTGTGTTCCACCATCCCCGGTTACTTCTTCTCTGTCTACTTCATTGACAGATGGGGCAGGGTCAAAATTCAAATGATGGGTTTTTTCTTCATGGCACTCATCTTTTTCATCATTGGGATTCCCTATTACACTTTTTGGACTACTGAGGAAAACGAAGAGAACAAATGGTTCATGGTTTTGTATGGGCTTGCTTTTTTCTTTGCCAACTTTGGCCCCAACACTACCACTTTCATAGTCCCGGCGGAGCTTTTTCCGGCGAGGTTTAGGTCAACTTGTCATGGCATTTCTGGGGCGGCTGGGAAGGTTGGGGCCATGATTGGGTCTGTGGGCTTTCTTTGGGCTTCTCATAACAAGAAGGAGTATGGGTACAGCAAGGGAATTGGGATGCAGGTCACACTTATCATACTTGGAGGAGTTTGCTTATTGGGAATGCTGATCACGTACTTTTTCACTACGGAAACCATGGGAAGGTCCTTGGAAGAGAATGAGGTTGGTGATGTCACAGATGAAGTTGAAGAACGTGATAATCTTTGATTCATGTGTGCGTTTAAGGTTGTACGTGCATTGTGGTGAATGTTGATAAGTAATTTTGAAGTTATATTCAGCAGTTGGTGATTACCTAATACAAACCCTTGATAGTACATGGAAGATTTGTGTATGTATAAAATCTATTCTTAATAGCTTTTGTAGTTAGAAACATAAAGATCCTCTGATGTTCTTGGTTGAAACTTGGTCTCCAAGGAATCATTGATTTGTTTAGTTGTTCTTTCCTCATGTTTATTGAAAGATATATTGGATTTTTTTTTTTTTCAAAAGACAATCACATACTCTTGAAATTATTAGAGAATGAGTCTGAATAATTATCGAGATCATGTTCAAGTTATTGCTTTTAAAATAATTAAATCAATAAATTAATAATTAGAACAAAATTAAGAATTATAGACCCAATTTGTACTTTATTATAATTTTGATAAGAATAACTAAATATAAAAATACAGAGATTTTTAATCCAAACAAAGACAAGTCAAAAATATTGAATGCTCTAGGTTTAAGAGTTTTCTAAGTCACTAGCTACAAGGTTTTCACGCCTGTGTACGATTTAACACTTTTTTATTACTATCAAATTGTAAGTAAAATGGAGAAGCAAAATAGATGTATGACCATGCTAGGTTGATATTTTCTATTTTTTTTATATTCCTATTTAACAATACTAAAAATTATTAAATTTAGTTTTTAATATTATTAAATGAGTATGAAGAAGGGAGGGTGTCAACTCTCATGTAACACGTTTTATGGTAAAAGTTACTTGATTTTATTTTTCTTATTCCTTTTTATTATATGCATTGATATATCTCAACCTTCAATCGAAAAAAATGTTATATCTTACTATATGTTAGTATTAAACCATTATCTTCACACAAACTAAATTATTCTTCGAATAATCTCTTAAAAATACATTTATTTTACTTGTTTGTTTAATAATTTTAAATAGTGTTACACTTACAATAAACAAATTTTACATTTAGTTTATCGTTTATCGTGTGTGTGTGTGTATGAAAGAGGGATATTCTATAAAGCTTTAGAAAGAATCTAAACTAACTAGAAATTGTTGCCTCAACCTCTATTTCATAAAACATTTTATATAATATAGCGATTGATTATTCAAGTATATTACCTATACTCACATTTCTTTTATTATAGCCTTTAAGACCTAACTACTTCTTTCTTTCTATAAGAAGCACCACTGTTTAAAGTATCTCCAATCATATTATATTTATTAATTCTCTATAACCACCCTTTATTTATTTCAAATATATCATTCACAATTATATATCTATTAATAGTATAAGTTAGGCTTGTTTCTTATATTCACGTTTATGATTCACTTTTGATAATTTTTTTAATCAATTAAATTTCAATATTTGTTAAATAAAATCAATTTGATATTTTTTTTATTAAATTAACACTAACGTTATTTAAAAGTATTAGATGTCAAAATCTAGATCACATATTCTATCTTAGAACCTCTATCTTTTTGCATCTTTGCACAATTTAAAACTTTTAACATTCTCCAAATGTCCTCACTTTGAGCATAGCTTGCATAGAATATTTCCTTAGGTTTTGTAGTTTAAGAAGTACTTGATGATCTTACGGACGGTAATTGTCTTGATAAATTTGTTTTGGTATTCGAGTTTAATTTTGTGGAAGCTTAAACGTAGAGCTATCAAAATAGATAATCCAACTCGATCTACCACAGGTTGATGATTTAGTGAATCAATTCAATCCAACTCACTTTTTAGCGAGCCAAAAAAATTCAAATCCGGTCTGGCCCATCACGAGTTGTCAGGTTAAACAGGTTGGCTCACAGGTTCACTTAATTAAAAAAATAATTTTTTTTTTACTTTTTTCAGTCAAACTAAATTGTAATTCTAATTAAAATATAAATCAACTTTAATACAATCCAAATACAAACCAAAATAAAAAAAATACAAATTATTTATGTGTTGGATAAAAAGACAACCTAACATGACCTAAATGTAAAGTCCAACTTAACAAAAAAAATAAAAACCACTTGTATGACCCTTTTATCTGCGGGTTGGCTCACTAACCCGGCTCACCACGGATTCAACTCGGGTGAGCTGGGTCAAAAATCAATCCGTATTGAAATTTGTAAAAATTTTCAACCCAATCCAATCCGAACCCGTGGTGAGCCGGATTAACTCACGGATTCCAACTCATTTTGACAGTTCCACTTAGATGTAGTGAGAAATGGTTAGAGGTGGAGGGAATCAGAGAAAGGTGGAGGAAAGTAGAGGAGGTTGAAGGAGAAAAGAGAACAGAGAGATTTTAAGATAAAAAATATTCAAATTTCGATATATAACATTTTTTAGTGGCATTATCATTAATTTAATAGAAGAGACCAAATTAACTCTATGTAATAAATATTGTAACTTGATTAAAAAAAATATAAAGCCCAAATTAAATCATAGTCTAAGATCAAATTGTTAATCAAGCCGATAAATTATAACTATTAAAGCTTTAACTCAAAAGATTTAAAATGCAGATTAAGGCAAACCAGCGAGTAAATTATAACCTAAGTCACGGCCAGTTTTTAAAAAGGAATTAACTAATACTTTGGAATATACGAAGCATATACTACACCAGGATGTAGATACTTTTAGCAAGCTGAATTTATCCATCCTTCAAAGATTATAGATGTCAAGATTACAATGACAAATGCATCAAATTAAGGTATTTTATTTTATACAATACATATGAGGTTACAGAAAATGTCAACATCAAGAAGAAGACATTAAAAAGAAACAGTGACCGCTGCCATAAGATTAATAATACTTATTCCTTTGATTACAGATTAGGATTTTCCTGTTCTTAATTTGCAGTATTTTTCTTCATGTTTTTCCAAGAATCTTCCATTAATGATGTTTTTATCATGTCAGCGAAGGAAAGATACGTAATTATAATAAGTTTACAAAAGATAGGTACCATAAGATTAATAATACATTTTTCTTTTATTAGCTAGCGTAGATTGGAATTTACTTTCTTCTTGGTTTATCTCATTTTTTTCCAAGAACCTTCCAATATTATTATAATATTTTATTCAGATAGGAATAGTACGAAATTATAAATAAAAGGACGAAAGAGATATCTTAAACCCTTGCCAGCCTCCAACAAGTCAAAGCCAGGCCAGGTCGCCAGAGTACATCTTTATCTAATTACAAATTAAAGTTAAATAGACATGAAGTAAATCATTATTTCTTTTTTACAATTTAGAAAGGAGTGTAAATTATTTTGTAACTTCAATTTTATTTGAAATCTAATTGACAACACCATGAGATCAATATCAGACAAATTATATCTTACAATGCACAATAATTTTATATTTTAATTAAGATAGCATTTCTTTCCTTTAATTTAAAATTTTCTTCTTCACACCGGTCTTTGCTCTTAATCTTTGAAATTCTTCAAAAGTTATTAGTTCCGTGAAGATATTTGCAACTTGATCTTGAGTCTTAACATACTTGAACTTCACTTCCTTTTTAATAATGAATTCTCTTATAAAATGATATCTTATGTCTATATGTTTGGTTCGATCATGAAATATTGAATTTTTTGGTAATGCTTGCGCAAACTTGTTATATATGTATGTATCTAAAGCTTCCATTTGTGGCAAATGAAGTTCTTAATTTGGCCAAATCGCATGACAAGTGCATGAAGTTGTTGCTACATATTTTGACTCACATGTTGAAAGTTTGACAATGGTTTATTTTAATGAACTCCATGAAAAAGCACATCTTCCCACGAAAATATAAAGTCATTGGCGATCTTTCTATCTTCAATATGTCCCGCATAATCACTTGCTAGAAATATTATATATTTAAAAAAATAAAATTTTAAAATAAAATGTTACAACTAACGTTATGTAATATTAATTTTAGAGTTAAATACTATTTATGCATGACATTTTTTACATTTATGTATTTGATTACAATTTTTCTTTTAAATCAAATTGATGAATTAACTTTTTTCTCTATTAAAAATTCTCATATTTTATGAGATTTTTCTTGCAAATTTATTAAAAAAATTTGCAAGAAAAGACTTTTTTCTACTATTTTTTTAACAATCTTTTGACAGGTAATTCCTTCGTGAGTAATTATTTCCTACAAAATTATAAAATTTGTAACTATTTCCTACAAAATTTGTTGTGAAAAGTGTTTTATACAAAATATTTTGCAAAAAAATTGACAGCAATTTCCTGCAATTTTTTTATAATAAAATTTATAAGTATTTCCTACGAAAAAAATTGGCATGAAATATGAGTTTGTTTAGTAGTATATGTCTCCCTCTTAAACCTACAAATACCCCCTATTTGCATAAGGATAAACACAATAAATACTAGAGCTCATACAAAAGTGTTTTGTCTTCTTTTCTTCTCTATACTATCTTTTAAAACAATGGTGGTCAAAAGGTTCAAAGATCCTTCGCTACACTCGATCGATTTGATGGGTTGTTGTATCTTGGGAGAGGAGCACATAATATTGTGTCTTGCCCTGTGGAATAAGGGCGTTTTCTCTCTAAGGACAACGCTCTATATGCCTCAACCCAGACTTTTTTTATCCTTTCCTCAATTACTTTATCTTATATTGTTGTTGTTTGATATAAGAATCTTTTTATCCACATCTCTCTATCTTGTTTTATTTTTTATCATTTGTTTCTAACATTCTTAGAGAGAAAAGTTTTCTTCTATAATTTCATTTTCCATTTATTAAAAGAATATCAAAGATAATACTATGTTTGCCATGGATATGATTAAGCCATTCTCAAGTAAACCTGAAAAATTTATTGGTGAACATTTTTTCTGTTGGAAAGAATAGAGATAAAGGTTTGACTCAATAAAATAAGATTATTTTTTATAATTTCTAAAGCTACTCATTCTTCTATTGTATTGAGTGATACACCAACATCTTCTTCTACTACACATGATGCTTTTGATAAAGATATTTTATGTCTTTGACATATTTTAAGTGCTTTATCAGATAATATTTATAAATTCAAAAAAAATTTCCTTTAAAAAAATAAATTTACTAAAATTGTTTGTGATACCCTTAATTTTGGTTTGCCTTCTAGTGGTGATGTTATTTGTGATGCTTCTACTTCTTCTTTTTTCCTTCAAATGAACATGCTAATATATTTGTTCAGAATGAACCTAGAAACAATAAAAGAAAATGAAAAGCTAAAGATTTTGGTCCTGACTTTTATTATTTTATGCTTGAAGATGATTTTAAAACTTATGGTGAAGCAATGAAATCTATTGATGCTCCTTTTTGGAAAGAAGCTATTAATAATGAATGAATTCTTTTAAAGAAAGTAAAACTTAACTGATATTCCTCCTGGTTGTAAAAGTATTGAAACTAAATGGATTTTTTGGAAAAAATTTAAGGACAGATGGGTCTATGGATAAATTTAAGGCAAGACTTGTTGTTATTGGTTGTCAACAAGTAGAAGAAGTAGATTTCTTTGATACATATTCACCTATTTCAAAAGTCATTACCATTAGAGTTTGATTGCTCTTGCTTGCATTTTTAATTTACAAATTCATCAAATGGATGTTAAAATTTCCTTTTTTAAATGGTGATTTAGAAGAGGAAATATTTATGAAACAACCTAAGGGCTTTAATAAGTCAGATAAAGAAAATAAAGTATGTAAACTTGTTAAGTCTTTATATGGTTTAAAACTAGTACCAAAACAATGGCATGAAAAATTTGATCAAGTTATTCTATCATATGATTTTCATGTTAATAATAATGATAAATGTGTGTATGTAAAACAATATGATGATGATGATGGCATTTATCTTTTTCACTTTGTCGACAACTTGGAGGGGTTTTTCCAAGATTTCCCAAGCTTTCTTTGACGTAGTAATGTGGGCAACATTCTCAAACATGTGGTCATCTAAACCTTGATGGATGAGAGTAAGGGGTTGTTGATCTTTTGCCTTTTTTTTTAACAAAGTCCTCATCTCAGTTGGAGATAATATACCTTCATCTTGTGGCTCCTCATAATATTTTTGTATAATATCCCAAGCACATTGAAAGTCAAGCAACATTTTCATACAAAGACACCATTTTTATGTTTTTCTTTTGTAAGTCAAGGAAATTGGAAGGTAGTATACCCATTGCTTGTCATTTTAACTCTATCTTTTTTCTCTCTCTCAAACTCTCTAGATCAAACTTAGCTATTGATACCACTTCATTAGAGGAATTAGGTGAGAAGTAGAAGAGAGAACTCAAATTTCCTTGCTTGAAAATGTCAAATACAATGAGGTATTTATATATGTATATGTTTGATAATTGACATTATCATGTTTTACTTTTTGTTTATTTTTATCTTTTATTATTATTTTATTATTATCTTTTCAAATATTTTAGGTTTTATTTAATAAATTTAGAAAAGATAAATATTTGGTTTATATTTTGTAGATAAGTGAAAATCTCAAAGATTTAAGAAGATTATCAATAGAATTAGTGGATGTTATTGAATATTAACAGAATGTATCAACTCCCTTTTTAATGGGGGTTGAGTGTAATGTATTCTTAACACTTTGTGAATTTCACAATTCAATATAATATTTTTCTATCACTCTTGTGTTCTATTATTATTTTAACTGTATGATAATTATTGATTGTATATTTGTGGATCTCTAATTATTGGACATGATATTAGAACATAGACTAGAGTAGACAACTAATTGATAGTGCATCTAGACATAGACTACATCATTGGTCATTCATAACATCAAAATTTTGATCATTAATGCGAATTTATAATGAAAATTGCTAAGACATTAGGGTTTTTATTATTCTAGTTTAGATTTGTCACTAAGACATTAGGGCTTGTTACATAAGGTGTGAATGCTAGAGTAGGAATTAGAAGAATATTGTTTGATGTTTTTGCATTGAATTGGATCATGAAACCCAATCCAGTGATACATTTATCATATATTGTTACACACCATATGTTTGATAAAAATACAAAAGGAGTTTTATTTTTGTTTTTGTGAAATTTATTTTGTAATTGAATTATGAATTTCAAGAGTTGTCAAGTGTTGCACAAGTCTTTTGGGCAATGATACTTGGACTTTTCACTGTATTACTTGATTGGGTACACTTGTCAATCTTATAACATTGTTTCATGGAGAGATCTAGATTCTCTTCTAGGAGTTTCTCTAATTAAAACTCTACTATAGAAATTTCCACACCTTTCTTATCAAAAACTTTCTAGATTTTGCATATTTTACTTAGGAAAACTCAAGAATCATTATAGCTACTTTTATATTTTAAATTATAATAACAACTTCAATAATCGAGGAAGTGAATCAATTATTAATAGAATTGGTGATATATTTTAGGAACCCACTCAGTTGACTCCATTTAGGCCTGGTCATGATCCAAAAATTCCTCCATTAGAAGGTGTGGATCCCATGAATACAAGATTGTATAAGTATGATAAAATACAAAAGGATGCCATTGCTAAACTTGTACAAAAATATTTGAAGTCTTGGGCTATTCAAAATAGTAGTCCATATGTTATTCTTATAGTTTAGGTTAGAAAAAAATGGATCCTAGAGAATGTGTGTGGATTATAAGGAATTAAACAAAAATACGGTGAAGAACAAATTTATGATTCCCTTGGTAGTTGGTAGTTGATTTATTGGATGAATTACAAGGTTCTACAATCTTATAAAATATTTACTTGTGGTTTGGATACGACCAGGTACAAGATAGCCTTTTGAACCCATGGAAGAAAAATGAATATGATGAGAATTAATGGATCATTTGTTTCAACAATTTTTGAGAAAATTTTCTAGCCTTTTCTTTGTGTAATTCTCATTTATAGCAAGAATTTATAAGAACATTTGAATAACCTTAAACTGGTACTTCTAACTTTGAGGGATAATTACTTATTTGCTAGAAGATCCGAATGGAGTGGTAGCTAAGCCATTAACAAATATTCTGAAGAAGAGGACAATTATAAGTGGAGGGATGAGGCCAAATTATCCTTTCAAAAGATCGAGAAATTGTTAAGCAATACTCCTCTTTTTGCACTTCCAAATTTTTCTAAAATCTTTGTAGTAGAAGTTAATGCTTTAGGAGGAGGAATTGTAGTTGTACTCATGCAAGATCATCATCTAATTCCTTAAATCAACAGAAGTTTTAACTTACAACAACAATTTGTATCCACTTATGACAAGGAATTGCTAGATGTGATTTTTGCACTACAAAGATAGAGACACTACTTTCTGAATACACATTAATGGTAAGAACATATAATTATATTATCAAATACCTTGTATACCAAAGATTGAATATTGATTTTCAACAGAAATGGTTAGTCAAACTTATGAAGTTTGATTTCTCAATTGAATACCATATGAGTCAAGAGAATATGGTAGTTGTATTACAATAAATCAATAAATAACAATCAATTTTAGAGACCAAACATTCTCACCAAGGTTTAAACCCCCAACTTTGCAAATATTAAGTCAATGCTAAACAATCAAGCCAATTCATGTTTCTTGCCAACTAACATAACTCAAATATTATATTCTTACCTAACACACACATTCATATTATTAAAACAATAATAATTAAATAACACATAATTGACATACATAGGACTCGAACCCAAGTCCTCCCACATAACCAAAGTACTCTCAACCATTTGAGCTAGTACTTTTCCACATCACATCAACCATTATTAAATGTCATAAAGGCTTCCACGACCCGCATTTATTAACTAATTATTTATTTAATTAATTAAATTGCACGGGTCTTACACCCTCCTTCACCTCCCTTCGGTATAAAGACCCCACACGGCGACTTAATATCAAGGCTTTGCTCCTGAACTTCACCATAGTCCTCACAATATGGTCCGCCTCCATATTATCAATGGAATTTATAATGGTATCCGGGAGGTTGATCGCGATATCCTTTCTCACGGATATTTCTGGCAATTCAATTAAACCAGACTCCGGTCCTTTATCCCCACTGGCCGACCCTGCGCCGCTAGCCGACCCCGTCCTGAGCAAGACTGCCCTCGCTCTCTTCACGTCCTTCCCCTTGCCAGGTCGAGGCGGCAACTCAGCCTTCCTCTTCTTCCCACCGTGTACATGTACTTCCACCACAGACTCCTGCAGGTTGGGAACATCAGTCTTCCCAACTGCCTTAGCCTTGGCGGCCATCTCCTTCCTCAACGACTGGAAGAGCGCCAAGTTTTTCTTCCCTGACTTCGCCATATGCCCTACAATAATATATTATAACCCCAATTAAAACAACTTAGAATCATTAACACAGTTTAAGTAACAAATAAATACCTTCAATATCTATAATCGGATGCACCGAATTATAAACTCTAACTAAGCCCTTAGTGGGCAACTTATCGACAAACTTCATCAAGATTTCCACCACCTCCTTATCCCCTGCCGATAACTCATCCACCCCCATATCCTTGTACCGAGAAGGGCTACTCGTCCAACTAAATGGAAATTTTGTACTCCATCTGCGTCCAAGAAATAAGGTTTGCCTTCTTCTTTCACAATAACCTTGAAGTACCCGTCCTTGACATGCTTGAAAGAATGGGAAAACGCGTCCAGTCTACTGATACTAGGACCACTTATCAAAGACAGCCAAGTGGTCGGCCGGCGGGGTCTGGTGTCGTAGATGTACAAGAAAGCGTAAGGAGAAGGCTCCAAGTATAGAGATTGGCACAAGATGCGAAAGGCTTGCAAATAGGCCCAACTATTCGGATGCAACTGTGTAGGTGCCACATTCAGTGCGCGCAATACATCCATAGTAAAACCGTCTAACGGTAGCTGCACGTGTAGTTGAGAAAAATGACACATGTACATGTAGAAGAACTTCTCCGTAGCCCCCTCCTGCCCATGACATACTCGGTCAATAGCGCTAACTCTATCTAGGGAAACGATGTCCCCACTTACACCCTTTGAGATGACAGGCGTACAGTTTAACCAGGAGTTCAATAGGCGAGACCACTGAAACAAAGATGATTGATTGCGGACGTCGGCAGTCGCCCACCCATAACCGCCTTTAGCCGGCCAGTTACTCTCGGCCAACTCCTCAGGGGGATCTTCTCGAACCTCCCTTACCGTCTCCATATGTATCCCAGTTACCATGCCTCTAGAACTTGTACCCTCTTCATCAAACCGCCTACCCCTACTTCTCTCTGACTCTGTACTCTCGCTACTAGAGGTGGACAACGATATACTATCGCTACTAGACATACCTATTTTCGTGTTTACGGGAAGATGTCGACTGAAATTGGGAACTAGTCGGACAGTAAAATGCACACAAGACCTCTGAATACAAAACTCTCGCAAATGAACCAAGTAACCCCTCACTCGTTTTGAAATCTATATTTATAGGCCAGAATCCCAAACGACGAAAACCCCTTCCCGCCAAAACAACAACCCATACCAGTCGACACCATCATTGCGAGAGACATGACTCTTAAAAACGACGGCGCCAAAACTTCCTGATTTGACCCCTGACACCCCTTCACGTACCTTCAGACGATTACCACTTTTTATCCTTAACACTGTTCATCACACTTAAAGGCTGGGGGACTGGTGTATCACACCTAACCGGTTCCGCTACCACACCAACACATAGTACCCTTGACCGACAACTCATATCAGACAAGGCTAGGGGACTGGTGTACCACACCTAGCCAAACTCGACCAAATAAGTAAACAATATATATATACCAAGGCAGTCAAGTATTCAGCCTAGGCCGAGTTAGCCTAAATTTTACCAGTTCTAACCTAAACATCTAGAGGAACGACCTGCACCTCATATAACCAACATAAGTCGTCAAGGTAAGTAGCCGGCCTAGACCGACTACTCCAACAGACCCGGTAAGATTAAAGCCTAGGCCGACTACTCCAATAAACTTAGTATAATGAAAACCCCCCAGCGTTCAATAGGTCCTAGCCCAGGCCCACTTACAGCCAAAGCCCAAACCAAGGCCCGGCCCATAGAATAACTAAACATAATTAATGCTCTATAAATAGACGTGAACCCCCAGTAATTAAAGGTACGCATTCATTACTCCATTAATCACTGATTTGACCTTCTGAGAGCTTTGACTTACTTGAGCTTCAGAGTTCCTTCTACAGGTAACCCCTCCTAGGTCCAAGCCGACATATGCCAACCGGAAAGAGACCAACTGAGGAGATAGCGGACTACATGGGTAAGGTGACGCTTGTGCCTAACTTATCTTGTTTGTTCTCTGCAGGAACAATTTCTTATTGAATAAACTCAAGTATCCAATTATTTTTTCCTATCCGATTAAGGTCGTTTCTGGATCTAGAAAATTGAGAGATACATTTTTTAAAATTGGAAGTTAGGATAAGGGCTAAAAATTGACACTTATTAACCATCAAAAACAAGGCCATTAAAACTTGAAAATTTGTCTTCAAATGAAATTTTAACACATAATTTTCTTTCTTTCTAAAGATATTAAAACACCACACCAAAGAATATGATACTTAAATCAATATCAATATATAATATATAATGACAGAGAAAGGGCATGATTAAAAAATTGAATAAGAAATATATATGCATGATTAAGAAAACTTATGAATTCACGTGAACCTAGTTTTTTTACTATTTCAATTCAAGTTCATTCATCTTTTATGCATGAATGATTTTTTCAATTAGAAATAAATGTCAAATCACATTTTCGATCACACTTAAGACATGTAAAGTGGAAATTCATACTTTATTACTCATGCATATTTTATTTTACATGCTCTTTGTATTTTTATACAAGTTATTATTAAATTTTGCCATAATCATGTCACATGAATGATTATATTAAACATGATTTAGTCTTTTTTTTATATTCAAAATTTAATTTTTTTTTGTTTTTTAATATTTATAAAATGTCTAATCAAGATACATGTTATGGATGATGGCCAACAAGGAACATTTGTAGAACCAAATGCAAATGTACGAGATTCAAATCAAAATGATGTTCCTATTGATTATATTTTAGGAGAAACCGAAAGTTCAACTCCAACTGTTAATTCAAAAAGATTATTGTCAGATGTTTGGAATCACTTTAAGAAACAAAAGGTAGATGGAAAATGGAAAGCGATATGCAATTATTGCGCCAAAAGTCTTTTGAGTGACGCAAAGCAAGGTACATCACATTTGAGAAGCCATTTCAAGAGTTGCAAGCTTCGAACAAAACGAGACATCAGACAATCCTTTTTAAAAACTCATAAAAAAGGTGGTGAAACCGTAGTTGTTGCAACTATGTTTTTAATCAACAAACAGCTAGAGATGTACTCCGTAAGATGATAATTCTACATGAGTATCCAATGTCAATGGTTAATCATATAGGCTTTAAAGAATTTTGTGATGTTGTTTAACCTCTATTCAAGGTGATTTCTCGAAACACCTTAAAAAAAGATATTATGAAGGATTACAATGTAGAAAAAGAGAAGATGAAATTAATGTTGTCAAAGTTTCAAAGTCGAGTTGCAATTACCACTGATATGTGGACTACTACTAATCAAAATAGAGGCTACATGACTATAACAGCTCATTTTATTGATGATTTATGGAGGCTACAAAGTCGACTTGTGAGGTAATAACATTTTACTCTATTTTGATTGTAATTTTCATATTAACTTTGTTCTTCTTGACTAGATTAATTAAATTTGTCTTTCAAATATAGGTTTATGTATGTGCCTGCTCCTCATACTAGTCAAGTTCTTGCTGAATTGTTGGTAGAATGTTTAATGGATTGCAATCTAGATAGAAAAGTTTCTACTTTGACAGTCGATAATTGCACTACGAATGATGCTATGATTGATCGCATTTTAGATAAGATCTCAAGTAGGTCTCTTATTTTGGGTGGCCAACTGTTTCACATGCGATGTTGTGCACATATATTGAATTTGATTGTGAAGGATGATTTGTCCATAATTGCTAATGTCATTGAAAAGGTTAGAGACAGTGCTAATTTTTGGACAGCTACACCTAAAAGAGAAGAGAAATTTATAGACATGTGCTCAATTGAATATTCAATTCAAAAGAAAATTAGTTGTTGATTGCAGAACTAGGTGGAATTCTACATTTTTAATGCTTCAAGTAGCCATACAATACAAGGAAGTATTTGATCGTTTATCACAACGAGAGAGTCAATATAAAGTTTTGCCTAATGCACATGATTGGCTAATGGCAAATGAAATTTGTCAAAAGTTGGAAATATTTTATGATGTGACACTCTTGTTTTCTGGTACTTCTTATCCAACTGCCAACATTTTTTTTTCAAAGGTATGTCAAATTAAGTTGGCTTTGACGGAATGGCTTAACTCTTCCAATTCTATTATTCATCAAATGGCTGCATCTATGGTTTTAAAGTTTGATAAGTATTGGGGTGTGATCAGTAGAGTGATGGCTATAGGTATTGTGTTAGACCCCAAGTATAAAATTGATTTGTTGGATTATTTTTTCCCTCAAATATATGGTGATCAATCTGATTGTGAAATTGAAAAGGTGAAGATTCTTTTTAAGGACTTGGTAAGAGAGTATGAAATAAACATGAAAGGTAAAAAGTTAGTTTCTTCATGTCAAAATCCAAACATAAATATATGCCAAAGTGTTGATGGAAGAAAAGATGCTTGGAGGAGAGATTTTGCAAAACATCAGATTGAAAAGAAAAGTGAACCATCAAATTATAAGTTGGAACTTGACTATTACTTCGAGGAACCGACACTACCTGATTCAGATGAAGAATTTGACATTTTAGTTTGGTGGAAAGCACCTTTATTTCCCTTTGGGTTTTCTCTCTTTATGGGGATAAGGAGAAAGGATCAGGAAAAGTACGTTATGACTCTGTGTGTGCTCTCAAAAGGAAGATCACTGTATCATTAGTGCTCTCTAATATTATCATTATGGCCAATTCAGGTACGCTTCCGTTTACTTTTTACAGCATGATTATCAGTATGGGATATTGTTTATGATTAGCCATTCCTATCTCAACAGTTGCATCTGAGTCTTCTTTTAGTACTGGTGGTCGATTTCTTACTCCACATCGTAGTAGATTACAGCCAGACACTTTAGAGGCATTGATGTGTGTTCAAGATTGGCTATGGACTGATATAGAAGGTAATTAAATTAGCACTTCAAATAACATATTTATATTCATTCAAATGATTGACTATGACAAATGAATTGATTTTCCTTTTCAGGTTCTTCAAAATTGAAAGTGGACAAGATGAAGCTTAATACAATACTAGAGGAAATAATTGATGATTATGTTAGTAGTTTTATTTTTAATATTTTATTATAATTTTACTAATAGTGTCACTATGTCATTTATTGATGATTTTATTTGTGTTTTATTTGTTTCAAGAATCAAGTGGTCAACATGAAGATATTGGAGAGGAAACATACATCTTAGACTGTTATTTTTAGAAGAATTATTTTTTAAATTTCTTATATTTGGGATGTATGTTTTAGGTACTATTAATTTGAATTTATGTTTTAACTTTTGTTTAGTTGTTCATTAACTTCTATTTGGATGTATGCTTAATTTATTTATTTTTGCAATTTAATTTGGACCTCATTTAAAAATTAATAATTTTTTTTAAATATCCGCGGGTATCCAACGGTTACCCGCGGGTTGAAAAATATCCGCGGGTATCCAACAGGTAACAGGGCGGGTAACGGGTACGATTTTTTCTTACGGGTCGGGTAGCGGGTAGGCACCATCTGTGCCCGACTCGACCCCTTGCCATCCCTAACCACCCCTATACCATCTAGGAGAATCCAAGGTAGCGTTAGTGAATAGGAATTTGAGGGAGAGAGAAGAAATGTTAAAGCTAATCAAGTTCCATTTGAAGAGGGCTCAAGAAAGGGTGAAACAATTGGCAGATAAAAATAGAACTGACAAGAAATATCATATTGGGGACTGGATATATGTTCAATTGCATCTTATAGGCAAGTTTCAGTAGCCTACAGAAAAAAATTCAAAGCTAAGTCCCAAGTACTTTGGACCATATAAAATCATTGACTGTATTGGAGTCGTGGCTTATAAACTGGACCTTGGTGTGTGCAGTCTAAGGTTCATAATGTATTTCATATTTCCTTGCTTAAAAAACATATCGAAGATGTTTTGACTTCTACACACCTAACATACCAGGCTGAAGATGCTTTGGAAGAAAAAGAACCAGAACATATCCTTGATATGACTATCAAGAGGAAAGGAGCACCAGTGACTAAAGTTCTTGTCAAATGGAACTAGAAGATGCTACATGCTGTTGGATAATCTTTAATTTTGTTAGATACTATTTAGATTATATTTTAGATTATAGGGTTGTTTTTATTTAGCAAAGTGATAGGGTATTTTATATTTGGTGAATTAGATTTAAGTTAATTGTTATTTTAGTTAGTTGGAGTATATAAGATTTAGTTTGATAATATAGGTTATTAGATAAGATAAGATTAGATTAAGATTTAGTTTGGTTTGTTAATATTTGGTTTGTAATTGACTATATAATAGCCCATTCTCCATCAATGAAAAACACCACAATGAGTTACATTGCATATTCTTCTAGTGTGTGTAAGTTACATTGCATATTCTTCTAGTGGGACACCAATGACTAAAGTTCTTGTCAAATGGAACCAGAAGATCCTACATGTGAGTTCTACTATGACCTCAGGAAAAAACATCCTATGTTAAATCCTTGAGGACAAAGATTGTTTTAGAGGAGGGCTTTGTTATAATAAAGTTAGACACAACTGCTAAGCTGAATTAGGGCAAAAACAGACTTGGCCAAGCATTCAGTCATACATGTATTCTCGAACATTCTTGTAATCTCTTCTCTAATACACATTCTCGGAACCCCATTCCCATGGGTTCCCTGTTTCCTTTAGTTCTTCCAGTATCATATTCCTAGCACTAGTCTTTTTCATATCAGACTAGGAGAAGCAATATATCCTGCATTCCATCTTTGAGGACAAGGATGTAGACAAGAGCAGAGCATTGATATAAAATAATGTCGTGTAATAAGGAGAGCTGGAGTTAGTTGTTTTGAGTAGTTAATTATGTCAGTAAAAGTTGGATATAATGACCATCAAATTGCTAGTGGGAGTTCGTCTTTTGACAATCCTAATTCCTTGTAATTCTTGATCAATATTCAATACAATTCTCAATACCTTCACTTAGTTTCCGTGTTCCTATTCAGTGTTTCTGTTCACCCCTTCGGATATAACAATATTTCTAGAATTAGATTTTTTTCACATAAGAGAGTGAAGAGTTAATTTTTAGAATACATAAAAAAAAAACCAAAAGGTGTTAAGAAAAAACAAAAATGCAAAAAGAAAGAGTCATCAAAATATGGTTTACCAAAAATTATCAACTAATAAAAAAATGGGAATAGAAACCCATGCTTTCAAATATACACAGATATCAATCACGATTACTCTCCAACTCAATTCGTCTTAAGCTAAATCCAAGGCATTTGCCTACATCCCCTAAGCAAGGTTTATGAACATGTCCTACAACACATTTGATGCTAAAATCTTCATAAGCCGTCATCTTGCAAATTTGGTAACTGAAGGCAGGTACATTTTCTAAAAATACAAAACTACTCTATATTTTAAATAATAGTCTAGAAAAAATCAATTATCTGGATCAGACAAGTTGGAAGGGCTGTCAAGTTCGGCCATGCTAGCAGAAGCAAAAGACTCAGTTGAATCCTGAGAAGATAGGGATGAAACAGTATCAGAGTCTGAGACAACTTCATCATGAACAATGATATGATCTTCATCAGTGTCTGATGCCTCCGACCCTGAGGCCCCAAGCAGGAACTTGTGTATTGCTGACTTGGCAGTTTCCACAAACCATTCATCCTCGGGAAGTGCACTTAATAATTTATCATGAATAGTGGGTGTTAAAATCCAAGAACACAATACAGATGAGGACAAGAAATGGCAGGTAAAGGAAAAAATGAAGAGTACCTTTGAGGGTTTATGCCCCTAGCAGAGAAGGTCCGGATGGCACGAGCAGTGATAGCTGATGCTATCTGATGGATGTGACGAGATGGATACCCCGCATAGCGTGCAATTTCAACAGTAAAGTGCATATCAAGAATTAACTGTCACAAAAAGATAGTTATGGGTGAGGAGTGCAGAGAAGAAACCCTATCCACAAAAGTATTATTACCAAACTAAAATGAAAGAGAATACTAATAACAATTTATCTACTGGGACGAGGGAAATAGCTGCATCATATTTAAGTAATTTCTCATAAAACATAGGCTTGGCTACATCAAGATGCTACAAACATAATATCAAAGGATGAAATGCTGTGTTCTTGGCTACCTGTAATTGATGCATACTATTGAGATGCAATCTATGACTCCCATCACAACTTTTGTCAGACAAACAAAAAAATTTGATGTTATCTATTGCGAGGAAATGTGAATTTAACAACGAATTCTAAAAAAATGATGCATCAAGACTGTGCTTCATAAAGCTTAAGACCTAATGCCATCTTGATTGTTCAATGTTCACAAATGCATTTTTAGCAGCAAGAAAAATTTAAAACTCAGGTTGCATTTAGAATTTTGGATGATAGAATATGGGCATAAAAGTATTTATAACTGTTAAAAAATCTTAACTTGTTAACTAGGCATATCTGATAAAATGCTATTTTCTATTGCATATGTCTGTCAACTAGGCATAGCCGTTGCTTTGAGATTAACTTCATTGTATCTCAAATCTTATGTAAGAACTCCTATACACACACACACAGAATGAGCTGAGGGTTGGTTCAATCTCTTAAATTTTTTCTTCTCATTTATCATTTTCAAGTTAGTGTCAAAGCAGATTGATCGTGTTTTGTGTTACCATTGTCCAGTGAAAGTACTGTCACCTCCATGGTGAAATTACTGTCTCCCACCACCGTTATTTTCTGCTGACAAACACCAGGTCTTTCTTATCTCAGCAAGTGACAGCCGACCCAGGGTGCACCCTTGCCAGCAGCCACCATCTTTCTCTTCAGCAAACACCAGATCTGGCATGATTCACCAAGAGACAGTAAACCCACACGAAGGTTGAAACATCGCCATGCACAGCTTCCTTGTGTGCTTCAATGAGGCAAGTGACAGCACACGCTTCCCTCTGCTCACCAGTGCAACATTGTGTGGTTTGTATAGTGTTCGCAAGCCTTCCTTGTCCTCCTTTTAGCCCTCAGTTCCTGTTTTCCACTAGTCTTCTCAGTACACAAGGAGCAGCTCTTATCCCTCTCAATTTCTCCTTCTTTCTCTTCCAACCACTGGTAGTCTCTGTTTCACCTTCCAACGTCTTCAAAATGTCTTCAGGAACTACCACCTCTTTTTCTAGGATTCCCTCAATTACTTCAAAAAAACTTAATGCCAGCCCGGTCTGCATTTGTTGAGCATTGGTTTCTAGTCAAGGTTTCATGATCACTTGGGAAAAGATGGTAGTAAGATACCGTCAGAAAAAGCAGAACAGCAGAAGATGGGATTTTCAGCTGTCTTTGTTATGACAATCTGTGGAACATACTATATTGGGAACTCTTAGTGCATTCAAAACTTACAACTCTTTTTGAAAAAAAATCTAAGAGTATTTGTGCAAATTATATTCATTAGTTTGATGACTCTGCCCATAAATTGGCATCTCTTTAACAAACAAATCACAAAATGACTTGCTTCATTGTTGAGGCCCAATTAGCAGTGGAAGATGTTCTAGGAGGATGATTCATTGGAAGGAAGTAAGAAGTTGGATGAGTTCTACAAGGTGTCCTCAGTGATAGCATATGTCCTCGGTTCTACAAGTTGGACCACCTCATTTTTTGTTACATTTATTGATGAATAATCTGAGGTACTTGGGTTTATGTACCGGAAGATCAATCTAAACTGTTGTCAATCTTTGTGTGTCTGCTTAATGGAATCAAAATTCAGTTTGGCCAAATTATTAAAATCTTGAGAAGTGACAACACCAAGGAATATTTTTCTTTTGCTTTTTCTATTATTTTAAGCTGACATGGCATTTAACATCAGTTCACATATCCTCATACATACCAGCAAAAATGTCAAAATAGAAAGAAAAATAAACATTGAGTTGAAACTACTTGAACCTTATTGCTTGTGTTAATGTCCCAATTCATCACTAGGATGATACTATTCTTATTGTGTGCTCCTCAGAAACTGAATGCCATCTTTCTTCCTTGTAAATCACATTCCCAATACTTTCTAATTTCTAGATGACCTTTTATTTCATGTTTCTACTCGTGTATTTGATTGTGTAGTTTTGTCCATGATATGGACCCAGGGTTGGACAAACTATATGCATGAGCTATCAAATGTGTTTTCTTGGAATATTCTTGTTTCCAAAAGGGGCATCAATATTATTGTCCAAAAACTAAAAATACAAAATGCTTTTGAGTGTAACCTGTTTTAGAGAAACTCCTTTCTTCCCTTCTTCCCTCCATGATGCTAGTTCTATCCTACAAATCTTACCACCATTAGTTGAATCCACCTCATGACACTTCAAATCAAACCACTCCTCGAAGCTCCTCTCCTACTCCATGTTCACCAGAATTGCTCACTTACCACTGCAAAACCCAATAGATTGGTTCAGTGTTCCACAGTGAGTCCTCTTCTTTAAGCCTTTCACCATCATCTACACATACAATGGCTTGCGATGATGAAGATCCCAACTAACCCATCACTCTTCAAAATGGCACTTGCTCTATCCTTAATCCTCATATTATTTACAATTTTTTCTATGTTATCATCAGCTATCTCCTTCCTTTTTATCTTAACTCTGTGTCCTCTACTATTATCCCTAAAACTGCACATGAAGCACTTGACCATTCTAGAAGGTATTGTAATTTCTCTAAGGAAATATACCTTAAATATACTAAAAGAAACAAGTAGATTTATTATAAACCTATGGATAGTCCTATTGATACAAATCAAAATTAATAGTAGAACAAGGTGAATCTTTCTAAAAAACAGAGATATAGAAGGTTAGTTGGGAAACTTATTTATCACACTGCTACTAGACCTGACTTGTCCTTCGTAATTAAAGTGGTTAGTTAACTCATTCAGGCTTCTCATCTTGGTCATTGGAATACTGCCATTTGCATTCTCAGATACAAAAAAAAGGCTCCAGGACAAGGATTGTTATATGGAGATAAGGGGAATGTTAAAATATTTGGCTATTGTGATGTTGATTGAGCAAGATCTTCTATACACAAGCATTGCACTACTAGATATTGAGTTTTCATATGAGGCAATATTATTTCTTGGAAAGGCAAGAAACAAAACTTGGTTGTTTGATCTAGTGTTGAAGTTGATTATAGAGCAATGGCATCACTCACTTGTGAACTTGTGTGGATAAAATTCCTACAGACGAGAAGTTATTGTCCAAGGAAATTTATGCAAAATTTGTCAGCTCAATGATCAACTTGCAAATATTATGACTAATTCCTAAGAGGAACTCAATTTCAGTTTGTATGTTCCAAACTTGGTACATGCAATACAATCCAATTCCAGGGAGAGTGTTAGAGTTGTTATAATAGGTTACCTTGTTAAAATAGGTTAACTTGTCCATACATATACATATTTGATAAAAATTTGCTTTCTATTGTATTTGTCTTTCACCTAGGCACAGCCTTTTTTTTCATATTGACTTCTTTGTATCTCTAATATAAAGTAAGAACTTCTATATACACACACACACATGCATGAGCTGACGGATAGATCAATTTCTTAGAGGCTTTTTTTCTCATTTTCCATTATCAAGTATAATATATAAACAAGTACCTGCTGCAAACCAAGTGGCTGTAGAGGAGCTGAAATATCCTCTAATACGCCCCAAAACTCCTGCTCATCGGACAACCACATCACAACAGTCTCTGTTAACCTAGCAAGCAAAATTTTATGTATTTTGTCTTTCCCAATTAATACATCCCCGGCCACAATTGCTAATTGCTGCAGCTTTGCAAACAATGCCTGCAAAGATAGCTATACTTGTCAGCACTATAACAAAACACCAGAATTCAATACATACATATAAACAAATATATAGACACGGGCCAACAGATGCACAGTCACACACCTCAGTAAAATGGCATAATGCAAGGAATAGTGAACAAATAACTGCCACAGCTTCATTCAGGAAATCAATTTCTAATAATGATTGAACAAACATGCAATCAACAGCTAACATTGCCAAAAACAAAACATGAAAACACAAAGGGATGATCAAACAAAGAAATTAATAGCAAAAGCATGAGTAACAGAAAAAGCAGAAAAGTAAGAATAATGACCTGAAATGGAAGCGAAGGCAGTGGGTCAGAATCCCAGAAAAGATCCTCTCTGTTATCACCCAAGTAAATATGTGCATTCAACCGTGTTTTTCCCTCTCTCGAGTAGATGAAAGTTAAAATATATTGCCGACAGAAGTGATCCCGAAGTTTGTCAAAAGAATGTTGAAGATGCTTCCTCCACTCCTTCAATTCTACACTAGCATTTGTATTGAAGGTTACATTCTCTGTTGATCCACTATTTGGTTCCTTGCCTTCACTTTGCAGCATCCACCTTGATAACACAGCATTTGGTAACAGTTCATCCAATATCGTAAATGCTATTCCCAATATTGCAAGTTGTTCAGAGTCAGTCTCAGCTCTGAAAAGCACGGCCTCTTTTAGTTCTGGAAGATTATCATCATCAGAAGGACCGGGTAGTGCTCTAATAAGAGCATCCATGTATTTATCAAACAGTTGTGAGATTCTATTCAGTACATTTCCCCCAAAATGCAACCTAGCCAATGGCGTTAACTGTTCCAATATCTCCTGAAATTTGTTCCAAAAGTACACTATGTTATTGAAAAACAAAGAAAAATTCCAAGCAAGGTTGCTCATTCGCAATCATGTGAAGACAATCTCTTAAAACATACATAATGAGATATAAACAAAACAAATGAAAACACAAACAAGGGTGGAGCAATAACACTATGACCATCAACACCGATTATTAATTTCAGGAGGACACCACACTATCCACACCACTCATTACTGAACCTTTCAAATACCCAAAGTCACTCGTAAGGTCAAGCTTCTTGTTGGGACATAAGATTGTGTTTATTAATAGGACTTTACAATGATCAAGGTAAAACATCATTCTGAAGCACTACTTTTGCAGATTTTTAGACTATTTGATTGGAGCAGAACATTGTTCCAGAGTGTTTGACATATAATTACTCTCAACCACTGTTATGAGATCTCATATATGGCTTCCCTTAGAGGCTTTTATCATTGCTTCTTTAGAAGAACATATCAAAGATGTAGAGGAATTTTAGTTTTTGACAGCTTTTGCATTCAAACTTTTCTTTTATCTTCTGCTCTTGTCCACATGTCCCACCTGTTACCGACACTAAGCCATTCCTTTTATAATAATATTTCTATAATTACAAAATGGAAACTTATGAAGAGAACTCTAGGTAAAATTATTTGTAGTTTAGGAAAGATATGGGTAATAACTCTACAGAACATAGTCAACCAAAAGTTGTATATGTTTGAGATCACACATCAATGGGTGATGACCGAAGTAGTGCACACAATTGGGGGTTATCTTCACCTCACAAGCCAAATTTGTTGGATTAAATTATCCCCAAACTAAAATCTATTCTAACAATTATTTTGGAATACCAAGACACATGTTATGGACCATTATTGAACCACCTACAAATACCCAATCTTGCAAACCTCATGCTTGAAACATCCAATCCTAAAGGTGATGATGGAGGGGTGAGGGGAATTGGAGATCTTATATTGATTAGTGATATGATCATAGTAGTGTATATTTGTGGGGGGCAAGCCTCACCTCATTAGCTGGTTTCAGGGTTTTATAGAGTTTGAGTTAGCCCAAACCCAACTTCTAAGAGTATTGTTGTTACTAACACAAATACTTCCACCATGAATTACTTTTCTATAATTCCCCTACCCTCAAAAAAAGATAATCAAGTAAAAGTAGTACTCAAGAAAGCAGACAAACACATAAAAATCAACACATTAACATTATTGCAAAAATTATGCATATGTGTTGCACTGTCATTAGCACTTGTTACACATCAACTAGAAATACTTTAGTTAATTCCTCATGCACTGAAAATCATGGATATCAGGGAACATTTACTAAAGACCTAAAGCCTAAAATTTGTCATGAGGACCTTAATCAATAGTTTCTTATCAAACAGACAAATCTATTGCATATTTTTCATTTTAAATTACTGAGATGAGGGTCACCAGCATGTTGCATATATCAAGAGCATAAATGTTTTAATAACAGCTAGCAAGGATAAAATGGAAAAGGAAAGGAAGAAAAATTAAAGGAAATGCTTTTCATATAAACAAATTCTTATCCAGCCAACAAACTTAACATGATTTCATCACACAAGAATGTGTAGGCCATATCATATGACAAAGTTACTTACTTCAACTATGTGCATGAATCGCATTCCACTCTCAACAAGCATACTACTAGATGAAGTAGCAATTGCAGAAAGTGAAGATGCAAACTGTGGTAACAATGGGCAACATTCAGCAGATTCAGCAATGTCAAGAACTACTCTTCTAGCACGTCTAAAATTTGATTCTAAAACTTCTTCAACAGAAGGACGGAGAAGCACCAGCAATAATTTAGACATTTTCAATCCTTGTGTTTCCAAAATTGAACAGTAGTTCAGACTAGCCTGAGTGCAGATGCATGCAGCACGTAAGGCAGAAACAGTCTCAGATGAGGGAGCATTCTCTTTCACCACTCGAACAAAATATTCAATTTCCCACTCTGCCCACTGAACAATTCTGTTGGTGTAAACAGGATTATCTCCAAAAATCAAAGCAGATTGCTTTATTGTTAGTGATATTACAGAAAACACAATCTTAGATAATGTAGAAGGAAATGTTTCAGGACAGAGAGAACTTGAGGGAAGAAAAGCCTCAATTCTCTTCTGGAGGTGAGACTTATAAAATTTCAGCATTACGTGATGTGCACGAGGACCTTTTCCAAGTTTTATTAAACCATTTAAGGCTTTCTTCAGCTCAGGGAAACTAATAGACGGTTGTTCAGCTATTTCAACTAACTGGTGTTCAAGCATTGCCTTTCTTTCTGACAAAGCAGACTTATATGAGGAAACATCATCTGAAGAGTTATTCCCTGAGCCTTTCAACTCACCAGAATTTTTTTCCTCGGCTTCTAATGCTTCCAATGCTTCTTCAAACTTGTGCTCAGCCACAAGTACATCTATGTTTTCCAAGAATAATATTTTCTGGTCATCACGCTCATTTGGTAATGGCTCAAGTAATTCAGGCAATTCAGGTTCATGCTGAATTTCAGTAACATTATTGCTCGACTGATTCCACTCTTCCAATTCACTGCAGACACCTGTCATCAAATCCTGAACAAGAATACCTTGTGCTGAAATATGCTTTTGCAGCTCAATCAATTCATGCTTGACTTCCACTGCCTCTTCAGATATCCTACAATATCAAGAGCACACATCAGATTGTATATGCATATGATATAGTTGAGGAAAGTGATTGAAATAGTTAAAAAAAAGTCTGTTGTTTTGTTGTTCATGTTGGATACTTGTTAGAAACATTAAAATAGGAGCCATTCATAGTCTTTCCACCAACAGTTTAAGCTTTGAGGAAGCTTTGTCTTTCAACCAATGTTAAGTGTTCAGCACATTTTACCTGTATTCCCCAGATTAAATTCAATTTCAGCACAAAGTGCTAGTGCTTTGTTCACATTTAATGTTCAAGCACAAAATAACTGTGTATCAGGGCGTGTTGGACATACTAAAAGTATAACCAACAGGGCAAAATGTAAACAGCTTCAGCTTTTTCCCGACAGAAATAAAAATAAATAAAACAATAGAAACCTCTAAGAACAAGCTATGCTTTGCAACAGGAATGGAGCATCACACTGGTTACTTTGTTCATTAAATAGGATTCTTACAAGTATCACCAATTCTAGAGAATAACACAGTGAAGAAAGATGCAAAATAAACCAGAATGCTACCCATAATTATCACTTATCACTCAAGAAAATGAACTCTTTTAGGACCGTCCGATATGGGGATGGGAATGGAGATGATAAATTCATGAGTAAACTTTCAATAGTAAATACAACTTCACTAAAGCGTAACTATGAATTTTTTTACTCCCATTTTATTCCTATTGAGATGTCAACCATTTTTCCCGTTTATCTAAGGCTGCAGATCTAATTAACAAGTTTCCCCCATTCTTACTATTCCAATTTGAAAATTAACAGACGAATTCTTAACAAGAAATTACAATTCAAGGAAATAAGATCACTAGTTTCTGTGTCCAACAGAATCAACAAGCAAATATACCTCAAAACATTTTATATTCATTGAAGAAATGAAAAGGAAAAACACATTGGTTAGACGTTCATGGATAATGACCAACACAATACCGCATTTAAGTTAAAATTGTGTACCCATACCCATGTGTATGTGTGCTGCTACTTGACCTTTTAACAGAAAATATAGACTAAATGCACAAAAAAATATAAAAAGTTATTGAAATTCCTTGATGAGTAACTTCAAGCAATTGGCGATACAACAATACACTAATGCGAGCTGCGTAATAACATATGTTACCTCAAAAAAGCCAAGAACTTGGAGTGCATATTGCCGCACAAGTTCTCCACGGCATCCTTCAAATCTAGAAGCTCGCAGCAAAGCTTCCTGATCCCCTGAAAAACAGACAAAATGAGTTCGCCTGAATCCAAAAAAGCACGCACACGCGCAGAAGAAACATGTAAGTGAACAAATAGAAGGTTTCAGAGTATGCATTGTTTGTTGAGTGCGAAATGAAGAGAGAGCGAACCTTTTCGGTGTGGGACTGATAGAGAGAGTCAACCTTTGATTGGGGGATAATGCTCTCGATGGAAGGGAAGTCATCTTCTTCCTCGCTACTCTCCATCTCTCTGTCTCACACAGACACAGTTGCCCCTTTTGCTCAATCTTCACCTAAGACGGGGCATTTCGAAAACAAAAATGATGGAAATTGAAAAGAGACGGTGTCTCTTTAGTTGGAAAATATTAGTATTCTTTATTTTGTGTTATTTTTCAAAATATGTTTAATCTTAAATTTAAGCTAGGTTTGTTTTTTACATATAATTAAAATTAAAATTATTTTTTTAAGTTTGTGAAATTTAAAAGAAAGTTTTCATTTCTCCCCAAAAATCATTATTTGATTTGTAAATAGTTAGTAGATTAAAAAATTAATTATTTTAAACATATTAATCTTTATAAATGAATACGTTTTTTTCATTTCAAATTCAATAAACTTACTTTGTGTCTCATTTTTCTAAAAGTTTAATCATTCATTTTTGTCTTTTTACAATTAGTAAATTTCGGTTTTGGTTATTAAAACATTTTTCTTATTCTAATCTTTTTAAATCGTATCACTTTCTTTTTTTTTAGATTTTAGAGTTAATTTAAATTCTAAAAATATTTGAAAATTTGTTTAGAGGTACAAAGTTTCTTTGAAAAAAATTAGTTCATTAGTGGAAACGCGTTATTTACTGACTTATAAATTAATTTAGTTATCATAGAAATATTTGATAAAGATACTTCAAAGTAATCAATTCTAGGAGATCAAAGTTAGAAGTGGTAATAAAGGTTGACTTTGGCTTCTCCCCATTTAACTCACAAAATATGGGTAGAGATGGATAGACATGTACATAAGATTTTTGTGTCAATAGGTTTGGTTCAACCAATAAAACTTTAGGTTTATTGGCTTGTAATTTGTAAGACCTAATTTTCACCTTTTATGTGTAAATGCATATTTTTCTTTCATTCTTTCTTTTTTAAGTTGTGCTTTATCTTCTCTCTATCTTCTTCCCTTCGAATCTCATCTTGTTTATAATTTGGTTATATTTCATAATAACTCAAGTACAAAGGATTGTCTCAACAAAACAACTTTTCTCATAACTTACAGATGTTTTTCCTATTGATTAGGAGTTTCTTGAGAGCAGAAAGTTTCAGGGAAGTGAAGTCATTTTAGATAATCATAGGTGTGAACTTTTAATTGAAGTCCTTTAACTAATTCAAGAAGAATTTCTTATGCATGTGTCTCCCACATTCTTTAGTTACATGTAGAATTTGAAGCACTTTATGCGTGTATGTGTGTATGTATGTATGTCCATTATTCTTCAATTGCATGTAGAAACTAAAAACTTACAATGCTTGTGTATCAAACGTTCTTCCATTGCATATAGAATTTGAAGCTCATGTGTTGCATGAAATTTAGAGGCTTTCCCATTATATGTGGGGCCCAAGTTGATCGATGACATGTGTGGTCGACATTCTTTACGACACATCATTTTCTTGAGTCTTTGCTTTGTCGATTGAGTTAGGGTTCTTACTTATTTGTCTATGTGGAGTCTTCATTTTCTTTTCGTCTTAAAAGTAAAGTAAACTCATTATTGTTCCTGAAAATAGTAGTTTTACAAAGAGGGATAATAGTTTCAAAGTTCACGAGAGATAATTTTGTTTAAAGAAGTGTTTATGTGTTGGTGCAAGAGGTTTTGTTTATGAATTGAAGGTATCATATAACACCCTCACTTAGTAATAGCAAACGTGCCTCATTTGTTTCATTTGAGTCACTTCAATGAGTGTTTCATTTGATTCCCTTACTTAGAAAAAGAAATTGAGCTTAAGTGAAGGTTTCATTGAGGGTCACTCCAACAAGTGTTTGGTTTAACACCCTCACACAAGTGAATTGCCTTCACTCATGCAGAGATCTCTTCTAGTGTCGCTATTTATGTGGTTTCATATGAATTTTATGTTTTAATGATTTATTAATTTAAGTTAGGTGAATTGTTGTAATACACACACACATACACTCATACATACATACATACATACATACATACATACATACATACATACATACATACATACATACATACATACATACATACATACATATATAAATACATACATACGTACAAGGAACGAAAATGTGAATGGCATTCTTTGTGTAATGTGTGAATTAGAGTCATGAATCTAGTACAACATGTGAATTGTAGTCTAAGATAGTGTATTAAACATTGGAACCTATGAAAGAGATCCATCATTTCACTGATGGACTAAATAACAAACTAAGATATCAAATAGTAAGAAATTTAAGGGAGATTTATTGAACATATGACACACTATGAGTCCTGAATTTTGGATGCCTTAAACTAGGAGTGAGCAAAAAGTGTAGAATCGACCGCATATGACCAAACCGAATGAAAAAAATAAGTGATGGGTCGGTTTTGCACAATTTCAGATAATGACAAATAAATTAAAATGAGCAAAACAGATTTAAATGGTTGGATACGGATCTTGGAAAAAATATTCACAAATACCCGACCTATGGGTATTATTTAATTATTATAAAAATTTTAAGATTGAAAACACTCTCTCTTAGGGAACAAACCCTAGTTGCCCATGCCTGTTTTTTCATTCTTCTTCTTTTGATACACTCCTATCCAGTGCCTCTCATCTCTTCTTTGCATTCCCTGACACCTTTTCACAAAGAAACAAATGTAAGTGTCCAAAACCGCATCAAGCTCCTCCTCTCTAAGATCGGAGCCGTTGGGACAGGAAACGAGAAGAAGTAGTGTGAATCTGGGTCACAATGATCTCATCCTCCTCCCCTTACATTGTTCCAAGAAATTGGTTAGGGTCGCTAGAAAGGAGGACATTATGTACATAAGGTGTCAAGTGTTTGAGAAGCTCACTAAAGAGTTGCATTAGAAGGTTCATAACAAGCAAGCTCAAATCGCTCCCAGAAAAGTTCTTATTTTTACTTTTTTCTCCTTCTGAATTGTTTTCTTGTTTTTGTTTTAGAGTTGATTTGTAGGCTTTTGGTGATAGACATTCAATTATTGTGTTAGATCTCAAAGTACCATAGCATAGAGATAACAAAGAATGTTCCTAATATGAAAAAAGCATAAGTGGATTAGATATTCACATAAATATTGTGGAGGAAAGAGACGGGTTGGTGGTAAGAGAACTCTTGTTTTACAAATGGCTAGTGAAATTTCTATTATTCTTAATTTGAGTTTGACATTGGTATGTCATTTCCCCATATTTCTTGCACCTTGTAATTTCTTTGGATTATGAATGGAATAAGTATTAGTATTAATATACATGTATACGATTTGTAGTTATTAACTATGAATTCTTCATTACAATTGTAATGGAGATACATAGGTAATAGTTGCCTCTATTTTCACAACAAGCTAAGCCCAACCCTACAAATAAACCTGAACATACAGGAGTAGACCATAATGTTATATAAAAAAAAGTGAAAACCAATGTTAGGGGTAAGAAAACAACTTTTGTATTGGGATCACGTCACAAAAATCTTTTGAATCCACAAATTCAATTGCAACATATAATCATTGTGGTAAGCGATATAGATGTGATCCAAAGACACATGAAACATCTAACCTTCTTAATCACCTTAAAAGGTTGTGTCCTAAATATCTATTTGTTGCCATTAATGACCCTAACTAAACAAGTATCACCTTTAAAAGTGGTGACAATAATAGTCTTCTTGCAACCACCCAAAAGTATAATGTTCAAGCTTATCGAAAGGCAATTGTTATATTTGTCATTGTGGATGAAAAACCATTTTAAGGTGGTGGAGAGTAAGGGTTTTAAGAACTTGTGTAGACAATTATAACCTTTGTTTGTTGTCCTATCAAGGTTCAAAATAGCTAGAAATTATTTTCAATTATATATGGAATGTGTTTGTTTTCAGTTAGGAATGTGTCCACACTCACAGTTGATAATGCATCATTTAATGATGTGGTTGTTACATATTTAAAAAAATGAAAAATATGGGTGGATTAGTAATGAATTGACAACATATACTAAACTTAGTTATGAGTAATGGCTTAAAAATGTTGCATAATTCAATCACAAGTACTAAGATTGTTGTTAGATTTGTAAGATTTTCACCATAAAGATTGGCTAAGTTTAGATAGCGTAGAGTTTTCAAAAGTTGAATGCAAAAAAACTATTGTTTCTTGATGTTCCCACAAGGTGGAATTCCACATATATGATGTTAAATGCAGGAACAAAATTTCAAGTTGCTTTTGAAAAACTTGACAATGAAGACTCTAGCTATATGGGTTTTTTTGGTGATGAAGGTCCCTCATTTGCTAGTGATTGGAAACATACCTAAGATTTTGTTAAGTTTCTAAAAATTTTCTATGAGACCACTAAATCTTCTTTACATCATTGCATGTGAGTATACACATTGCATTCACTAAATGACTACTATTCATTTTGCACTTAACAAGACAACTATGAATTTGAATTGTATATTAGCACCTACTAGTTATGACATGAGGCTAAAGTATCACAAGTATTGGGATAATGTTAATAACATCATGCACTTGTTATATTTTGGTATCATTCTTTATCCTCGTTACAAGTTTGGGTATGTAATTTGGAATTTTCAAGAAGTGTATAAACATGATTCAAATAAAGTTGTAGAATTAACTAACTGTGTTAAAGATAATTTGAAACAAATGTACGATCGGTACAAATCACTTAATGATGAACAACATGGACCTGAGCAGCCACCTAAACATCAATTCGATGCATTAACCATTGTTGAAATTCCTGAATATTTGGCAATGGCTATTGCTTTTTAGAAGCGTTTGAGAGAAAAAGATAGATAGAAAAAAAATAAGTTAGAAAGGTATATAAATGAATATGTTGTTGATGGTGATGACCAACTTGATATTTTGGTTTGGTGTAAAATAAATTCTTCACAGTTTTCCATTCTATAAAGAATGGTTAGAGACGTGTTAGCCACCCCTATTTCCATAGTTGTCTCTGGGAGTCCATTTAATACTATCCACCAATGGTTGAGGCACTTATTTGTGCTCAAAATTGGTTAAGTACCATTATTACTCAATTTGATGGTATCACTGCCAATGAAGAGTTTGAGCTTTTTGAGGAGATTTTCACAAGTACGGTTTGGTTTATTTTTATTCTAGAAATTCTTTTGTAATTATGTTGTTTTGTATATTAATAATTTTTTTTCAATTAATTTTAGAATTTAATGGTAACATGATGGGAGGAGTTGAAGTAAGACTAGAAGGAGTTGGGTGTGGAAACAAAATTGGTTCATCATCTCATAACAACTAATGTTGTGAATCTTAATCCATCTAAGATGTGTGTCTTCCTTTAATTATCATTATTATTAAATTGCTTATTATTTTGTTATGTTTTAATTGCTTTTCTCTTATGCAATTGTGGTATTTTTTGAAGGCATTTGTTACAAATAAATATGGAGACTGAATTTGAATATTATCTTTCTATTACATTTTTTTAGAAGACATCATTGCATGTGTTGCCTTTATTAGGGGTATGGTAAATCACTTTGGTACATGAGTGTTTTTTATCCTAAAATAGCATTGGCAATGATGAAATCATTAAAGGTGAGATATTATATATAAAAGAAAGTCATTTAGTTTGGTGAGATATTCCTTTGAATTAAAAGTGAGATTGATGGTCACTTATGAAAGCTTCTTTATCTTTCTTCTTTGCCTTCTTTTCAGCAGGTTTATCAACCTTGTGGTTAAGAAGGTTGAGGTTGATGCATGAAATCTGAGATATCTAAATGCACATTAGTTTTGCCTGATTTTTCATCCAAATCACCTCGCAGTGGTGCTTCATCATTGGCTCCTACAAAGGTATCTTGGTTCATTTTCCACCCATGGATAACTTGATATAAGTATTTAGTGTGCGATGGAACCATCTTCCATTCCCTTTCCTTCTCAATGAAATTTCAAATGTAGTCGGGTGTTTTAACCAACACGTGCAAAAATTGTTGAAGTTGCATCTTCCTTTTGGTTTCAGAAATTATATCTTTTGGATCAAATGAAAATTGCAAGGAAACTATATTGCATTGATTCAAGAAAGCAAAGATTTTGTCACTTATGCACTCATAAATGCCACTACAATTAGAAATATACTCAAGAAATATGATAAGGTATGATTATTTTTTTTCTCCCCAAAATAAGTTTTAACAAGGACAAAACATTGATATAGTTTATTAGGTGCTTTTGAGATTTTGGAATTGGATTAATTTTGTTCCTATCAGAACATGGGATTTAGTAAATCAAGGGAACTAAAGGTTTGTGCTAAAATCTGTAACACCCCAGCTATTTGTAACATCCCAACCGGATATTACGAATTTAAAATAAAATAGAAAATTAATAATACATCAGCTATTAAAACATCATTTCCCAAAAATGAGGGAAATTTAAAACTTTATTTCATCGTGAAATGTCTCAAATTCATAATTTAAAAATTCAAATACAAAAACCATGTTCAATAATCCAAATGTTTAAATAATCCTTAAAATACATAAAATAGTAAAACTCTGAGAAAAATCCTCTCCCAGCTAGCCCCACTCCTGCTCTATGTCTCACCAGATCCACCTATAACATCATCTGCTCCCATGTATCGCGTACACGATCATCGCCAAACACAAGCAGATAGGGTGAACTAACAATTAAAATAATGACATATACAAACATATATATATATATATATATATATATATATATATATATATATATATCACAATCACACCAAAAGAAATCTTGGAATCATGCCCAAGCCATTTAAAGAGATCTCAGATTATCTTCAGATCGTATAATAGGAACTCTTTTATAATTTTTGTAATGTTTTTGTTTGGGCTTTATCGGAGATTTAGTTGTGTTGGGCCTTTCGGTGTTTCGACCCATAGTATATAAGCCCCTGTGAGACACATTTGTATTTAGATTTAAGTTATATGAAAATTTGAGTTTTCTCTCAAGTCTCAAGGTTCTCCTCAAAACCACTAATCCTTATCTTTGAATTTCTAATTCAAAGTGGCGTGTCTTCCTCACTTATCTTGGAATCTCCTCCAAGTGGCGTGAATTCCTTCCGTTTCGCAACTCCATTCATTCGACCTCCTCCATCTTCCCCTTCGTCGATTTTCGTTCTAGGGGTTTTGTACCCATTTCTGTCCAAGATGTTTTCCATCCCCAAATCCGAGATGATCCTTCATCATCTGGTAATCAGAGCTCAGTTAGTTGTTCTTCTAAGATATGTTTCAGATTTTCTTGTTTGTGGTTCCAAAATTGTTTGTGGGGCACTCATTTGTTCACGGTTCTTGTTCATGTTTTGGGGTTCTATCGTCTTTCTTCGTTTATTCTTGTATTCGTAACTCTTCGTCTGGCTTGCTTTTGAATTGGTGATTGGAAGTGTTTGTTTATCCATAATGGCGCAATGTTGCGGTATTCAAAATTACTTTGTCCCAACGGCCATTCTGTGGTCTTTGCTGGTCTTGAATTGCCACGAATAGTTGTTCTTGGTTCAATTGTGGGATTCTAAACCTCGAAAGTGAAGGAACTCCAATCGAAAGTAGGTTGCTAAAGCAATTTCATCTTTGATTGGAGGTTTTGGTAGACGCGCCGCAGTAGAGGATTTGACTGTGTTGATTGCAGTTGAGTAAAGCAGAGTTAAGAATGCATATAAGGTGTTTACGAAAATGACTCAGTGAAGATTTTTAAAGATTTAATTCTTGTATTAAATTGGTGAAGCTGTAGATGATTGGCTAATGTGGTTGGATTGGCACTAAATTTGTGAACACGGTATTGTGTGTTGTGTTGTTTGAAGTGGTGGATACTAGTGCAAAGTGGAAACTTCGTGCTTGGGGGTTGTTGGACCCATCTTGAAGCAATAGAGTTTGGTGAAGTGGTGTTTGAAAGTGGCCAAGCATGCATTAGTTTGGTGTATTCTTTGACTCCTAATGTATAAGACAAATTTGTCCAATAGCCTAAATAGAAGGGTTTGTGGTGTGCAAAGCCAAGATAAGTTTCATCTTGGAGGTGCTGAGAGGTTGTTCTGAATTGGTGCTTTGAGGGTGTTCTTGATCAAGCAGTGCAACTTGGGAAAATTTAAGCTAGTTCAGGAAAATCTATTGCACAAGAAACTCCAGATGTGGCTCATCTAACTTCTGCAATTGACCAACAGCTGGTCTAGTCACTTTGGTGCACGACATCAGCCCCTCGCTTAAGCGAAAAAATTTGGTGCACCAAGTTTTTGATAATTCTAGCAAATGACAACAATAAATTTTAATCCAAGCGGTGCCAACACTTTCTAGATTCCTTGGTGTAGTGAATAGAATTTGTTTGGAGCAATTGGAGAAAGTGCAGTTCGTGCTGATTTTTGTTTGCGGGTTCATGTGATGGCAATCTTGGAAGCAATGTGGTTTATTCAATAGTAGACCACCTAAGACTTGTACGGGTTCATTTAGTTCTAATTTGGTGCAACAACTTCATTCGTATGTGGTGTAACTAATTTGACTGCTACAACAACGTTTCTTTATGTGGTCCAATCAATGCAGGACACTAAATCGAGCAGATTTTCAAGCGGTGGAGGTAAGATTTTTGGTGCGTAATCAAGTGTAAATTGATTCGAGCAACGTCATCAATTGGTGAAGCAGCTTGGACTACATTTAGTGCACAATATTTATTAGATCCAAGCAGTGTGCAGATTGGGAAGTGGAATTTGATTTGGTGCAGTGGCAATCGCCAAGTACGTGTCCTCACCACGAGGTCTCTTTAGTATTCTCAGTGGTAATTTTGTGGCAGCAATTAATTTGTCCCTTTGGTGTAGTAAAGCAGTGCAAAGTGAATGTGCAGCCATCATTCCAAGTCTGTTTTGGTCCAATTGTTGAAACAACAAATCCAGCCATGAATGTGTAGCCAATAAGCAACGTGAAATCAGAGTTGGAAGAGGTTGAGGTTGGAACCATCACAGAATGTTCAATTGGTGTAGAAAAATATTTGGAGCGGTGTTTGTAACTCTCACTACAACCAATTGGATTTATGTAATTGATGGCAACCATATTTGATTTAAGCATTTTGGCAACAGTTGGCTCATTTTTGGAGCAACCAAATATGTTTTTACGTGTTGCATTTCATGGTGATAGTTGTGTGTTTGGTGAGAGTTAGAAGCTGCAACATTCTATTTTTGCCTCAAGCGGTGCCACAAAGTGAAATTATCACAGCCTCATTCGGTGCATGTGTAGTTGAAATGTTGCTGCAAGTTTTGGAAGGGTGGCAGCAACTCATTCATGTTTAGGCGTTGCCAAGTGTAGTCTAATCCAAAACTAGCCCCTATAGCCACGCGTTCATGACCGAAACTTGCCCAAGCCATTTGGTGCTTGATGCAGACCTTTCACGGTAGCATTCTTTTATCATAACTTGGTGCAGTGAACGTGGCAACCACGCAGAATTGGATTGAACGACAACCCTTTCTTTATTTCACTTAGTGACCTTGGTTTGGCACGTTATTTTGGCTAGACCGTGTGACTTGAGTGGCTGGAACAGTTTGCGCTGTTGTGTTGGGTGGCTGTCCTAACTGTTTTTGGTGCTGATTTGAAGCTTGAAACAGTGGCCATTTAATGTAGTGTTATTCGTCTTTTACTGTTGTTTTGACTTACCACCATGGATGCTATCTTGGAGTGATTTTTTTTTTTGTTTGGGCTACAAATTATGGTGCTTCGGTCACTTCTCTAGGTCAATTTTGGATGCACTTTTTGCATTTTGCTTTGTCTAGTTCTTTCCATTTATAGTCATTAATTGTTCATTATTGCTTTGCTTGAGTCTCTTGTCCATCATTTCTCTTTGAGTTTAATTTTCCTTGGATTCTTGTGTTGTGGGACAATGTACCTAGAGCTAAATTGTTGGAAGTACTGCTTGTGGGAGTTTGAATTAATCATCACAGTTTAGCTTGAGTATTTTGTTTCACATTTCCAGTAGTAATTCTAAATACTTTGTTTAGATTACTCTTGTCTTTTAAAGTGCTTTTCTCGTTGTCAGTGTCTTAGTTTGTCACATATTCACTCTCTTTGGTTTAACCTTTTCTTGCTTTTGGTGCTTTTTAGTTTGTCTTTAAATTTCCTTAGTTTTGTCTTGGAGTTTTCCTTTCCTTGGCCTCCTGAGTTGAGCTTAGATCCGTTACATCTTTCACTTTGATGTTGAATTCTTGATGGGTTGATTGAAGGTTCTTTGAAGAACTGAACATGAACTTGAGAGCGAGTGAATACACTTAAAGAGTGAAACACAAGTGAAATTGAGTGTAAACACGTAAGGAGTGGTGAGACCCATTTGATAATTTTATCCATATTACTTGTGTTAACCACTTATTGTGTTTTGTATTAGTTCTTGTTTCCTCTTTTTCATTGCAGGAATTAGCAATTTTGAGCACTCCATAATATTCCATACACGTTCGACCTTGATAAAGGATATCAACTTCCTTGTGTCCAAAATTATCAAGCTTAATAGCAAACTTGGGGAACTTTGAAGGGAGCACAAACATGATAGAAGATCATTGCCAAGCGACAAAACAAGTGCTATTAGGTGCACCAAGTGTGAAGGATATGGAAACAAAAATTATCAATGTCGTAATTGGAACACAAAGTACATGACTCTTCAAAAACTCCAGGATTACATTGTATACTTGAAAGAGGTGAAGAGGAGTGTTAGGCAAAAGCTCGAAGTCAGGCGCGAGCAACAAGAAAAAAGGGAGCGTGAAAAGGCGAAAAGAACACTAAAGGAAATGTGGGAAAAGGAAAGACAAGAGAGAGAGTTAAAAAGGAGAAAAGAGCTAGAGATGAGAGAAATAGAACAACAAAAGGAAGAGCTCAAAAAAAGAGATAGAGAAAGAGAGGTGAGAGTACAAATGAGACTATAACGATTTGAGATGTTGGAAAAAGAAAGACAAGTGGAAAATTTGGAGAGGGAACAAAGGAAGAAAGCGCTAATAGAAATAAAAGTGAACAAGCTAAGAGAGAAAAAGAAGAAAGAGCGACGAGAAAAGGAGGAAGAAGAACAAAGAGAGAAACATGAGAAGGAGTCTCTCCTCATACCCTTAACATGCATGGTTGAGATGAAATCCTTAAAGGGGGATGATAATGCGTTAAATTGTTATTCCCATTCACATCATGATTTTGAATTTTCATTAGGAACACTTACTAACCCCTCCCCTTTTGTCTTAATGCCTAGGGAAGACTTATATATTAAGGAGCAATGACATAAGTAGTGGGGTGAAGAAAAGATGATAGAAAAGGCAGCAAAAAAATGGGCAAAACATGAACCTGACTTTAATCATCTGCTTGTGTGTTTGTCCTATCATGAAAATCCTAAGGGATTTCAAGGACACTCTTTTTCTGTTATAATTACTATGGGTTGTTTTCCTTCTTATTTCAATGTGGATAGTATAGTTGTGTTGAAACTCTTTGATGTGTTTTGCATGTTTATCTTTGATCCTGGAGGACAATCTCCAAGCACCTTAATAATAAGAGATTGGCCTCTTCCATGATTCCAATCTCATTTTTTTATAGCATTTTATTTCTGTCTTTAGACTATTATGGTTTTGTGTGCTTTCAGCACTTATGTTTGCATGTTTGATTGTAGGTAATAAAGCGTTAAAATTCGAGGTCGAATTTTCTCCAACCCCGAGGCAATGATGTAGGCGTGGTTCGGGATTGTCACAGGGATTTCAGAGCAGTTGATGGAATCATGCCCAAGCCATTCAAAGAGATCTCAGATTATCTTCAGATCGTATAATAGGAACTCTTTTATAATTTTTGTAATGTTTTTGTTTGGGCTTTATCGAACATTTAGTTGTGTTAGGCCTTTCGATGTTTCGGCCCATAGTATATAAGCCCATGTGAGACACATTTGTATTTAGATTTGAGTTATATGAAAATTTGAGTTTTCTCTCAAGTCTCGAGGTTCTCCGCAGAACCACTGATCCTTATCTTTGAATTTCTGATTCAAAGTGGCGGATCTTCCTCACTTATCTTGGAATCTCCTCCAAGTGGTGTGAATTCTTCCTGTTCCGCAACTACATTGATTCGACGTCCTCCATCTTCACCTTCGTCGATTTTCATTCTAGGGTTTTTGTACCCATTTATGTCCAAGACGCTTTCCATCCTCAAATCTGAGATGATCCTTCATCACTTTGCCTCAGCAGAATCGTCTGGCGCTGCTCACGAGTCGACAGGCGCACCACGCTTCTAGATCGCCTAGCGGGGGACACGTACCGCTAGGCACCAAATGCCTCTGGTGCCACTGTCTGCAGGTGTTGCCTGACGGGAAGACCTTAACCGCCAGGCGCCACACGTTCTAGTAGCCACTGTTTTTGTAGCTATCGTTTGACAGCTCCAAACCTTCTGTTAGGCGCTACACCAATACAGCGAGTTGTAATGGTTGTTAACTGGTCTAGTCATGATTCGTCCTATACCAAGCATCCTTCTCCTTGATTCAAAGCACCACAACATGTTGGAATCATGTGCAAGCTTAAGGTCATTCCACATGCACCTCACCTCAATTTCTTATCACTAAATTTACACCCAATCAACCTTGACAATACCATAAATCTGATTTAATATAGCCTACATACAACACTTATGCGATTGTCCTTAATTACATTCTGTTATGGCCTTTATTATGCTTCTTGTTCCCAACCTATGCACCTTCTCGCTACCATCCCTTACTATGCCACTTACTTATTCGTACATTGATATAAAACCATTTACTTAGGAATTTATACTAAGAACGACCATACACTGTCATAATGAACCTAGACTCTCACTGCATCATTCTTATGCCTCCAAATACTACAACAATTAGTGCAGTTCTTACGCTTAATTCCTCCATCTCAAAACTCATAATTTATACCCAATTAAATCATGCTACTAACTCCCAATCACCATTCTACACCTCAGTCCAATAACCATAATTGGTTTCTTAACTAATTCGGCCCCCAACTGAGACCTAGACTCAGAATTGTATCCAAGAGCCACGCAACCACTTGCTCTGCACTGGCGCTTGGCAGCACCTAGCCTGCCACCAGCCTCTCTAATTTTCCACCCAAATACACTATTTTCATACGCTTATGAGCACTATTAATACATCATACTCTGGCTACACCAATTCATTTTACATTTTCTCACGTAATTTAATCAAAACCCAAGATCCCCAATGTTCAACCCTAAAACGAGAATGGTGCCATAATCATCCAATTTCCCTTCATTACATCATAATTTCGCAACAATTCCCTTCCATTTAATCATTTAATGAGTTTAACACCTTTTCCACCGACCAAAAATCGCCCAGAAATCCCAAAACATAAAAATCGAACCAGATTGGCTCGCATCGCCTAGCGGGTGTTCATCACCGCTAGGCCCTTCATCTAGAAACCTAGAAAATTGGGTTGAACAGCACGCGTTCTAACATCCCGACCAGAGGATTTAAATAATAAAATAATGAAGTAAATAATAAAAATTCATTTATTATAACTGATATTCCCAAAACGTGGGAAAATTAAAAACTTTTATTACTTTCACAATAAACCAAAATTCATAAGTATAAATAAGATTGTAATTATCCAAAAGTCCAGAATATTCATAATTACAAATTATTTGAAAGCATAAAAACTTCATAAAAGTTCTGATAAAATCTTCTCCCAAAACTAGTCTCGCTCCGCCTCTAGGCCTCACCAGATCCACCTGCAATAACATCTGCTTCCGTGTACCGCGTATACGACCATCGCCAAACACAAGCAGATAGGGTGAGCTAACAAATTACACATATATATAAATATTGCAAAGTTATATATATATATATATATATATATATATCACACAATCACACCAATACTACTACAGTAAAATCGCTTGAAAGATATGATGAGTCGAACCTTGGCTCACATTCAATATTTAAATTTTGGGAATTTAATATTATTTTTGTGCTTAAAAATTGTATTTAGTTGCATACTATATTATTGGGTATTATTGAGTTTAATAATGCAACTATAATTTAATTTAGGTCCTTAAGAGTGTAAATAATGAATATTTTAATTCATAAATTAAGTCCCAAAATAGGGATTTTGGAGAGAAATAGTTTTGGTACTAAATGTATCCCCAATTCTCATGTTTACACCCCTTTTTCCAATTGGATTATCTATTTCTGAAAAAAAACATTTCTGGAGCTAACTGCACCCCCTGTTTTCAGGTTTACACCCCCTTCTGTAATTTAATTTTCAATTTCTGCTTTGCACCCCTCTGTTTTACTAAGCTGCACCCTTAATGTCACTTAAACTCTCGTCCTCCAAATTTCGCCACGTGGCAATCCTCCACTTATAAAATTAACCAATTACAACTTGTCACGTCCTCAATCCCCCACTCACTAAAATAACCACTCATAGTCTGCCACATCATCAATCCTCCACTAACTCAAATCACCAATCAAAACATGTCACCTCATCACTCTCTCTCTCCTTCACACAACTAAAACCTTAACCCTAATTTCCTTCTTCTCTCTCTTTCGCACCAATCCACTTCGTAGCCGCCACACTCCGCAGCCGCCACGACCACGTCCGGCCACCACTGTACACGTCGGAAAGCCGTCGTCCGTCGCGCCCTCGTCAGAAACCCCAACCACCCGTCACGTTGCCATCCGTTCGACCTTCCACTCCTGCGCAACAGTGATTCCTCCGTTGTCCAAGACGAACGTCGTCGCTCCATCTGCACCGCCACCATCTTCTCCAACGTCTCCTGCTGCCACCAACACCACTCGGGCTTGAACCAGCCTCGTCGCTAGCCAGTCCCGCGTTGTCGTCGAAGTGCATCGCTTCCATGGCAGCCACCACGTCGCACTCGCGCCTCCTTCTTCCTCCACCATCCCGCTGCCTCGCGTCAGGATTGCGTGCACCAGAAACCACTATTGTTGCGGCCCTAGCGAGACCTGCAGCAGCCAACGCGAGCTCCGCTGCGTCGTTTTTGTGCCACCATCGAAGCCATGGAAGCCACCATGAGCTCGCCATGGAAGCCACCACGAGTTCGCACCAGCACAGTGGCAGTACTTCACCAACACAAACCTCTCTTCCCTCTCACGCTGCCATCACGCATACGAAGAGACGAAGTCATTCTCGCATCTGCACGCAAGTTCTATTCGTCACAGATCTGCACCAGTTCGAACAAGACTGAACCCCACCACCTCGTCGTCGTGCGCAACATCGGAAGTGCATTCACAGTCATTGCGAATTGTCTGCGACAATCCGATCAGTCCTTCTCTCAGCGGGCGTCAACCATGGAAGAAACACACATGGAAAACCCTAATTTCGGAAGGGAAACTAATTTAGGAGAGACTGCTCTGACACGTGGCAACCTCTCACTGAATAATCAAAGAGTCAACACTGGTCCAACAGGCTATTTTACATTATATCTGGCAGGTGGTTCCTCTATAGGAACATTAAATTGCCTAAAAGAGGAAAGAATCGTCTGGCGGCAATTCATCGCCAACCAGACAATTTTTGGAAATTCCCAATAACAATAAATTAAAAGGAATAAAATATCAATCATGTTCATACCAAATTCAACATACCAATCAGAATTAAATTAATCGACGCATGAAATTACCCTATTTAGCATGCCAATCAAATTAAAAATAAAGTTAACGCGTAAAGCTCCCCTAAACTGAATTCCTTTGCCAAATTTGAAAATTGCAAGCTCTTCCCTTGATCACTAAAAGCTTTCCTTGGTTCTTCTCAATACAACTCCAAAAACCTCGTTCAAACCTCGCCACTCTAACAAAATTCGTGTCCTATTTTTTGAGTGCAATTTTAGCTTTGCAAAACCCTTCTCCTAACCTAATTTCTTGCCTTTTAAAGGTTCCTTACCAATAGGTAATTACCAAAAACGAAATTTAAGTTTTTAATGGTAATGTTTATTATCATTCATTACTCCTTTATGGTCTGTTTTTCAGCCAACCTTAGTTGCCCATGCATCTAGGTTTTCCTTCAACTCTTCACATTCAAGCCAAAACTAAGTTTGGCAAAAATAAAGTTTAATTTGGGTTCTCCAAGACTTGAACCCACAACCATGCCAATACCAAGTCAATGCTAAACTGATGGCTTCTTCTTGTCTCCATTGAAGCTTGCATGAAGAATGGAGGCTCCATGGATGGTGTTGGATGCGAAAGCATGAAGGAAAGAAGCTTAAGGTGTTTGGTTTGGTGTAGGTGAAAGGATTCTTCAGAGAGGTGAGGCTAACTCCTAAGGAAGAAGACTAGAGTAAACTAGAGAAGAGTTTACTCTAAGGTAAGCTCAAAAGATATTTGTGCACAAATTTGGGCAACAATTCATTACTCAATTTCAAGCTGCAAAATACGTCTCCTAAGCCTTCTATTTATAGGCTAAAATGAGACCAAGGAGTCTCCAAACAGTGGAGGGAAAAAGGAGTCTAGAAAGTTGAATTTTGAAGCCAAAAATGAGCATGTGAGAGGTGTGACTTGCCACCTAAGCAAGTCACACTTGTCTTGCCATGGGAAGCTAACTCTCATCCTTGGAGAGCAAGTTTGAGAAGCTTCTAGGCTTTTCTAGAGTAGACACACTACTCTTGGCCCATTTGGCCCAATTCCCCTTTTTGGTCCAAAATTACTTCTAAAACCCAATTTCCTCTAAGGCCTAATACATGACCCAAAGAAAACCCTATTCTATTGGGTCCAAAATACAAAGCCCAAAATAAAATCCTAATCTAGTATTTACAAGCAAAATGTCCTAGGCTAGGTCTTCACATCTTCCTTGGCCCATGTGAAGTTCATTTTGGGCCTTGCATGCGCATTTAAAGCCAATTCCTCTTGTATTCTCTAAGCCATGGCTCTTGTTGTAGGTCCTTTGGCTCGAGGCATCTCATCATAAACCATCAAGCCAATTCATGTTTCGTGATATTTAATATAATTCTATGATTATATTATCACTCAACATGATCAAACATATTTGTGGGGTAAACTTGGCACCAAGCTTCTTTTTTCCACCATTTGTCATCCCCAAAGTGATGGCCAAATCGAGGTGGTTAATAGAACGTTAGGGCAAATGTTGAGGTGTATGATAATGCAAAACATTAGAGAGTGGGAGGAACTTCTTCCCCACATAGAGTTTGCCTATAATAGGGTTGTGCATTCCACTACTTCTCATTCCCCTTTTGAGGTTGTGTATGGGTTCAATCCCCTAACTCCTTTAGACCTCCTTCCCCTACCCACTCATGAGGCACGAACTTGCCAAGATGGTGAGGCTAAAGCCAAGTACATCCAAGACTTGCATTCGCAAGTCAAGAAAACCATTGAGAGGAGAGTTAAGAAACAACAAGAGGATGGTAATAAGGGAAGAAAGGAACTCATCTTCCAAGAGGGAGATTGGGTATGGCTTCACTTGAGAAAGGAGAGATTCCCTACTTAAAGGAAGTCTAAACTTCTCCCTAGAGGGGATGACCCCTTTCAAGTCATTAGGAGGATTAACAACAATGCTTATGAGTTAGACTTACCCCCAAGCTACAACATAAGTAACTCATTCAATGTTTGTGACCTTTCTCTTTTTGATGTAGGGTTTAAGAATTCGTGGTCGAATTCTCTCCAAGAAGGGGAGGATGATGAAGGCGTGACCAACCATACCACCTCCTTAGAAGCTCCCTCAAGAAGGATCACTAGAAGCATATCTAGAGGGGAGTCTTCTATTCCATCACCTTTATCTTTGTTTTGCATCACTTTAGTTTGAATTCCCTAAGTTGGTTTCTAGTTGACTTATTTTGGTTGACTTGTTGACTTTGACCCAAAGTTGACCTTTGACCAAGATTATATTAACTTAAACCAACATGCTAATCCTTATTTGTCTTGTTTTGTAGGTAATTAAGAGAAAGTAGAGCATGGCTAGGTGGCACATTGTGATTGGAGCACATGGATGATGTAGAAGAGAGAGGAAAGCAAAAAGCATAAAGTAAAAGCAAAAGTAAACATGTACCTTGTCTCCTTTTGCCTTTTTGGTTTATTCCTTAGAAGGCTAGTTGGTCTCCTTCCTATTTTGGCCTAGAATCCTCATGAGAATGCATTTACCAATCACATCCCTTCACTTGGCCGAGAATCACTCTAGCATTAGGTTAGGGTTTGCCAGTTAATCCTTTTCATGTTTTTGTATTTGCTAAAGGACCCCTATGAACTCCTATTTAAAGGGTGCTCCTTGTCTTGTAAAAGGGTTGATCATTTTGTTATAAACTTTGTGCATTCAACCACCATTTTCCGTGAGCTCTCCTTCCTAGAAGTGAACTCACATTTGCCTTATCTTGCTTGCAAGTGGCTGCAACATCACTCATCTCTAGGGTTTGGTTGGCTTAGATCCCCCTATGAGTGGCGTGCTTCTTCCATTGTTCATCTTCTATGTTTTCCATTTTTATTGTTTCTTCTTTCATTTTGCTCTTTAAGTGTTGTTATTGTCGTGTGTTTTTTAAGCTTGAATCCAACTCTCTTCTTCCTTTCATAAGCTTGAGAAATGAACCTTCACATCTAGATAGCATGCTATCTTAATGTCCAGTGAGAATTTTCAAAAAGCTTTCTTAAACAACTTCACCATATTCATAAATCTAAAAGAAAACAAGATAATCCTTCATCAATGTGGGATAACTTGAGGTAGAAATAAGACTTGTGATATCATAAAATGGCATCAAGAAAGTACAATTTTTTTCTGCTCTTTTCCATTTCTCTGGAGATGGACAAAACTTGTAATTCTCATCAAGCAAGTGTAAACTTGCAAACACTCATTGGTATTTAGGTGCACTTTGAAGCATGAAGAAAGTTGAATTCCACCTTGTTGGAAACATTTAAACACAAAGCACTTTTTCAATCAATGTTCCCAACTTGCTCAATGCATTGCTTAAATTTTATTATTCTACTCTCTGATCTCCTAATATACTTGATGTTCTCGCTTATTTGATCAACACCGTCACAAATCACCTCAATCCTTCTTGCACAGTGAGGTTTAAAATGTGTGCACAACAACACACATGAGAGAAGACACCATCACAAAGTAAAAACAAGCTTCTCATTCAAGGTTTTGACCAAAACATTGTTACTAGAAGCATTATCCAAAGTGATGGAATTTTTTTTTCAAGCCCCACTCGTGTAAAAACTCATTTATCTTTTTACACAATTCTAATCTAGTGTGAGGTAGAGGCAAACGGCAAAAGTTTAGAATTTTTCTACACAACTTCCAATTACTACCAACATAATGGGTTGTCAAACATATGTAACCCTCTATAGTACAAGATGTCCATAAATTCGAAGTTAAACAAATCCTAGATGGAATGCTTGTCAACTCTTCCTTCAACAAGTTTTTTCCTCTCATAAATATTCTCAAAACATCACTCTTAATGGTATTTCTAGAAACCAAAGTAGCATCGGGATTCAAATATGTTATCCAAGTCCTAAGTTCTTCATACTCAACAAATTTGAACGATAAACCATATCAGATAGTAAGATTAGCACACAAATCACATGACACAATTTGATCTATTTTTTTGGATTTTAATTTTCCCTACACATCCATCATCATCATCTGACTCATATCTTCAAACTTGGTTTTGCTACATTTTTCAATATGACACTTTAAATGAGAGGTCCCATACTTTTTACTCCCAACTAAATTTTTTTTATTACAACCATTACATTATGCCATGTCTTTCCCATCCTCACCATGCCCTCTCTTTGTAAAAAACTTCCAACAGTCAAAAGTTGTTGTCTTTTCCTTTTTCTTATTCACTTCAACATTTTCCTTATCAAGCATATCTTCAACATCATTAGCTTTAAAATTGTTGTCCTTATCATGGACATTCCCAACAAGTTCACTAACGGGTTTACTAACTGAATCTTCTTCCATTATTGTAAGCAGTTATCCCAATAAGGTCGGACAACAAAAAAAATATACTACACCAGTTTCTCTATTTTTGTCTGCGTTTATTTTTCTATTTTTACCTTTTAAATAATTTTTTTAATTAAACTAATTATTTTATTAATCTTTTAAGTAATCATTTGTTAATTTAACTATTTTTTTTTCAATTTGACTAGTTTTTTTTACACATAAACATAATAAATAAAAAATTAATTACAGTCAAATTATAAAAATTATTTATATTTAATTTTATAATTATAAGAATGACAATAATAATACTTGTCTATTTTTATTATCATAAATAAATTAAATACAATATTTTTACTTGTTTATATAAAAATTATTTTGGGTTTAATTACTTTTTTTTTCTTAAAAATATCAAGTTGGTCCTCTAGTTTGTTTTTTAGTTTTAATTTGGTCCCGATTTTTTAAAATTTGATACAATTTATTTATTTTTATTAAATTTCTTGAAATGGATCAATGTTTTGTCATTAAAATTGAAGTTGTGAATTAGAATGATTTGCTTTGTTTGTGTAATTAACATAATCATAATGTCAATTATGATGAAAAATTCTTGATCCACTCTAAAAAATTTAACAAAAATGATTAAATTGCATCAATTTTTAAAAATTCGAGACTCAATTAAGACTACAAAAATTGAAGGACTAACTTAACATTTTTATATGAAAACAAAGACAAAAAATAATTCAACCAAAATTTTGACACTCCCAAAATATTAATTAAAGATCCGTAAGTAGCTTATTACTCATATTTTGCCTTGTAAGGTTTAAGTGGCTAAAGTTGATTGCTTGTTTATAAGTTTCTAACTTAAACTTGGAAATTCCGTTAGTAAGGACTTATTCAATTAGAATTGTTTAATATAATTAATTGATAAAAACTGGTTGGTAATGGAAATAAACGTTACCATACATAAGTTTTATTACAAAAATAAATTTGTGTTTTTTTATTGTCTTGTAATTATAATTTTATATTTAAAAGATAATAATTTAGTTAGTTTTAGTAGTCTTGTTTATTTATTTATTGTGAAAGTTGTATATTGTAAAAATTTTATTTAATTCTGTTTACTTTTTCTTTTCACTTATGCGAAAATTTCTTCTTCTCCCTCGCTGGATTTGCTTTAACTTCTCTCTAATATAATTCTTCTAAGCTTCATTTCTTTCATAATCATCATTCATTTAGTCGGAGAACTAAGAATTATTTTCAATTAATCAGTTTTCAATCAAAGTAGGTGTTTGTTTACTTTAATGATTATTTATTTTCTTTCTTTTCTTTTGGATTTGTTATTAATGTTGCTACAATTGGATTTAGAAGAGAAGGGTTAAATAAAGTCTTAGACTTATTTTGCACAATACAAACCGAAACATATTGCAAAAAACAAGTATTATCGACATCCATTATCCATTAACTTCAAAAATCCGTTCATAAATGATTTTTCAAACGAAATTTCAATGGACAAAAATTTGTCGGTATGAACACAATTGGTAATTTTTTTCAATAAAACATGACATCTGTCGATAATTACTGATGAATATATTCGTGGTAATTATCAAAAGATATCTTCATTGATAATAACGAACTTCAATCAACTCTCATTATAAGACATTACCATGAATCTTCAGTCGATAAAATCACAAAATATTATCGAAGGATTTTTTTCCATCAGTAAATGACATAACATTACCAACATAACGACAGACAAATATTTGATGCAACTAAAACAACTTATCGATAATATAAACTATTTTACTGACGAATATTTTGCTTGTCGGCAATATAAACTATTTACAAAATTTAATTATATTGTTTGAAAAATTGAAAGATGAAAAAGCAAGAAATAAAAAGTGGTGAAACATTTAATTTTAAATAAATATTTGAGAGACACTACAAGAAAATGTCTTATTAGTCACCAATTTTAGTGACTAAAAGTTATTAGTCATTGTAGTGACCAATTTAGATACCATTTTACAAAATTAAAATTTATTGGTTACTAAAATAGTTAGTTATATAAATAAAAAATTATAATTGGTTACTAAATTTGTCACTAATTAATTAGAGACCAATTTAGTAACTAAGTTATTTTGGTAGCCAAAACTTAGGTAGCTAATTTTTAGTGACCAATTTTCTTTGGTAGCCAAAACTATGGTAGCTAATTTTAAAAACCAATTTAGTGACCAATTATAATTTTTTATTCATAATAGTAACTATTTTAGCAACCAATAATTTTTTTACTTTGTAAACTTGTATCTAAATTAGTAATTATAGTAACTAACAACTTTTGGTGACTAAAATTAGTTACTAATTAAGCATTTCTTGTAGTGAGAATGATTTAAAAACTTATTTCTTAAAATATACACACTAATATGATTTGTATGATTTGTATGGGCACATCTATTTAATAATTTGTAAGTAATGGTGCTATACAACTTATTTTTAGAAGAAATTTACATATATAACTTAATTCATTATGGTCACAATTATTTTTCTATTTATTTCAAGATTTATAAAATATCAAGAAGATTCATAAAAATGTTTATCTAGTATTGTTTTTAAACAAATAGAAATAATAATAAGGATAAAATGCGGTTGGTGTTTGTAAGTTAAAAACTCGGTGGCCAAAGAAAACAATTGTTATAAAAAAAAACGGTTGAATTAATTTTGTCATCACTAATAAAATTAGTGATGTATTAATGTCATTGCAAAAGTAATTAATTAACCCTCGTTAATATTATAATTAAAATACTTCATTTCCCAATCTAAGTATATGTATATATCATAAGCCAATTTCTTATGAAAATGTCATTTATTGGTGATTACATTACAACAAAATGTCTCATCAATAATCAATTTTAGTAATCAAAAGTTAGTGGTCTCTGTAGTGAAATTTAAATACCAAATTACAAAATAAAAAAATGATTAATTATTAAAATAGTCACTATTATGAATAGAAAATTATAATTGATCTCTAAATTAGTTTTAAAAATTTAGCTACCAAAGGTAATTGGTCACTAAACATTAACTACCAAAGTTTTTGCTACTAAAGTATTGGTTTCTAAATAAGTATCCAATTAATTAGTGATCAATTTAGCGACCAATTATAATTTTTTATTTATAATAGTGACTATTTTAGTAACTAATAATTTTTTATTTTGTAAATTGGTATTTAAATTAGTCATTGTAGTGATTAACAACTTTTAGTCACAGATTAGTTGTTAATTAGACTTTTTTTAGTCTTATCAAATATAAATAATAGTTTTTTTCAACTATACCCAATTTTATTAAATGGCAAAGTCATGTTTTGAAGTTTTAGTAAGGGTTGCATATATAATATACCCACTTAAATTAAAAATAAAACACGTACACACTTAGGATTTATAATCCAAGCTTCACTATAATAAACATAGTATTATATTATGGCATATCCATTATTAACATAAATCATATAAATTAAGAAGTTTATAAAAAAATACAAAATGATGAAAGAAAAAACAATATTTGTCATTATTACTCGTGAGCATCTGGAAGAAGGTTTCACTCAGGTAAAGATAAGGTTTAGGACAAAAACAAAAGCAAAACACAACGGACAATGATATTTTGACTACTAAATTTTAACAACTTTCTCTTACAATTTTAGGTAGCATATTTTGAGTGATTCTCCATTTTTTCATTCAATATTTCAAAACCACTCAAAAAATATCACATCATATTATAAGAAAAAGTAGTTAAAATTTAGTAGTCAAAAAATTATTTTCCAAAACAAAAACAAGAAAACGCATGATGTCTACTTGGTTATACTCTTTGTCTTCTAAATTTATCAAGTAGGGTTTAGTAGATGATATATATATAAGTTTAATCACGACGCTCATACTTGCGAGCCCATATATGTTTTCTGTTTATTTGAAGCTTCGCGACATGTTTCCCTTTCAAAATTTGATCAACTGTTCTTACACTCTTCAAAATCATTATTGCAAACAAAGATTGATCTTGCACACCAGTGTTTCCCATAGACAAATTCTCCACACAGTCTCCAAACGAACGTTTAAACAGTTTGATCACCTCACCTTCTGACACAGGGAAGCCTCTAGAAAATGTCAGAAACATGGATTTATCATCAGCGGTGACATCATCACAGGGTCCCTTCAACCAAATTCTCAAATCAAACAAGTCCATGTTCGTATAACTGTCTGGTGGATTAATGTTGAAGGAACCAAACAAAGGGTGTGGAAAACCTGGGATGGTGACAGGACTGTCTGATGTGTTGTTACCTCGTGATGTCCGAGCTCTGCTTGTGTTCTTGCTTCTTATGATTATCTGCAAAACATCAGCAAAAATTCGAGCACAGATATTTTTTAGTACACTTTTTATACCAGCGATTATGGTGTACCTTTTTTCCTTAAATATTTTAAGAGATATGCGCTTTTGTGTTAAGTTTTGTGTTGAGGGCAAACCACCATTGTTTGGGGTGGCACAGTTTTCTCTCTCTAAGCATTTTAAACACGATGCAGCTTCATCAACAAGATCATTGATTGCAGAAGCATGAGATAAAGCCATCACTTTGTGACTGATATTGGGGTATCCATTGTGTTCAAGCCAAATCCACAATGCCATGACCAGAAGGGATTGTGTCAAGTCACGTCGCAGTTTGAAGATCAGAAAACAGAAAACCTCACGGTGAGTTCTGTGAAATAGGTGAAGTTCATCTGTGGAAATTGGACCCATTCACAGTGATGAAACAAACACAGAGAAAGAGAGAAGAAGAAAGAAGAAGTGTGATAACTTGAATGTGAAAAAAAAAAAATGAGCTTTTTAAAACTCATAAAGGTTAGACATATATTAATTAGGTTTGACAAGTGAATGAAGAACTTTAATGTAACTGAAATATAAATAAATATAAATAAATAAACATAATAAAATTGAACCATGCATTTAATTGAAGAAAAATTGTGGACCTTCTTTAATAAATCATCTCAATTTTTTTAAGCCTTTTATCAATAATATCCAACACATAATAATTTTTTTAATACACAACAACTAGAATTTTTCATATTTTATTAGAAAACTTTTACAAATTTATTAAAAAATTTATAAAAAAATAAACATTTTTCCTGTAATTTTTCTTAAAAATTTTAATTGACAAATAATTTCTTTATAAATAATTATTTTTTATAAAATTATAAAATGCACAAATAGTTTTTATAATTTTTAGAAAAATATATTTTTATAAAAAATATTTTGTAAAAAAATTAATAGTAGATTCTGAAAATTTTTCATGACAAAATTTATAATAATTTCCTATCAAAAATTTTTTAAAATAAAATTGACAAAAAAAATAGTAAGTTGCTTTTAATTGACCCACTCGGTATATATATTCTGATTTTGATCTCTCATTCCAATTTTGGTTTGAATTAGTAGACGATGAACACAATTTTTCATGAGAATTAAAGAAGTTTTAATTGAAATAAAAAACGTAATTAAAAAGGTAAAAATATTTAATATATTAATAGTAAAAATGTACTGTTTTTATTGAATATGGAATATTTCATTGATAATATAAAATAATTATTTGTTGATAATAGTGCTAATAACACAATGAATTATTATTTAAAAATGGTTAAAAATATTTATAAGTGGTTATGGTTTAAATATTTGTTAAACTATTATGTAATAATATATTATTATGGCAGTGTTTTAGTCGATTAAATGAGTTAGTTTTGACTTCATTCTAAAGTACATATTATTTATTTCTTCTCCATATCCTCTTTATTTCCCGTGCAATTTTTATGAGTTTTTTTTCTCTAAAAATACTGTAAACTATTTTGTGTATTGCATGATATATTGTTTGATTCAAGTAAAAATTTAAATAAATAAAAAGTTTAAACACACAATAAAATACAACTATAATGAATTTAATGATTTAATCATTTCTTAACTGATATCTAATCATTTGTTTAGCTAGTTTATAATCTTGTTTAGTGGATACATCCTATATTTAGATGTACAAAGAAAAATGAATAAAAAGGTAAATTATGAGATAATTTTAATAAATATATATATATATATATATATATATATATATATATATATATATATATATTATGGCTTTTACATTGAACAATAAAAGGGAGAAAGTATGGAAAAATGTAATTAAAATAATTCTTTTGTTACATAATTTTTTTAGGATGAAGACAATGTCTCTCTTACTATAAGAATAAAGTGAAATTTATCTTAGATCAGAATAGACGTGAAGAAAAAAATCAGCATGCATTTTCTGTCTTGAAACTTTTACAGAGTTGTCTTTGAAAAAATTTATCTTCCTTTGTAATATACTTTTTTTTAAAATATTTGAATTGAATTATTACAAAATTGTAAGTCTTTGCAATAATTAGTATGTATTTTTTAACGTATATCGTGTTTATATTCAAAGATCATCAGTTGTTATAAAAATAAATAAATATTCTATAACTATAATCATTTATTACTTTAATAATAAAAATATTACCCTCATTAATTATTTATGTATTTAAGATGTTTTTTTTTTAGATTTTAAAATTTAAAATAAGTAATATAGTACGATAAACATTCGCTTAAGACCGCATTCATTAAAATCAATATCCCACCTAAATTTGTATTTGGGAAGGGAAAATTATCGGATCAATAATTTTGTAACTTTATTTTCAAAAAAAAAAAATCATGTAAAGTCATTTAATGACTATTTTCGATTTCTTCAAGTGTGATTGTTGATTGATCATTTTTATAAGATGCAACGAAGGGAGAAAAACGCATTCTTAGTTTGATCTAACTGATATCCGATGAGCAATTTCACATAGACCACGACAAAACAATGATCCTTAAGCATTGACTATGATTCAGACATAGACCTTGGAATTTGCGTTTCGTATCTTCTTGAAACAACTCATCTTATGAAATAAGAGAAATTATTTTTTCAATTGTTTTTTTAAAAAATATAGGATTTATTATATGACTCATTATTGAAAATATTTACTTAATATATTTTTTATTTAACTTATTTTTAGGAAATATTTATGTTTTTAGAAATATATTTCAATTTTAGAAAATATTTTATATTTTATATGCAGTTACATCTTATTATATATATTTATATATATATATATATATATAGTATATGAATAAAATAAAATAATAAGTTTCTTCATATAACATATCTATTTTATCTAGAGCTGTCAAAATGGGTAATCCGACCCAGCTCAACCCATCACGGGTTGATGATTTAGTGAGTCAACCCAACCCGGCTCACTTTTTAGCGAGCCAAAAAAATTCGAACCCGGTCCGACCCACTACGGGTTGACTCACGAGTTCACTTAATTAAAAAAAATACAATTTTTTAATTATTTTTCAGTCAAAACTAAATTATAATTCTAATTAAAATCTAAATAAACTTTAATACAATCCAAATACAAACCAAAATCAACAAAATACAAATTATTTAGTGTTGGCTAAAAAAAACAACCTAACATGATCCAAATTTAAAACTCAATTTAATAAAAAAACACTTGTGTTACCCTTCTATCTGCGGGTTGGTGAGCCAACCCAGCTCACAATGGGTTCAACCCGGATGAGCCGGGTCAAAAATCAATCCGTATTAAAATTTATAAAAAAATTTCAACCCAACCCGACCCAAGCCCGTGGTGAGCTAGGTTGGCTCGCGGGTTCCAACCCATTTTGACAGCTCTAATTTGATCTGTCATATATCTCATAGTTTTATAATCTCTAAAAATTCTCAACACCCACAATATTTCATACTACAATTGTATGGCTCCTAATATTTCATATGGTGATTATATGACTCTTAAAATTTCATAAATTCACATACATCTCAATTAAGATGGCATCAAACTCTCCCTATTAAAATGCAGACTTAAACAAATATTTATTGTACTATCAAACAAAATGCTATTCATTTAAAAGAAAACGTATTATTCCTAACTTGACAGACTAGCATCAATTAATGATAATTGGAAGTTACTATAGAGACTATTAATATTATTATTTTCTAAACATTTATGAAATATTAATTTTTCAAATAAAATTATTAAAACTTCACCAAATAAAAATAAAAAAGATTAATGTTTCACAACTCATCAAGATAACATTGAAAAACTACAATAATTGCATTTTAATTGTGCTTAATTAGTAATCAACCAGGTTTTTATATGAGACCAAAGTGAGATCCACTGTATCAATTACACACTCCTTTAAATGCATTCTCTCTCACAAGTTGAATTTTTTTTTGAAATTACAAAATTTTGTTACAATATTTAACATTGATCTTTCTTGATTTTGTAGTTTCAATTAGAGAGAGTGCTAAAACAAAAATGTTAGAAGGTCTATTTTTATCACTCCTTTTACTTTGGGGTATAATATGTTTTTTGTCTGTTAAATATGTGTTGAACTTTACTTTGAAAAAATATTACTAATGGTCAAAATTTTACCATTGGTTGATTATTTAAGTTAGCATTCCATGAGATTCAAAATAATTACATACTAAAAAAAATATCATATTATCGAGTAACTTATCAATGGAACAAATTCTTCGGTAAAATAGAATTTAGTGATAGATTTTATCGAAAAAACGATAAAACATAATTTATCAACAAATTCACTACTAAAACTTATTATATTATATGAAATTTTTCTTGCAAATTTGTCAAGAAAATTTACAAGAAAAGACTTTTTCCTGTTATTTCTTTTAAATCTTAATTGGTAGATAATTTCTTTATGTGTAATTATTTTCTACAAAATTATAAAAATCGTAAGGGAAACTTATTATTTATAATTGCTCAAATTTTTATCTAGTTGATGGGTTGTGGCTTATGGTGATCATAAATGGTATTCTATGACATTTGTGATATTAAAGTTTTCTTTTGGAATGTATTGTTTATATGTCACTACAAAAAATATGGTTATTATCTACGTCAGTATTTCGTAGATAATTGACATTTTTCGTAGGTAATTTGAATTTATCTACAAATTACCTACGAAGTAAATTTTATAGCTATTAAGCTGGTAGGTAATTTTATCTACGAATATGAGTTTTGTAGGTAACTTACCTACAACCATTATCTAAACTCATCACTTACTTGACCAAAAAACTCAATTCGCGAATGCTTCCTTCCCCAGATTAGGGTTTGTGTGTGCTTCTTTTTGGTTTATGAAGGGTACTTGTAAGACCCGTGAAAATTAATTAATTAAATAAATAAATAATTAATAGATACAGATAGTGAAAGCCTTTAAGAAATTAATTATTGATTTATATGATGTGGAAAAGTACTAGCTCAAATGGTTGAGAGTACTTGGTTGTGTTGAGAGGACTTGAGTTCGAGTCCTATATATGTATGCCAATTGTGTGTTATATGTTTGATTATGTTGAGTGATAATATAATCATAGAATTATATGAATTATCACGAAACATGAATTGGTTGATTGGTTGTGCATGAAATTAACGTTGGCATGAGTATGGGTTTAAACCTTGGTAGATACAAATTTACTTTCTTTTTGATAAAATTAGTTTTGGCATGAAGGCTAGAAAATAGCCACTAAATGGACCTTGAATGGTAATTTTGGGTGAGAAGAAGGGTTTTTATGCTTGTCATTGTGTCATAGTTAGAGGAATACGAAATTGGAGAGTGTGTTGTGAGGATTGAGTGCATTTGGGAGCTGAATTGAGGGGAAGTGCTAGGCGGCCTAGTGGTCAAAGAGGAACTCCCAAGAATCTCCATTTTTAGCAAAGGAATCCAGGTTAGGGGAGCTTTACGCATTAATTTTACACGATAATTTTATTTTAAGTCTGACTGACAAGCTAAATATGGTAGATTTACGTGTTAATTTTATTTTAAGTCTGATTGACATGCTAAATATAGTATGATTATGCATGAATTATTTTATTCCATTTAAAGCTAGTATTTTTGGAAATTTCCAAAATTTGTCTGGCCGACAATGAATTGTCGTCAGACGACTCATTCCTTTTATAGGCCTATTAGGATTCCTATAGAGGAACCACTTGTCAAATATAATGTAAAATAGTCAATTTGACCAATGTTGACCGTTGTTGCCTAGGGTTGACTAGTTGACCAATCTTGACTCTTTGATAGTTCATTGAGAGGTTGCCACGTGTTAGAGTAGTCTCTCTCTATCTTCATTAGGGTTTGATTGTCGTGAGTGGTTGCGCGAAGGTTACTGTGGTTGCGCAAAGGTTACTGTGATTGATGTGGTGGCAGTGGAAATACCGGAAGGGCTAGGTCTGCGACTGTTGCAGAAAGATGGTGATCCTGGCGTGATGCGAAGATTGGGGCTGCAGATTCGACGGTTCGTGCAAGAAGACTGGTTGAGCACGACTGTTCGTGCGTGGAGATGGTGGTGGCAGCAGGATGAGCGGAGAAGACGACGCAACAGAGCTCTGTGGTGGCTGTTGTAGGTCTCGCGAGCTCCGATAGTGCAGCCATGGTGGATGCGTTTCCCGGCATGAGTGAAACGAGCATGGCTGCGTGTGGTGCGTGGACTATTATGGATGAGTGCAGGCGCGGTCTATTCCGGCAAGCTCAGGTGGTGCAGCCATGGTGGTTTTCCGATAGCGTGATGATTTGAAGGAGACAGTGGCGCGAAGAGGAAACCATGCAGGTCCATTTTGGGTTGTTGCAGAGGACGAAGATGATTGTGAGAGGGAGCAAGGCGTGTTGCAGCGGTGTTGCGTGGCTGACGCAGGTTCCGCGAGTGGTGCGACAATGGCGGACTTCTGGCAGCATTGGTGTCGGAGATATCGTGCGAGAAGATGGTGGTTGGTGCGAAGGTGGTGGTGCGATGGAAGAAGCGTGTTGCAGCGGTGTTGCGTGGCTGTCGCAGGTTCCGCGAATGGTGCGTTAATGGCGAACTTCCGTCAGCGTTGGTGTCGGAGATGTCGTGCGAGAAGATGGTGGCTGGCGTAGAAGAGACAGGTCGACAAAGGTGTGTTGACGGCCGGCGTTAGGTGCAACAGCTTCGGCATGGTGAGGGTGAGAGAGGAGGAAAAATTAGGGTTAGGGTTTTTGAGTGTGTGGAGAAGAGAAGGTGATGAGGTGTCATTCTATGATTGGGTATTTTAGTGAGTGGAGGATTGATGACGTGGTAAGTTTTAAGTGGTTATTTTAGTGAGTGGAAAATTGAGGACGTGACAAGCTTTAATTAGTTATTTTAGTGAGTGGAGGATTGCCATGTGGCGTAATCTGGTTGAATGGAGTTTAAGTGATATTAGGGGTGTAAATTAGTAAAAAAAAGGGGTGCAAAACAGAGTTAGAAGACCCAATTTCAGGAGGGGTGTGGAAAATAAAAAAATTGGAGGTGCATTTAGCTTCAGAAATATTCCTTTTCAGAATTAGATGACCTAGTTGCAGAAGGGGTTGTGAAAATGAAAACTGAGGGTGCATTTAGCTTTTGAATTATTTCTCTCCAAAATTCTGATTTTTAGACTTATTTTATGACTTGAAATATTCCCAATTTACACTCTTAAGGCCCTAAATTAAATTTCAGTTGCATTATTAAACTTAAGAATATCCAATAATATATTATGCAACTAAAATCAATCCTTAAGAGCAAAAAGGATATTAAATCCCCAAAATTTAAACATTTAATGAGGGCAAAGGTTCGAACTCATCATACCCTTCAGGCGGTTTGGAAGTGGGAGGTGCTTGGCGCCTCGTGAGCAGCGCCAAGCGATATTGTTGCAGCAGAATTATATGTTGTTCGTTTGATTTGCGTGGTCTACAAGGCTTCTAGGATATGTTCCTTGAGTTGTGGCTCAGAACATATCCCTTGAGTTGTGGCTCGGGATAGGGGTTAAGCACGTGGTATTTGTAACGTTCTAGTCGGAAATTACTTATTTAAAAATAAAATAAACTAAATATAATAAAAACAACCTCATTTATTAATTACTCCTTTCCCAAAACGCGAAAAAGTTTTGAAATATTTATTACATCGCAATAAACCAAGTAAAACCATAATGTTCAAGTATTACAACCGTAAAATAGTTATGAAGTCAATACAATGATCCATAAGCTTTTCAAATAAAATAAAATCCAGTGAAATGCCCTTAGCGATTTTCCCCACTCCGTCTCTAACCATCCACATGCTCACCTGTATCAACATATGCTCGCATGTAACGAGTTACATGATCGTCGCCAATCACACACAGATAGGGTGAGCTCATTTAAATAAACCAAACAAATATAACAATAAATACAACATCTCAAGTAGGGATGGCAAAAATACCTGCGCCCGCGGATAAAACCCACGACGGATAGTTACTACCCGCGGGTATTTATTATCCGCAGGTAGCGAGTATTTTAATACCCGCTTATAAACGGGTCGGGTACGGGTATCATACTATCTATACCCGTGGGTACCCGTTACCCGCAAAATATTAAAATTTAAATTTAATTTATATTTTATTAAGTTAAATTTAATTAAAAATAAAATTAACAGTATATTTTATTATGTCAAATTTAATTATAATTAAAATTTAATCTAATTTATAATTTTATATTAAAAAATTTATAAAATATATTTTTTTTTAAATATTTGTGGGTATCGAATATCCACGGGTACCCACGGGTTTTAAAAATATCCACGGGTACCCACGGGTTTTAAAAATATCCGTGGGTATTTTTTAAACGGATACTCGGCAGGTAAACGGACAGGTAGCGGGCGATTTTTTTTTAACGGGTCAGGTTGCGGGTAGGCACTATCCGTGCTCGACCCGACCCGTTGTCATCCCTAATCTCAAGATTATAACCCGTGTTAGTATTTTTCCTTTTTTCCTTAGTTCCTCAACTTTCAACCCTTAATTTAGACATCTATTATTTCTACACCCTTGGGTGACTTCACTAATCGATCTTTGATGCACGAGTGTCTACTCGCCCCTCCGACTACAGGCCACCACCTGATAGTCCACACGCGGGAATAAATTTGTCGTAGCCTCTCACCGTGACACCAAGTGGAGTTCCTCAAAACGAATAGAAGTCTGTAGTTGTTCCCAGACTACCAAAACTCTAACAGATACACTAAAGAGGGCAATCATTCGAAACCTCGTCGTACGAGCCACGATCTCACACCCTCCACTGGACTTCCTAAACCACCAGGCTACAACCTAGAGTGGCCACGTGTTACCCCAATACAAGATACACTTGTAACTAAGCCCCCAACTAAAGCATCGACTCATGAACATCACCTAAAGTTGTGTAGAAATCCTTCCTCGCGCACCAATTCTGCACCAAAACTGCTTGGCGCGCCTCTCGCGTCGCTAGGCGGAACCTGGTTCCAGACCGCCTGGCGGGCATCTCACAAACAGAAGCCTCACTGCTCCGTCACCGCTTGACGGACTCCACCCCGCCGCTAGGCGCCTCGCGTAGGCAGTGGCCACTGCCACTATTTTAATACTCTGTCATCAGGCAGCTCGCCCCGTGCTGCCAGGCACCATAACAGTAGCACAATGCTACTAGTTTTTTGCACATTGAACAGGTTCCAAAGCACCCAAGTACTCAACATGTAAATCAGAACACAGTTACAATCATCCAAATCATAATTGCACAACTGATTCTCAATACACACATTCAATCATACCACAATAGTTATCAGAATTGCACATATGCGACAAAGCAACACAAACAGTGAATCATACATTCCTGCCGCCTCCACACACCAATCTCAATCATGCATGCATATTTATAAAAACTAATTTGTACTTTCACCCACTGCACTTAGCAAATTTTCCAATTTAATAGCATACATCTCCTTAACCATAATGGTACATTCTACTTCACATTCATCCTTTTACCAAAGCAATCCACCCATAATCATTTAATCACATCACATAGTGTCCTAATTACAAGTTCCAATTACATACAATCCTTATCTCGTTCAACATAAACCTCGTTTAGTTTAACATGATTTTCTCAATTATTACCTATTCATACATCATCAATTCTTATTCCTTACCTGAGTTTCATCCACCCCACTGCCCTGTTAATCCATATCACTTGTCATAAGTTATCCCACATAATACACGATCTCGCACCACACAGACAAAAATCCACACTCTTGTTGAACTGAGGCGTCGCCTGGCGACAACTACTAGGCCACCAGGAGGCTCACGAATTTTTGGGTTCAATCCAGATTCTTCCTTTAACGATATGAACACTAACTTCCCCAATTACCACTTCTTCTACGCGTTTTGACACATTTTCAATAGCAAACAAGTTGTTCAGTTCAATATTAATACCCATTGCATTCTTGACATACACAGAGTACCAATCAACATATATGATACGTATTACATCATCTCTCATTCCAATATGAGCTCTCATACCCCATCATACAAAGATTCATGCAATTTTCTCAACTACACAATTATAACTAATAATTCATCATGCCAATTATTCACGCACAATACAAATTCAATTCCAGCAGCATCACACCACTGAAACATCAATGACTAGAGAAAACTGGGCAACCCAGTTCATGCCGCTTGGCGGGTCGCCTTCAGCCGCCAGGCGGTTCATAGTGAAAACCCAGAATTTGGGATTCTGGAGCATGCGTCGCCTGGCAGGTCATTCAACGCCGCCAAGCGGTTTCTGCATATTTACAGAAAAGTGACAAAATTAAGATAAATTGACATACTTTGCATTTCCAAGTCTCAAGCACATTACGAAAACAGACAATCACGATTAAATCAAGGTAGGAACTCTCTTAACCTGGTTTCCTTTGCTTAAAATTTGAGTATCCCTTGGTTCTCCCTTTGCTTCAACAATAACCTTCCTTGATTTCTCTCAATTCAACCTTAATGATCCACTCACACTCTCAATTCCCATTGATTTTCGCACTTCTCTACCTATCCAACAATGACAATTGCAGAAACCTTTCTTTTCTCCCTCAATTTGCTTTTTAATAGTGTCTTAATGGTGGATTAAAGTCCCAAAACGAAAATTGTCTTATTGATGATGTTAATTATCATTCAAGCACACTTAATAGACTGTTTTCCAGCCACCCTTGGCTGCTATGTCTGCTAGGGTTTCCTTTAACCCATCAAATTCAAGCCAAAACAAAAAATAGCAAAAATAAAGTTTAATTTGGGTTCTCCAAGGCTTGAACCCACAGTCATGCCAATGCCAAATCAATGCTTAACCATTGAACCAATTCATGTTTCATGCTAACTAATATAATTAAATTATTATAATATCTCAAAACATGATCAACATATATTAAAAATAATAATAATTAACTAACACACAATTGGCATACATAGGACTTGAACCCGAGTCCTCTCACACAAAAAAAGTACTCTCAAGTTGGAATTTAATGCCATAAAGGCTCCCACCTCCCACATTTATTAACTATTTATTTATTTATTTAATTAAATTCCACAGATCTTACAATATTCCTTGAGTTGTAGCTCAGAATAGCATCTGTTGAGTTGTGGCTTGGGATGGCGAAGGAACACGAGAAACTTTTGAGTTGTGGCTCGGGTTGGCGAGTGCTGCCGGTGTGAGTGTGCACGTAGCGACGTGTACAGATGGGTCTACTTAGATTGTCCTCCTCAGTAATAACTGACGAGTTTGGTAGTCTTGGGACATACGAATGTTATTCGTATTGGGAACTTCACCTGGCGTTACGGTGTATGATCCGTAGCATGGTTTTTTGCACGTGCTCTACCAGTTGTGGCCGGTAGGTGTGGCAGCAAGACACCTTGAGGTACTCATTAGAAGATGTAGAACACGACTAACGTGGTAGAAGCCATGTGTTATGGAATCAAAGGATGGTTTTCCTTTGATGTGTTTGTGATATATGTATTTGTTGTGTGTGTGTGCGTATATATATATATATATATATATATATATATATATATATATATGTGTGTGTGTGTGTGTGTGTGTGTGTGTGTGTGTTTTATTATGTTAGTTCACCCTATTTGCTTGTGTTTGGCAATGATCGTGTACGCGGTACACGGGAGCATATGATGTTGCAGGTGAATCTGGTGAGACTTGGAGCCGGAGCGGGGCTAGAGTGGGATTCAGATTTTTGTTCATAGTTTTTATGATGTTTTGGAACAGTTGTAATAATTTATATTATTAGACTTGGATTTTTTATTATGGATTTTTATGTAGAAGTTTTGAGAATATTTATTACTATTATAAAGTTCTAAATTTCCCGCGTTTTTGGGAATTGATGTTTTAATAAATGAAGCTGGTGTAATATTTTTGTACTTTATTATTTAAATCCGTAATATTCGGTCAGGATGTTACAGTACTGGTTCTATTTCATGAACCTTGTTCCTCGCCAGAGCACAGTCGCGAATTGGGATGCAGCGTCTCTTCTATCGTGTGAGTGACGGGGTTGAGACAGAACGCGTTGAGACACTTTGTTGCCGACGAAGCTCTTGACCTCAGTCGTATTGCTCTCAATGGAGCACCAACATCGCTGCATGTGAACTCAGAGAGGGGTCGATGAGGATGCACGGGGAGGTTGGGAGGGCTCGATGAGGACGCACTGGCAGATTGGGGCCAAAGTGTTATGGTACGGCAAGATAAACTCTAACTTAAAAAAAATATTTTATGTTAATCATATTATTTTTAATAAAAAATTATATAATTTTTACATATGAAGTTTTTTAGTAGGTAATTTTTTTTAAAATAATTTTTATATATTTTTTTATAATATTTATTTTCTACACTCAATTTCGTAGATAATATTTCGTATGAAAAAAATTTGTCAAAGTGTTTCATATTTACCTACGAAATTTTTCATATATAATTTATCTTTTTGTTATCTACGAACATTAATGTTATCTATAAAAAAATTTCGTAGATAAAATAAAATTATTTATGAAAAAAGTTCCGTAGATAATTTTTCGTAGATAATGGACAGTTTCCTTGTAGTGTGTTATTGAGTTGTTACGAATGAAATTGGTTTGGCCATGGTTTCTAGAATCAGGGAATTTAGGTTCTTTGATGAGAGTCAGTTCATTTTATTATGTTATTATTTGTTTATTCTGTTACCTCACCCTATTTGCTTGTGTTTGGCGATGATAGTGTAATTCGTTACATGGGAGCAAATGATGTTCCAGGTGAGGCTGGTGAGGCAGAATGTCGGAGAGGGGAAGCATGAGAGTTTTATTTTATGGTTTATATATACTATTTTTGTAAACATGAGTTAATATCAGTTTTTGAATATGTAAATATTGCGTTCAATTATGATTTTTGGTTTTAGCGCTTTTAATAAAGTTGAAACTTTCCCATGATTTGGAAAAGAGTATTGATAATAAATGCAAGTTTGTTATTAATTATATTTTAATTTATTTAAATTAGTAATATCCGACCATGACTTACTAAAGGTTAGTTGTTTTGAATGGTAAGATCTAGCATGTTGAAATCTTGAAATTAGATTTCGTCCATATCCCAAACTTTGATACAATTTTATCCTTCAACTTTAAAAATGAATGGAAATAGTACCCCTCACCAAACGACATAAAGGATTTCTTGATGTGACAAACTGCGTTGTCACGTGTGTATCCACGTATTGACATGTATGTGTCCATGTATTGACGTGGACACACATGTAGTCATATAATTTGTCACATCAACAAATCTCTAACACTGTTCGGTCACAAAGACAACATCTATTCATTAATAAAGTTTAGGGATGAAAATTATTCAAAGTTTAGGATAAAGATGAAATTCAATTTCGAATGAGAAACAAAAGACATATTTCACGTTTTAAAAATAATATTAGATGATTTTGACTTCATTAGCAAAATTATTTTACACATTATATACATTCTACATACGAAATATAAAATTATAAAATAAAAAAAAAAAGTTGTAACCAATAATTTATTGCTTACAGAAACATAGGTTAAAGTAAAAAATGCAAGTCTTTAAAAAATTATTTTATTTTCTTGCAATTTTACATGTTTTTTAATTCATTTTCTATTTATTTTATATCGTTATACAATTTAAATGTTTTCTACTACAATATAATTACAAAGTATCATTACATTTTTTGTGAACTATTTCTATAGAAAAAAAAACTTGTCTATAAATTAAACATTTAACATCATTTACATTTTCATAGAGGATAAAAAAAAACAAAAAAGAAAAATAAATATTTTTCTATTAAAATAAAGTTCTATTAATTTTCTATTATAATTTTATTTTACGTAATTTTACTATTTCTATTTCACAAGTTTTATTATACAAAAGATAAATGTTTAAAAAAGTCTTGACAGGTTTTTAAGTCATATTATGTAGTCATGATTGTGAGAAAAACAATTATAGGTTCATTATTTTGATATATTTTATCATACACACATACATCTTTTATCATATATACTTTTATGTACATCATTCTATTTCAATTTATTGAATTAAAATTTAATTTTTGTGATGAGTTTATATTTATGTCCTCATTTAATGTTTAATTCTGAATTTTTAATTGAATTTTGTTCTTAAAAGATTGATTTAATTGGGATCTCTTATAATTAGGTTTATTAGGCATGAGATACAAAAAGATGTTAAAAATAGTTTTTTAAGCTGTATAAATATTTTTTGGATATTTTGAGGTGTTTTAGTGTAGTTACAGTTAAGTTGAGCTCGTGGATGTGTGGAAAAAAATTGATTAAAGCTTCAAGACACCTTAAATATAAATCCAAGAATACGAAATTATCAAAATCACAAAAATCCAAGCCAAGCATTGGAAGAAGAAAGAAAGAAAAACTTGAAAAAGTGAAGAAGTTTGGTTAAGACAATAAGAGGGAACATGAAACAAAAATTGCACCTTGCACTGATGGATTTGTAAATCTACAACAATGATTAATTGAGCAATAATCTTTAGATAACCGATGAAATCAATCTACTTTCTTTATCATTGTTTTTTTATATCTTTTTATCTTTATTTTTTTCTGTTATTTTTTGCAATTTTATTTGATTAACTCTTTTTTATAGTTTTTATAATAACTAATTTGCTAGAAATCAATTCCGTGTTTGTTGGGAGACGACTAAGGTTTGACTTTACGCATACTAATCTTTTGGCTACTTTCTTAACAATACTGAAGTTGTTACAGATAAGAAGTATTAATTTGATCGCTTCACGACAATATTATCAAATTTGGCATCGTTGCCAGGGAACACAGTTAAAATTTTTATCATTTTAGTTCTTTTTTTATTGTTTTGATTTTATTTTTGTTTATCACTAACATTTTATTTTTCTTATTCTTTATTTTTTTAACATTTATTTTATTTTCTTTAGTCATTTTCAAATTTTTTAAGCATAAATTTTGTTTGAGGAATTTTGTTGGGAAATTTGTGAAACTAGTTGGGAAACACTTTGGCTAAGGAAATGTAAGGTACTTAAGTTGTCCATTGAGATGCACCTCTCTTTCCTAGAAGTCTACTCAACAAGCTTTCAACTTGTTTCTTTTTAGAAAACTTCTTTCAAAAATGCAGAATCATTTTTCATACGAAAATAATCAACAATGTAATTTTCAAATGGATTACAATTACTATCCACAACAACCATGTGTTCCACATAGTTTTCGGCAATAATATTTACCACCACAGCAAGTTGAAGTAACCAATGGACCATCCTACAGTGAAGTTATGATACTAATGAATGAAGTTATATACAAATGAGAGGCCATGGATGAAAGATTGTAAGTTTATCAATAATGAAAAAAATATTGAGCAAGAGTTGTATGAAAATAAGCAAATATTATCTTATATGTTGGGGGATGCAAGTAACAACAACTTTATAGAATTACTTGTAACTGTTAATACCACCCTCCAACCCCATTAGAGATCTCCTGAAACTCCAGAATTTAAAGCACTTTGTCATGAAATAAAAGATATGTTTCTAAAGTTGGCCATTAGAGATGAACAAATGTTTAAAGATTTAAGTCAGCTAATTAATGACAAAGTTAAAAAGGTTACTTTGGAAAGTTTGATGAATATGATGACTGAAATGATGAAGATGAATCAAACATATCAGCAAGAAATCAATGAAATGAAACAGGGGATGGATACAACAGAATCACATCACATGAGATATTTGTTGATATGTATGATGATGCTCATAGTAATGTCTACTGATGGACATGTTAATTATACTAAGGATGTTGCTGAAGTTGATGAAGAAATTAAAGATTCTCACACTAACATATCTACTGATGGATATGTTGATGTCGCTTAATGTGAATATAAAGTTTTATCTGCTAATGATGACATGCATACAAATGATCTTCTTCAGGAGCAAAGTTGTGAGAATAATAGAATGGAGGAACCAAGTGCAGTAGAAGAACCAACAATATTGGAATAAACATCTGAAGCATCTAATACTACAATTGTAAAACCCAAGAAAAATAAATAAATATTTATTTAATAAATGTGAGGGTGAGAATCCTTAAGTTAATTAATGTGGAAAGAGAAATAAGGAATAATATTAGCTCAAGTGGTTGAGAGTACTTGACTATTATGAGGAGACTTGGGTTTGAGTCTTGTGGATGCCATTAGTGTGTGAATTTAATTGTTCTCTTTTTAATTAATTTTCGTTTTCTTGTCATTAATCCTAGTAAAGGCATACTTAAGACACAATTAGAGGAAGGAAAGTAGGCTTTTGAGAATACCAAAGTGTGAGGGGTGTTGAGGAAGGTTTATGTGCACATAATCTGGAGTTAAGGAGAGTTCGTGCGCGTTTGGGAATGGAGACAAGATTTGAAACCTTCGCGGATCAAAAAGCAACTCCAAGATTTTCAATTGGGGCAAGAAACACACCAGGTTAAGGGAGCCCCTTTATGTGCATACGTATTTTGTGATTTTTTTCGTAGCCTAATGTGTGACTGTGATGCCTCTGCTTGATAAAAATGTATTATGTTTTCGCATTTCTGGAATTTTTCTAGAATCTGCCTAGCGGCATTGAAATCCCGCCAGGCGATGCATGAATCATGTGTTGTTTTTCTAGGTTGGTGATGAACTGCCTGATAGTAGGGTCGAAACCGCTAGGCGACGTGAATTAAACTTTCCAAGTTCTGCTAATTTTCGGATTTTTCGTGCAGTAGGGACTGTCGGGCAGTGGTTTCCTACCGCTAGGCGCTAGGTCTCTAGTCTTGTTTCCCTGGGCGGCAATATCTAGTCGCTGGGCGACTACGATTTTTCTAGTCTGGGCAGTTTTTCGTAAAACTGTGTTTCCCGGTTCGTTAACCGTCTGATTTAGGTGAAATTTTGACAGGTGATGCATAACATATTGTTCTTTACTTTGAACGGTGGAGATTTGAATTGGAGGTCTGTAGCCATAGATTTATGTTACTCATGATTGTTGGTTAGAATTCCCTAAGAGTATGATTAGTAATGGATGCTTAACTATGTTTAAGTGTTGGTATGGCCTATATTTGTGATGGGTTCATATTTATGCCCTCGTTTAATGTTTAATTATGGATTTTTAATTGAATTTTGTTCTTAAAATATTGATTTAATTGAGATCTCTTATAATTGAGTTTATTGAGCATGAACTACAAAAATATGTTAAAAATAGCTTTTTAGTTGCATAAATATTTTTTGGACATTTTGAGGTGTGTTAGTGCAGCTGCAACTAAGTTGAGCTCATGGAGGTGTTGAAATAAATTGATTAAAACTTCATGACACATTAAAGATAAATCCAAGAATAGGAAATTATCAAAATCACAAGTTCAAGACAAACATTGCATGAAGAATGCAAGAAAAGCTTGAAAAAGTGAAAAAGTTTGGCTAAGCCAAGAAGAGGGAACAATCAACAAAATTTGGACCTTGCAGTTTTCTCAATCTTTTTCTAGAAAAAAAGGCTTTGATAATTCATAAATATTTATAATAAAAGATAATTTGAGAAAATATATTTTTAGATATTTTATTTGATATTTTTAAATAATTATCTTATTTAATTATATCATAAAATATCAAAATATAATAACTACCAAATCTTTTTAAATATGACAAAATCTTCTTAAATCTTTTTAGATATCGATAACAAACTGATATATCTTGAAGATATTGGGTTATTTTAAAGATAATTGGAGGAGATTGTAAATGGCTGATTTGGAAAATTAATGCAAATATTGGTTGGTGATAATTTATCATATATCTTTAAATAATTTATTTATTTAATTATATCAAATATTGATATTATCAACCAACTATATTTGTCAAATAATTTTAAAACTCACTATATCTCTCCAAATATTTTTATATATTCATAACAATTATAAAGATAAATTATATTTATGATTATTTCAAAGATATTTGAGAGATTTTAGCAATAGAAAAGTTCAGTCCAAGTCCTATATAAAAAGACAAAGGGGAAGCACAAAAGACAAACTCGAAACTTCGGAGTTTAAGAACCCTTAGATGGGCCCAATTCCTTCCTCTCTCCATTCTTCTTCTATTTTTCTTTTATTTTGATTTTATGGAGTTCTAAGCTTCTTGGTTGGTTCCATTGTAATTTCATTATGGATTCTGAGGTTAGAATGAAATTATTTCTTTGTTCTTTTTATTATTGTTATGATTTTCATTTATTTATGTCTTTTTCCTTTTAATCAAGTAAAAAGTAATAATTTTTACATGCTAGCTAATCAGCAAAGTGTTTAAATCTATATACATGTTAATAACATGAGTTGAAGGGTTTTTAAATCTAATTGAGACTATACTTTGATTTCATTTAGAAACTTTTATGTCATTAAATGAGTTTTACCGATAATTGAGACTATACGTTGGTTAAAAGTGAGAACGCCAATAAATTAATTGAGACTTTACATTGATTGATATGCAAATCTACAACAATAAATAATTGAGCAACAATATTCATCGACAGAAAATAGTATATCAATGTAACTCCTAATAGCTCAATAATCAGCATATCATAAGATCTATTATTAGCTAACTCGCATTTCGAAAAAATGTTAAAACTCATTATTGCTTTTTAAAAGTCCTTGATTTGGAAGGTTTAGTATGAACTTTCTTTGACCTACCCCTACCAAGTTTTCTTGTAGTTTGAATTGGCTCATCATCCTCTTCGGTATTAGAATCACCCCTCTTCGGTATTAGGAATTGTCTTAATTCAAACAAAAAGAGCTTCCTTAGATGTTAAATAATTAGGAATTATCTCAAAATTGCTTTAAGGTGAATCGAAATGTTGTAAACCCTGCAAACTATTGATAATAGAATTGACATCCTCCACAAAAGGCATATCAATCAACAAATAAGAATCCATTGGCACACCACCATCGGTAGAAACATCTACATTCTTAACAATAGAACATTCATGCACAATACAAACATTTATCATGATTTGGTTCAGGTTGTGACTAAGCAAAAGACAGTTCTAGGCTCCACCATATACTCAACCATAGGCTCCCCACAGGCTCTACTATAGACTTCACCATGGGCTCATCCACAGGCTTCGCAACAACCTCCACAGGTTTTAAAACATAACCTAAAGAACCTTTATTTTCATCCTGGGCACTAACCACCTTAGGATGATAAGTATTATCCTAACAATTGTGTTCCTCCTCATAAGTATGAAATTCGTCATCACCCCACACTAGTTTAATGTCTACTTGTTCTCTACAATTTAAACCCCAATCCCAACTCTTCACTTATTCAAACATGACATCTTTACTAACTATTTATCTTTTTGTCTTAGGGTCAAATAAACGATAAACCTTTGACTAATCATTAATACCCAATAAAATACAAGTAAAGCTCTTGTCATCCAATTTACCTCTTCAATGGATGCATTGACTTTCTTTGTCAATTTCTTTAAAGACTTAAAGCACTCCAAAGCTTTTGATTTTTCAAAAATTAAATTGACCCAATTTTTATGACTATAATCATTTACGAAGCTTAAGAAATACCTTTTTCCACTATTTAAGATGAGTTGTATGGGTTTGCAAATATCTACATGAACAACATAGGTGAATCTTATTGTCAAGGTTCAAAGGATTTTCTCCATCACTTTTGAGTCAGGCATGTCCTTTTTATTGCTTCTCATTTTGTTTGCCAGTGCCATTAATCTTGCAAAATACTTTATGACAATTTTTGTTTCGTTCATTTTGAGAACCTCAAAATCTTGTTGCAATGCATTGAGCATGGATATTTTTTCTTGAGCATTGCCTTCAAATTTTCTTTTTATGGAATCCTAAACAATATTGGATGTGCTCATATCTGAAACTTGTTAAAAAATAGACTATCAATGGACCCTAAAAAATTGTGCTTGACTTTGTGATCCTTAGTTTTGGACTGCTATAACTTCTTTAACTATACCTCATCAAGTGGCTCCTCAACACCATTTTGACCAAGTCCTTAAGACCCTTGGCACAAATAAGATTCTCCATCAACTCACTCCAATGGTCATAATGTTGAAAGTGAGAGATTTTTGTTGAAAGTTTTTTGTTTTTCATTTCGTATGTCACGTTATTCAGTGAAGTTGTGGCTTAGATATATCTATTAGGCCTATTGGGGCTCTGAGACCAGTTTACTAAGAATAGAGGTATTTTTATACTTGCAATGGAAATTGATAAATTTTATTGAATTAAAGAGGTTGCCATATAACCTGTTCCTCTCTTAACAAAATACATAAAGATAACTCGTAATCTATGTGATATTAGTTAGAATAACAAAATAAAGTTTCCTAAAAATTAGGATTTATTCTAGCAGAAACTAAAATGACTCTTATTCAAAGTTGTGTGTTCATATTCATTTATTTGCATAAAAATGGAAATGTGGATTTGTAAGGAAAGTGCTATTTGGATTACTCTCATATTTGATAGGAAAATAAAGGGAAAGGCAAGTGGTATACAAGCATTTTACCAATATGCCTTTCCTTTTTTCCCTTATGCTTGGTTGAGTCGTAGCATATTTTTCCCTTATGTGACATTTGGACTTGAAAACAAAGGCAAAGAAGGGTCAACGACAAAACATAAGTGATTCTCACTACAAAAATAATTGATTCTCATCGATGTAGAATTGATTCTCCCCAAACAAAATCGATTATATGTTTCATTTATGAGTTTATAACTTTATTTGGCGTTTTCTTGACTCAAAATTGGGTGAAGTTTTCAAGATTGAAATTATTATTATGTGAAAATGCTTTGCATGGAATGTATAATTTATCATTCTTCTTGAATGTCCAATTGAATGATCTCCAAGAAAGCAAGAACTCTGTGAATCTGGATCCCAAAAAGAAATCTCCCAGTAATTCTCTTTGTGATTCAGATATTCGTTAAAAACCTAAACTAATTTCAAAACTGTTTTTAAATCAGAGTTCTGCCGTTGAGATTAGTGGATTAAGGAATTTACCTAATCAATTATCGTGGGTGAATTTTCACTGTATCAGTGCAGTGCCCTCGAATAATTTATTAGTTAAATATCTAATCCATTAACGAGTTCTGCATTTGACATATTCAAGAGTTTTACAACTGATCTATTTCAGTTCAAGCTTGGCTTACATGTAATCCTAAATATACAACACCTATACAAATGATAAGTTCAGGACTAAGCCTAAAATAGTGATACAATGTGTTTGTATGACTTTGGACATCATCAAAATCATCTTCAATGGATTGAGTAGGCTCCCCCTCTCACCAACTTTGATACAGTTTGATCCCAAAACTTTAAGGATGAATAAATATAATCCTCCTAACCCAACTGTGTTTTTTTTTTACGTGTCAAACAACGTTTTAGGCATGCATTTGAGTCATTTACACATTTTGACACAATCCAACCCAAATGTCAGTTTGAAACACCATTTAACTCGTAAAAAAAAATTAATGTCGTTGGGTTAAAATGACTATACCAATTCATTTTTAAGTTTAAAAACAAAAATGTATCAAAATTTAGGGGATAGATGATTCAAATTCGCGTTCAAATCTAGGGACTACAAACATATTTAACCCTTATTTTTTCTTATATGTGTTGCTTTTAGTTTAAATAAATAAAATAACGATTTTTTTTATAATTTAATCAATCACATTTTAAATTTATATAATTGCATTAATTAATTTTTTTTTTATTTAAACTAATTACTCAATTTTTGTTCTAACTTAATTTCAACCAATCACATTTTATTTTAAATTAATTTCATCAATTAAAACATTTTTATTTTAAACTAATTAGATTAGATTTTAAATTAATTTTAATCATAAAAAAAATTATAATCTTACAATTTTATTAACTAAAATATTTTTTTATCTATTATACTCATCAATTTTTTTCATAAATTTTTCTCTTCATTGTTTCCCCTTTATTCTATTTCTTTCTTAATCCAAATATCCTTCCTTTTTTCACATTAGTTTCTCTCATTTCCATTCTTTTTAACTTCCGTAAATCCATTTATACTAGGTAATTCTAACAAATAAATTACACATAGCACTATTTGATTTCTTTTTGTTAGGTCGGAGGATGAATTTCTACGAATTTAACCTATCTATATCCTTATTAAATAATGTTAGGGAAAACAAATACCCTACGTATGTATTTCTTTTAAATAATAAAAAATAATAAAATTATAATAATAAAAAATGATATAAATAATTTTTACAATTTTTATTTTTTAGATAATTTTTATTTATTTAATTTAAAAAATATCAAATTAGAAGAAACAATACAAAATTAAAAAATTAAATTTAAAAAAGTATTATTTAAAAAGTAAAATTGAAAAAATTGTAAAATAAAATAATAACAAATTAGTAAAAACATATGCTTGCGTTCCATATTTTTTTCATTTTTTTATAATAAAAAAAATAAAATTATCATTATTATTATAATTATAAAATTAAATATAATTAAATTTTATAATTTTATTATAAATTAATTTGAAATATTTTGTAGATAAATTTTTAATTAAAAAATAATTAAATTTAAAAGAATAGTCAAATCAAAGTTAAATTTAAAACTTAAAGAATAAAATTAAAAATGTAATTATTTTAATTTAAAAAGGAATTTTATTTAAAAAAGTAAAATTAAAAAATAAATTTAGACACAAAATTAAAATTTTTTGTTGCCAATGGTTTTTACTAAATAAAATTAAACATTCATCTTGCAAGGTAAAACGTAATTTGGTTGAATACATATTATTATATTGAATAACTCTTTAATTGAAGTGACTATTCGAACAGGTGAAAAGAAAATTCATCCAACATTTTAACGTAGTGTTCGTTGCGATTGCACCGTTTAAATAAATTTGTGAGTATGGATTTTATATAAAGAATATGTTCCTTTTCTGCGATATGTAATAAAAGTGTGAATTTGGGGATGGAGGATTTAATCCATCCACCCAAAACTGAGGTGATTTGCGTATATTTCGTATAACATTACAAAATTGCCCCTCGTTCGTGGATGTTTTGGAGCTGGACATTCCCACCGTGGTGTGTAAATCGTTCGAAGGTGAGTGAATTGAATGCACTGGTGGAAAGAAAGTAGTGTGTGCTTTTGAGTGTAGTGAAATGGCACTATGGTGGATCGTCGGGGATGAAGATGAAGGAGGTGTTGGGGTGTGGTGGGGGAGGAAGACGAAGGAGGTGGTGGGCTGTAATGGTGGACGAAGATGAAGGAGATGGTGGAGTGTGGTGGGGGATGAAGCTCGTACATATGACAGAGGAATGGTGGTGGATTCAAGGGTATGCACACCGATTACATAACCGGTGTGGTGCATTGTATATGTGTGACACCAGTTACGTAATCGGTGACTGTGACACCAGTTACGTAATCGGTGTCATGTGTGTGTTTTTTTTTAAACTTTTTTTGTATAACATTGTTTATAATTTAATTGTATAACTTTTTTTAAAATTTAATTGTATAAATTTTTTTACATTCATAAAAATTTAAATTTTTTATTTTAAAATTTCATATAATTTTAATTCCTATTAATTATTTGTAATTATTTTTATAATATCAAATTACAAAATCATTCTCTGTTTCCATTAGAGGTATTTTTGTAACTTTCTAATTCTATCTAATTTTATAATTTATTTTATCTATCACATTAATCAGATCTTTCACTAACTTTTATAAAACTTATCTCTAAATCCATTCTTTTTACCCTGAATCCACTAAAAAAAATACATACAAATTCATATACTCCAATTCACACAAATCTATTTTCGGTTTCTCTGAAATTCATATTCCCAACGAAACACACTTAAGTGTGATCAGCCTAAATTCGACATTTGAATCCAAGTACTTGGGCCATAAAATGCTCCGATCCGACCCGAATAACTTAACCCGTACCCTAGTTCCTTCCAGCGTCTTCCCCAACACAAAACAGGCTAATAAAACATAGAATTCTCCTTTTTTTTGCAGCAGTTCAGGAACTCTCGTCACTGGTTGAAATTGAGGGTTCTTGTAATAACGCGAAAGGAAGCGTGGAATTGAGTAATGGAAGGGAATGCGAAAAGCGAGCAAATCGTGGACGTAGGATCGGTCGTGGAAGCCGTTTCAGCTGATGACGGTGACGCTCCTCTCTATAGCCTCGAAAGTCTTTGCATGCGCTGTGGTGAAAACGTAAGCTTCTCCCATTTTCCGTCACCGCTTGTTTTTCCTTTGGCTTTTCAATGAATTCATCGTGTTCGTTTCTACTTTTTCGCGCATCTCCGGCGTGGTTAACTCACGGATTCAATTCTCCATTCTTTACCTTTATTTCTTCACTCGGTGAACCTTGCGATGTTAGCTTTTCGTTTTCTTCTTCCCCTGCGTCAATGCGTTTATTTTGTATTCAATACTCGATTACTTTAACTCCTTCTTTTGGCGTCCATCGTAAATTACCCGGTGAGCATTAGAAATACATGCCCTACTCATTTGTTTTTTCTTCTTCTTCTTCTTCTTCTCGTCATTGCTTTTTATATAATATGTACAATGCTCAATCATGTTTACGCTTTTTTTTTCTCTTCCCTCGTAATTACTCGGTGAATGTTGACGAAGTTTAAATAATGCACCTTGTTTTTTTCTTCTCCTGCGTCAATGCTTTTAATTTGTATTCAGTACACCATTCTTTTTGCTCTTGTTGGTGAACCTTCTGATGTTCTAAATCATGCACCTTGTTTTTTTTTCTCCTCTTGCTTCGATGCGTTTAATTTATGAGCCGGTGGTGTGTTTAATTTATCCATCAATGCGTTTAGTTGGGGTTTGGGGTTTGTGGGGTGGTGGTGAATACCGCTTTTAACTTACAACTGCTTGAATGAGGTAATGTAGTTTTCACTTTGCCCAAGTTTGTAAAAGTGACTTGTAATAGTACTATTTGTTTAGCATAAGCTTTTGGCAGAAAATAATCAGTGTAAACTATTTTCTAGTTTATTTTAATAATCGAATTTTTGATGTGAAGTTTCATGTAATGGGAACTCAATTAAGCTCTTAATTACGGACTAGGACTGGTAGAATTGTTAGCATTTCATTTATTTACAAGCGACATTGTTACCCGAGTACTTGAGTAATGAATATTTAAATTTTTTTGTGTTTCATCTTTTATGTTGTTCTATCCATGACCATGTTAAAAATTAATGAAACAATTATTTATTACTGAAGAAATGATTCAAGTACACCTAAATTATTTATTGCATCGTCATCCAAAGTTTTTAAATTTTATCACCTGACCTGAATTTCTGTCATGTTTATCAGGGGATTACAAGATTTTTATTGACTTTAATTCCTCACTTCAGAAAGGTATGTCTTGTCTTTTACTCCCTTTGCTCTTGTGATTGGCAAGTGGTTACTGTTTTTGTTCCTTCATTGATAGGTATTGGGATATATCATATATGTAGTTAAATTTCACCTTTATTTTTGTTATCCTTATGCTTAGGCCTCATTCACTTTTTTTTTTCCTGATGTTTTTTGTTACATATTTCAATTAAATGAATTAGCATTCTTGATTCACAAATTAGATGATCGATCATATTACATACTGTTATTTTTTTCTGCTGTTTCTTTTGTTTTGTCTGTCCATTTCTTTTCTTAAATATAACTCACGCCACATTTACCTTTCCTGCAGATTTTGTTATCAGCTTTTGAATGTCCACACTGTGGTGAAAGGTAAGCCTTTTAGTCTATGCCCTCCTCTCGTGCATTGAATATTATTGGTTCCTTTGATCTTTCTCAAAAGTTATTGATTATTATCTGTTAGGAACAATGAAGTACAGTTTGCTGGTGAAATTCAACCACGTGGTTGCCGTTACAGTTTGGCAATCCCATCAGGCAAGCAGAAGGTTGGGTTTATTCAAATTTCGACTCCCCATCCCCAAATGATTATTATAAATAATATAACAAAACATATATGGCCCCTAGATGAATTCTAAAACATGTAGTAATCAGGGTACATACAATACTGATGTGGGTGGAGGTACTCCAATACTCTTTATCAGCTATCTTCCCATTCAGTTAATGTCCATGCTGAGGTTCTTGACACTAGTGACTGCCCTAGTTTGAAGGATGATTTTTCATACTTTTGCCGACGTCTTTCTCTTAAATAGCATCCATGTTTTATTTAGAAAACCATTGGTGTTAGAATCAATATTTACCTTGTAGGATCATAGGCTGTTGACAAAATAGATCATGTTGGAGATCTTGCATTGACTAGGGATATATGGCCAATGCATAGTATATAACTGGTTCAATCCTCACTTTACAAGCTGCATTTGTGAGGTTGAATTAAATTTAAGATTCACTTTCTAAAATGGTATCTATTAGATATTGTTAAATAATATAAGATATTGTTAATATCTAACGGTATCAAAGCCTATCACAGTGAGTGCAAACTCACCTTCCACTAATAGAGATTTGTTCCTGTTATAGGAGAATGTGATTGAAGCTGGTAGTCAACACCCAAATGGACAGAGACTAACAAGAGAGAACTAGTGAATCACAAAATGTTCCCCAAGGTGTGTTCTAAATATATTGTGGCCCAAAACAAATTGATTCAGGGCCAGTTTTGGCTTTCTCTAACTGTCCAACTAAGCTCAGTAAATCAACCCAAAACTCAAAGTATACATGATTTTGCACGAGCCTATAGGTTTGATTTAACTATGTTAGAGGGTGTGGGAGTGTTTATTTTGTTTTAACTCGTACTCTCAATTTTGATAAGCATGCATACAATGATATAAATGCATGGCAAAACTTAATCATGAGAAGCTTAGTAAAAACAGTAATGGTGAGTTAGAGCTCTTCAGTCTTCTTCCGTACTCAACCTGGTAAAAATTTTAGTCTAGACATTGAAACATCTTAAGCCCCGTTTTGGGTGATTGTGGGTTTTCAGTTCAACTGCAATTTTCAAAACAAAATGCATTTAGCCAAAATGGAGCTGGAATAATTTTTCACTTAATTTTGAAACACATCCACCATCATCATTATTGCTACTACTACTATCACTATTTCTGCCAAAACAATCATCATCTCTACTACTAATATTGTCTTTGTTTTGAAACTTACAACTGAAAACAGTGCTGAAAAACTAAAATCCATTCTGAATGAGGCCATAGGACATCCGTTCAAATTTTAAAAGAACTTTTAAAAGAACTTTGCCGGTGACTTTTGCCAGTCTTAGCACCCTATGATGATGTTTGCAATTAAAAACACTGCAACTGGCATGACTGGTATATTGTGACCATTTTACTGAATAAAGTTTGACAGGCACCTCAGTGGTGGAATCTGGAAAGAATGCTGCAGTCCTAGTTCAGCTCTTTCTTGCCCCTTTTCTCACCATATTTATAAAGGAAATGGTCAAACTGGGCTTACAGATCTAATTATGAAGCTAGGAGGCTTTTTGAAAATAGAATATGCATGTTTAACATACAAAATAGAAAGAAATATGAAAATTTAAATTGTCCTTGGTAGAACATTGATGCATATACTAACTAATTTTTCACTAACCAGTAGGTCTTATTGCATGGAACAGAACCTTCTCCAGGCAATAGCCGTAGAGAATAAATTATGGCCTATGTATGCTTACTTGGGATTATTGTATTTTTGTTTGTAAGCTTGTCTTTTTTGTGTACCATTATGATAATTTGTTTAAACAAGTGTCTGACAAGTTTATTGAATGTAGATGCTAAATCGTCAAGTGGTTAAATCAGAATCCGCTACCATTAAGGTATTTAAATTTGTTGTTTGTTTTCTTTATATTTATTTAAACTTGTGTACTATGTTTCCTATTTAGATTGTAATCTTGAAAATTTTTTAGTTCATTGACACAATGATTCTTGTCTCTTTGAAGTCTTAGGGCTAAACCACATAATCTTAGTTGAACTCATTTTATCTACCTACCTACCTACCTTCCTATTTATCTATCTGCTATCTATCTATCTAGATAGAAAGATAGATATTTTTGTGAAAGAAGCAATTTAAAATGTTGATTCTAAATTTTAGTGACTCATCTAGCTCTATTATTGGAAATTCATAGTCTACTTTGTAATAAATTTATTCAAAGGGCACCTTGCTTATATGTATGATTGTGCAGATACCTGAACTGGATTTTGAGATTCCACCAGAGGCTCAGCGTGGTAGTCTGTCAACGGTACTTCTGATACATATTTCAATTTACTTTGTTGTTTTCCGTTCCTGACAATGACAGGTTTTCTTGTTCAATTTTTTTTCTGGGTAGGGCGGGGAGTGACCTGTTATTTCTTTTGTCAATGGAAATCTCAATTCTCAACACTGCATTTTTATTTTAAGATGGCTAAATGTACTCCGCATGTGTATGGTCATCAAGTGAATAAAGATGTCAATGTGTTTGGTCAAAACAATTGCTGAATTAAAAGGAAGAGATTGCTATACATTTAGTCTATTGATTTTTAGTTTGTTTGATTTAGTTTAGATTTCTGAAGCTCTAGGTCCGACTCAATCATATCATAACTTTGGCAGTTTCCATATGCGCCCTGTATTTTGTAGCCAGGATGATGCCCATCGTGAATATTATTCTTAGTTTCTACAACTGGAAATGTAAATTGTGGGCATCAGAGAACTGTAACGCTCCTTTTGTGAAAATTCATGAACATTGAACTGTTGAAAATTTGTAGTCAAATTATTCAACTACATCTTTTGCTCTGTAATTATAGGTGGAAGGGATACTTTGAGAGCAGCTGATGAACTTCAGGCCCTTCAAGAGGAACGCAAAGTACTATTTGTTTCTGCACTATATTTTTATTTCGAATATTAGTTTCTCTTTAAATAACTTAATTATTGTTTTGTTTTCTACCTGCTAGAAAGTGGCTCCAGAGACAGCTGAAGCAATTGATCAGTTCTTGGTGAAACTGCAAGCCTGTGCAACAGGAGAATCAGCCATCACCTTTATTCTTGATGATCCTGCTGGAAACAGCTTCATCGAAAACCCGTAAGCAATTATACCTTGTCGATGTTTTTTAAATGAATAAAAGTATTTTAATAGAGAAGAGATTGTGAAAGTAGAGGCTAAGGTAGTGATAACATATGGGGAGCAACCTCCTGGATTTGTTGTTCAAGAGATGAGTGTGGTTTAGTTTGTAAATTGTGTTGACCTCTGTATTGGCTCAAGTTTAGTCACATTGTGCTTGTGCGTGACTTTAGATTAGATGCATGCCTTTCTGAATCATGCCATACTGTATCTTTTAACTTATTGGAATTGGTCAAGACAAACATATATTTGTTGATTAGGCAAACTTGTACCGGCATTTGGTACTTGGTAATATTAGTCCACTATCTGGTACTATTTTAAATAAATGGAGAACACATTGAATAGGTTTGCACCGTCATCTGATCCGTCATCGACGATCAAGTTTTATGAGAGAACTCCTGAGCAGCAAGCATCATTGGGATATCTTGTTGACTCCACACAGATTGAAGGAACTCATGTTGACGCTCCCGAAGAGGGAGAAGCTGTGCCTACTGATCAAGGAAGGAGAGAACCACATGGATCAGTAGGGGCGACAGCTGGCCATCGAGCCATTGCTCAGAGTAACAGTGCAGAAATGGCTGAAGCCTTGTTTCGATATACTGCACCAGAAGAGGTACAATTGCTGAACTATATAGTTATGCTTTTTGAGCTTTGGCCTTATTTGTTTGTTCACCCGGTGCCAAATTGCTGCTTTTTCTTGACAGGTGATGACTTTCCCGTCTACTTGTGGTGCCTGTGCTGCTAAGTGTGAGACTCGAATGTTTGTCACCAGTATCCTCTTAGCATTTTCAATATTTCCCTTGGGATATTGTTTGATTATGTTACATTTCTTTAGAAGGATTCTGTCATTTTAAACTTGATGCCAACTATAATTTAAAATTTGTTGGGTTAAAGAGGATTTATATTTTTGTGTATGCAAGAGTACATAGCTTTGTGGGATAAAATAAAATTAGATAAACTATTGGGACTTATTTTTCTTTGATTCCATGTTTGTGTTCGAGTTTAAATTTGGAGCTTTAGTCACTTTTTTGGTCTGTAGTAAACTGATTGTATAAAATATAGGGGATGATTTTTCTTTATTTCAACTTCTGTTTTGATTCTGTTTCATATATTTAAGTTGAAACTTGAAGCTCAGTGTCATCGATTTGGTGCTGAATATTTGTTGGTTAACCATGTGTTCAATTAAAAATCCTGAAAATGATCTACTTTCAAATTTCAGAAACTTGACTATGGATTTAATCTACTCATCATTAATTTCAAAATGAAACATTTGTGTACAATGTTGACATGTACTCTGATCAATCGGGTAAAAACTAGATAATATTTATTTGCTTTCTTGATGACAGTGTCAATGCCAAGTGCCAATTTTATATTCTATATTGTTGCATGAACAATTCTTGGTATTTCTTCCTCACTGTTGAGCTTAACAATGGACAGATATTCCTTACTTTCAAGAAGTAATTGTTATGGCATCCACATGTGATGTCTGTGGCTACCGCAACTCTGAGGTATGCTGATTCTTGAGTGTGGCTCTGTCTTTTTAGGGCTGGAATATAATTAATTTTCACATTGCAGTTGAAACCTGGTGGACGAATTCCTGAAAAGGGAAAAACAATTACTCTTTCTGTGAAGAATGTCAATGACCTTAGCCGTGATGTAATAAAGGTCTGTTATTCTTTTCGTGATCTTAACTAATCTCAACACAGTATTTTTCTTATTTATATATGTTTAGGGATGAATGATGGATCTTGTAGTTTATCCTTGCATTTAGGGAGCATGTAATTTTCTTATTTCTAGTATGCAATTACTGCAAATTGGGATCAGTAAAAGAAATCTCATTAAAAAGAAGGTACTTTGGGTTTTGGTTATTGAGGTTATAGCCTTCAAATGTAGGGAAAAATGTAAGCTTCCAAACTTGTTTTGCTGAAAGTGTTTTGCTGAAAGTGTAAAGTAACTAAGTATAGAAACTAATCATGAGAGCTCTTTCAGTGCCACTTTAAAATTTTGCTTTATTCTTCAATTTATTTTGACATCTAACTTGCATGGAACTATAGCATTTTAAGGAATTAAATTCGCATTTTGGGGTTATCAGAAGGCTGAAATGATTCATCAAAAGATAACTTAGAAACGTTAACATGAACATGTTCTGTTTTCAGTGATATGTTAAAAGTTGTAATGATACACATACAGTCTTGCTTGTAAAGATAACCTGTGAAAAATGTCATGATGGTACCCATGTAGGTGGGACCATTTAAACATTATGCAATCCGACATCTATACCTTTTATATCTATTGACTGAGTAGTTTGGTTCGATTAGTCTGATACTGCAAGTGTAAAAGTTCCGGAACTTGACTTGGAGCTGGCAAGCGGAACCCTTGGAGGAATAGTTACAACTGTTGAAGGTTTAATCACAAGAATTGGTGACAGTAAGTATCCATTCTATCAATCACATAAACTATAATCTAGACAGCATCCTAATGAGATAGGAGGATTAGGAGTCATCTTTGTGAAAGGAAAGGACATCATAGTACCAATACACTTTGTTCAGATTCAATTGTAAGAAAATGATGAAAACATTTTTCTTTTCAATAGATCTTTCAATTTTAAACCACTTTAACGTCATTATTTGTTTCTCTCATTCCAAAATCTATCTCAAATATGTTTTGAAAGTCTTCTAAATGCCAAATTTTCTGTTTTGGAAAGGTGGAGTTTAAACTGTTCTCTTTTATCATGTTTATGATGTTCTTGCTGTTAAATATGTTTTTAGTCCTTAAACTTTGACGCAAAATTGGAATTGATCATTCTTCCGAACTTGGATACAATTTGGTTCCAAACTTTAAAAATAAATAGATATAGTCCTTCTAACCGAACTGCATTAAAGTTGTGACGTGTCAAATGGCATTTCAAGCTGGTGTTTGAGTTGTTTATATTGTTTGACACTTTCCAGCTCAAATAGCAGTTTGGAATGCGTCTGACACACAATTTTTTAGGCCATTGAGTTAAAATTACTATATGCATTCATTTTCAAAATTTGGGGATCAAAATGTATCGAAGTTTGGGATATGGATGAATTCTAAGCGTCCAAGTTTAGAGACTGCAAACATATTGAACTTATAATCTATTATTTTTTCTAGAATGTATCAAAGTAGAATATAATTTGATGCGATTTGCATGTTCAGGCCTTGAGAGGGTCCATGGCTTTACTTTTGGAGATAGTCTTGATGAAAATAGTAGAAGTAAGTGGATAGACTTTAAAACAAGACTAAACAAGGTAACACGTGACTATTTATGAAAGTTGGTTTAAATTTCTCCACTTTACAATTCTATTTATCAGGTTATTATTGCAATTTTTATATTTATTCTTTGCACAATGTTTTGTGGCCGACTGGGAAAAGAGGGAAGAGGTGCAATACATAACATCTGGCATTGTAATTTCTTTTGTATTTCTAACATGGTCGTCTTGTATATCTGGTTCTCTTTTAGGAGGAGACGTTCTCCTGTTCTGTTCCTCTTTTGACACTTCAGTTTGATAAATTTTATCATAAAAAAGAAATGGACAACAAAGAGAAAAAGGGTTTAGGGAATTTTAACCAAATGCATTCTACGATATAGGTCCCTTTCTGAGCAACAAAGACCTTTGGTTCATATTCCATGCTACTTTTGAGCTACATCACTTGTTGGATGTTTCTCTAATACCAACAACTAATAGACTGCATCGGTCTCTTCCTGTCTTTGAATTTGAAGGCTTGGATTTTACTTAACCCATTTAAACCTATTGGTTCAAGGTCTTAATCCCAATTTTTCTTATGTGCATCCTTTCATTGTATGCAGCTTCTTAGCTTGGAAGAAGCTTGGACTCTAATTCTTGATGATGCATTAGCCAATTCTTTATAGCACCTGCAACTGATGACCTGAAAGAGGACAAACAATTAGCATGTAAGTTTTCCAACTCAGACATAAATAAAGCTATACTTTGTGCAGATAAAGTTGACATTTTCTGAGTTGAATATGTGAATATCTGTTTTATCCCCTTTCCATTTCTATCCTTATACTGATTTCATCCACTATCCATATCTTTGGCATCATAGACATGATAAATGTTCCTTGTCTTTTTTCTTTTTCTATACATAGTGGAAAGTTTTTTATACCATAAAATATCTGATTCGATTCAACTCTAGAAACCACGAACCCAGAATAGACCATCATGTGAACAAACAAAATAAGTTTATTTCAGACATTTCCTTTGCTTTACAGTGGGGGGCCCTGAGTAGGCTTCAAATTGGATTTCATGTGATGAATGGGTCTAATGTGCTGTATGTGAAAATATGATTCGGATTGTTTAATGTTGTGTGATGAATAGTTTTTCATGTAAATATAGTCATGTATTGTGGCTTTCTGTTTGGAAATGTCGTTAACACGGTGTTTTTCTCCAGTTGAGGAATACGAGAGGTCATGGGAACAAAACGAAGAATTAGGTCTGAATGATATGGACACCTCTTCTGCCGAAGTTGGTTCTGCACCAACCAATACTTCTAAAACTGACTGAACATCATGTCATTTCCTCTCCTCACACTCCCACAACAAAAACAAATGGAAGTATTTATGTGATAGTTTGGTATCATTGAGAGAGAAGAATGGAAAAGTATGTTGTCTTGAGTCTCATTGGCTTATTGATATATTATAATGTAACCCCATTAACTTGTATCATCCTTCTAGAATAGTTCAGCTGAAAGATGTAACTTATTCTGAGTTAGTAAGTTAATTGCTTTTTATTTTTGTTTTTCTGGTTTTGTGGCCACCTGAGATTGTTTCTTAGAGCAAATGTTTTCTTCTTTCCCTTTTTTAGCATGCGTGCGATATTATTTTTTAGACCAAATGTTGTAATATATTAGTATAAAAAATGATACACTTGGATATTTTGAAGAATGTCGATTTAGGATTGGTCGGATATTGAACATATTCATGGTTTGTAATTAATTATTAACATTATATTCTTAAAGGTGAAGTTAGTAAGTAAAGATTTTGTTATAACTATTCTCTATTAGTTTTAAATAACATGGCATAAATTATATTTCATTGAAAACAGTATTCTCATGGCAATCAGTGTTCTTAATAAAGGGACCGGTTAACAATGGAAACACCTATTCTTTGTTTGGAACCTTTATCTTCATGAAATATTCTATACAATTCATGATAGAATGTTATTTAGATAGAAAGTTTTTGAAGAAATTAAAATTTATGAAATCAATTTTATCAAAATTAGAAAACTTTAAATCATACCTAAAATCTATCTTGCAGTTTATCTATATTTTTAAGCTTATAAAAGTTAATTTTGAATTAAGAAGTTGATTTCGTTTTTCATATCTTTACTTTTGTTATTTATTTATTTATTTGTGATAAAGTTTATTACAACAATTTTATTATAAAAGGGATAAATCCAAATTTTATCTATAACTCTCGTTTGCTCATAAGTATTAGAGGAAAATTACCATAAAAGTTAACTAATAATTTACCTAAGCCATATAATTTATCTCTTATTTTTTTCTTAAATACTATTTTGGTCCAATTTGGTCTTTGTTTTTTTTTATCAATTAGGTTTATATTTTGTTACATTGTGTTCAACTTGGTCATTTTCTATGACAGTTAAAATTGATAATGGCAAAATATACAAATGACACTATTCGCATTATGTGGACTTTTTAAAATTATGTTTGTTTGTGTTTTGTTCAAATAAGTTCCTATTTTAACTAAATTTTTTTGAATTTAGTTTCACCCTTCACTTAATTACCCTCAACTTCCACCATGTCACCCTCAGTATCCACTCCTTCATCACCATTACCTTTCATTTCATGACCCTCAAACTTCACTTCATCATGTCCTTCATCATCCACTCCTTCATTAAAAAATAAGACACTGCGATGAAAACCCTAAACCCCACAATTGCAAATGGGGTTCTTGCAATTATTAGCACTGCCATCTTGTTAAACGTGTACATCAGTGTGCATCTTGTCACAATTGCATATGGGGTTAACCCCATTCCCTTTGAATCTCCACCATGTGAGGAACGATAAATTTGTTATCCCTAACTATTACAACAAATGGATGGTGAGGGACATGATGAAAAGGAGAGGGTCATAAAATGGAGGGTGAGGGTGATGAATGAGTATATGGTGAAAGACATGGTGAGAACATGATGAAGTGGAGTTTGAGGGTCATGAAATGGAGGGTGAGAGTGATGAATGAGTGGATGGTAAGGGTCATGATGAAGTAGAGGTTGAGGGTAATGAAGTGGAGGATAAGATAAATTGACAAAATTTAACTACAATAAGGACTTATTTGAACAAAACACAAACAATCATAATTAAAACAGTTTGTCTAATGGAAACAATGTCAACTTGTACACCATGGCATTATCAATTTAAACGACGTCATGGAAAATGACCAAATTAAACATAATTTAGCAAAATAGGGACCTAATTGGATGAGTAAAAAACAAAGGGACCATATTAAACCAACTGAACCAAAAATAAGGACCAAAATAGTATTTCTCAATTTTCACTCGTACCTATTCTATTTGTGAAATTATTTTGTTATAAATTATTTAATACTTTTAATGGAAAGTAATTTTCACCAATTTTTTTTTTCACAAGGGAGTAAAATATTTCCATTTCTTAAATCCATAATTATAACTTTTGTTTTGAAAAATTGTCATTCAAAATGCAATATTTCATGTCAATCTTTTACTTTTTGTTATAATTGTTGTTCTTTTTTTCTTATTAAAAGTAATAAATAAAATAATAAAAAAGACATTTGAGATGTCTTAACCCGTTTATAAAGTTAGAAATACATACAAAGGAAAAACAATTGTAATACCAAAGGTTTTATGACCTCATTTGTCTCCTTAGATTGTATACTATTATCCTTAAAAGATTTCAAAATGTTTGCCCATTTATTCAAGGGTATGTCTTTTCCATTATAATATGAACATCTTTGTCTCCCATAAATGTTGAAGTATACTATTTTTTTATGTTCTTTCTGTTTTGGAGTGACTATTACAATTTTTTACTAGTGATCAGACACTAGGTATTCAAATGTTTATATCTCTTCCATCACATAAAGGAGTACCAACATAAGTATTATACAAGAAAAAAATTAGCACCATCTAAACAAAGATGTAAAATGTGTTCACACATTATCATATCTCTTATATATCCTATCAACCCAATGCTATGCTAAAATTCTAATTAAGAATAGAAAGATTTGCCAAATCTTTGGTATATGCACCATTTAGAGTAAGATAATGTTACTTTTTGGGTTTAATTTTTTATTCATATCCAAACGTTTAGTTGTACTAACACAAAACTCTTCTATTTTTTTGACCATTCTTAAATACAATTGTGTTCATATTTTCTCAAATAGTACTCATCATTGTCACCCACATAACCTTCTAAATCATGTTATTTTTTCGTATTCAAACTTAACATGTAAAATTGATGAAAATATTGTATTGTTTTGTTGTGTCGAGAAATTACTATTCCTATCCATTTGTTGTATAAATTTCATACTTGATTAAACACCTTAAACTTGTAGAATAAATGTTAATTGATTCTTCGTTTAAAGCACTGATAGTACACAAATTACCCTGTATTGGAATCCTTTATGAAAAACACAATCTTTTGTAGTCACACAATTGAGTCATACTTTTCATACAAAATGTAGTGCACTGGAAATTGTTTTTAATTTTCATATTAGTCTCCAAAAGTCCCTATTTTTCTCACTATTGTTATGCAATAAGTTATATGTTGATATTTAACTGTGAAAACATTATTGCCTTCCCCAACCACTCCTAAGAGCCTTGCCAAAATGTTGATATTTTTTTACCATGGTTTGCCAAAATAACATCTTTATAGTGTTTAAACACCATTAACCACTAGACATTGGGAAGAAGAGTTCACATTACTCGTTAAAGATTTGATCTTGTGGGCATTATTGTATAGATAAGTGCATCATATGACTCAAGTTAGTGTTTGAAATACTTACTTTTCTTGGTGTTAAATTTTCAATCTAATAATTACTATCAAAGTCAAACTTATCAATGTGATTTTCAAGAAACAATTGTTAATGATAACTTTTGAAGTAATAATAAAAATTCAATCCAACATTCACCTGTGCAGGAAAAGGTTTCGACCACGGTTATTTTGGTCATTTCACTTTTATTTAAGAACCGAGACATATCCAGCCGAGGTAAAATGGGGTGATCTTTCTGCCTCGGTTGTCAACCGAGGCATAAAATTGAGCCTTATTATTACCTTGGTTCTAGAGGCAACTAAGGCATAATAGTCATTACAAATTAAAAGAAAATCAGAACCAGAAACCCTAGAGCTTCCACCACCTGCAATCTCACGGCCATTACGTCGCCACAATCTCTACCTCACCACGTCGACAATACACCTACAATCACCGTGCCTAAACGCGAAACCTTCAACGCTGCATTTGTTCAAAGCAAAAACTGATGGTGCACGTATATTCAACCAAAAATGAAGAAAAAGGCAAGAAAATACCGCAAAATCGTGGGGTTAAACAATGGACGACAAGGGCGACGAAGTGGCAGTCGGTTGGTGGCGCAACCGTGTCGGAATAATGGCAAATGATGCTGCTCGACAAAGCGTGACGGAGAAGGGAATGCTACTGCTGAATTCACAAAAGGAAGAAGAAAGGGGAATAGTGCAATCTAATTCAATTTGAAGATTTTTAATCTACTCGAGGCATAAAGTCCCAAAATGACCATTTTGCCTTGGTTTCCAGTCCACCCGAGGCCATATATCTCAAATAAAATAATTAAAAATGATAGTTTTATATCTCAATGTTTTCCAACCGAGGAAAAATAGGTTTTATGCCCCAATTTGGAAGGAATCGAGGCCGATCTTCTTAATTCAAAGAAAAAAAAAATTAAAAGAATGCAAATTTGAAAATTTTGGGGGACATTAGGCCTAAAACATAGGTAAAGAAATTTTTATACTTCAATTTTCATTGAAATTGAAAAATGTCACCGTAAATATACTTATGTTTTTCTTTAACCAAGACACGTTTAAAAGTCCAAATATGCACTCATAATTTAATGAATTATTCCTTTTAATCTCGAAAATGTCCTCGATCTATTCATCTAATTTTATAAAATAGTTCTTAGTCTATATTATAAGGATAAAATATCTATTTATTTTATTTTATTTATTATCATTCATAAGATTCAAAATCGAAACTTTGTTAACGAAGATCTTAGTCGAGTTTTATTTGGATTATTGACACATTAAAATATACCATTTGTTTAATCTTTTATGCTTATGGGATTTTGGTGCATTAAGTTTTTAAAGTCATTATTTTATGTGTTATATATATATATATATATATATATATATATATATATATATATATATTAAAATTAATAACCTAAATCTACCGTTCAAAATCGTAAAGTATCAAAATAAACCTTTTTAAAAGCTAAAAGTACCGAATGAAGGCTTTTAAAATTCATTATGTTAACAGACACTTCAACTAACTCTATTAATTTATTTACGATTTTAGTTAAATATTCAAAATAAATTTATTTGAAAATGCAAAAGATAAATTTCAAAATTTGAAAATTTAATCCACCGCACAAAACACCCAAAGATAAAAGAAGAATAAAATATATTTAGCCATACAAATACGGTATTTATCTTTCAAAGATATTATTCAGAAGTTTAAAATGATTTTAATCACTCAGATTTAGAGACTCAAAACATGATTTTTAAAATTTGTGAACCAAAAAGATTTTTGCAATAAGAAATCAAATTCATTATAAATTTAATGGTTTATTTGGATTCAAAGAAACCACACAAGAAAAAGAATGAGAAAGAGAAAAAACAAAAGAGAGTGCGAAGTCTGATTCAAATATTGTACTTTATTTGATTCAAAGAGAGTGCGAAGAGAAGAAAGTGAAAAAAATATTGTACTTTATTTGATTCAAATAAAAAAAATATTAATATATTTAGAAAATAATTTATAAAAATAATATGATGTAAAAAAAATTTTAATGAATAAATCTAGAGTTAAGAAATTTAAAATTTAAAGAAAAATTATAAATTCTAGTAAATAAAAAAAAATACAGTTTAAAATAATATATTAAAATAAATTATTTTACAAAAATATAAAAAATTAAGTTACTTAAATTTTATTTGTTATTTTAATTATTTATCTAGAAAACAATATATAGAGAGATAGATGATGATTATTTTACTCCTAATCGAGATTTCATTACAAATCTTGGTATTTAAATGAAAAGTTAGGCAACTCATTTGAAATGTCTATTTTTGTTTTTTTCATACATTTAGTACCTTATGGAATGTCAAATAAATTGTCTTCTTCAACAACAGAAACATGTAAAAATAAGTAAAAAATTTATGAAAAGGTCCGAATTTAATTCGATACTTTAAGTTTCCAAAACGAAATACGTGGATTTTACTTTGAATCCAATAAACTAAACAATTGTTGATGAGTTTTCTTTTAAAAATTCATAAGAAATGCAAAAAACCATATTCATATAACAAGTTAATTATGTTAGGATTTTATACAAATAGTTATTTTTTATTTTTTTTTCATTAACATGGTTTATGTAATGAGTGTCTCAAAGTTTTAGACAATGTTAAAATTATATTAACAACATTTGTCCATTTATAAGGAAAGATAAGTGTATACACTTTTGTGATTACTTCTTATAATTTTATAATTTCTAAATCTTCCAATAATATAACACACCATAAACCATTTACCTTTTTTTATTTATTATATAACTTCAATTATCATTTCTCTTTTTCACTGTTACATCATAATATATTTTATTTCTTGTTACTCTGAATAAAGTACAATAAATATTTTTGTTTAAAAATGGAAATATTTTTTACACTCAATATTAGTTTGTATACTTTTAAGATAATTATTATTATTAAAATAATAAAATTATTTTATATTATGAATAGATAACTTATTTTCTCCCGTGATCCTACTATTTGTTCACAAGGTTAAAAATTCCTCTGCGCATGTGAGGATAAATTTCTTTTTTTGTTAGTGGTTTAAAAAAAAATCAAAACTTCACAAAGAAAAGTTCTATGTTTGGATTTTAATTTATTTTTCATATTTTTTTTTATTTGTCAAGAAAGTAGAGACATCTTTCTTTAATTTTTCTCTTATTTTCATTTGTTCAAACAACATATTTTTTATGTTATTTTTTTTTTCACTTCCTATTTTACTTATTATCCAAAAAGAAAATATTAAAGCAAACAATAACTCCTTCATGATCAAAAGTCTTCTTTTCACACCGATGCAATGCACTTACCTTATATTTGGATGAAGAATTTCAACAGTTTTAAGGAATTGAACATAGAATTTTAATTACATGTAATTGAATTTTCTTCATTTATTAAATAGTTTGTTTAGATGAAATAATTAAAATATTTTATATTTCAATTTTCTTGTTTGGAGAAAGCAATTTAATTTTTATTTTAACGCAAACTCAACTCTATCATTGAGTCTAAGTTGAGCTATTTTGATCTTCGATCTGAGATGCCTAGTCTCAATTAGGGGTGATACAACATGGGTTAACTTGTCTCAACCTTCACTCTAGGCTGACTTGGCTTGATCTTCAACACAAGCCAACTCGGCTCAAACTTTGACACAAGCCCATTCGGGTCAACCTTCGCCCTGGACCGACTCGCGTCGTCCATTAGCTTAGACCAACTCAAGTCGATCTTCAACCTAGGTCGACTTTACTCGACTTTTGGCCTGGGTCGACTCGGCTCGACCTTTCATCCACGCTGACTTGGCTTAGTCTTCGGCTCGGGACGACTCAGTTCGACCAATGGCTCGGGCCAACTAGGCTTGACCTTCGACGTAGCTTGACTCAACTAAACATTCGACTTGGGCCAACTTGGCCCAATCTTTGGCCCAACCTAAGTCAGCTCGACCTTCGTGTTCGGCCCACTCAACTTGACCTTCATCCTAGGCCGACTCAGTTTGGCCTTCACCCCGAGTCGTTTTGACTCGATCTTCGATTGGACTGACTCAACTTGAACTACCGCATAGGCCAACTCGACTTGACCAATGTACCAATGGTCCATGCTAACTTGGCCTGACCTTCGGGTTTTAACAACTTCGGTTCGTAACAACTCGATTTGACCTTCGTCTTAGGACGACTTGGCTCAACTTTGTCCTGGCCCTACTACCATCAGTCCGGACTGATTCGATTTGACCTTCAACCATGGTTGACTCAAGTAAACCTTCGATCCAGGCCAGCTGAGCCGACTCTTGTGAAATTTCACAACTTATGGAATTTCAATGAAGAATTTCACAACTTGTGAAATTTTAATTTTCTTATTTTTTAAGTGAATTTCAAATTTTATAATTTTTTTATTCGAAATACCTTCTTAAAATTTCTCAATTTCAATTTTTCTTTTTAATTTCCCCTTCCAAATAAGTAATCTTACTTCCAAAAATTTTAAATTTTCCAAAATAATGAATTACTCTCTTAAATTATTTCGTTCAAATACATAATTATCATTATAACGCCACATAATTACAAAATTCACGTGAAAGCTGACAAACGTTTTTTATTTTTATTGTCAGGAAAATTCGGTTTTAAAAAAGTAAACAAAGTGATAAAGCAAAAGAAATTTCAATTTAATATTGAAATTGAAATTTTAATTTTCATATTTTTTCGATAGTCAATTAATTAAAGACATACAACTTTCTTAATAAATGCTTTTAGAAAAATAAATAAATTAGAATTAATGATTGCAATAAGTGTTAAACATATCTTTAAATAATAATTAAAAATGAATTATTTTTTAACCTTAACTTTTTCAATATAATTTTTTTAAATATAATTAATTTAGTAACTTATTGAATTCGGAGGAAATTTGTTGAAAATACAAATTTGAAATTTGTTGTTAAATGTTGTATTTTTGTATAATTGAATTTGTAATATAAAAATTTATTTTTATCATTAAAATAATAAATAATTAAATATAAATGTAAATATAAAATTTAATTTTCAATATATATATATATATATATATATATATATATATATATATACTCTGAAATCAATTTATATGATATTTATAAAAATGATTTTTTTTATTTGCTTTCTAAGTACAATTTACGTATTGAAAAATATGAAATTTAATATAATGAAACTTTTTACAAAACTAAACATTGAAACATAATGGAAAATACCTTGATTATTATCATCTACCACAACATCAATATTTTTTAAACTATTTTCTTTCTTTTTGTTGAAATGATCAATATGGCTTTGAATAGAGTCACCTTCATGCATTTGCATGATATATAATTGTTTTTCAAGTAGTGACGATTGTAAATTACTTTATCATGTACCAACATTTTTTTTTTCTTCTAAACTTAATGATGGTCTTTTTCAAGGGACTTCTCTTAGAACTTGATGACCTAGTGATATTAGTAGTATGCCATACACATTCTTCATCGTCATACCCTTGATATTTAAAATCATTGGTAACTTTGTTTCTCTTTCCAATGTCAAGATTCTTGTTATATAAGTAAAGCTAATATGTTCATCTTTTATAGGTTGAAATTACCTTTTTCTACTAAATTTCGCTATCTCAAACTTTGTAATACCACCACTTTAAACCAATTACAGTAATTTTTTCTAACATAAAATATATGTAATACAAATTGTATAATAAAAACTTTATTTATGAAAAAAATATACACAAAAGGTAAATCTATCAAATTTTACTCTATAAAAAAATATAATTCTTGTTAATTATGGGAAAAATATGTTTTTTGTCCCTCAAGTTTGACCTAATTTTGGAAATGGTCTCTCATCGAAACTTGATCATTGTTTGGTCCTTGTACTTTCAAAATTATTGTTTTTAGTCCCTATTTTAGGACGACGTTAATAATAACAAACGGCGTGCCACGTATTATTTAATTTTATATAAAAAAAAAACTAGCGTTGGCCTGGCCGACACTTTTCACAAAAACTGGAAAAATATGCTTTTGGTCACTGAAGTTTGAACTTAATTTGGAAATGGTCCCTGAGTGAAATTTGGTCATTGTTTAGTCCCTGCACATTGAATAATAATATATAATAATAATAATACTATACTAATAATAATATATAACTTTTACTAGTATTATTATTATTATATAATAATAACAACAACAATAATAATAATAATAATTATTATATAATTATTAATAATATTAAAATAAATAATAATATTATAACTAATAATAATAATTATATAATAATTATATATCTGTAATAATATAAATAATAATTAATAATATTAATATATCAATAATAATATTAATAATTAATAATATTATTATTTATTAATATTGTTTTTAATAATATATAATAATAATAATTATTATTATATATTAATAATAATAATAATATTGTTATTATTTATTATTAATTTTTTTAATATTAGTAATATTAGTAATTAATAAGATTATTAATAATATTATTAATAATATAATTATAGTACTAATATATAATTATTAATAGTATTATTAATATTATTATTGATATATTAATATTATTAATTATTATTAATATATGATAATATTATTATTAACAATTATATATTATTATTATTACATAATGTTATTATTATTAATAGTAATATTATTATATTTTAATAATGATTTTGCATGTGTAGGGACCAAACAATGACAAAGTTTCAATCATGGATAATTTCCAAGTTAAGTTCAAACTTTAGGGATCAAAAACATTTTTTTTTTAATTTTTGGTGAAAAGCATCGGCTAGGCCGACACTAGTTATTTTATATATAAAAAATGAAATAACACGTGGCACGTTGTTTATTATTTTTAAGGCCGTCCAAAAATAATGACTAAAAACATTGATTTTGAAAGTACAGGGACTAAATAATGATCAAGTTTCGACCAAGAACCATTTCCCAATTTGGGTCAAACTTGAGGGACCAAAAACATATTTTTCCCTTATTTATTTTATTGAAAACCATATTTATGTTGGAAAATTTAGTAAACCATTAATAGTAATAAAAATTTGCAGTTGTAATATCATCTATTTTATATATATATATATATATATATATATATATATATATATATATATATATATATATATATATATATATATATATATATATATATATATATATATACATATATATATATATATATATATATAAAAGAGTATCATATAAAATTTCAAATGCAATACAAATCACCTCTAACCTGAAAATTTTCTTGTCTAGAATATTAAGAAATCGCATTCTTCAAGAGATGATAACGTTGAGATTTTAAAAGAAAAATATTTTACTTTCCTTTTAAACAAGTGTTGTTGAATACTCTTTTTTTCTCACCATGAGTGTGAAAATTTATTTCCCTACTAAGTTTCCATCCTTTTGTGACATATTTTCTTCTACTTTTCCTTTTCTTTTCAAATGAACCCTTTGCTCGCATATGCTATGCGTGGTTTGAAAAGTCATTTCAGTCATTCAAATTTCCTTCGAATAAAAGTGGTACATGTTGGTTTTTCTTTCTCTTTTTGAATTCAATTCCCGTCTTCTTACAAAACGCGCCCTCTTATTTTTCTTTCTATATTAAATTTTACAGCAACTTAAATTTTTAATAAAATAAATCATATATATAAATTACGTGATGCCAGAGCAGATCGTCATTTAAAATCAAAATAGATTTAAATAAAATTATATAATCTTTAAAAGTTAGTTACAATTATACCTGAGGGACTGAAAATGAAGTGTTCATTAAGATTACAAGTACATTTAACCTAAAAATTAATCAATATTAATCGGATTACTATTTTAGTGAATGTCAGAAAATTGAAATGTCATTGTTGTAGTTGGATTAGCTGGTGCAGTCAGGAGGGTGAGTTGGATGTTTCAAATCGAAAGGACCAATGTAAATAAATAAAATAAATTATTATCTCTTTTATTTTTCACTTTTTCTTTCTGTGCCCCCACGGTTCTACCACTCTTCCATGTCATCGTAACGCCAACGCCACCACGAGATTACTGAAAATTGGAATAATTAATTAAATTAATTAAAATATAATTATAATTAAAAAACATGTTTAGTCTTCACGGATTAAACGCCACATCGGAGTTAACACCTGCTTTATAAGGTAAAACCCTTTTCGTTGTTCTCACTCATCATTTCTCTTCCTTCCTACATTCTCTCTCTAAAAAGAAAGGAAAAGAAAAGAAAAGAAAGGGAAAGAAAAAGAAGAGAGTGTAGGTGGAGAGAGTGCGCACTGCAGACAGATCTGGGAGAAGACGATGGGACACAACCAGAACCAGAGATCTCTGATCTACGCGTTCGTCTCTCGCGGCACCGTGATTCTTGCGGAGTACACCGAATTCAGCGGCAACTTCAACACCATCGCTTTTCAGTGCCTCCAGAAGCTCCCTGCCTCCAACAATAAATTCACCTACAACTGCGACGGCCACACCTTCAATTACCTCGTCGACAACGGATTCAGTGAGTACTTCTCCTGCAGATCCATATAGCACAAATTCAATTCGAGCAAACGCGCTTTGGTCAAATGAATTGAAAATAGAAATAAAATTTAAATGAAACTAAATGAAATGAAATTCGTGTTGCTGTGAATTGTTTTCGGCGCTGAATTCAAAGTATCTGTCACTTGCACTCGCTTTGTGTAGCGTATTGTGTTGTTGCGGATGAGTCGATTGGGAGACAGGTGCCTGTGGCTTTTCTGGAGCGCGTGAAGGATGATTTTATTGCTAAGTACGGCGGTGGGAAGGCGGCGACGGCAGCCGCCAACAGCCTCAACAAGGAATTCGGGTATTGAGTTTCTGCTGTGTGAGCTTGAGATGCTAGATTTGTTGTGATTGTGATTTCTGTTGCTTGGGGGAAGGTTGTACGTGGTCTGATTTGTGCTTGCTGCAGGTCCAAGTTGAAGGAGCATATGCAGTACTGTGTCGAGCACCCTGAAGAGATAAGCAAGCTTGCTAAGGTGAAAGCTCAGGTTTCTGAAGTTAAAGGTGTCATGATGGAGAACATTGAAAAGGTAAAGATGCTTATTCAGAAGAGTGTACTGCGTAAATTAAATAGATCTAGCATTAATCTTTGTAGATCAAGTTTAGTTGTACTGAGAAATTTCAAGAGTTGTGTGTTAGAGGGAAGTATAATAATTGTGGTTTTGTTTGGATTTTTTAATAATAAAGACAATGGGATCTTTGAGAAAACTTAAACGTTACTTAAACCTCATGTATGGCACTGTTAAAATAGTCTGGCCAGCATTCTCTTGAATATACGGCATTGTGGTCGTGCTGTATTGAAGATGGAGTGTTTAGAGTGACACGCTACTTTTAACTGCCGTGATATGTGCATGAACCAGGGCGACTCCCTCATATCGGCACATTGTTATATTTATTTCTTGCCATTTTTCGTAAAAAAAAAGTAAGTAAATTCGAATTTATAAAAGCTTAAAATCTTAAATGAAAATAAGTTAAATGAATACTACTGACTGCAACTTCATAAATTATTAGAGTCCATTGCTAGGTTTTCCTTCTTAAGAGTAGGATCTTCACATACGGGGTTGTTCCAGGAATAATATAAGATCTAATGGGAAAAACTATTGGATGCAATCTCAGAAGTTTTTTTTTTTGGTTTACCATCCAATCAATTTTTTTCTAAATTGAAATATGATAGGATCTAATCTAAAATGTTTTGAATTATATTTTTGTTGGTTAGGACAAAATGAGTCATTTTTTATCTGTTTTACTCTTTTTTTTTTTTACAATAACATTTACATAAAGTACATAATTTATTTGGTAAAAGAAAAGAAGCATAAAACAATTTTAAGCTAATAAATTTATATATCCTAAAATAATAAAATGTAATTTAGATGATACGATCATAGAGTAAACAAACCAGTAATTTCGTAAATGCATATATTGTATAAATATAGTTGATAAACTAATTTCATAAATAAAATCATGTGTTTATATATTAATGTGGTTTGGATTGGATTATAGTAGTCATTAAAATTGGAGCCAAAATCCAATCCATTAAAAAATTGCTACATTTTGGCTTTTGTATTTTTGGTTTTTTGTTGCTGTTTACACTGAATTGGATCAGTTTGTGAGCATTCCTTCTCCAACGTCCAGCTGCCACTTATTCACAGTTACACAGCCACTTACTCACTTTATGCATGTCTTATTTTGGTATATCTTTGTTCTAATTCTTCTGAAAGCAAGGCTTCATTCATTCCCAATTATGTGGTTCCAAAGACAAAGAAGAAACAAAGGGATATTTATTAGGATCACTCAAAGAATTATGATTTGATGCATGAAGTGAATGCTTCCTTCTGTATGCTTACCTGACGAAATAATACCTTTAAATAGGCAAAAATTACACAACAAATGTAATTAATGTTCAATTTCCACATTGAAATGTGGTGGTTTGCTAGGATGAACTACCAATTAGTAGGAACGCAAGGAGTTATGACTTGTGAATTGTGGTGGTTGTTTATGTTTTATGTTAACTTTTCTAGGTATTATCTTCTCTATAGATTCATAGTGAGACTCAATTATGACTGATGATTTTTGTTGAGATGGTTAGGTGAACTTTGTTAAGTTGTAGTTTAAAATTTTAACATTGAGAACTTTTCACCATAAAATACAACAAATGGACTAGGATTCATATTTGTAATCTTGAAATTTTATTGAATACAAGTTGAAAGATAAATGGGGTTTTTGTTTATATACAAGTAGTTGGTTACCTAAGGGAAAAAGGAAGGTTCATCCAAACTGGAGTCAGAGAGGAGCTAAGAAAATTTTAACTTAGTAGGTTCACCATCCCTTTTTCACATTGAACCTCATTTCTCACATTGGTTTTTTTCATGAGGTTTTGTGAATGGTAAGTACTCCAATTCTAGATTGAGAAAGTAAATGTAGATGTCTCTAGCGATCTTTCTTGTGAGCCGTGGTCTTTCTTTTGTGGACATCTTGAAGTTGGGCAAAGGGGTTCTCTATTTGTATGGACGATGGTAATGGTCTCCTACCTCTGGTTTACTGATGATTCTAGAATCCTTTCTGAAGCAGGATTTTGACTTGTGTATTCATTTTTCTATTCTAAGTTCCTGGAGACTATTAGCCTATTACTTTCTTAATGTGAATCTAGCTAAAATTAGTCCTGACTGAAAGCTAGATTCTTTGATAGGCCTCCAACTTTAGTTCATTGTACCAGAGGGGAGGCAGGAAATGAAGGGAATCATGTTTGAGAAATCCATTTTGGGGTAAGGGAAGGTCTGAACAGAATGGATAAGTGGGAGCTGGACATTGGAGAAGTGTGTAAGAAGCAAGGAAGAGAGGGGAATATCAAGGGCAGAGCGGGAGGAGGTGGGTTTGTTAAATCTGTGAAGGGTATTATTGGAAAGCTTCGGTCTATGGGCTTGGGTGGCATTCCATTCCTTTTCTTGTTTCTCTTTTTTTCCATCAGCCTCTTCCAGTTTTTCTTTGTTTTATCACTGTAATTAGATCACTGCTCTATCATTGATCTTGTAATACCTACGATGACGCCAGTTCCAAACACCTAGTGTGATTTCTTCTTGAAGAAAATGTATATGTAATTTATACTTTAGGAGAGTTTTGAAGACACAAAAATTGAAATTTGGAGAGAAACGGGATGTGATCATGTTGGAAAGGAAAGACCCATTTTTTATCCAATAAGAATCTACCATGTTAGTTATAGGACTCAAATTATATTTGGTAATACGTGTCTCCTTTCCAACACAATCATATCATGTTCAAAATAACAAGAAAGGATCCGAGTGCCTTTAAGTAGTACACTTTTTTTTATGTCAAATAAACAAGCTAAGATTTTTTTTTGGATTTGTAGTAGTTAATCCCCTCTACAACTACCAATTACTTATTCCTCTGCATTCTTAAATTGTGCATTTCAATAATGGAGTGTGTTTCTGTGCTTTTTCTAATTTCTATGCCACATAATGATATACGTTATAACATGTGTATGGAATAGAAAATCAGAGATTAAACCATACATACTAGAAGAAAATAAGTAAAGGAAAACATAAAGTAGTCAGTATTTTGCTATGCAATACCTTTGATCGGATTATGTAATGCAGAAGGACATCTATTCAGGTTATGTTGACATGCTCGTACTTTAATGTAGGTTCTGGACAGAGGGGAAAAGATAGAGCTTCTGGTAGACAAGACTGAAAATCTTCATCACCAGGTTAGTATGTCATACCTGTGCATCTGCCTTTTATTTGTATTGTATTTCAAATGTCATGAACTCAGAACTTTTCTTCCATGCTTCAAGATCATAAATGAATGTTTTCTTATCTTATGGGCTCTTATTTGTATTTTGGTGAACTACTCTTTTGCTTTGATCCTGTAGTATCTCTCCTGGTAAGATCTACCTCCTTCTACACCTCAAAGAAAAAGGGTGGAGATTGAAACGGAATGAAACATATTATTGATATTTTAAAAATGAACTGTTTTTGCTTCCTGTTTACTTTTGGCCATTTTTTGTTCAGGCACAAGACTTCAGGAATTCTGGGACCAAAATCCGTAGAAAAATGTGGCTGCAAAACATGAAGATAAAGCTGATTGTGTTGGCAATTTTGATAGCCCTGATCCTCATAATAGTGCTCTCTGTTTGCCGTGGGTTCAATTGTGGAAAATAAGCACGGAGTCATTTGACGTTGTTGTGATTATATGTGAGGAAAAGATGTGGAATGAATGGATGACATGATTTTGTATGTAGTAAAAATATGGGATCTCTTATATTTTTCATTTTAAGGATTTTACAGTACCATATAAGAATGCTTTTGGAAATATTAATTTGTTTGTCAATTGTAGTTCCATTTTCATTCACTCCACCCATCTTCTCATCATCATTCTTGTAATTTTACTTATTTAGAGTTCACACCAGTTCAGTGCAAGTTCAACTATTTTCCAATCGCACTTCGAATTCAATAAAATGCTATATATTTTCTTTCTGCAAATGTTTAGGCTTTTGGAAAAATACAATTTAGTATATGTTAGAGCATTTAAAATAGGAATGAAAGTTTTTAATATCATTTAAAGTACATAATTTGGAATTTATTTTTCATATTTCAGCTAGTTTAATTATTATGGAACATCTTATAATGTTTAATCATAGAATAATATTTTCAGAATAAATTTAAGATATGCTAATATTATCGGAATGATTTAAAATATATTTTAAAATGTTGGTTTTGAAAACAAAATTTTGAATCTTCCAAAACCGGTTAGTTTTTAGAATCTTTTCAAAGTTTCATCCAGCTAAACATTATTAAACTGACGACTTGGCAAGTGACATGATTACTTTATAACTTGGGAAAGTAGAAAGTGGTTCGAATTTCAATTTAGTTGACATAGAGATGGTAGCCATAAATGTTAAGACAATAGTATGGTGAAGACACCACAATAGTATCGTTGACATGATTACTTAATTTTATATATATATATATATATATATATATATATATATATATATATATATATATATATATATATAAATTTTTTATTTTTATTTCTTTTGCCTCCCTTTAACTTTTGAAAACCACTTTCATTGAGATGTCCAATTGTAAGTAATGCTCATACTCATCTTGCAAGTTATTAATAGGATAAGGTACACCGCATTTCAAAAATAGGTGAAGGTACAAAGGATAATAAAATAAGGTAATTAAAATCACCAATGGGAGTGATAATTTTAATGAGGAGGTAGATTAAATTTCAATTGCATTTTTGTAGTGGGCGAGATTTATTTTGTACTATATATGACTAACCTATCCTCGGAACTAACATGAACTCTTATGAATCAAGTATGTGTCACTTTATTAAGTCAACATGTGTTTAGTCTCTATTCATTTGATTAGGATGACACTATATTAACTATGGTGGCCACAATGATACACTATCAGCCATAGGAATTGGGACTTATGGCCTAGATCCACCCAAGTAAGGGTCTATTTGCATCTATTATATATCTAAGACAATCTTAGTATAGGTAAATTATTGAAATAGATATTTTAATTTATTGACACGTGTTTAAAATTGAGGGTATTTTTGTCTTTTTGATGTTGTTGTGTTTGTACCGTTCGAAAGTCTTTTTTAAATACTGATTGACGTTGTCTGACAGCAACATCCTTCTTCTCCAAGACAATCAGCTTTCTCGAGATTAGTTTTTATTTTCTTCTTCTTCTTCTTCAATCCTTCTTCTTTCTTCTTCTTCATACCAAGTTAGTTTTTTTTTTTTTTTTTTTTTTTTTTTTTTTTAATTTCTGGCTTGTTGTTGTTGAATGTTGATTGGATTTTTGCTTGATCAAAGTTATTTTTTGTTGTTGTTTCTTTTTTCTTATATTTGTCGTTGTTCTTTCTTTTTTCTTCTATTTTTTATTTTATTTCTTCTTCTTCGTAGATCTTTATTCTTTCTTTTTCTTTGTACTCTGTTAAACTTTTTTTACTTCGTGTTGATTGTTTGTCATGAAATGTTTAATTTTTGCAATATTTTTCGTCCTGGACATGTTTTAGTGTTGTTGATGGTGTTATTGTATTTATATTTTTGTACTTGGTAGACCTATTACTGTGTGTTGACGAAAAGGTTCAAGTTTTTGTTTTTAGAAGGTATTTTTGAACAAAATCTTGAACATGTTTTGTTGTTGTTGATGGTATTGTTATAATTTTTGTATACTTTGAGAGTGTTCTTGAGTCTGCCATTGTTCTGCAACGATTTAAGAGTGAATTTAGAGTGGAATTGTGTGGGAGATTGACGTATAGGAGCTGAATTGAGAGAAAGCCAAATGGAAGGTCAATGGTGATCATTAGAAGCTCTCAAGTAATCCACTTTTAAGCAAGGAAACCAGGTTAAGGCAGCCCAAATTCACCACGCCGCTGCCGCTGCTCACTGACGTCGCCATTGCGCTGCCATTACCTCGCCGGTGCTGTCGCCTCGCTGCTGTCGTCGCCTCTCCGCTGCCACCGTGGGTCGGAGTTCCACCGTCACCTCTCTCCCCCAAATTCACCACGCCAATTGCGCTGCCGCTGCTCACCGACGTCGCCATTACGCTGCTGTCACCTCGCCGCTGTCGTTGCCTCGCCGCTGCTGTCGCCTCTCCGCTGCCATCATGGGTCTGAGTTCCACGTTCGAAGATCGTATGGGTTCCACGTCGAAGCGGCTCTGTCTTCTCACCGGCCACCGTGTTCGTCGACCCTGACCTTGGTTTTGGTGAGTTTAATTCATTCTTCTTCTTGCCATTGTTATCGCTGCTAGGTTTTCTCATTGGTTTTTTATTTGTAAGGAATTGTATTATGGATTGCCGGTGCCGTCACCCTCGCTGGCCAACCACTGCACTGTTCGACCCTCACCCTCATTTTGGTGAGTTTAATTCATTGTGGTTTACCGAATGTTGATCGCTTGTAGTTGTTCTCACATGGTTTTTTGTTTTGTAAGGGGTTGTGTTCGGTCTTCCCACGTTCGTTGGTCCACAAAGCGCTGATTTTGGTCCCAGAGTACTGATCTTGTGGTGTGTTTGCGAGATAGGAGCCATTATAAGGTGTGTTTGCCGATTAATTCTATTTTTGGTTTAATTATTGTTGATTGATGCTTAGTCCAAATTGAGATTGGTTGAATTGTTATATGCATTTGGATTGGTTCTGTTTTTGGTTTGATTGCTAATTGATGCTTAGTCTAAATTGAAATTGTCTGAATTGTTATTGGTTCTGTTATTGGTTTCATTTCAACAATCTATACCACCTCATTTATTTTGATAATAACAGTGTAATTCTAAATGAAAAGCTTGTACCTGTAATGGGATTTGATTGCTAATTCTATTAAACTCTTATACTGCATTGTGATGCCTCCATGAATAGATATCATGAATCTGATGATGGTATTTTGGTGTAGACACATTAACTTTTCACAATTTTGGTTAGGAATAGATATCATGAATAAATAACCCAAACTTTTGCATTGTTTCATTAACCCATATCCTTTTTACATTACTGTCATGTAACCCAAAATTTTGCTTAAAATTTCCCATATATTGATCTTGAGACTTCTTTTTTCTTTGGGTCAATTGAATATGAAAAAGTCAACTCATGGTCAACTTACCAAATTTTCAGCCAATTTAGTGCATCTTTTGCCATTCTTTTTGTAAGTTTTTTTGCCCTTCGTTCACTATTTATGCATCAAAAAATGCCACACAAGTTAATCACTCTAATTGAATGAAAAAAAAAACATAAACGAAGTTTTTTAAGTAGACTAGTTATGCACAAACTAAGTCACACAAGTTTGGGTCTCCACACATCAATTTTCGTGCAGCATGTTATTCCAGTCTTTTACATCACTTTTCATCATTCATTTACCAATTAGAAGGTGTTTGTTCCATTGCTTCATATTTCCTTTGCTGATTTGGGATGTCTTAGCTCATTTTCACCATTTTTCTAGTTCATTTTTTGGGTTTTTACTAGGAAAATTCGAATTAACTTGTTAATTCTGAGTTCTCATCTGTTCTCAGCCTTTCTTTTGGTAATTAGAAGTTGTCCAAGTAGTTCTATAAGAGTTATGTGCACTAGTTTACTTAATTTCTAAATTTTTGGAGTTTTAGGGTTTAGTGGTAGTTTTAGGTCTTAGGTAGCTAGATTTTGAGTTGTAGTCAGTTTTAGCAGTTTGAGCTGTTTTCTATTCATATTTTGCCATTAGAAACATGTTAGGATAGTTAGATTAGACTTCCATAGGTTAGCTTAGTACATGCATACACAAAAGGGTCAATTTTGTAGACTAGTCTTGGTTTTAGGTAGTGATTTTTGGTAAATCATTTAGGAGATAGTTTGTGACTTAGGATTAAGTTTTCTGACGTCATTTTAACCTTGTCTAGGTACTTTAGTGGTAGTTCTACACATGCTTTAGCATAAACTTAGTATTAGCCTACTTTTAGGGTGTCTTTAGAGGTTTTAGGTAGTGAAATTTTGAGTTTTAGGTAGTATTTCAGTTTTGAGTTGTTCCTTAGGATCCTTTAGTCATTTTAACTTTTTTGAGTAGGTGCTTGGTCCTGTTTATACCAATTTCGCATCATAGATTTTAGATTAGAGGAAAAAGGCAAAAAGTCAACTTTTGGTCAACTTTTCAGCTTTTCAGCCAAGTTACAACATTCTTTCTTTGTTTTTGTTATTTTTTCTGTCCTTGGTTTACTTTTTCTGCATAAAAATCGGCCACACAATTTAGTCACACTAATTCAATGAAAAAAATAATGAAGTTAGGTATTTAACTAGAGTAGAGATTCGTAAACTAGCCATACAAGTTATCTCTACCTCAATTTTCGTTTTCCTTGATAATACAATGATGTTTATTTGCATTTTAGATTGTAAACTGAAATAAACTGAAGTTTATTTGCAAATTGTATAACAGATTCAACCAACCATTGCTTATGCTTGTTTATTTGGGTAGATGTTATGTTTGTTTTGATATATTCATTTGCATGAAGACTAATATTTATTTATGCACTATGATAGGGGAGGAAAGGGTGAGGGTGGATCTGGAGGTAAATCACAGTAGCAAGGAAGGATTTCCCTAAAAGGTTGCCTAGTACCTTTTGTGAAGTATAATTTATTTCCACCTGATGTGATTCTTGCCAAGTATTATCATGCTGCTGATTTAAGTAGTTAATGAACTATATTAATGTAGTCAATGAAAATGTAAAGTAAGTGTCTAACAAAGTTTTAAATGATAAAATGTTCCTTAAAATAAAGTCAATTACTAAAAAAAAAGGAAATCAAAATTTGACTATAATACTTAAAAAGAGACTACTAAAGACAAGAACAAAGAGAATTTTAACTAAATTGGTCTGCATAGTCATGGGACTTGCATTCCAATTAGGACATTGTATCATGGTTAGTATTTGGAAATCTTACTTAATCAGTGAGATATATCCCAACAATGTCATGATCTTAAGAAATACATGGGGACATATATGTCTCTACTTTATTTCAATTCTCCCCATTAGAATCTAATTTAAACCATTTATTATGGTATAGAACATGGGCGAACCTCCTTTGAATCGTGCATGGATGTATGATCGTTGTTATAGTGGTAGAAAGGGATTGAAGGAGTCTTTTGTCTTAGGCGTTGAAGAGTTTGTTCGAGTAGCAAGGCAGTCTAGATATTTTGAACTTGAAGGTGGGATTAAATGCCCTTGCATTAAGTGTGACTGTACAAGGATTTTGGCAGATGAGATTGTAAAAGTTCACCTTTATAAAAAAGGGTTCATACCAAATTACTGGATTTGGACATTACATGGTGAAGATATGCCAATTGTTGATTTAAATGAAGGTGATAATTTTCTCCCTAGAGAGGGTGTACATACTGCTGAAATGGAGCAATTGCGTGACATGGAAGAGATGGTCAATAACGCTTTATGTCAATTTCAATCAAACCAACAACCCAACGGCACTAACTTAGAAGAGTGTCCTAATGAATCCACACAAAGGTTTTATAATTTGTTGGCGGGGGCAAATCAACTTTTATTTGAAGGGGCAAGAGACTCTAAATTGTCAATATGTGTTAGACTTCTATCTTATAATTCTAATTGGAATATTCCCAACCAATGCTTAGAGGCTTTCACCAAACTTTTGTTAGATCTCACACCACCAAATATGAGCTTGCCAAAGAGTTTTTATGACGCTAAGATGTTAGTATCAAAGTTGGGATTGGAGGCTAAGAAGATTGATTGTTGTGTAAGTGGTTGTATGCTCTTTTATGACAATGATAGTGGAAAAAGAGATGCAGCATTGCTTGAATGTAAATTTTGTCACAAACCAAGATATCATCCACTTCATCAGGGATCAAGGCGCAAAAAACCAATCGTAGTTAAGTCAATGTTCTATTTGCCTATAATCCCAAGATTACAAAGAATGTTTGCTTCTATGCAAACCGTGCCACATATGACTTGGCATCATGGAAACCAAAGCCAAGGCATGTTACGCCACCCATCTGATGGTGAAGCCTGGAAACACTTTGATCGTAAACATCCTACCTTTGCATCTGATCCACGCAATGTGCGACTTGGTCTATGTTCAGATGGATTTAACCCTTGCATTTAGGCTTCATCTTCACCATATTCTTGTTGGCCCGTGATTGTTACTCCATAAAATCTTCCTCTTGAAATGTGCATGTCAAAGCCTTATATGTTTTTGAGTTGTCTTATACCAGGGCCATCCAATCCAAAGGCCTCTATTGATGTTTACTTGAAGCCTTTAATTGATGATTTGAAGAAGTTGTGGGTTGGTATCTTGACCTATGCTGTTTCAAGGAAACAAGATTTTATGATGAGGGCATGTTTGATGTGGACTATTAATGACTTCCCTGCTTATGGGATGTTATCTGGTTGGGGCACACATGGTAGATTAGCTTGTCCGCATTGCATGGAGCACAATAAGTCATTCACGTTAAATTATGGTCGCAAAAGTTGTTGGTTTGACTCACATCGTAGGTTCTTACCTAATGACCATCCCTTTAGGAGAAATATTAAAGCCTTTCGAAAAGGGCAAGTTGAAATAGATGAGCCACCTCCTAGGTTGACACCATTACAAGTTTGGAGAAGAGTGAAACATTTTCCAAAAGTCACTGAAAATGGTGTAACACGGATAGATGGATATTGAGAGTGGCATAATTGGACAAAAAGAAGCATGTTTTGGGATCTTCCATATTGGAAAGATAATTTGTTAAGACATAATCTTGATGTAATGCACATAGAAAAAAATTTCTTTGAGAACATATTCAATACTGTTATGAATGTGATGGGAAAGACAAAAGACAATGAGAAGGCAAGAAGGGATTTAGGATTGTATTGAAAGCGAAAAGACTTGGAGTTGAAGGTTCAAGATAATGGGAAAATATTAAAGCCTAAAGCGAATTACACTTTAACTCCAGATGAAGCTAAATCAGTTTGTCGGTGGATAAAGGAACTTAAGATGCCAGATGGTTATAGTTCCAACTTGGCTAGATGTGCTGATGTTGAAAAGGGAAGAATCCATGGAATGAAAAGTCATGATTGCCATGTATTCATGGAGTCATTACTTCCTATTGCATTTAGTGCTTTGCCCATTCATGTTTTAAATCCTCTTACTGAAATTAGCCACTTTTTCAAAGATTTGTGCTCTGCAACATTAAAAGAGGAATCCCTAAGAAGAATGAAGGAAAATATTCCAATTATTCTCTGCAAATTAGAGAGAATATTCCCTCCTGGATTATTTGATTCCATGGAACATCTCCCTATTCATCTCCCCCATGAAGCATTGTTGGGTGGACTAGTGCAATACAGATGGATGTATCCTTTTGAAAGGTACTAAAGGACCTCCCTATTCATATTTATAATTAATTTTGTCACCAATTTTTTTCTTCATGATGTATTTTTTTATTTGTATAGATTCATGGGTGATTCAAAACGATCAATAAAAAATAAAGCAAGAGTTGAAGGTTCTATTTGTGCATCTTATTTACACCGTGAGACAACATACTTTTGTTCTCATTACTTCAACAACTTCATGTTGTCACCACGCAATTGGAGGAATGAAGTTGAATGTCAAAGAGATGTGTCAACGTTGTCTATTTTTCAGCAACAAGGTCGACATGTAGGGAGAGAATCGATTCATTGGCTAACTGATGCCGAGTTCAAATATGCTCATGTTCATGTGTTAATCAATTGCACTGAAGTCAAACCATATCTTGAGTAAGTTATATCCTCCTTTGTTAACAAATTTGTGGTCAATTATATGTAAGCCTATAATTAATTTACCATTGCAATCTATTTTCACCATCTCATTCCTTACAGGCTTGCAAATACCTGAGAGCAGTGCTTCTGCTCGTATTCATTCAGAGTTTCCTGAATAGTTCCAATATCAAGTATGTATTGTACCATTAATTATGCAACAAATGGATTTTAATGTATCGTAATTTTACATCTATCTTTCTATACTTGTAGGTTTATAACGAGCCATTAAGTGTTAGAAACCAAGACCTAAGGGATTTGTCAAATTGGCCAATGAAATGTGTCAAAGAATGGCACACATACTTCATGAATGGGTACAAGTTCCATACTAACGCATGGAGCAAAGGGAAAAAGACTATAAATAGTGGTGTTCATGTGAAGGGCCTTACCGAAGGAGGTGAAGATGATTTTTATGGGATCATTCATAGAATATATGAACTATAGTACAATACTTCTAATAAACCGAAGAAAGTTGTACTTTTTTTGTGAATGGTTTGATCTCTCAAGAAAAGGTACAAGAGTAGATCCTAAATATAACATTGTGGACATTCACATGACTTCAAGGTACCAACCATTTGATCCATTTATTTTAGCATACAATGTTAGACAAGTATATTATGTACAATATCCACGATATCGAAAAGACAACCGTGGTTGGTGTGTTGCAATTAAAACAAAGCCGAGAGGTCGCATTGAATCAAATGAGGTGGAAGATGATGTCCCTTACCAAGTTGATGAAATGTCCCATGTGAACGAAGTAATTGAAGTAGAACATGTATCAGGATTTCATCACATATAAGGTCATGATGAAGAGTTGGAATAGCAGTAGGAGGAAGAAGAAGAAGAAGATGAAGAAGAAGAAGAAAAAGAAGAAGAAGAAGAAGAGGAGGAGGAGGAATATCTAGATGAAGAAGAAGATGAAACTGAAGAAGAAGAAGTGGAGGAAGAGGAGGACGACGATGAGGGTGAAAGTGATGATAATAACTAACTTTGTCTTTTTTGTTTTAGTACTTAACTTTTTAATATGTTTTTTTTTCATTTCATTAGAACTTTTTGTTGTTGTACTTCAAGTTGTGTAATATGTCTAATGAGTAGTTATTAAATTGGTATATTTGTTTATTATTATACACCATCTTAATTTGTTTGACACTTAGATCCTATACTCCATACACCATGTCATCGGAAGATCCACCTCAACCACCCCCAGTTGACAAGGGGAAAGGTATTGCAAAAACAAGAAAGAGACGTAATAATTATGTGCTTTGGATTTCAGTCAGACCCATCACCCCTACCCCGGGCTTACATATGCCATCCTTATCTTCCCCACCTCCACCCACAGGGTTACATAACCCAACATCTATCCCGACGATTCATATGTCGTCCTCCTCTTCTCAACCTCCACCCACAGGGTTGCATACCCCTGTTGTTGCTCCCAGGCCCCCTTCTGTACCACCCTCCCATATATCATCCTCATCTTCCTCAGCTGCACACACTGGGTTACATACCCCTTCTACAGACATTGGAGCATCCCCATCACCTCATACTGTACCATCCCCAGCCTCCATTAGTGGCCCATCTTCTACCGTTGGTCAGCAGTTTGCACCATCCCCAGTTGCAGGTGATATAGTTGCCCCACAACCTATGGTTGATGCTGATTTAGATGCAGAACCTGACCCTCCTCTGCAGGACCGCCCAATGATTGAACCTGTCGATCGAGGGTAATATTTAAATTCAATTATTCTCATTGTTTATATTATGTAATTCTTTCATTTTCTGACAATTTTCCATGAATTGTAGGTTTGTTCCATCTATAGTTGCTTCACAGGCTATCACAAAGACAATCAAGCAACAATTTCTTAATCCTTGGCCATCATGGGGATCAATACCTGAAAAAGACAAGGAAATTTTCTGCCAACGTTTCAAGGTAACGTGTTCTAACTTATTATATAGGTAAATTAAGTTGTTAACTACTATTCCATGTTTAATATACTTATAATGTTTTATATGTTTAAATTGTGTTATAGAGGAGAGTTCAGTGGGCACCAGAGCATGAAATTGCCATTAAGAGAAATTTCAACAGCAGAGCTTCCCATCGTCTATCTGAGCTGTTTAGAGATGCTAGAACGGCTAGAGAAAGGCTAGAATGGATTCCTAATGATGTGTGGACAAGGCTGCTAGAACATTGGAATTCTCCAAGTTATTGGAGCAAATGTATTGCAGCAAAAAAGAATAGGGCTTCTGAAACAGGTGGGACCCTACACACAGGTGGATCCATTACCACTTACGAGCATGCCCTTCGTATGGTAAACACATTAACTGTTTGTATTTGTCACATTTGAACTACATTTTTAAAGTTTGAAATCAAATCAAATCTAACTCTATAACATTTTGTTGCAGGCACGTGAGTTGGGACGCCATGTGTTTCTCGATGAAGTCTTTCAGCAGACACATATCTAGAAGGGTACTGGTGAGTATGTGGATGAGAGGTCTAGGAAGACAAATGTAAGTCTCTTTTACTGTTCAATATTATTTACTCTTAAATGTATCCACCCCAGAATAATAATTGTTAATTTTTTACTTACAGGAAGAATTTCAGACTAGGCTTTCTCAAGTTAGATCTGAGGTTTCCTTATGTGCTGATGGAACACAAGAGCAGTCCTCTATTGATCCTACATAGGACGAGAATATCAGGACTAGGTGTTGGATTGAGACAGTAGGAGGGAAAAAGAAAGGAAGACTTTATGGGGCTCGTTAACTTGTTTCAAAATATACAGGTCCAAATGAAAACATGAACCAAGTACCAGCTTCTTCCTCTTCTAATACTAAGGACCTCACTAATATTAGGCAGCAACTTTCACGCAGCCTAGAGGAAAATGAGCAATTGAGGTCTGAGTTTCGATCCTTTTAGTCACTAGTCCTGCAATATCTCCCTCCTGATGCTCAGGCTTGTCTTCAGCAGCCACAGCCATAGCCATAACCACAACAGCCAAACCCTACTCAACCAAACTCTGAAATCCCTCCACCCCATTCTCAACAACAAAATAATGAAGAGGACGATAACCTAAATGAAGAATCTTCTCCTGATTATGAAGATTATTAGCTTTTCATCTTCTTAAGAAAAACTTTGTTCTAAAAAACAAACCAACCCAGACCAAATTTTTTAGCTTACCGATGAAATTACCGAGGTCACATATCCGTCGGTTATTTACCGACGGAAAGGACGACGGATATTTCTGTTGGTAATTACCGGCGAATTTCAACAATCCGTCGGTAAATGATTACCGATGAGTAGTTTACCGACGAATATTTTGCCGTCGAAAGTTCGTCGGTAAAACATCATTACTGACAGATTATAGCTATTACCGACAGATTCTGACCGTCGGTAATTAACATTTTTCTGATAGTGTCTGTAGGAGATGTTATTTGTAGAGGTCACATCAAAGACCACATTTTACATGATCATCGCTAAACACACGCAGATAGGGTGAACTTAACAGATAAAACATATACATAAAGCTTACAGATATATAAGCATATAACCACATGTATACACAACTTTAACATCTCACATTGTTCCATTTTTTAATTCCTACCATCTAAGCCCCAATCAGATTATTCGTGTTCTACATCGTCTAATGAATTACTTCAAGGTGACTTACTGCCATACCTATCGGCCACAACCGATAGAGCACGTGCGGGAAAACATGCTACGGATCATACACCGTAACGGCAGGTAGAGTTCCCATATACGAACATAGTCCGTATCATCCCAAGACTACCAAACTCATCAGCCAACAACTGAGGAGGGCAATCTAACTGGACCCATCCGTACTGGCCACAACCAGCACACTCACACCGGTAACACTCGCCAACCCGAGCCACAACTCAAGGGTTCCTCGTGTTCATCCGCCATCTCGAGCCACAACTCAAGAGATGCTATTCCGAGCCACAACTCAAGGAATACCACGTGCTTAACCCCTATCCCGAGCCACAACTCAAGGGATACGTTCTGAGCCACAACTCAAGGAACACCAGCAATCCCACCTTTAAAGCACCACTAGTCGCGTTGTAGATCACAAGTACAAAACCACAATTCCAAGCTGCAGCAGTACAAATCGCCTGGCAGATGAACTTCTTCTCAAGCAGATCCTCAATCTGTTTCTTTAATTCAGCTAACTCAGGAGGGGCCATCATGTACGACGCCATAGAAACTGGCCCAGCGCCAGGGATGAGATCAATAGAGAAATCCACATCCCTGCTAGGCGGCAACTCTGGAATCTCATCCGAAAATACATTTGCATATTCCTCCACTACCGGAATCCTGCTGATTTTCTCGGCCGTACTCATCTTCTTCGCATGAGCCACTATCATATAGCATGTAGCTCCAGCCTCAATCTCCCTCACTGCCTGGTTAGACGAGATAAGTTCCAACCCTGTTATATCTGGGAACACTACCCTGCGCCATCCACAATCGATGACAACATGGTTACTCGTCAGCCAGTCCATGCCCAAAATCACGTCCAAACCCTCCATCGGCAGGAAAATAAGATTCAGCTTGAACCTACGGTCTGCCACCTCCATGGGGCACCCCACACATACAGAAGTGGTGGATACCTCTCCAGATGTTGGAGTCGCGACTATCAATTCGCACTCCAACTCTCGCATCGCAAGTCCGAGCCTCCTCACGCATTCATTAGACACGAATGAATGAGTGGCTCCCGAGTCAAACAACACCATCACCTCGTGGTCACACAACAAACACAAAAACTGTAAGAGGTTACCTGACTGTTTTGCCTCTGTGGTCATCAAGGCGAACACACGCCCCGGTGCTCTGGGTCGGTCTCCCGCAGGTCTCTTGGCTGGTGCACCCCCAACTGGTTTTCTGTTAGGACACTAACGTGCAAAGTGTCCCGTCTGCTCACATATGTAGCACTTACCAATGCTACTGCCTCCTCCTGTACTGCTGGCAGGTCTAGTACAGTCTCTCCTCAGATGCTCCCCGCCACAGTTATAGCACTGTAGCCTCCTGGAAGTAGTTGGTGGCCTGCTATATGGTTTCTTCTTCTGACGTGTGTCTGTCATAGCCTTCTGTGATCGTGCTGCTCGGCTGGGCCCATCTCCAACAGCTCAACTGTTTTGGCCTGCTCGACCAAAACTGGGAACTCTCTGATCCTGAGAGGTACCAAGAATCTGCGCAACTCATGTTTTAGTCCACCCTCGAACTTCCTGCACTTCCACTCCTTAGTGACCACTAGAGTGTATAAACGTGCAAGGTACTCGAACCTCTCGATGTAAGCCTCCACAGTCATAGTTCCCTGCTGCAATGTGAGGAACTCTGCTTCCCGCTCGTGCCTCGCACTGTTCGGAAAATATTTCTCCAGGAATCTCGTCCTGAAGGTGATAAAGGATTGATCCCTACCAAGGATGATGGCCCATGGCACATGCTTAGAAGAAAGGGAATTCCTTGATCCCTTCCTTTGCTTTTATTTGCTTTAGTTTAAAAGTCCATTAAGTTGGGTTGGTTGACTATTTTTAAGTTGACTTGTTGACCTTGACTTTGGGTTGACTTGTTGACTCAAAAGATTAGCTTAACCTTAAACCAACATGCTAATAAATTCCTTAATTTGCTTTTTGTAGGAATAAGAAAGGAGGAGGACTACATGGGAGACACTTGGCATCCTAAGGAAGAGAGAGAAGGAACAAGACTTTCTAGAAGCATCTAGAAAGGGGAGGCCCACATGTCATGGACACCAAGTCTTCTAGAATGTTCTAGAGCCCTCCTTTGGGAGCCTTGACCATGAAGACTTACCACCTAGGAGGCTTGGACGAAATTTCTCCCATGTGCACCCTATGTTGACCTACTTTCTAGAACATGGTAGGTTTCTTTTGTAACCTTCTACTTTGTTGTTTTGCTAAGGGGCCCCTAGACTTGTCTATTTAAGGGGACCTCTAACACTTGTAGAGGGGTTGAACATTTTAGAGAATTTATATACTTTGCATTTCAACCTTTTGTGAGAGTATTCCTCCTTAGGGAGTGGAGTTCTTTCAAGCCTTATCTTGCCTTGGCAAGTGGCGGCATACACCACTCATCTTCAAGGTTGCCATGGCTTCTTCTAGCCTAGCCTTGCAGTGGCGTGAATCCTCCATTCCTCCCCTTTCCCTTGCTTTTCATTTTATGTTTCTTTACTCTTCTTGGTTTATATTTTTTCTATTATATGTTTTTCCTTTTGGTTTCTTACTCTCTATCAATCCATCCTCCTCCTCTCTAGAACCTTGGAAAGGAACCTTCACATCTAGATAGCTTGCTATCTTAATGTCCAGTGGGGATTTTCTTGGTTTTCTTAATCAATCATCACCATATTCATTAATCTTCTAAAAGGAACAAGATAATCCTACATCAGAAGGTATCCCAGGTCACCTCCTCCCCACGGGTCTGCATCAGCCGTTGCATCCCCTGCCACCAATACTCTGCATCTGCCACTAGAAGAAAGGTGATAAACAGTAACCTTTGAGCATCTGTGCATTCCAACACCTCGCAGATCTTCTCGCACTCCCTCATCTAGGCATCTGCCTCATCAGGAGATGCCTTGCTAGAGAACTTGGTCGGCCTATGCTTCATGAAATCCTCCATAGTTACCGGCCTGGTAGGTGCCACTATAGCTCTGGGTGGCGCTGATATGGGCTGCATCGCGTCCACCATGAGATGTATCGCCTGAGCTATGTCATCAGCTCCAACGGTGTTCCTTCTCCTTCTGTTACCCATAGCTTGCGCGCGCCACATATTACAGCTGTTCACACACACAACTTAAATTAGGATTTCATATCCAAAATAAAATAACAACACAAGCAATTAGTCACGCAAGCGTAACACGGTAAGCTCACTCCCTATACACCCCAAAAATCATTTTTGGAAACCATTGCTCTGATACCAAATGTAACATCCCGTCAGGATATTATGAGTTTATAATAAAATAAAGAAAATAAATAAATAACAAAGCATTTAATAATACCTCCCTTTTCCAAACGCGGGAAAAGTGAAACTTTCATATAGATATATAATAGAAACTGAACTTTAACATGTGCCAAATGTCATAATCCATAATAAAAATCTCAAATGAGTTTACATTTCGTTTACAAAAATAGAAAATACAAGTATATAAAATGCCCCGGATATCTCCTCTCCGTAGCTAAGCTTCACCTGAGCCACCTGCATCCACAACATCTGCTCCCGTGTACCGCGTACACGATCATCGCCAAACACACGCAAATAGGGTGAGCTTAACAGATAAAACATATACATAAAGCTTACAGATATATAAGCATATAACCACATGTAACTATACATAACTTTAACATCTCACATTGTTCCATTTTTTAATTCCTACCATCTGTCCCCCAATCAGATTATTCGTGTTCTATATCGTCTAATGAATTACTTCAAGGTGACTTGCTGCCATACCTATCGGCCACAACCGATAGAGCACGTGCGGAAAACATGCTACGGATCATACACCGTAACGGCAGATAGAGTGCCCATATACGAACATAGTCCGTATCGTCCCAAGACTACCAAACTTGCCAGTCAACAACTGAGGAGGGCAATCTAACTGGACCCATCCGTACTGGCCACAACCAGCACACTCACACCAGCAACACTCGCCAACCCGAGCCACAACTCAAGGGTTCCTCGTGTTCATCCGCCATCCCGAGCCACAACTCAAGAGATGCTATTCCGAGCCACAACTCAAGGAATACCACGTGCTTAACCCCTATCCCGAGGCACAACTCAAGGGATACGTTCCGAGCCACAACTCAAGGAACACCAGCAATCCCACCTTTAAAGCACCACTAGTCACGTTGTAGATCACAAGTACAAAACTGCAATTCCAAGCTGTAGCAGTACAAATCGCCTAGCGTGGAACACGTGCCGCTGGGTGCTGCCAGCTCCCAGACCGCTAGGCACACAACGCCTCAAAAATTCTCCTCACTGCAGGTACCGCCTGGCGGTATTACTCTCATCGCCAGGCGCCTACGTAGTAGTGGCTCACTATTGCACCTATATCGCCTGGCGCCACAGACCGACCGCCAGGCGCTGCGCTATCAAGTTCTCTCTGGTTTCCCCCTCTATCGCCTGGCGGAGTCGTTCTCTCTCGCCAGGCGCTATACCAAAACAGCTTGTTTCTGGTTTAACATATTTTTAGTACCTCTAATGATCCTTCATTCCCTTTCACGGACCTCTCCATCCCTTACTCCACCCCTAAGTTTAATACTAAGGTAAATATTACCTATCATCATCATAGTTAACCCACTCCTACCCACACAAAACAGAAAATTTATACCTAATAAATATACCATTGGTCCTATTGACATGTGATTAACCATCTCAATCAATTATCCTATACTCGGACTGGCTCAGGTTCATACCCATCCAACTTTAGTTGTGCCTTATACTTCATTACTATTTAAAGCCTATTTTCCAACCTCACGACCCACTCAGGATTCTCCATTCTTTATCCTTCATGACTTGTTATCCCACTCAAAATATATCCAAGAGAAACATTTTTATTGAATTACCCTTTATTATTTCATGACCAGATTATCATCGCATCTAACCCGAATCAAACGCACTCCAAACTTTCCTACAAGCCTTTGATTTCCTCGCTGTTGCCTGGCGGTATCCTTTAGTCCGCCAGACGGTACACCAGACCTGGAAAAATCCAGGTTCTGTCACGGCCTATCACATTCCCCATTCTCTTGCTGCGTTTCCTGTTAAATCTTCTCTTAATTCACACTCCCACTCACTCGCATATAAACCCATGTGTAATCCTCCCCTCAATTTATACCACTTTCTCCCTTACGATTTCAACATCAACTGGTTTAATAGCAAGGTCTCCTTTACCTCCAACCCTAACACTGTTCCATTACTTATACAGATCATTCAAGCCAAAAATCAAACAAAACACCACCTCAATTATCTTATAACTACCAATCCCCACATTTGTCCCCGATTAGAATTCTCCCAGAAAGCACAGAACTAGAAAAATTGAGTCGACAGACTCGCGTCGCCTGGCGGAAATTCATCACCGCTAGGCAGATCATAAAAATAAGCCCAGAATCTAATCATCCAATTATGCCGCCTGGCGATACAGGGTTCCACCGCCAGGCGCTACCCCCAGAAACACCCCAAACACACACAATTGGCATGAACTACCTGGCGGCTATGAATAGCCCGCCAGGCGGTTTCTGGAAAATTTCCAGAAATCAGAATTTCAGAATCAGAACAAGAATCATGCATTCATATCATCATATAGTTCATGGAATTTAATAAAACAATAAAGTAAACGGAGTCCAACTCCCCCAACCTGATCTCCTTTGCTACACTTGAAATCCTCAAGCTCTTTTCTTTGGTCACCAATGGCCACTCTTGAATTTCCTCAACCTAGCCTCAAAATTCACTCACGCCAGTCCCCTCACAGTCACTTTTCGTCTCTGTTTTCTAGGTCTATGTTCAGCCTTGCAAAACCTTGCCTAAACCCTCACTCTTGCCTTTTAAACTAGTGCTTTAGGCTAACCTAAGAATCAAAAACGAAAATGCACCTTATTATCTTTTAATGACCATTCATTTCTCATTATGAATGGTGATTACAACCACCCTTGTTCCAGTAGGTTTCTTTTACCCCTTCCAATTCCTTCCAAAGTTAACATTAGCAAAAGAAAAATAAAGTTTAATTTGAGTTTCCTAAGACTTGAACCCATACCCATGCAATTGCCAAACCAATATCAAACCATCATGCCAATTCATATTTCATGCTAACACTCATAATTCAATTATCATATCATTCCATAGCATGACTTCACAGATTTAAATAATAAAACAATAACAAAAGTTAACATACATAGGACTTGATCCCAAGTCCTCCAACACAATTAAAGTACTCTCAACCATATGAGCTAGCACTCTTCCACGTCATACCAACCATAATTTAATGTCATAATTATTTCCCCACCCGTAATTTATTAATTAATTATTTTTTTAATTAATTAAATCCTACGGGTCTTACAGAGCACAGGTTGATGGCTAAAAGAACGTAATGTGAAGAAAGAGGAACCAATTGCTCCTTTTTGAAAACACAAACTATTTTGTATTATCAACAATAATTTGACATATATAGTTAGAAGGAGTAGTATGAATAGTATAATCAAATGAATTTGTCTAACCTGTGTAATTGTATAATCAAAAAATTAGTCTTTTCACCCACTTGATTCAAGACTAAGGATTTGTTCGACATAAGATCAATCCAACCTATATAGTTGGGTATATTTCAATATGTCTCAAACTAACTTAGTATGATATGAAATTGAAAACGATCTTCCTATAGTAATGTTCATAATATGCAAAATTCTTTTTATTTAATTAGTATGTGAAATTCACTTATTTCTTCTTTGAATATTTTTTTACATAATTGATTTTCTTATTGTAGTGTTATGGCTCAACTCCAATCCTATTCACCTAATTAGTCTTTATTAATTAATGTTAATCTGATCAGTCTATACCTGATCAATACTTTATTCATGTGACACTGATATACATTTAATGACCATATTATGATATCGACATTAAATCATTTAAATTACTCTTAATGATACTAAAATAATATTTTTAATAATAAATACAATGAATATAGATAATTAAGAGAAAATATTCATTAAATAAGGGTGACAAAAAAAAAAGAAAATGGAGAACACACTTAATGTTTAGAGGTTTCTATATTTCTTGGCTAGAACATTTTGATACACACCATGGGGCACATAAAATTATTCTTGTGCCACACTTATTTTTTATATTTTTATGTATTTTTTTTATTGGAAGGTATTATCTTAAGGAATGAAAGCAACTAGAAGGGCAATCACAAGAAGAAGGAGATGAAGCAAATTTGATGATTCAACAAGTTATCAAAAAGATGGACAAGTTCTTATTTAGTACTTAGAGTTTTGGGAATCAAGACTTATCGATTATAGTTGCTTGATGAAAGATCCATCCCAAGAACCTTTAATATGGAATATTATTAATTTTCATTTTTAGTATAGTTTATTAAATTGTGTTTTTATCCATGTGTGTATTCTTTTCCTTACAAAATTTTGGAGAAAGGTTTTTAGTGAGGAATTTAAGTTACATATTTGATGTATTCCCAAAGTTTTCTAAGAGGCGATCCTAATCTTTCGATCACAATCTTCATTGTTGATCAAAGTAGAAGAAATCCACAAGAGGCGATTAATATCGTCCAATCACGATCTCAATCATTGATTGAAATCGACATTGGTGATTAATATCGTCAAATCTCGATGTTTATCATTGGTCAAAATAGACACGTGGCAATTAATATCATTCAATCATGGTCTCTATTGTTGATCAAACTTGAAACAAGAATATCAATATTGTCTGATCACGATGTTTATTGTTGATCAAAATCGACCCAAAACGATCAATATCATCCAGTCATGATCTATTTCAACACAAGTCAATCAATATTGTCCGGTCATGATCTTTATCATTGATCGAAATCGATATGAGATGATCATACTAATCCAACTAGTCCAATCAATCTTAACACACTTGAAGCAGAAGCAATTGACAAGAAATAATCATAACAAGTAAGCACCTATTACTGTTTGATTTTGGCTAATATACTTATTTTTCCAAGGGATCATTGAAAGTCCATCTTAAACCTTAAACTTATATTACCATAGAGTAAAAAGGTTGGAAACAAATTTTATGTCTAGCCTTTGGACTCAAGAGTTTGAGGTTGGGGGGCTACGTTATATTAGGGCTCAAATCGTATCCTATCACTTTATCAATTTACATCTAATCAATTTTCATTTGGTTGGTCTATACCTAATTTTTAATTTATTCATGTGATAATAATATGCAAGTTTGAATGCTATTTTGGTCTCTATTTTGGTTCAGTTTGTTCAATTTGGTCCTTTTTTTACATGTTCAATTTGGTCCTTATTTTGCTAAATTATTTCAATTTAGTCATTTTCCTTGACATCGTTTAAATTGATAAGGGACACTGTACAAGGTGGCATTGTTTGTGTTACATGGATCATTTTTATTATGTGGCCATGTAATGCGTTGCAATGTTTATTGTATTTTGAAATGAAATTGGGGATAAAAGAGGAAATAGGGTATAGGAGATAAAATGGTATGGGTTTTGTAATGGCATTATTTAAATGAAGTAGTTGGCTACTGTCATGGACCTTTAGAGGTGGAGATAATAGTCATGTTGGTTGTGTTCTAGAAGTTGACAAAAAGGGTGATAAGGGCGACAAAGTAGAGGTTCAAGGGGTGACGAAGTGGAGGTTCAAGGGGTGACAAAGTGGATCAGGGGTGATGAGGAATAAATTGAACATTACTTAAATAAAATGGGAACTAAATTGAATAAAACATAAAAACTCATATTTTCATTTAGTCATTCCTTGGTACACATTATAAACTATACTTCAACCAACCACCCTACATAACGCAACCTTAACACATCAACGTAGACACATACAAATCATTACAATGTTCATTGCACCAACAATTTAAACCACTCCTACTAACAATTGGATCCTTTTTTTTGTAAACTCTCAGTGATTTCTCCACATCATAAATCTTTCTCCTTTGCTTAGCAATGATGGCATCCTTCTCATCATCATTTTCTTCACACAACCATTTGAAATAGTTACAGCAACACATCAGACGAACCAATCTATTATTCAAGACCATAATAACATAGACAATGTCTATTACCTATAAATCTTTCTATTACAATAAAATACATGTGCTATATTAATCTAACATTGTATTCAGAACAACTCCAAAATTGCCTACCAACATTCTTTTAGCACTGGCATCTCCAACAATTGCAAACGGGGATTAATCTCATTCCCTTTGAACCACCACCATGTGAGGAACGACAAATTCTTTGCCCCAACTATAACAACATTAGGAAGAAGATTGACAACCAGACATACCAGACGAACATTCAAGCAACAAACATAATCACTTTTCATGCCATGACAAAACCCATACTAGTTTATCTCCCAAATCCTATTTCCCCTTTTATCCCTGATTTCATTTAAACATATAATAAACATGGCAATGATTACATTCATTACATGGCCACATAATGAAAAATGATTCACGTAACACAAATAATGTCATCATGTACAATGTCCCATTATCAATTTAAACGACGTCAAGGAAAAAGACCAAATTGAACACAATTTAGCAAAATAGAGACCAAATTAAACATGAAAAAAAAAGACCGAATTGCACAAAGCGGACGAAAACAAAGACCAAAATAGTATTTAAACCTAATATATTTTTAAACTCAAAGATGAGGAAGGAAAATATGGATCAAGATGATTATAAATACTTTATTTTGTACAAATAAATCTTTAAAAAATCAACTTTTACTCTCTTTAACTATCCTTTGCATGTTTTAGACTTCTTTTAACTTATTTTTCAGCATTCCAATAATTAACAAATAAAAATTATAATAATTAGATGATACTAAATTACGTTTTTCTCTGTCATAAATAAATATTAAAAGAGAATAGAAAATAAACACTAGGCTTGAAGTATTCTACCCACTTTATTCTTCAATTTATTTCTTAGTATCACAGTAATCAAGGAACAAAGAATAGTATGCAAAATTCATGGTAATGTAACTAATGTGTGTGCAACTAAAACCTAAACAAAGAAAAGATACACACATTAATAACATGGACATAGACAATAACATTAGAAAAAAGTGAAACAAATTAGAATTGAAATACTAATAAAGAAGAGACTATTGTGAAAGGCTCGTGTTAGTGAGCCAGCTGTGTCGGGTTTTGTGGCCTTCAACCAAGTAGCGGCATCTGGATACGTACAATCCTGGGAACCTGCCACCCACAGACAATATTTTTTCTCATTCCAACAAAACAAAGGAATATAGTAAAACACACACATAACAATTGAACACAACACTATGAATGTCCAAGTCCAATGTTGAATAACAAAACTTACTAGGGTCGGTGTAAGTGATGCGTCCAGTGTTGCCAAAATCGCAGTCCAAATCATTACCACCAGATGCTTGGTAATATGCGTTCATGGCGTATGTCGCGTGAGACCTAATTGTGTTGGGTTCGAAGCATTGCCCACCATCATTAATGGGCCCACACTCTATTCCACTACTTTTACAAACAAAGTCAATGTTAGCCTGCAAATCTGTTTCACTCGCATCCTCTTTTGGCACGCACCATTTCTTTTTCAAAGACGATGAAGAAGAAGAGGGTGCCTCTAATGGTGTTAATGTTGTGGGACCATATGCGAGTCGAGATGTCGGTCCAAATGTGGGTGCAAATGTGGGACTAGATCTAGATGCACGTTCAGATATGGGACTGGGTCCAGATACGAGTGCATATGTGGGACTAGGTCCAAATTTACGTCCATATATGACACTAGGTCCAGAGGCAGGTGCATATGTGGGACTGGGTCTAGATATAGGTTCAAATATAGGACTAGGTCCTGATGTACGTCCAGATGTAGGTGCAGATATGGGATTAGATCCAGATGTAGGTCGAGATGTGGGTCCGGATGTAGGATTATATGTGGGACTAGATCCGGATGTGGGCACAAATTCCTGCATTAGATCAATCATAAGTTTCTTCAATATGCATTTTCCCTAACTATTAGTATCTCTTCCATCAATTCATTATTTCCATCATTAACAAGAAAAATGAACTAAAAAATGTTTACTTTTATACTACAAACATGTTAAAAATGCATTAAAATTGTACTACAAAATGTCATTTTTGTACATAATAGAAAAGTTGTATGCATTGAATGAAAAGTTGACACTTTTTTGTAAAAGTGAAAAAAATGTACCTCGTTGGCAATGAAAACGCCGACGTCATAAACGGGGGTAAGATCAGGATAAAACAAGCCATAATTACGCTCAGAAACTGTGGGCTTCAGATTCTCATTGAACAGAGAGAAGATGAAAGTCTCAAAAGTCCGACCAGGCATAAGAGGGGTCCCTTTGCCAGAGTTAACGTGCTTGATGAGATTCCCGTTATACGATGCCGCATTGTCAAAACTCACACCCCCTTCGTTCAACTCACCAACAGAGGGCCAACCCGTTTCGGCCACCACTAATTCCACATCATCATAGCCTAGTTTCTTCATTGCCGTGAAAACCGCATCCATTTGCGCGTCGAACATGTTCGTATAGTTCACCGATGTGCCCTCATCCCAAACTCCGCTGTTTGGTCTAAAGAGCGCGTAGTTCACAGTCTCGGGTACAGTTGGGGCAATACCAAAGAAAGGATAGGGGTTCACCATGAAGGGGGACTTGGTTCGTCGAAGGAAGTCCAACATTGGTGCAAAGATGGCTTTGTCGTGGCTAGGAAGGAACGAGGCAGCGCTGGGAGGCTCCGACGATGCTAGAATCCCAAGCGAGTGAGGAGTGGAGACTTGGACAGTGGTGTGGTTGGCAAGTGAGAGAGCCTCGTGGAGGGATTTCATAGCTGGAAGAATGTTGATGATTAATGTTTTGTCGTTGCTTTCCACGACCTCGTTCCCGACAGAGATACGCGTCACGGCAGTGTCCGGAAGGAATGGTAAGATGTTTTGGGAGAGCCAAGCTTGCGCACCAGGAAGCGTTGAGAGAGAGGGGATGGCGGCATTCGCTACCGTGACGGTTACGGAGATTCCGGTGCCTGCAAAGGCGCGGAGGATGTCAGTGTTGGCATCAAAGATTTTGACGTGATCGATGGTGGTTTTAGATTTGAGGAAGGTGGCCACCGTTGAGGGCGGTGGGAGGTTGTCTGCCACCGTGCCATAGTTGATTCCGATTTTAGTGTTGGATGCGTAAAGTTGTTGGAAAAGGGTGCATGCTAAGAGAAGCAGAAAGGAGTGACGTGAAGATGGTTGAGTTTCAGCCATGAAAGGGAGAGTTCGTGGGAACGATGTGTGTGTATGCGTTGTTTCAGTCGATTAATTGTGGAATTGTAACATTGGGTGGGTCCCATTTCTAGGTTCCAACAAAACATCGTTCTAAGATTTGACTTTCACAACATTCAACACGTGCCTTCTATTGGTTGAATTTTGTAGATTAAATGTTTTTTTATTAATCTTAATCATAATTAGACCTTGTCCTTTTAATGACATTTTATATAACAGATTTTGTGTTTTTCTTACTATGTTGAAGAACTTTTATATTTTAATTAAGCACCGTGTTTGGATTTGACATTTGTAGTAGATATATTTTGAATTGAGAAATTCAATTATTTTTTAAAAATAACAATAAATTTTAAATAAATTTTGAAATAACTTTTAGTAATATGAATTTTAAACAAACTTTAAACTTTATGAATTGTGAAAATATTCTCCTTATCTAAACTTTCATAATTTTAAACTTCACTTAAAGTATAAAGTTTGAAATATTATATATATATATATATATATATATATATATATATATATATATTTATCTCACATTTATATTTTTTTTCTGTATTTTTTTCTTTATTTGATTACTGTGGATAAAGTTTCGGTCTATCTTAACTTATTGGCCGACTTTATTGGACATCGTTGAAGTATTGTCCACTTATTTATTTTTTTAGTATTGTTGACAAATTCTTTTGGATTAAATTAATTGTAATTATTTTCTATCAAATTATTTGTGTTATTTTAATAACCATTATTTCATATCGATTAAATATATTGCTACAAATATTTTTGTTTTTGTTAATTTATTTTAACCATTATAAGTGTTTTATATTAACTATAATCTTTTTATAATATCACAGTTGTTTAGTTCACTCCATCTTTTTCACTTTCTAGTTCTCACTCTTCTCTTATTTCTAGTTCTCACTATAAATGTGATTTTTACTCTCACTTTCAGTATCATTCTTATTCTTAATCTCATTGTCATTCACATTATTACTATCTCACTCAAAGGAAGGCTTTCTTCTGGATTTTATCTAGGTTCCAAATCGTTGAAGGTAAATCGTTTAAGGTAGTGGTGATGAACCTGGATCTTGGTCAATCTCTTATCTCAATCTTCAGCAATGAGATGTCCAAGTGGAAATCACTATAGCATTGATTTCTTTCAACAACGACCACCGCCTTCTAGTCGAGGAATTCATTGTTATGGTGTTAGGTTAGACAAATTTGGTGGAGTTGCAAAATTTTAATTAAGGATGCACTGATGCAAAAAGGGTTTATAATGTCACTAGTTTCACGTCGCATATATAACAAAATTCATCGTTAAAAATACGTGGTGACATTTTTGTAAACATTTTGTCAAAATTTATGTTGGACACCCCATACTAGACGTCAAAATTTGTCAAAAAGTCTTTTTTGTGTTGGTGATGAGTCACCATAAGAGGGTTGTTGGTGGTGACACAATTGGTAGGGATTAACATCTTATTTATGATAAACAAACATTCTAGTGTAGCACTGCAATATGGAATTGATAAAGACTTCTTGAACGAGTATTCAGGTGCATTCTAGATCTTACATAAATTGTTTATCATACTTCACTTTTATGGTGATCGTCAATTTTACTTGTGGAAATGAACTCTCTATTTATGGCATAGGTTGCATACATTTTAACCTTCTCCACACTCCTTAATGGTGGAGTCTTTGTGCACATACCTTCTTTTATATATTCAATTGCTACTTTATTTTTTAATTTAGTTTTAGAATTGGCATGACATTTGTGCTTACCTATATATGTTTTATCTAGTAATTCTAAAGTGATTTAATTGCTTTATTCAGTCCTCTGGCAATATATTTTATCTAGTAATTCTAAAGTGATTTAGTTCCTTATTCAGCCATCTGGCAATGCAAGTTTAAAGTATTGGATTTATTTTTTTAATCAATAGGCTAGTAGGATATCTCTTATATACCCTTCCCTATCCTTTGATTTTTATGTATTTCTCTTAAATAGATAAGAAAAAAAAATGATTGGCTTATGGACTTGGTAAGATACTTGTACCAGTTATTTAGGAAGCACAAAGATATAGATGGATGTGAGGTTATGTCCTAGTTTTGTGTCATACTTGATGGAGAAAACAAAGGTCTTAATAAAGGGAATATGTTGAAACTGATGGATATAAGAATTTGTTTGGTTTAATGAAATAGAGGTTTACGCGTTTTCAAGAAACAGAATGTAAGCGTTAGATTGTACATTTTTTCATGTTCACAAAAAAATGTCTATTGTTGGTAAAGTATCTTATAAGCTACATTTCTTGTAGACAGTAAAGAGTTGGAGCATTTTCAAGCTCTTGCTGAAGCTCAATATCGAAAGGTGATAACAAATGTCTGAATTGTTCATTTTAGCTTAATTTATTAGGTATGTTGGTCTTAACTAATACATCCAAATACAGTTTATGGTAATTGTTTGTGCAAACACTAGAATATGCCCCTCGAGGTAATTATGGTAATTCCATCCTTGAGATGCCTTTATGATACGTAACATTGCCAATCTTGTACCTTTCGTAAAGGTAATAACATAATTGCTACCTTTTTTTTCTTTCCTAATTAACTAATGGGAGCTTTAAACACATGTTACTTCCTATTTTTCTCTCATCATTTTTCTTTTATGTTTTCTTATGTTGCACAAAATGGACTATCAAAATGTATCAAAATTAGAGATGGCAAATAACTCGTTCCCGTGGGTATTGTCCAAACTCATCCTCAGTTTGACAGGGAATCCCCGCATTGACTGGGTATGGGTTTGGGTATGGGGAATCCTCGACTTTTTTAATTGGGTATGGGGATGGGTGTGGGGATGTATATATCCCCGCCATAATACTTGTCCCCGCCATATCTCCATCCCCATTTAAATTATTAAAATCTTCGTAATTAATTAAGTAACTATATATATATATATATATACTTTATATTTTTTATTTCTTCTAATTATTTGGTTTGTATGAAACTCATTTGTATCCAATACACTTTTCATCTTATCATAAATCTTTATGTAATTATGTTAAAATGATGTATGTAATTAAAATTTTTGGTTTAGTTATGCCTTTGGCCCCCATTTTGGAGTCAAAATCTCAAAATGGTACCCAAATTTTTAAAAGTCTCAAGTTGGTCCCTTTTTTTGTTAAAACATCTCACGTTTTCCCTTTCCGTTAAGTCAAGGTTGACGCCGTTAGAGGGAGTGCCACGTGTCAGTTCCTCGATTTTTTAAATTTTTTATTATTTCTTTTGAATTTCTTTTTTAAAAATCAAAAAATTACCACTTGTCAAGTTGTCATCATGCCACGTGGCAGTGACAGAGTGATGTGGCAGTGACAATGACATGTGTCAGTATTACGCCAGGTGTCATTTCCTTAGTCTCAATTTGGTCCCTTTATTTTAATTTGTCTCAATTTAGTCCCAATTTTTGTAAAAATTAGCAATTTTGTCGCTCTCCAACTTGAAATCAAATTTAATTTTTATATAAATGTACACAAATATTTCCATCAATTGATGGTTTTGTTTTTAGAGAAATTTATTAAATAAAGATTATGTAAGTGTGACCTAAGTTTAATTTGTATAAGAAATTTATACTACTTTTAACCAAATTTTTAAAGCATGGATTTACATTGAACTTTATTTAAAATGGTTTAAAAGTTGTTAATAGGAAATAATGTTAATAGAAAAAAAAATCATAAATTAACTAGTTCATGTAACAATAAAACACATAAATTTGAAATTTGAAAACAATTTGAAGTAAAGTTGAATGTGAAACATAATTTTAAATAAACTTAGCTATGTTAAAAATATATAATAAAAATATTAATTTGAATAAAAATATCAAATTTAATAAAAATATTTGTATAACATTTATATAAAATTAATTTTTGTTTCAATTTGAAGAGGGACAAAATTGCTAATTTTTGAGAAAATTGGGACTAAATTGAGACAAATTAAAATAAAGGGACCAAATTGAGACTAAGTAAATGACACCTGGCATAATACTGACATGTGTCACTGTCACTGCCACGTCACTCTGTCACTACCATGTGGCACAATGACAGCTTGACACGTGGCAATTTTTTTTATTATTTTAAAAAAATTCAAAAAAAAAAAATAAAAAATAAAAAAAAATTCAAAAAAATAATAATAAAAAATTCAAAAAATCGAGGAACTGACACGTGACACTCCCTCTAACGGCGTCAACCTTGACTTAACGGAAAGGGCAAACGTGAGACGTTTTAACAAAAAATGGGACCAACTTGAGACTTTTAAAAATTTGGGTACCATTTTGAGATTTTGACTCCAAAATGGGGACCAAAGGCATAATTAAACCAAAATTTTTTATGTCTCACATTTGAATATTTATATTATTTTTTAATATTTTTATTTATTGTATATTTTCCTTTCACATGAGAATGTTTAATACTCTCAATTTAAGTGTTTAATAGCATAAACCTTTCATTTACAAGGTAATATAAAAAAAATCTTTACTTATTATTAATAATTTTTGTTTCATTTAAACAATTTTTTTTGTTTCGCTAAAACAATTTTTTTTATTTATTGACCATTGAGTATATATGTTGATATTTGAAAGAAAAAAAAGTAGATCTCTAAGGTATTTTTCATCTTATCATATCCTTAATTATACATTTATTTTCCTTTGTGCGATTTCTTTCAGTAGACTCTCAAATTGTTTCTAAGACACACATTTGTTATTTTTTAATACTTGTATTGTTGTTTATTTTAATCATGTAGAATACTCTTTTGATATATTTATCTAATTATTTTTTATTTTCTAACTCATTATCAATCATACTGTAATATTTTCACTATAATTGTATAAATAACTTTTATTTACTACAATATAAAAATTTAATGTAATTGCCATGAATATTTTTTTATCACCATCCAACATATATTGGAGTTCAAAAGATCTTTTGCGGCATTTTGATCAAGTGATGTATTATAACTTTTAGGTTAAATTATTCCTTTGGTCCCTATTTTCGTAGTAAAATATCAATTTGATCCCTATTTTGGGAAATTCGATGCAATCAAGTTCTTTCCGTTAGTGGTGTAGTAACTGTGTCAGTTTCTGAATTTTTTGAATTTTTTATTAATTTTTTTTGAATTTCTTTTTTATTTTTTTAAATTTTTTTAATAAAATTAAAAATTTGCCACGTGTCAAGCTGACATCGTGCCACATGGCAGTGATAGTAGTGTCACGTGTCACAATTATGCCAGGTGTCATTTCCCTATTCTCAATTTGGTCCTGGTATTTTAATTTTTGTTTCAGTTTATTCCCAATTTTTGTAAAAATGGTGTAATTTTGTTCCTCTCCAAATTTAAACCAAATTAAATTTGTATATAAATGTGCACAAATATTCCTATCAAAATTGATATTTCAAGTTAATACTTTTAACAAGATTAAGTTTATTTTAATTTATATTTTTACATTAAACTTTATTTAAAATTATTTTAAAGCTTTTAATATAAAATAATGTTAATAACAAAAAAATCATAAATTATATTGATATTTTATTACATCATACTTTAATATTGTTTTTTATTTGAATTTATATTTTAAATAATTGCATATTTTAAAATGTGTAAAATTCAATAATTTCTATACAAATGTTTTAGCTGGTGTAGAAAGAATAATTATATAAATTTAAGAAAAATTAACTAGTTTATGTAACAATAAAAAATAAATAAATTTAAAATTTGAAAACAATTTTAAGTAAAATTGAATGTGAAACAAATTTAAATAAACTTAGTTTTGTTGAAAATATGTAATAAAAATATCAATTTGAATAAAAAAATCAAATTTAATAAAAATATTTGTATAATATTTATATAAAAGTTAATTTTTGTTTCAATTTGGAAGAGACAAAATTGCACAATTTTTACAAAAATTGAGACTAAATTGAGACAAAAATTAAAATATAGGGACCAAATTGAGAATGAGAAAATTACATCTAGCATAATTGTAACACGTGGCACTGTCACAGCCACGTGGCACTGTCACGGCCACGTGGCACTGTCACGACCACGTGGCATGATGTCAGCTTGACACGTGGTAAATTTTTAATTTTTAAAAAAATTTTAAAAAAATAATAAAAAAATTATAAAAATAATAAAATATTCAAATATTCAAAAAATCTAGAAACTGACACATGGCACCCCATTTAACACGTTACTACACCACTAACGGAAAGGACTTGATTGCATCAAATTTTCCAAAATAAGGACCAAATTATGATAAAAAAATATTGAGGGACCAAATTGATATTTTGCTACGAAAATTAGGACCAAAGGAATAATTTAACCTAACTTTTATTAGTGTATAAAAAAAATATTGATTAGAATTTAAGAAATTGAAGTAAACAGACATTTAAAATATATTTTAATTTGAATATTTGTTTTTCTTTTATATTTTTAAAAAATATTTTTAAATTTTATCAACTAGGTTTCATTAATGTTTGCAAATTTAATAAATATTTTTGTTCTAATGAAATTTTATTTGGTATTCTAATCTAAAATGTAAATAATTATAATTTATTTAAAAGTAATTGATATTGAAGAAACAATCATCGTCCTAAATATTTATTATGTTTCTTTTACCGTAATTTTGTATTTTTTTATAAAAATAATTAAAATTAACATTGAAGTAGTAAGACAATGGGTATGGGTATGGGTACTAAATTATACCCATTACCCGGTGGGGATGAGGATGGGACAAAAATTTGATACCCGTTGAATTTGGATATGGGGATGTGGATGAATTTTTTTTATAGGGATGAGTATGAGATAACGAAACCCGTCCCCGCCCCGCCCATTGCCATTCCTAATCAAAATATAACACTGCATTTTAGTTTGCGGTAACCACTCTTTAGGTATGTATTTATTTATAATAATATTATCTTTGTAATAATTAATATTATTATTATTATTATTATTATTTATTATTATTACTAACTATAATATACGAAAATCAATACTTAAATTAATCGTAAAATTATTAGTTATTACATTTATATTTTATTATTATTAAAATTATTAACATAATTAGTAGTAGTAAAATTATTGATATTATTAATATTATTATTATTAACAATATTAGTGTATAATATATTAATATTATTATTATTAAATTTATTAATATTATTAATAGTAAAATTGTTAATATTATTATTAAAGTTATTAGTAAAACTAATATATAATATATTAATATTATTATGGTTAATGTTATTATGTACTTTTATGGATTATTGTTAGAATTAATAGAAATATGAGTAAAATTTACTGATATTATTATTGTTATTATTAAATTTATTAATATTATTAAAAGTTGTAAAATTATTATTATTAATATTAATATTATTATTATATTTTCCATTATTGTTATTATTAATTTCATAAAATTATTAGTATTAAAATTATTATATATATTATTATTGTTAGTATTATTTGTAATATTAATGTATAATATATTAATTAGATAATAATAATAATTATTAATTATAATATATGAAAATTAATATCTAGATTAATAGTGAAATTATTATTGTTACTATAAGTATTATTATTATTATATGTATTATTAATTTTATTAGTATTATTACTAGTATATATTACAATTATATAATGTATATTATTATTGTTAGTAGTAATACTAATATATAATATATTAGTTTTATTATGTTGTTATTATTATGTTTTTTAGTGATTAATGTTAAAATTATTAGTAAAATTTATTAGTATTATTATTATTATTATTATTAAATTCATTAATATCATTAGTAGTTATAAAATTATTATTAGTAGTAAAATTTAATATTATAATTATTAAATTTAGTAATATCATTAATCGTTGTAAAATTATTATTAGTAAAATTTAATATAATTATTATATATCATTATTATTAATATTATAAAATAAGTAGCTAGAAAAATTATTATTAGTTTTATTATAATTATTGTTATTATTAAATTTATTAGTATTATTAGTAGTAGTAAAATTATTAGTGATGATTGTAATATTAATTAATATATAATATATTAACATTATTATTATATATTATTATTATTATTATTAGAAAATAAGTAATAAAAAATAATTACTATTATTATGATTGTTATTCATTTATTTATGTATTATTATTATTATTAACTATAATATCCAAAACTCAATATTTAAATTAATAGCGAAACTATTGGTATTATTATTGTATTTTATTGTTATTAAAATTATCATTGTTATATTATTATATTAGTATAATTATCATTATTATATTATTATATTAGTATTACAACCGTTAGAATTATTATTGTAGTATTTATATATATATATATATATATATATATATATATATTACTTTTATTTATTATAGGAGATTATATTTTAATCACTTACATTTTAATTTATTTTGTTATTATCTTTACATTTCAGTAATCATTGAATTGAAAAAAGTAGTTATTAAAACTAGTAAAATTATAAACTAAAAAGTAATTTTTTTATTAGTATTGATATTGATATTAATATAATGATAATTCCGAGAAATATTTCTTAAGAGTAGGGGAAGGAAAGTTCTTAGAATTCATGATAACCCAACGAGTAATAGAGGCCAACCCAAATAAATTTGAAGCAATATTCAACATGGGGAGCCCGACCAACCTTAATGAGGTGGAAAGACTAGTTTCATTGGCTTGTTTTCAACCATGTCTGGCTCAGAAGGAAAAGCCTCTCTTTAGGCTCTTGAAGGGATCCCAATCTTACAATTGGAATGAGGAGTGTGAAACCATGTTTCAACAACTCAAAAAAGAGGTCGTAACTCTACCTATCTTTAGTAGTCCTCAACCCAATTCTCAACCTCAATAGTCTTAAATTTTTGCGATTGAACATAAGACTTGTACCTACCCAGCCCAATAGATGATGCTAAGTAATGGGGCCTAATAAGGCCCAATTAGCCTCATCTCTAAAAAGACTACAAAATATTTTAAGATACATCTATTGGGAAAAATACTCCTTATTAATGGTAATTATGACAAATCTCGGTAGTTTGATTATGTCTTGATATTCCTTATTACCGAATATTTTAAAGGCTTAAATACCTTTTTGGTCCTCATTTTCGTAGTGTTTGTTGCGGATGGTCCTCATTTTGACAGAATGTTTAAAATGGTCCTCATTTTTACCAAATGTTTAAAATGGTCCTCATTTTCGCAATTCGTATTTTATTTGGTCATTTTCTGTAACGCCATTTAAATCATTAACGGACCATTATACAAGTGGCACAGTTTGTATTAGGGTGTGTTACATGTACTGTACAGGTGTGATAATTATATATTTGGGGATAAATAAGTGAGCTAGGGTTTTGGTAAGGAATGTTTGGGCAGATAGTGAGTTTTGACAATCTTGTTCCTCCATTCCCAATTGGTGTTGCTGCAATCTTCTTCTTCCTGCAATCCCATTATATAAGATTTGACAATTAAGGAAACTACTTGATGTTCATTCTTGTAGCATGGGGAGTCAAGCAACACCATTACCAACATCAGAAGAACCATCTTAGCAGTTTATGATGAAATTACAAATTAGGAGGAGGCCATGATAGTAGCTACAAACGTCTTAGTTATTTTTTGGAATTTCTGATGTAGAATTCATTATTGATGTACTGCATTTTGACTTTCCTTAAACTTCGTTCAATTTCAGGCATGTCTGGATCATTAGGCCTGTCTGGGTCGTTGGGCCCGTTCGGGTCGTCGGTCCCGTCCGGATCGTCGGGTTCGTCCCGCTCGTCGGGCTCGTTTGGATCATTGGGCCCGTCTGGGTGTCGGGCCTGTCCGGGTAGTCGGACTCGTCTGGGTCGTCGGGCTCATCCGGGTCGTCGGGTCGTCGGGCTCGTCCTGGTTGTCGGGTCCATCTGGGTCGTCGGACCCGTACGTGTCTTCGGGCCCGTTCGGGTTGTCGGGCCCGTCTGGGTCGTAGGGCCCGTTTGGGTCGTATGGCCCGTTTAGGTCTTCGGGCCCATCCGTGTCGTCGGGCCTGTTCATATCGTTAGTCTCGTCAGGGTTGTTGGGCATGTCCTGGTTGTCGGGCCTGTCCCGGTTGTCGGGCTCATCTAGATTGTATGGCCTGTCTTGGTCGTTAGGCCCATCTGACTTGTTGGCCCCATCTGGGTCGTCGGGCCCGTCTGGGTTGTCGGGCATGTTTGTGTCGTCGGTCCCATCTGGGTCGTCAGGCCCGTTTGGGTTGTAGGACCCGTCCGGGTCGTCGGGTCCATAGGGGTCGTCGGGCCCGTTCGGGCTTGTTTGGGTCATAGGGCCTGTTAGGTTCGTCGGTCCTGTCCGGGTCATTGGGCCCGTCCAGGTCATCGAGCCTGTCCGGGTCGTCGGGCCCTTCCATGTCGTTGGGCCCGTCCGTGTTGTCGGGTTTGTCCTATATTCGGGCCCGTCTTGGTCGTCGGGCCCGTTCAGGTTGTTGGGCCTGTTTGGATCATCGGGCCCGTTCGAGTCGTCTTTCTTGTCGAGGTCGTCGGGCAGGTCCGAGTCGTTAAACCTATTCGGGTCGTCGTGCTTGTCCGGTTCGTTGGGCCTGTCCCACAGATAGTAATATATTTTAAAAAATAATATATTTTTCGTGTGGAAGATGAAAGCCCATGGGTTGGCCTTGGCCCACAGGGCTTTTGTAGGGTTTTTGGCCTTGTAGGCTTCTTTGTTGGGGGCTTTTTTTCAATGTGGGCTTTTTTGGCCCTAGCCCACATGGGCCAGGGCCAAACCCCGTGGGCTGGGCCAAATTGACACCTCTACTTGTGTCTCAACCCTTGGAAACATCTCATCAAGGTCTGTCAAAGCCATCCAAATCTTGCCACTTGTCCGAAGGCTCACCTCAAGATCTAGTAAGAACAAGACTAAAAAATAGAACAACTTGCATTTTCAAGAGTAGAAAATTAATATAAGAAGAAAATTATCACTTGAATTTAATAAAAGTGGTTAAATATGTTTTTGGTCCCTTAACTCTAGTAAAAATCAGAATTAGTCCCTTATGAATTCATATTTTTGCCCTCATTTAAAAATGGTTAAATATTTTTGTCATATAGCTTACGAATAAAGTACAACATGTAAACTACATAATCTTCACTTCATTTCCAGATTTAACACAACAGAAGCTTGACTATCAAATGAATATTCATCAATCTTCATCAACCTCATGTAATCTCATGCACTTGCTTTATGTTTCATCAAATTCATGCACCAATGTCACTTGTGTTAACATTAAGATTGTATGGGCGAAAGCCAGAGTTAATGTCAGGCCCAAACTCCACCATAGAAGGGGGTCATTTAGCTAAACATCGGATAATGAACGGTGTAGGGGTAGAATTCCATGTCATATATATATATATATATATATATATATATATATATATATATATATATATATATATATAGATAGATAGGTTTAAGAAATAACTTCCACAATGTCCTATTTTCACGCCTCCTAGGGATTCACCGCATTAAGCAGGACAATTTCCACTCAAAGGGACCATGTACTCACGTGCTGAAGTGGGAAAATGTGGGAAACTGGACTGATGGCAAGGAACATGTATTTAAGGACATCAAACACACAAAAGTAGACATATTTGACAAATTAATTAGACAGGAGAAACACTAAATGTTCTTTACCTAAATTTACTCAAAGGTTTAGGCAGAATACTAACGCCATTTTCTTAGAATCCATAAAAAGGTTGTTTTTTTCCTTCACCTCTCATCTTTTTTCCTACACCCCATCAAAGCCATAAATCTTAGATTATTCTTCATTAAAATTATAATAAAATGATTTGAGTGGGAGGAGGGTGGTGAAGATAAAGGTGAAGGGTGAAGGAAGAAAGTGTGGATTAAGAAGTCACATACATATACATATGATTCTAAACATGACAACTTATCAAGTACTCACCGAAATTGCCTTGCTTTATTTGAAGTATTGTGTAGGTTGGGAACTAAAAGCTTTATTTTTCGGAACACAATAAATAATTCTGAATTATTCTTTTTCTTTTTCTGGAGAGCAAAAATTCTCTTTTTTTACTAAAAACATTTTTCAGAAAGATTTTAATGAGGTGGGAGAAAAATTTTGATGGGTGCAGGAAGTAATTGCTTTATCTTCATCTTCTATATCACAATATTATATTTTGGAAAAAACTAAAAATAAATGAAAGTACATTAGTAGAATTTGTTGGTGTAAATAACACATGTTGGATAAATATCTAGTTTGTATAACATTTGTATTAGTTTACCCTCACAACTTGGTTCGTAAAGTCCAAAAATCATTTTTATATTTTAACGTATTTTATCTTCAGGCAATTACTTCTTGGAGCATATCTTGCACTATCATCTTCAGAATTTATCTTTTGGAACACAATAAATAATTTTGAATTTTGTTTTCTGGATAGTAAAGATTCTTTCCTTCTGTGGAAAACATTTTAAGGAAACATTTTGATAAGGTGGGGGAAGAAGTTTGATGGGGTGCAGAAAATTCCCTTATCTTCATCTTCTATATGACTATATTACATTTTGCCACCCATGGTTTATTCCTCCATCCAATGGAATGTTAAAAAGGTTTAAGATGCTTTAGATTGTGAATGATTATGAAATTTAAAATGTATTTTTAGATATGAAAATATGTTCTAGATTTTATAATTCATAAGTCAATTTCGAATTATAAAATGTAGAATGTTAGATTATGAAAATATAAAAGAACAATAAACCTACAATGAATTAAGCAGTTCCCAATACCCAAAGGATTTAATGCGGAAGCATATTTGGATTGGCAATTGGGAATAGTAGATGAGATTTGGTATTTGGTCTTCCAACAATAGAGCACCTGAAGTTTTTTTCTTGAATTTCTCTTCTAATGGGTTGAAAGAGAAAGGAACATACATTTTTGTGCATGTCCTCATATAAGAACCATAATCCCTTGATGTAACCTTTATTATTTACTTTTTTTAAAAGTCAATATCCCTAATTTGACCCCTTAAACAAATTAGAATATTACGAATATCTATAAAATTATTATTTTTACGACATTTATATACTCTTAGTCATAGATATAATTAATTAGATTACTTTAACAAATTGATTAATAAAATATAATGGTTCTAACATATTTAATTATTTATCATATACATAGATTTCCATATTATGTAATCTAGTAATCATTTTTAGTTTACATAATTCAAAAATATATTATAAATTGCATAAAATAAAAATGAAATCTAAATTACACAACTTAAATTGTATTTCCAAATTCTGCAATCTGAAAAAGTATTGAGAATTTACATCTTAATGTATTTTTAAATTATTCAATTTGAAAATATATTTTTGATCTAGAACGCATTTTTGAATTATTTAGTTATATAATTCAAAACACATTTTAAATTATATAATCTAGAAAACATTGTCAAATTCAAAAATATATAATGCATTGTACAATCTATAATTAGTAATATATTTTTAAATTGTAGAATCTATTGCATAATATAAATATATTTCTAAATTATATAATCTAAATATTTTGAGGATAATTCAGACTTTTCAATAGACATGTAAAAGGATGGTAAGGAGGTGCTAAAAGAAATACCCACCCCTCTGTTCTTATTGAACCTTTTTGTTTGATTTTTCATATCGCTTCTCATCTATTTGACAAAAACTAGTATTTAATAATGCATATAATACAATAGAAAAGACCCATTTGTATAGACTTGCTATTTTTATTTATATAAAAAAGGAGACAAGAAAAAAGAAGAAATAAAAAAGGAGCGAAAACAGCATGTTCCAAAAATAACCTATGAGTGTACTTTTATGAACTCTAAATGTTTGTTTATATGAATTATTTTTTGTTATATCTCTCCTTTTAAATAATTCTTTAAATGTTTTTACAAATTTAAGTCCTAAAAATATCTCTTCACTTGGTGGTGTAAAAAGCAATTACATTAGGACAACAGTTAGAAGTATTCACCATTACATAAAGCATCACATGATTAAGGGAAGTTTCCTTGAGGTGCTGGTCCAGATATGGGACTAGGTTCGGATGTAGGTTCAGATGTAGGTCCGGATGTGGGTCCGGATATAGGTCCAAATCCAGATCTAGGAACAGATGCCTACATTAGACCAATAGTAAGCTTCTTCAATATGAATTTTCCCTAACTATTAATATCTCTCTTCCATCCGATCATTATTTCCATCATTAACAAGATAAATGAACTAAAAGATGTTTACTTTTATACTGCAAACATGTTAAAAATGTATTAAAATTATGCTAAAAAAATGTCATTTTTGTACATAACACTGTACTTCATACGCATTGAATGAAAAGTTGTGATTTTTGTAAAAGTGAAAAAAAAATGTACCTCTTCGGCAATGAAAACACCAACATCGTAAACGGGAGTAAGATCAGGATAAAACAAGCCATAATTACGCTCAGAAACTGTGGGCTTCAGATTCTCATTGAACAGAGAGAAGATGAAAGTCTCGAAAGTTCGACCAGGCATAAGAGGGGTCCCTTTGCCAGAGTTAATGTGCTTGATGAGATTCCCATTATACGACGCCGCATTCTCAAAACTTACACCCTCTTCGTGCGGCTCACCAATAGAGGGCCAACCCGTTTCGGCCACCACCAGTTCCACGTCACCATACCCCAATTTCTTCATCGCAGAGAAAATCGCGTCCATTTGCGTGTCAAACATGTTCGTATAGTGCAACCACGTGGCCTCATCTCGAATTCCGTTGTTTGGTTTAAAGAGCGCGTAGTTCACGGTCTCAGGTTCGGTTGGGGTGATGCCGGCGAACGGATATGGGTTCACCATGAAGGGGGACTTGGTTCGTCGATGGAAATCCAGCATAGGCGCAATGATGGCTTTGTCATGGCCACGACGAAACACAGTGGCACTGGGAGTATCTGATGAGTCCAAGATCCCGAGTGAGTGAGGAGTGGAGACTTGGATAGTAGTTTGGTTGGCGAGGGAGAGAGCCTCGTGGAGGGATTTCATAGCTGGAAGAATGTTGGTGATTAGTGTTTTGTTGTTGCTTTCCACAACCTCGTTCCCGACACAAATACGCGTCACAACGGTTTTCGGGAGGAAGGGTAAGATATTTTGGGAAAGCCAAGCCTGCGCGCCAGGAAGTGATGAGAGAGAGGTGATGGCATCATTCGGCACCGTGACAGTTACAGAGATTCCAGTGCCTGCAAAGCCACGGAGGATGTCGGGGTTGGCATCGAAGATTTTGATGCGATCGATGGTGGTTTTAGATTTGAGGAAGGTGGCCACCATTGAGGGTGGTGGGAGGTTGTCTGCCATCGTGCCATAGTTGACACCAATTTTAGTGTTGGATGCATAAAGTTGTTGGAAAAGGATGCACGCTAAGAGAAGCAGAAGGGAGTGACATGAAGATAGTTGAGTTTCAGCCATGAAAGGGAGAGTTTGTGGGAACAATGTGTGTGCACGCGTTGTTTCAGTCGATTAATTGTGGAATTGTAACATTTGATGGGTCCCATTTCTAGGTTCCAATATAACATCATTCCAAGATTTAGCTTTCACAACATTTAACACGTGTCTTCTATGGTTGGATTTTGTATATGAAATGTTATTTTATTAAGCTTAGTCCTAATGGGACTTTTTTTTAATGCTATCTTATATACAAGAATTTGTTATTTTCTTTCTAATTTTAAAGAACTTTTATATTTTAATTACACACCATGCTTGGATTTGAAATTTGTAGTAGATATATTTTGAATTGAGAAATTCAATTATCTTTTTAAAAAAATAATAATTTTTAAATAACTTTTAGTGAAATGAATTTTAAAAGAATTTTAAACTTTATGAATTTTGAAAATTGTCTCCTTATTTAAAATTTTATAATTTTAAACTCCCCTCAAAATATAAAATTGAAATATTATATATTTTTTTGTCTCAAATTATTATTTTTTTCATATTTTTTCTTGATTTGATTGTAGTGGACAAAGTTACTGGAAATTATATTTTGACACAATTTTATTTGACAAATTTTAATAAACAATCATTTTTAGTAAAAAAAATATTAAAATTGTATTACTTAATTTTTATAAATTTTATAAAAAATAAAAAATCACTCTATTTAAATAATTTTGTCAACAAATATTTGTAAAAAAAATCTTTTTCTAAACTTATCGGTTGACCGTGTTGAATACTGTCGAAATGTTGTCTAGTGTAAGTTTTCTTAGTATTGTTGTTGACAAATTCTTTTAGATTAAAATTAAGTGTGATTATTTTGTGTCAAATTATTAATGTTATTTTTTATTAATGTATGTTGATGTTATTTAATGTCAGTCGATGTTTCTTGGTTAGTATCAATAAAGTTATTTTATGATATCAAACATAACTCTTTTCATTAAGATCATCTAAGAGTTATGTTTGATCTTTATCAATTTTAAATTGCTGGTCTCACTTTATAAAATGAGTTAGTTTTAATTTTGGTTCCAATAAACATTTTTTTTTTTGTTTCATATCTCTCTAAAATTGAAATTTATCACTTTTGATCACAAATATTATATAGTATTACTTAAGTATTTATGTAGTGGAAAGAAAAAAAAGTTAAACGATCCTTCCGAGTAATGCATACCGCTATGATAATAATGTCAGCGTGTGTTATCTTATAAAAACACTACTTAGTTTATCTTAAAATGAATATTAGAAACGTAAAAGAGGTGAAAATCATTTTATTGGAATAAAATAAAGCTTCAGTCATTTTATAAAAATTTAAAAGAGTAATTTTAAATTTTATAGAAGATTAAAACAAACAAAAAATTATTAGAGCCAAAATTAAAAATCATTAATTATGTAAAAATGAAAGTCATATAGTCTAGTAAAAGAGTGACATTTTTTTTTAATTAAAACATTCAATATTAGTATTTTTCTTTCATAACATAATTTAAATTTACTCGCACCATGATTGATTATGAATCAACAAAAATAGAAACCAAATCAGATAAAAATAATACAAACAAAGGCACATGAGGAAACAAAACATATGAAATGAAAATTTGACAATAAAAACTCTTAAAATCTTGCCACTGAATATAAGACTAGAAAATAGAAGAACTTGCATTTTCAAGAGAAAAGAATAAATATAAGAAGAAAAATTATCACTTGAATTTAATAAAAACTTAAGATAAGATTTTAGAAATATTACTATTCTTATTTTCATTATCATTAAGTTAAAACAACAGTTATTAATATTTTCAATTTGATACTTTATTTTTAAATAATTAACATTTATTTAATGAATATTTTTAAAATTAAATTATAAATTTTCTTATAGAATGAGATTTTAAAGTAAGATCACCATTGTATTTTATATTCACCATTATATAAAAGATAAACAAATAATTACCCCTTCTTCTGACAAAAGAGATAAAAAAAAAAAGGTAAAAATAAACTCTTTAACTAAACATTTAAAAACATCTTCGAACCATAGGTTCGCCTTACACTAGGTTGATGGTTTAACCTGGTTTTGAACATATTTGAGGATTCAAATTTTAGTATACTATAAATGTATTTAGTTAAAGTAACTATTTCGACATTTATTCCTGAACTAAAAAGTTATCCTCCTCCTTATTTTCTTTTTACGTTAATCAATTTATCTCATTTTTTTCTCGAAGAATATATATATATATATATATATATATATATATATATATATATATATATATATATATATATATATATATATATATTTGTACATGTACTTGCTATTTTACTATTTTACTTATTAATTATATATATTTTTATGAAAAAACTAAAAGTCATATAAAAAATATAAGATTAATAAAAACTCAATGTTAAAAATATATGTTCTAAATATTTACATGATTTAAAATTTGAGAGACATAGATCTTTATGAATTAAAACATAAATAACAAAAAAATATTAGAAAGGAACATAATTAGTGAAATGCGCGTATTAAAAATTATTTGATTTAATGAAGTTGGACTTTGTGTTTCTTGAAATACAATATATTATTTGAATAAAATTATACAAAAAGAAAAAAAAATGTAATTATTGTACCACACCCCTGACCTAGCCGCCGTCCTGGACGGTCAGGCGAAGATGCAACAAGAACTTGCAAATCTGAAGAAACGCAGCGCTGATGAGATGGAGGTGCTGCGGCAAGAGAACTCTCGCCTTAGGCGAAAGATCGAAGTTGATCCCACTCTGAAGGGAAAGACCAAGGAGGCGTCTGAGACTGCAAGGTCCCTGACCTTCCAGCCCACAGAAGAGGAAAGCGAATACAACCCCACCCCTCACACCTTCACCACCACCCAACAAACACTCATTCCCTCCACCCATCCCACTCACTTCCCATCCACTCAACCAGGACATATTGCAGCCCTAACCCCTGCTGCTACCATCCCCACCACCCAGATCCCCTACAACGTACCCACCACCCTACATACTACACATGTTCCACCCTACAACCCATAATACCTTCCAACATCCCACATCCCCCTCACAACTTTACCTCCACCTTCCCCGTTATGATCAACCATCCCATCCCGCCTCATCTGCTCCCACCTCACCAGCCCAAACGTCGTCATCCCTTCACCGACTTTATCGCCAACACCCCCTTTCCTGCCCAATGGGAACCCTTCACACTAGACCGCTATACCGTTGAAACTGACCTTGATGAACACCTTAAAGTTTACATCACCCATGTCGCCCTGTACACGTCTCAAGACACAGTCTTCTGCAAAGCTTTCCCCACCACCCTCTAGAATGGTTCACAACCCTTCCACCCTACTCCATTTACAGCTTCGACGCTCTCTCCCATATGTTCTCCACCCATTTTGTTGGCAGCCGCCCACATTAAACTACCACAATCTCCCTCCTAGGCATTAGATAAGAACAAGGCGAACCTCTCCGAGCGTTCATAGATCGCTTCAGTAAGGCAGCTCTTCGCACCCCACACCTCAACCAAGAAATGATACTCCAATGCATGGCACTCACCTTACAACCCGGTCCCTTCGTCAACAACGTCTACCTCCACCCACCTGCCTCCATGCACGAACTCAAATTGCGTGCGACTGACTATGTCCGCATGGAGGAAATGCAAACCATCCACACCAAATTCTGCAACGACTATGCAGCCACCACCGCCAACCCTACCCCACAACCTCCCCGCCCCGACGCCCGCCCACGCGAGCCCCGCCAACCCCGCTTCACCAGATATGCCCCTCTTACTGTGGCCCGATCCCGCATCCAAATGACGACCCTTACGTATATGCCGGAAACAACCTAAGTACACGACTTGGGCCGACATAGACTTAAGCTCATAACTGAACGAAGCCTAAACTAACAACAGAACGACCAACCTAGAACAGTGCACGAGCAAAGACGACATCCATCAATTGGAGAAGTAACCGGATCAGACCGCTCCTAAATACTTAGCAAAATGAAAGCCCCATGCCATCCAATAAGCCCACGATAGTCAAACTTAGGGCCTGGGCCAAGGCCCAGGCCCACCTCCAGCCCAAACTAGGGTCCAACCCATATCGTAATCAGACATAATTAATACTCTATAAATACGCGTGGACCCCAGTAATTAAAGGTATGCATTCATTACTCCATCAATCACCTGATTTGACCTTTTGAGAGCTTTAACTTACTTGAGCTTCGGAGTCCCTTCTGCAGGTAACCCCTCCTGGGTCCAAGCCGACATGTACCGACCGGGAAGAGGCCAATTGAGGAGATATCGGACTACATGGGTAAGGTGACGCTTGTGCCTAACTTATCTTGTTTGTTCTCTACAGGAACAAGAACATTTACTATCTCCATATTATCTAGTGGGTTCTCTCATTCTGCTCGTCCTCAAGTAGGTACTGTTCCTTAAATACTAGTTGGTCTACTTATCCCATGTTGCCTCACTTGGATACGTGACCCACTCCCTGGCTGTCCTGACACGTGACCTCTACACATAACATTGTCCATAAATCGACTTTGGCTAAATGAACATCTTATATCCGAGATCAATCCTAAGTTGTTCACATGGACCTAGGCCCTCAACTGATTTATGCCTTTTCACTCGCAGTTTACTAATAGGATAACATCAACATAAATCCTTGGATCAAGACCTTGACGATTAACGGATTTATACATCGCCCTCCAAGAGACATATGAATCACTAGCCGCTGAGGCCTAAGCTTGCACTTATACCAAGCATAAGGCCTAGTGGTAAGATGATCTCATCGTACATCCTTAGATTAAGACCTCAACTACTAACGAATATATACATCGCCCTTCAAGAGACATATGAATAAGATATGATGGACTAGTTCCCTATGTCTAAACATATTAACAATATGTTTTTCGTCCCCAACTATTTATTAAAATTCTTTGCTTCACGATATGTACCAATTTTGTCCCTCAACTTTATAAAAGAATATAAAATGTCATCGATAACAAATGACAACTAATGAAATTAAATACTTCTTGTCCTCCCTACAACTCTTTCTCTCTCTCCTCAGTACAACTTGCTTCCTAGTGGTGGCAAGGTTATCTTAGAAATGGTTACAAAGCTTGTTGGGATTAAAGAGATGGTGTATGATGAAGGATTATCTTGTTCCTTTTTAAGATTATTGAATATGGTGTGAGTTGATTAAGAAAGCTAAGTGAAATCCCCACTGGACACTAAGATAGCAAGCTATCTAGATGTGAAGGTTCCTTTCACAAAGATCAAGAGAAGGAGATGATGGATTGATTCAAAACAAAAAGGAAATGGAAAGCACATCAACCATAGAAAACCAAGAACAATTAAAGGAAGAAGAAACATAAAATGGAAAGGAAAGAAATGGTAAAAATGTGAGAAGCACGCCACTACAAGGCTAGGCTAGAAGCCATGGCAACCTTGAAGATGAGTGGATGTGTGCCGCCACTTGTTATGCAAGATAAGGCTTAAAAGTATTCACTCCCAAGGGAGGAAACTCTCTCTCACAAATTGATGAGGCTCCTTCGTCGCGGTATCGCCGGAAAAACTCTCCCAATCGGCGTTCCACCGATTGAATCTCGCAGAGAGCGAGGGAAAACGCAGCGGAATGAAGATTTATGATGTTTAAGCTCGGTTCGCTCTGATTTCTCGCTGATTTGGTAAACCCTAAGAGGCCAAAACCTAATCTAGGGTTTGGGTGAGCTGATGAACGGTGGGAGTGATCTCTACCGGAATTCTCATTCATCAAAGCTAACTGTTTACAAACAATGGTCTGCCCTTTTATAGAATCAAAGGCAACCGTAACAACTAAACCCAATCCCTAACAGAAGAAAAAGGAAAGATACAAACATTAACGGGAAATGGGAAGGAGAACGAAGGTCGTCTAACAGAATCTCCTAACGGCAAGTGAGATTAAATCCTAACAGCTATGATAGAACGCGTGAAGGAGGTGCAATGCTCGCGTGAAACAGGAGCGATGCTCGCGTGAAGGCAGGGCTTGTGAAAGAAACCCTCGAGAAAGGGGTGGCCCTCTTTTACTAACCCTAGCAGACATACTTTAGGAAGCGTGACTCTTGTGTGCGGGAAGCGTGATTCTTTAGAGAAAAATGGGCTGTACGTGGAGAACACTTGTCGTGATGTAAGCCCGGGAAGCAATTTGGCTGATTCACTTTGCATGCCCAACATATGAGGTGCGTTGTTGCAGTTTGAATTGTGTTCTAGAATCAAATGTTGGGCTGCCTTTAGCAAATGGAGGCCCGAGTTGAAGGAGCGCTGTAGCAAAAATTGTGGTGGTGTCGGAAGCAGTTGTGCAACGTGGAAAGGATGACTTGGGCTGCAGCTAGATAATTTGTTGGCCCAATTTCATTATACACGCTGAAGACTAAATCAGATGGTGCAAAAACAAATGGCGTGATCAGCTAGACGCTTGAAAGAATTGGGCTGCTACATGCAGGCCCAATTAACGCTGGTCTTGAAGAAAGTGCCCATTGCCACTTTGCAGATGTATGAGGTTTGCTGCTTGTGTTGGGCTGATTGGTGTGTTGAATTGGGCTGTAGGCCCAATATCAATGGGAGCTTAGAAATAAAAGGCTGCATTTACCAAACAAACCCAATTAGAACAAGTTTTTATTTAATTAAAAATAAAAGAAATTAAAATGAATAGGCCTAGGCGTTGGCCCAATGCTATAAGCCTTATTGGGATCACATCATCCCCTCCCCCTTGAAGAGGATCTGTCCCCAAATCTAGAGGGTTATTAAAGGCTCACAGCAACCAAAATAATAGTACCACCATGATCAAAAACTAATCTGCAATAGTCATCAAATAAAATAGAATTAAAATCATAAAGACCATGCAGTAAAATTGGATGGAAAATTTGTGAAAATGGGCCTTTAAAGATTGCAAAAGATGTTATTAAGCCCATTTCACAAAAGGAATGTTTTACACTTTGACTAAGATAATTTTTGAAAAGAATTTTAATGTCAAAGTGTGTTTTGGCAAAACAAATTGAGGAGGATGAAATAAGGAAACGAGATGAAGAACAAAAATTTTGAAAAGAAAAGAAAACAAAAGATTTAATGAAAAAGTGAGTAGAGTTTAAAGATGGGAAAACTCCCTTTTGAAAATGGAGTCTTCATGTAAGGAATTGGTGAAGAATTGATCACCAAATCCCTAACATAGAGTTCTTTTTGCTCTTTCGAAATGCACTTTAACTCTACCACTTGTGATTGTATTTCAAGATTACTCTCTTGTTTTATTTTCTCTCTTTCCTCTAGTTCTTTTCTCTCATCTTCTTTTGCTTTTCTTAGACTCTCCTCTTTAGCCTTTTCTTCTTCCTCTCTTTTTTTCTTCTCATTTATCTCTTTTTCCTCTAGTGCTCGTTGAGCACAAAACATCTCAAACTCTTCTTTTCAAGCTTTTGATGTTTAGCTTGCTCTCTCTTGTATTTTTCTCTCTTTCTTTGTTCACTCAAGAGCAAGTCTAAATTATGCTTAAAATATTTTTCTAGTCTAGAAAACTTAGCAATGTTTTGGATGAATGCATCCCCAATGTCAATAAAGTCTTCTATCCTAGCTTGTTGTGCTTTAGTGATCCTAAATGAAGGAGGTATGAAATGTTTCCACATGCATGTTTTTAATTCATAAAATGTATTGATGCATGATGTTCTCCCCTTTTTCACTAGATATTGCCTCTCTTGCCACCAATCTAATGCACGTCCTACAAATATAGATGTAACATGCCTAAGAATGTCTATATGACTATATTTACTAAACAAAGGTTGCACTAATTTTTCAGTATCCCACATCCAATCTTTAAATGATATTGGTCCTATATCGTCCCCAAAGAAAGGAATGTCACTATGAATGGTGTGATGCAACTCATGACTACCATTATGCCTACCTAAATGCACACTATTATGCCTATCTACATGCATACAACTAGAAGAAGAAAAACTCATTTTGAAACAATTGTAGCAAAACAATTTTTCACAAAGTTGATGAATTTCTAAAGAGAAAATAGTGGAAAAGAGTTCTAGAGATACTCCCAGGAAAAAGGAGGTGAGTCACATGGACAAGCTTAGGAACCAAGCCTTTCCTAGCCAGAGATCTCTAAAATGCTTTCACAAAATTTCTCAATAAAAATACAAATGAAACAGATGGGTGAAAAACAAATTGACAAAGTGTGTGAAAAGAGTGAAAACTTAAAGACCAGAAGAAGGTCAACTAGGTGTAAAACAAATGGTACCTAGATATCACGGGACCTAAAACAGAAATACAACCAAAGCATACAAAACAGAACCTGGACATTGAAACACATGGCATAAAAGCTGAAAACATAAAGACTGAAATTGGAAAAACTGAAAACATAAACTAGACGAAAAACCTAAGTGAAGATACAAGTGGCCTTTGGAACCCCTTGTACCTCACACTAAACACGCTTAAACTATTACAAACCGAGCTAGGTTGGGATTGCTCTAAAGCATTTTCCCACCTAAGCCAAATGAAACAAAAACTGAAATCTGAAAGAAAAAATTTACAACCCAAAAGTCCATGATATCAAAACAGAAATAAGACAAAAAGAACTATGCTTCTTGTTGCAGTGTGCTAGCTATTGTTCCTCTCAGTCTAGTGTCGGACTTTATCCCAGCTCACTCCTATGACTCTCTCGTGATGCACTCCTTTGAAGTCCCAGCTCACTCCTTTTTCCTCTCGGTGGCCACTCAAACTGTTTGTCCTCACCACAGTTACACTTTGTAGAAAAGGTATCACCTACAAGGCTACCAAAAACAGTGAGTGCAAGCCAAATAAACCAAGAACAAATGAGTAGTCAGCCACGTTTGAGAGTAAAAGCAGAAAACAATAAAAGTTCAAATTTGAGATAAGGACAACATCAAGTGATGGATATAATAGACAAACTCAAGGATAGCCAATAAAGACAAGCAAGAAAACAAGCTAACCAATAAAGAAGGCACACAAAAGGAACCTAAGAAATGTATCTAGAACAAGATGAACAAAACAAAAATCAAACAAAGACTCAAAACAAGTTGAATCAAGAGCACATGCAAATTGAAATTGAAAATGATAGTAGTATCTGTGTGAGTTGTGCTACACTCTTTGCACACTAAGGAAGTAAACAAATTCCAAAGTCTTGCAACACTTATTATTATTATTATTATTATTATTATTATTATTTTCAGATTGTTTCTTTTTTAGCATAATCTTTTCACTGATTTTCTTCCTTTTCGTGCAACTCTCAAAAACTTTTAAGAACAGTTTACAACACTTGTACTACTTCCATTTCAATGACCAAATGCATATGGCAGATGGCAAATGATCCAACTTAAAAACAATGATGAAAAGCACACAAGACAAGAAATCGCAGACAGTGCAATGCAGAAAAGGCAAGTGTTGAATGGAAACTGTCAAACAACAATAAACAGATACCAACTCAAACTGATTCAAGACAATGAATATGACCAAAAACAACACTGCACTAAGAAGCAACATTCAACATAAAAAAAAATTGCAGCACAAATATGAGTAATCTGCCATGTAAAGCTTCGGACAAGGCATCATAAGATCACACTATTGTCATGGAATCAAAACAGAATCTGACAAAAGATAACTCAGTTTGATATAGAGAGTGTAGTAAGTTCAATAACACAAACTAAATCACTAAATCAAGATACTGAATGGAAATCAAAGCAAATGAAAATCCAGCACCATCAAGGCAGATATAGGGAACTGCAGATATATGATAAGAGACACTGTCTATGCTAATCACAGATCAACAAATAGTGATTAAGCAGACACACAATGAAAAGAAATGCAGTTGCCATTATCAACAAGGATCAACATGATTTGACTTCAAATAGTTGGGATATGAACATAGTTAGAGCACGCAAACACCAATCACAAGAAACTAGATTGACGAGCAAGGCTATGCTAAGCACAAACAAACTGCTGCACTCAACAATAATGGCCAAAATATGATGTAGCAAAAGTAATGTGCTATAGCAAATACAAAATCTAGAGCAGAAAAGAATGAATGGTCCAAATAGCAATTGGAAACAACGAGCATATACTCTAAAAATATTTTTGAAACTGCATCAAAGGCAACTAACTGGCCAAGCACTGAGTCAAGAAACCAGAATGCACCAACACAAGGTGGTGATAATGCCTATGCTTCACATGACCAAAACCTCATAACAATCTGAACAAAGCCAGATAGATTGTAAGAGCTGAATATGGAATTCGTCAGCAACAATCATTGGCCAACAATCGCAATTTCCAGAGCAAGAACAGAATCAAACAGCACATGGAAATCAACATTAAGACAACAATAACATGAAGAAAACATGAATCAGTGGCAATATTCACTGCAGATAGTTGCTAATGATCTATTAGCCAACTCTCGATCAAACAAAGCACACACAATACAAAAACAAATGATTCTATCATAATACAAGAACTGAATGAGACGCAAAATAGTGACAAAACACATTGTAGGGACAACAACTATGGAATCAGTGACATAAAAGAACTAAACAATTTCTAAGACAAAACACAGATTCTAAAATTGAAAGCTAGGTAATCAAAATTGAAATTAAAAGCTAACAGACATGCATTAAGCGACGGATTGAGAGAGCTAAACATTTCAACAACACAATTATTGATTAAGGCAAATCTGAACAATGATTTTGAATCAACTTCAGCACGAAAATTTTTTAGCACATATTAACAACAGAGACGCAAAACTCAATAAAGCCAGAACAAGACGGAATCGAACAAAAAAATTGAAGAAATAACAGCAAAGAGAAGATGAAGAACACTTATCTCAGCGCGGTCCAAGCACAACCAGGCTCTAATACCACTTGATGAGGCCTCTCCGTCGCGGTATCACCGGAAAAACGCTCCCAATCGGCGTTCCACCGATTGAATCTCACAGAGAGCGAGGGAAAACGCAGCGGAATGAAGATTTATGATGTTTAAGCTCGGTTCGCTCTGATTTCTCGCTGATTTGGTAAACCCTAAGAGGCCAAAACCTAATCTAGGGTTTGGGTGAGCTGATGAACGGTGGGAGTGATCTCTACCGGAATTCTCATTCATCAAAGCTAACTGTTTACAAACAATGGTCTGCCCTTTTATAGAATCAAAGGCAACCGTAACAACTAAACCCAATCCCTAACAGAAGAAAAAGGAAAGATGCAAACATTAACGGGAAATGGGAAGGAGAACGAAGGTCGTCTAACAGAATCTCCTAACGACAAGTGAGATTAAATCCTAACAGCTATGATAGAACGCGTGAAGGAGGTGCAATGCTCGCGTGAAACAGGAGCGATGCTCACGTGAAGGCAGGGCTTGTGAAAGAAACCCTTGAGAAAGGGGTGGCCCTCTTTTACTAACCCTAGCAGACATACTTTAGGAAGCGTGACTCTTGTGTGTGGGAAGCGTGATTCTTTAGAGAAAAATGGGCTGTACGTGAAGAACACTTGTCGTGATGTAAGCCCGAGAAGCAATTTGGCTGATTCACTTTGCATGCCCAACATATGAGGTGCGTTGTTGCAGTTTGAATTGTGTTCTGGAATCAAATGTTGGGCTGCCTTTAGCAAATGGAGGCCCGAGTTGAAGGAGCGCTGTAGCAAAAATTGTGGTGGTGTCGGAAGCAGTTGTGCAACGTGGAAAGGATGACTTGGGCTGTAGCTAGATAATTTGTTGGCCCAATTTCATTATACACGCTGAAGACTAAATCAGATGGTGCAAAAACAAATGGCGTGATTAGCTAGACGCTTGAAAGAATTAGGCTGCTACGTGCAGGCCCAATTAACGCTGGTCTTGAAGAAAGTGCCCATTGCCACTTTACAAATGTATGAGGTTTGCTGCTTGTGTTGGGCTGATTGGTGTGTTGAATTGGGCTGTAGGCCCAATATTAATAGGAGCTTAAAAAAAAGGCTGCATTTACAAAACAAACCCAATTAGAACAAGTTTTTATTTAATTAAAAATAAAAGAAATTAAAATGAATAGGCCTAGGCGTTGGCCCAATGCTATAAGCCTTATTGGGATCACATCACAAATGGTTGAGACACAAGAGTGTTTTTACTTCAAAATGTTCAACCCTTTTACATGTCTAGGAGCACCCCTTATATAGAAGAGTTTAGGGGCCTCTAAGCAAATAAAAGATACCTAAGGATGTCTCTACAAAAACCTAACCCTAGCTTCTAGAAACTAGGTCAAATAAGGTTACAAAAAATGAGAGACAAAAGAGCTAACTATGGTGTGTGCAAGGCTAATTTCGTTCTAGCACAAAAGGAGACAAAAAATGTGTCTCATATGTCTCCAAAAAGTGGCCAAAGTGTGCTAAAAACAAAGGAGACCAAAGGTACATAGGTACACTTGCTTCATGCCTTTTACTTTATGCCTTATGCCTTTGCTTTACTCTCTCTTCCATATCATTTATGCTCCTCAATCACCATGCGCCACCTAGCATTGCTTTCTTACTCCTAATTAACCTACAAAGCAAATAAACATAGATTAGCATGTTGGCTTAAGTCAAGTCAACTATAGTCAACAAGTCAAACCTAGTCAAAGGTCAACAAGTCAACTAAAGTTGATTCAACTAAGTCAACTTCGGGAATCAAAAATAACAAACACAAATAAAAGGGATGAAGGATTAGTGAACTTCCTTTCTAAACATGCTTAGATTAAGCATGTGCCTCCATCCTTGGTTGGGGTCAATCCTTCATCATCGTCCTCTCCTTGGAGAGAATTTGACCACAAATTCTTTAAGCCTTTGTAGATGGAGCTTGACTTGATTTGGGGGAGGATTTGCGCCTCCCTTTTATGAGCTCGTGTTCCATTCTTTCTAAGGGTATTACCCCTAGCCTTGGTTAGGTCATTTTTGTTTTCTAGACTACTCTTCCTCTCTTGCTTGTGCTTTGGGCCTTCCTTTTTGGCTTCGGAAGGGAAGGAAGGGTGATGCACATCTTGCTTTGGAAGAATTTTTTTGTAGACAAGTAACACCTTAGTGAAAGCTTGCCCCTTTTCTTGTTCTTCTTTATCTTTTCTTATTATATTTATATCCTTATTAACTTCTTGAGGTGATAGAGGTTGTAAAGTGGTCTTTTTCCCATTTATGAAGAAAATGTATTGGTTGGTATGACCATCATGTAAAGTTTGTTTATCAAATTGCCATGGCCTACCTAGTAAGATATGTGTGACTTCCATGGAAACAACATCACATAGCACCTCATCTTTGTAGCTTCCTATAGAGAAGTTAATTAGGACTTGTTTATTGACATCTATTTCTCCCTCTTTACTTATCCAAGCAAGCTTGTAGGACTTAGCATGAGGAATGGTCTCTAAGCTAAGCTTTTCCACCAATCTTGTGCTAGCTACATTGGTACTACTTCCTCCATCAATAATTAGAGAGCAAACCCATTTGTTAATTTTGCATCTAGATTAAAAAATGTTTTCTCTTTGAGTTGGCTCAAGCTCACTTTGATCTTGACCTATCATGCGCCTTAATAACATTGGGTTTTTCTCAAAAATTTTAGTTTTACTAGAGGAAGAAGATTCTTTTGAAAGAGAATAGGGAGATGAGTGTTCACTTTCAACATCATTACTCTTCTTTAAGATCATGGTCCTCTTGGTTGGGCAATTTAAAACAATGTGATTATAACCCAAACATTTAAAACATTTAATGGAACTTGAACTTGAAGAAGTGGAATGGTGAATGTGATCACTTGGTGACTTACTTTTACTTGGTGGTTCTTGATGAGAGTTAGAAGGGAACTTATCATGTTTCTTTTTATCCTTTCCCTTCCATGAGTGACTAAAGTAGTGGTTGGGTGAGTAACTCTTCTTTGCCCTTCTTTTTCTTTTCAATTGAATTTCAATCTCAATGGCAAGTGTGAAAACATTTTCAAGAGTGGAGTACTCATACAACTCTACTTGGTCTTGTATGTCTCTCCTAAGACCACTCACAAATCTTTTAATTTTCTCTTTGTTAGTTTCTTTTATTTCAACCCTACGCATTTGAGACTCTAATTCTTTAAAGTACTCAATCACACTCATAGAACCTTGGTGAAGCCTTTGCAGCTTCAAAAGAAATTCCTTCCTATAGGAGGGAGGAACAAATCTAGCGCGTATAAGATTTTTAATGTCCATCCAAGAAGTCGCGGGTGGCCCTTGGTCATAATTCTTACAAACTTTATGCCACCAAGTATTGGCATACTCCAAAAATCCTAAAACTACTAGATCAACTTGTGCTTGATCCTTTACATGATTTTCATTGAAAATTTGATCAACATTAGCTTCCCAATCAAGGAATATTTTGGGATCACTTCCTCCATAGAACTTAGGAATCTTTGGAGTTTGCTTCTCTTGCGATGGGTTGCGCCTAGAATGCCCTCTTTTCCTAGCCTCTCTTTCTTGCTCTTTAGCTTCAAGCCTTTGAATGTGCTCTTGGATTCTTAGGTCACTTTGCTCATTTTCTTTTCTCAATTGTTCAAAGGACTCCTTTCTAGACAACTCTAAATCCCGAAGCAATCTCATCAATGTATTGTTTTTGTTTGGAATAGGTGCATTTGATGAACTTGCCATGATTCCTACAACAAAACACTCAAATCCAAGACAAAATAAATGAATTAGAGGTTAGACAACATGAAAATCGGACCAATTCCAACCCAAAATGCAACCCAAGTGTTTAGATCACACTCCCAAAGTAACAAGGCAAGGCTAGCGCTCAAAATTCACCAAAGGATTGAAGAAAACACTTTTAAAAACTTGTGCAAAACCTTTCAAATGCAAGACAAGTGATTCGGCCACAACACCCCAAGAGTTTCAAAAAAATAAAACTAGTAAGACAAAACAAAGAACACCTAGTGACAAGCAAGAAAAGCACAAAAAGAAGGAAAGCTAAACTCTAAAGAAGAAAAGTTTGAGACAAAACTTTTAACAAGACTAAAACAAGAAAAGCACATTTTAAAGACTTTATGGAAAGTACTTGACAAACATCTTCAAGTCTTAAATCATGCATACACCAAGAAAGATCATAACCAAGTTAAAACATGAAACTAATTAGCCAATATCACCTAATTCTCAAGTATGAAAACTAGTAGCATAACACCTAGTGAAAAACACACTTTAGTTCACCAAGAAGCAAGGTTGCTCTTCTTTCACAACTAGTTTCATAAAATGGTGAGAAAGTGTTTTAGGTGGCTTGGACACTTAGTTCCTCAAGTTTTAGGCCAAAATCAATTTCATGGAGCTTACAGAAGCAAGACATAAAGTGAAAGCAAGATTCAAATACTTGGAAAAACAAGAATAAGAAAACTTCAAGTTAACATATGCCATATGACTCAAGCAAAAGTTAGGCATATTTAAAGACTCAACATGACATACACAAACACAAACATGTAGCTATCATGCATTTAAACTCATGGATTTCATGCTCAAAGACTAAGCATCTAAAGACATGTTATCCAACCACATTTAGGAGCTTAAAGAGGTGCAAAAACCGTAGCCAAACTGCCACAACAAAACCTGAAAACGCTGATTCACGTATTCTTGGCAGATCTGACCTTTGCTCACTAATTTGATCATACCTTTCTCCATAGAACTCCAAATTCGTTGGTTCATTTTTTTTCTGGAAACTAGACTCAAAGAGCTTTCTTTTGACACCAAAAATGTAATTTTTGAACCGCTAAACTGTGCAGTTTAATGTTTTAAAATCGTCACGTTTTTCTACCAGCACTGTTTTTGTGTGTCATGGAAGTGGATTTGAACCATACCAAGATAGCTACAACAAGACAAGGTTAGAACATGAAAACCACCATATTCAAGATAACCTAGGCTCTATATACCAAGTGATGAAGGATTATGTTGTTACTTTTTAAGATTATTGAATATGGTGTGAATTGATTAAGAAAGCTAAGTGAAATCCCCACTGGACATTAAGATAGCAAGCTATCTAGATGTGAAGGATCCTTTCACAAAGCTCAAGAGAAGAAGATGATGGATTGATTCAAAACAAAAAAGGACATGGAAAACACATAAACCATAGAAAACCAAGAACAATTAAACGAAGAAGAAAACATAAAATGGAAAGGAAAGAAATGGTAAAAATGTGAGAAGCACGCCACTACAAGGCTAGGCTAGAAGCCATGGCAACCTTGAAGATGAGTGGATGTGTGCCGCCACTTGCTATGCAAGATAAGGCTTAAAAGTATTCACTCCCAAGGAAGGAAACTTTCACAAATGGTTGAGACACAAGAGTGTTTTTACTTCAAAATGTTCAACCCTTTTACATGTCTAGGAGCACCCTTTATATAGAAGAGTTTAGGGGCCTCTAAGCAAATAAAAGATACCTAAGGATGTCTCTACAAAAACTTAACCCTAGCTTCTAGAAACTAGGTCAAATAAGATTACAAAAATTGAGAGACAAAAGAGCTAACTATGGTGTGTGCAAGGCTAATTTCGTTCTAGCACAAAAGGAGACAAAGAATGTGTCTCATATGTCTCCAAAAAGTGGCCAAAGTGTGCTAAAAACAAAGGAGACCAAAGGTACATATGTACACTTGCTTCATGCCTTTTACTTTATGCTTTATGCCTTTGTTTTACTCTCTCCTCCACATCATTTATGCTCCCCAATCACCATGCGCCACCTAGCATTGCTTTCTTACTCCTAATTAACCTATAAAGAAAATAAACATAGATTAGCATGTTGGCTTAAGTCAAGTCAACTGTAGTCAACAAGTCAAACCTAGTCAAAGGTCAACAAGTCAACTAAAGTTGATTCAACTAAGTCAACTTAGGGAATCAAAAATAACAAACACAAATGAAAGGGATGAAGGATTAGTGAACTTCCTTTCTAAACATGCTTAGTCTTCTTAAGCATGTGCCTCCATCCTTTGTTGGGATGAATCCTTCAAATTCTCTTTAAAATGAAGTAGCTAATAATAATAATAATAATAATAATAATAATAATAATAATAATAATAATAATAATAATAGTAATAATAATAAATGTTATCTTAAGGGTAGTTTGGTCATTTTACAATATCATCTATTAAAATAATTTTTTATCATTCACTAATTTTCACAAACTTTCCTCTCATTTTCCTACATTTCACGCTATTGTTAAAACGAAAAAGGGTTTTTCCATAACCAATAAGCAATGAATTGGTTGTTTTAAGGAACACCTAATTCTTAAACACAAAAATTGATTTTTAAAATTCCTTAATAATTGTTGATTAGCAAGTTCTAAATATAATGTTTAATAGCCACAATTTAACTACAAAGATACTAAAAGAAGGGACAAAGAAACAACACATACATAATTTTAGACTAGTTCGATTCCTTAAGAATTTACATCCAATTTTATAACTACAAGCTTAACTAGATTTTCACTAAAATTTGATTAAAGTCAATTTAATGGATCCACCTATGCAAACTAGACCAAGAACATACAAAACAATCTTGAAAAACTCTTCAGGATACAACAGAAAATACAAGGTAATACAAACCATAATTACCTATGAAACTCAGCAAACAATTGGTACAAAATTCAAACTCAAGATAATATAGAAGAAACAAATAACACCATTACTTGGATTGTGATGGATGTTACAATGCAAGACCTATATGCATAATCACCTCCTTAAAGAACTTTGAGCAATCTTTCTTTCAAAACAAATGAAATATGTAAAAGTACTCTCAGAAATATTTATAAATCACAATAGAGCTCTATAGATTTGAAATATATGAAAAATGTGATATTGAAAGGGTGAGAGCTTTCCTTTTAAAGAAGTTTGAAGTAATTGATTGATATAATCAATTATTTGAGAATTGAGATCATTTAAATATAATCAATTATTGTTTGAAATAATTAAATATTTGTGAAAGTTGTGAAAATCATATTTTGACCAGGATAATCGATATTTTTTTAATATAATCAATTATACTTTTGAAAAGTAGCATAACATTAGTTTTTTAAGGCAAATGTACTCAAGATTACCTCAAAATTGATTTATGCTTTACATTTTGATCAAACTAAAATAATGAGCCATGGAGAGACAAACCAATAACAAGAGGTGTAGGTATCATCAAATCAACACTTCATGCTTTTCCAACAACTAACTTTTCCTTAAGCCAAAAGTCTCACTTTCACCTCTATTTCCTTTCAAATCCAACATTTTTCACTCCCTCATGTTCATCCTCCACCCAAACAAAGCCTAAGATTTCTCAACTCATCTCTTTTAGAATTTGATCACGTCTTACAATAGCTAAGGGGCCATAAAACATTTCTACCAAATTATATTTTCAAGCATAGTAAGTTCTCATTTATTCTAAATATTTTTTTTTATTCTCTCCTTTTTCTTATTATTCTGTTATCGATCTTGGTTGGGTCAATTGAGGAAAGTGGTCCTCTCAATTTGTTTTATTACATGGTAAAGTTTTGTCATGTTTTCATATTTTTGTTCTAGATCCCTAGATTTTGGAAGTTATTTTGAAGATAAACATTTCAAGTAAAGAGACTATTTGTGTTTTTCTTATAGAACCTTATGATAGATGATCTAGATATGAAGGTGATATAGTTATAATATCTTGAATTTGATGCAGGAATTGTGATTCGTTGAGAATTTGTTTTAACATTTGAATTTGAATGTTATTGAGTTTTATTTGATGAATTGAATAATTTTATTGATAAGTTGATCTAGTAACTAGATTATGCATGTGAAATTTAGAGTCTCTTTTAACCGAGTTTTAATTATGGTTTATATAAGTATAGTAAATTATTATATCTTTCCTTGTGATAGTTTAGAAATTTTATGTAATTGTATACATGCATACTTTGAGTTAATGATGTAAGATAATCTTGTTCCTTTTAGAAGATTAATGAATATGGTGATGATTGATTAAGAAAACCAAGGAAATCCCCACTGAACATTAAGATAGCAAGCTCTCTAGATGTGAAGGTTCTTTTTCAATGTTCTAGAGAGGCAAAGAATGGATTGATGGAGAGTAAGAAAGCAAAAGGAAAAACATATAATAAAAACAATATAAACCAAGAAGAGTAAAGAAACATAAAATGAAAAGCAAGGGAAAGGAGAGGAATGGAGGATTCACGCCACTACAAGGCTAGGTTAGAAGAAGCCATGAAAACCTTGAAGATGAGTGGTGTATGCCGCCACTTGCCAAGGCAAGATAAGGCTTGAAAGAACTCCACTCCCTAAGGAGAAATGCTCTCACAAAAGGTTGAAATACAAAGTATATAATTTCTCCAAAATGTTTAACCCTTGTATAAGTGTTAGAGGTCCCCTTAAATAGACAAGTCTAGGGGCCCCTTAGCAAAACAACAAAGTAGAAGGTTAAAAAAGAAACCTATCATGTTCTAGAAAGTAGGTCAACATAGGGTGCACATGGGTGCGATTTCGTCCAAGCCTTCTAGGTGGCAAGTCTTCATGGCCAAGGCTCCCAAAGGAGGGTTCTAGAACATTCTAGAAGACTTGGTGTCCAAGGCATGTGGGCCTCCCCTTTCTAGATGCTTCTAGAAAGTCTTGTTCCTTCTCTCTCTTCCTTAGAACACCAAGTGTCTCCCATGTGGTCCTTCTGCTTTCTTATTCCTACAAAAAGTAAATTAAGGAATTTATTAGCATGTTGGTTTAAGGTTAAGCTAATCTTGGGTCAACAAGTCCACCCTTAAGTCAAGGTCAACAAGTCAACTCAAAATAGTCAACCACAACCAACTTCAAGAAATTAAACTAAAGAAATGCAAAATAAAGATAGTGAGGATAATGTCTTCCCTTTTGTCATGCTCCTAGTGATCCTCCTAAGGTTGGCCTGTTAGAATTAATTGACGAATTAATTCTATTAGTGACTCATTTGAAATATTATGATGGGCCCAATTGTGATTTAATAAAATATAAAGACTTATTGGTTATTATTATGGGAAGTGATAATAAAATAAAATAAAGATAAAGATAAAATAAAAACCAACTTGATGGACGTTGGTATAAGAAAAGAATAGGGGTTCTGTCTCTGGCCATAAGGTTCTTTTCATTGTAACCCATCAAGAACGTGTGAGAAGAGAAAGAAAGGCAAAGAGATAGATTGGGAAACGGTGGTTGAAGAGCACACAATATTATAAATTGAAGAACGCATATTCACAGGATCTCTTATGGATCAAGGTTAGTGCTCTATTATGTTTTATCGAGTGAGAATTATAAATCTTAAAGATCCTTAATTAGTTTTACATCTGATATCAGAGCAAGATTGTAGGATTTATGATTCTCCTATTATGTGATGTTTCTCCCTTATTATGTTTTTCCCTAATGTTATAAGCCCTAATTTAATTTTATGAATGATGATGATGCCATGGATCAAGTGCATCCGCTGCTGCCATTAAAATGCCATTAATTAGAATTTATGCGTGCGCGTGCTTTACTGTAATGGAGTTTTGTCTTTAATTGGAATAAAGGAATGAATGAAAGTTAAGAACTGTTACCTGTGCAAGTAATATGGCATTGATTGAAAATAAAAAATCGTTACTGTTTGAAATGAAGCAAAGTGAATGACATATTGTTAATGTGTGAACGTGTGCTGCCATTGTGTGAACGTGTACAATTGGAAGTTTCAGTTTTCCAATTTTGGTTTTTCTCCTGACGCACGAACACGAACGTGAATGGGTTGTAGTTTATTAAGATTAAAGTCTAATGTTTTTATTGGATTATGTTATCAATAAAATTAATATTAATTATTTTTGTTTATATAAATAATTAATAATTTTATTTTAATTTGCAATAATATTTATGTTTGTTATTGTTAAATTAAAATTAATGAAGATGCTATATAAAGTTTATAGCAATTAAATATTTATTTATTTATTTGAAATCAAGTATGATAAATTTTGTTAGTCACCAAAGTGGCCAAAATTTTAAAGTTTATATGATTTCAAATTATTAATGTTTTTTATTTTAATTACCCATAGTATGGATGCTAAATTATGAATAATTAAATTTATGGGTTAATTAAAATTCATTAATTATAAGACATTTAAGGATCGCCCAAAGGTTGATTAATTGTTCTCATAATTAATGAACATGATTGTAGATAATTTTGTATGCGTCACTAGTTTTATTTATATACCCAAAGGTAGTAGGTGATTCTAGTTGATGCATATTTTAATTATCAATAATGTTATAATGTGATTAGCATCATTATGTTTATGTTTGTGTATTAGTGGATCTCCCAAAGGAGAACATTAGTATGCATAGAATGATTGTTTATATCTGAATCTAATTTTTTTTTACGTTTAGTTTTATGACTCAAAGCATTAATGTTAGGCATGTGTTAATTGCAGTCTCTGTTCCGGTATCTTTACACGCGCATGCTTCGTCTGTTCCAGTCTTTAATGGGTTAAATTTCCCTGACTGGAGTGAGCAAGTCCAATTTCACTTAGGTGTGTTGGATCTTGATCTAGCTCTTCTAGTTGAAAAGCCGGCTGTTATCACGGATGCTAGTAGCAATGAAGAGAAAGCCCATTACAAAGCTTGGGTAAGATCAAACAGACTTAGCTTAATGTTTATGAGAATGAGCATAGCAAGTAGAGATGGCAAATAAACCCGTCCCCGTGGGTATTGCCCGAACCCGTCCCCGTTTTGACGGGAATCCCCGCATTGACTGGGTATGGGTATGGGTATGGGGAATCCCCGACTTTTTCAGTTGGGTATGGGGATGGGTATGGGGATGTACATATACCCGCCATAATACCCGTCCTCGCCATATCTCCATTCTCGTTTAAATTATTAAAATATTCACAATTAATCAAGTAACTCCTATATATATATATATTTTTTTTTTTTCTATTTTTTTTTCTTTTAATTATTTCATTTGTCATGAAACTCATTCTCATCTCCAATATATTTTTTATCTTATCATAACCTTTATGTAATTATGTTAAAATGATGTATGCTAATAAAAAAAATATATTATGCCTCACATTTGAATATTTATATTATTTTTTAATATTTTGATTTATTATAAATTTTCCTTTCACATGAGAATGTTTATACTCTCAATTTAAGATAATATAAAAAAAATTCTTTACTTATTATTATTATTATTAATTTTTATTTAATTTGAAGAACTCTTTTGTTTCATTAAAATAATTTTCGTTATTTTTTAACCATTAAGTATATATGTTGATATTTGAAAAGTTTTCTTAGTTCTCTAAGATATTTTTCGTCTTATCATACCTTAGTTATACATTTGATTTCCTTTGTGTGATTTTATTCGATGGTCTCTCAAATTGTTTCTAAAACACACATTTGTTAGTTTTTTAATATTTTTATTTATTGTTTTTATTTTTATCATGTAGAATAATATTTCGATATATTCTATCTAATTATTTTTTATTTTATAACTCATTATTAATCATAATGTAATTTTTTCACTTTAAATTCTATTTGAAGTGGTTAAAATTATATATATATATATATATATATATATATATATATATATATATATATATATATATAATGATATTTAGGAATAGTATATGATAATTCACTACAAGAAAAACATGAAATGGTGACTGATTTAGTTAGTAACCCATATCAGTCATTATTTTTCGTCATTGGTGGTAGTAGTTGATTTATTGTCTGAATCAATGACTAAATTAGTGACTGATTCAATGATCGAATCGATACTTGATTTAGTGACCAATTTAATTACTAATTTATTTGTAATTTAATGACAAATATTTTGGTCACTAATGATATTTCTATTTAATTTTAACCACTTCAAACGTAATTTAATAATTAGTTCTCTAAGGTATTTTTTATTTTATGATACCTTAATTATACATTTGATTTCCTTTGTGCGATTTTTTTCGATAGTCTCTCAAATTATTTCTAAAACACACATTTGTTAATTTTTTAATATTTTTATTTGTTGTTTATTTTCATCATGTAGAATAATATTTCGATATATTCTATCTAATTATTTGTTATTTTATAACTCACTATTAATCATACTGTAATTTTTTTCACTTTAATTGTATAAATAACTTTTATTTACTACAATATAAAAATTTAATGTAATTCCTATGAATATTTTTTCGTCACTATCCAACATATATTGAAATTCAAAAGATACAAAATCTATGTCAAAATTTTATTATTATGTTTATTATTTGTTCTTTGTGTCATTTTGATCAAGTGATGTATTATAACTTTTATTAATGTATAAAAAAGAGATTTATTATAATTTAAAAAAATTGAAGTAAACAAACATTTAAAATATATTTTAATTTGAATATTTGTTTTTCTTTTATTATTATGTTTATTATTTGTTCTTTGTGTCATTTTGATCAAGTGATATATTATAACTTTTATTAGTGTATAAACAAGAGATTCATTAGAATTTAAAAAAATTGAAGTAAACAAACATTTAAAATATATTTTAATTTGAATATTTGTTTTCCTTTTATATTTATTTTGAAATATTTTTTAATTTTATCAACTAAGTTCATCAATGTTGTAGTTTGCAAATTTAATAAATGTTTTGGTTCACATGAAATTTTATTTGGTATTCTAATATAAAATGTAAACAATTATAATTTATTTTAAGGTATTTGGCATCGAAGAAAATCCTCCTAATATTGAATATTTCATAATATTATGTTTTCTTTACCGTAATTTTTTTTCTTTTATAAAAATTAATATTGAAGTAGTTAGAACACGGGTACGGGTATGGATACGAGATTATACCCGTTACCCGGTGGGGATGGGGATGGGAAAAAAGTTTGATACCCGTTGGGTTTGGGTATGGGGATGGGGATGAATTTTTTATGCGGGGATGGGTATGGGATAGCGAAACCCGTCCCCGCCCTGCCCCGTTGCCATCCCTAATAGCAAGTAATATAAAGTCAGCTCTTCCCAAAACTGATGACGCAAAAGAATTTATGAAATTTGTGGAAGAGCGCTCCCAAACTACTGATAATCTCTCGCTGGGACACTGATGAGTACGTTGACCACTATGAAGTTTGACGGTTCGCGTACTATGCATGAGCATGTGATCGAGATGACAAATATCGCAGCAAGACTTAAGTCTTTAGGAATGGCAGTGGATGAAGGTTTTCTCGTGCAGTTCATTCTGAACTCATTACCGTCTGAGTATGGTCTGTTCCAGATGAACTACAACACCATGAAAGACAAGTGGAATGTGCATGAATTGCACAGTATGCTAGTTCAGGAGGATACCCGACTGAAGAACTTAGGAAGCCACTCTATTCAGTATGTGAAGAATCAAGGAGCTGTTGAAAAGAAAGTTGCTAAGAAACATGGAAAGGGTAAAGGACCACTGAAGATTGACGAGTCCTCAACCAAAATCCAGAAGAAAAATGACAAATGTCATTTCTGTGGGAAGTCTGGACATTTCCAGAAGGACTGCATAAAGCGTAGAGCTTGGTTCGAAAAGAAAGGTGAGCATAATGCTTACGTATGTTTTGAATCAAACTTAACTGAAGTTCCCCATAATACGTGGTGGATTGATTCTGGATGTACGACTCATGTTTCTAATGTGATGCAGGGATTTCTTACAACCCGAACCATAAACCCAAATGAGAAGTTTGTCTTCATGGGTAATAAAGAGAAAGTTCCAGTGGAAGCGGTCGGGACTTATCGTCTAATCCTCGACACTGGATATCACTTAGACCTTATGGATACTTTTTATGTACCTAGTATCACTAGGAATTTAATTTCTTTGTCTAAGCTTGATATTGCTGGATATTCTTTTAAGTTTGGGAATGGTTGTTTCAGTTTGTTTAAGCGTACTTTTATGATTGGATCTGGTACACTTTATGATGGTTTATATAAATTGAATTTGGATAATTTATATGCTGAAACTCTTATGACTTTGCATCACAATGTTGGCACTAAACGTAGTTTAGTGGATGACGATCTGCTTTCTTGTGGCATAAACGTTTGGGACATATTTCCAAAGAAAGAATGCAAAGATTAATAAAGAATGAAATCCTTCCGGATTTAGATTTTACTGATCTGAAACTGTGTGTGTGGATTGTATTAAAGGCAAACAAACTAAACACACAAAGAAAGGAGCCACGAGAAGCACTCAGCTTCTTGAAACCATACACACCGATATATGTGGTCCATTTGATGTAAATTCTTTCAATAAAGAGAAGTACTTCATCACCTTTCTTGATGATTTTTCGCGTTATGGACATGTCTATCTACTGCATGAGAAATCTCAGTCAGTAAATGCCTTGGAAGTTTATATAAATGAAGTGGAAAGGCAATTAGACAGAAAGGTGAAAATCGTAAGGTCTGATAGAGGTGGTGAGTATTATGGAAGATATGATGAAAGTGGACAACACCCTGGTCCGTTCGCTAAGTTCCTTGAGAAACGTGGTATTTGTGCTCAATACACAATGCCAGGCACACCACAACAAAATGGTGTATCAGAAAGGCGTAATCGAACCTTAATGGATATGGTTAGGAGTATGTTAAGTAATTTATGTTTACCTGTATCATTGTGGATGTATGCTTTAAAGACTGCCATGTATTTGTTGAACAGGATTCCTAGTAAAGCTGTTCAAAAGACTCCTTTTGAGTTATGGACGAATAGGAAACCCAGTTTGAGACACCTGCATGTTTGGGGTTGTCAGGCAGAAGTAAGAATATACAATCCGCAAGAAAAGAAACTGGATGAAAGAACAATCAGTGGATTTTTCATTGGTTATCCAGAAAAATCAAAGGGGTATAATGGTGATAATTCTGATAAGTGGTTAGATGCCATGAAAGATGAGCTTAAATCAATGGCACATAATGACGTATGGGACCTTGTGGAATTGCCAGAAGGATGCAAGAGAGTTGGGTGTAAATGGGTCTTTAAGACTAAGCGTGACTCTCAAGGCAATATTGAACGTTACAAGGCCCGTCTTGTTGCCAAAGGTTTTACTCAGAAAGATGGCATTGACTATAAGGAAACATTTTCGCCTGTTTCTAAGAAAGATTCTTTTAGAATTATCATGGCATTAGTAGCTCATTATGATCTTGAGTTACATCAAATGGATGTTAAAACTGCTTTTCTGAATGGGGATTTAGAAGAGGATGTCTATATGGACCAATCGGTGGGGTTCGCTGAAGAAGGAAAGGAGCACATGGTGTGTAAACTTAAGAGATCGATATATGGACTTAAACAAGCTTCTCGGCAATGGTATCTTAAGTTCAATGATACTATTGTGTCCTTTGGATTTAAGGAAAACACCGTTGATCGGTGTATATATCTGAAGGTCAGTGGGAGTAAGTTTATATTTTTGATTCTGTATGTTGATGATATCTTGCTTGCGACTAATGATCTTGGTCTATTAAGTGAGACTAAGAGGTTTCTCTCTAATAACTTTGAAATGAAAGATATGGGTGAGGCATACTATGTGATTGGAATAGAAATATTCCGTGATAGATCACAAGGACTGTTAGGTTTGTCTCAGAATGCATATATTAATAAAGTTTTAGAGAGATTCAGAATGGATAAATGTTCAGCATCTCCTGTTCCAATACAGAAAGGAGACAAGTTTAGTCTCATGCAATGTCCAAAGAATGATTTGGAACGGAAACAGATGGAAAATATCCCTTATGCATCTGTTGTTGGGAGTTTGATGTATGCTCAAACCTGTACGAGACCAGATATTAGCTTTGCAGTTGGTATGCTTGGTAGATACCAAAGTAATCCAGGTCTGGAGCATTGGAAAGCTGCAAAGAAAGTTTTAAGATACCTACAAGGAACAAAGAATCACATGCTTACTTATAGAAAATCTTATCACCTTGAGGTGATAGGTTATACAGATTCAGACTTTGCCGGCTGTGTGGATACAAGAAAGTCTACATTTGGTTATGTGTATCTTTTAGCCGGAGGAGCGATTTCATGGAAAAGTGCGAAGCAGTCTGTCATTGTTGCATCCACCATGGAAGCTGAATTTGTGGCATGCTTTGAGGCCACAGTTCAGGCTAATTGGTTGTGAAACTTTATTTCAGGACTTGGAGTAGTCGACAGTATTTCCAAGCCGCTGAAAATTTATTGTGATAATTCTGCAGCAGTCTTCTTTTCTAAAAACGACAAGTATTCTAAAGGTGCTAAACATATGGAGTTGAAATACTTTACCGTTAAAGAAGAAGTTCAGAAACGTAAAGTGTCAATAGAACATATTAGCACAGATCTTATGATTGCTGACCCTTTAACAAAAGGGTTACTGCCCAAATTGTATGCTGGTCATGTAAAGAATATGGGCATTATGTCTACTAGTGAATGTTAAATGTTGAATGTTAATGTTTTTAATGTTTATGTGACACTTTGAGCTCCCTAATGTATAAATTTCTGAAATCTGTGTTTTCTTCTTTATGTTTATGCATGCAAATTATGATGAAGAAAACAAATTATGTTATGTTATTACTTTGTAAAATGACATTATGTTTGAACCCATTATGGACTTCTCGCTTTTAAGGTCATATTAAGGAGAAATGGATGATATAGTAGTACATGGAAGGGATCATGTCGATCAAATGATGTGTGACCGCCATGACTCTTATTATTTCTATATCTTTAATTATGAATAATGATGGAACCAATTTATGCAAGGTCTTTTATTGCGCATTATGTTTATGTATTAAATCACATAATGTTATGACATCATATGAGTCAAGTGGGAGAATGTTAGAATTAATTGACGAATTAATTCTATTAGTGACTCATTTGAAATATTATGATGGGCCCAATTGTGATTTAATAAAATATAAAGACTTATTGGTTATTATTATGGAAAGTGATAATAAAATAAAATAAAGATAAAGATAAAATAAAAACCAACTTGATGGACTTTGGTATAAGAAAGGAATAGGGGTTCTGTCTCTGGCCATAAGGTTCTTTTCACTGTAACCCATCAAGAACGTGTGAGAAGAGAAATAAAGGCAAAGAGATAGATTGGGAAACGGTGGTTGAAGAGCACACAATATTATAAATTGAAGAAGGCATATTCACAGGATCTCTTATGGATCAAGGTTAGTGCTCTATTATGTTTTATCGAGTGAGAATTATAAATTTTAAAGATCCTTAATTAGTTTTACATGGCCTCCATGGAACTTTATGAGGTGGTCACATCTTCATCATCCTCCCCCTCTTGGAGACAAATCGACCACAAATTCTTAAGCCCTATATCAAAAGGAGAGAGGTCATTTACATTGAAAGAGTTGCTTACATTGTAACTTGAAGGCAAATGCAACTCATAGGCATTATTGTTGATCCTCTTGAGGATTTGGAAAGGTCCATCCCCTCTTGGAAGAAGTTTTGGACTTTCTTTAGGTAGGAAATCTTTCCTTCCTCAAATGAAGCCATACCCAATCCCCTTCCTTGAAAAGGAATTCCTTCCTCCCCTTGTTGCCTAATTCTTGATACTTCATCACTTTCCTTTCAATGGCTTCCTTGACTTGTGTGTGCAAGTCTTGGATCATTTTAGCCTTTGCCTCCCCATCTTGGAAAGTCCATGCCTCTTGAATGGGAAGTGGAAGAAGATCAAAAGGAGTTAAAGGGTTAAAACCATACACTATTTCAAAGGGAGAGTGGGAAGTGGTAGAGTGCACAACCTTATTGTATGTAAACTCTACTTGGGGAAGAAGCGCCTCCCATTCCCTAGTGTTGTGGACTATCATGCACTTTAATAGTTGACCCAAAATCCTATTGACCATCTCGGTTTGAACATCACTTTGAGGGTGACAAGTGGTGGAAAAGAGGAGTTTGGTTCCAAGTTTTCCCCACAAGGTCCTCCAAAAATGGCTCAAGAACTTTGTGTCTCTATCACTTACAATGGTCCTAGGTAGGTCATGAAGTCTCACTACTTCCTTGAAGAAGAGATTGGCAATATGTGTTACATCATTAACTTTGTGGCATGGAATAAAATGAGCCATTTTAGAAAATCTATCCACTACCACAAAGATGGAATCCCTACCCTTTCTATTCCTTGGGAGCCCTAGAACAAAATCCATTGAAATGTCTACCCAAGGCTTGGAAGGGATGGTAAGGGAATGTAGAGACCATGAGGTTGAACCTTGGATTTGGCTCTTAGACATGCTAGACAATAATTGCAATGGCTATCAACATGCTTGAGCATGTGAAGCCAATAGAAGTGTTCTTTGAGGACTTCAAGAGTTTTGTTAGTCCCAAAGTGACCCATTAAGCCTCCCTCATGTGCTTCTCTTATGAGTGATGCTCTTAGAGATCCTTGGGAAATGCAAAGCCTTTTACCCTTAAAGAGATATTGGTTGGAAAGATAAAATTCTTTGCTTCCCCCTTGGTGGAATTCATCATAGATAGAAGCGAAATCATCATCCTTTTCATACAACTCCTTAATATGATCAAAGCTAAGAAATTTGGTTTCAAGCATGGAAAGGAGAGTATGCCTTCTTGAAAGGGCATCTGCCACAATATTGGCCTTTCCTTGATTGTGTTTGATCATATATGGAAATTGCTCTAGGAATTCTACCCAGCTTGCATGTCTTTTGTTGAGTTTGCCTTGGCTTTTCAAAAACTTAAAAGCTTCATGATCACTATGGATCACGAATTCTTTAGATAGAAGATAATGTTGCCAAGTTTGCAAGGTCCTCATAAGAGCATAAAGCTCTTTATCATAGGTAGAGTAGTTTAGATGACTTCCTTTGAGTTTTTCACTAAAGTAGGCTATGGGGTGGTCCTCTTGGAGGAGCACGACCCCAATGACCACATTGGAGGCATCACACTCTATTTCAAAGGTCTTGGAAAAGTTAGGGAGGACTAGTGATGGAGCTCCAATGTGTGGTGGCTGGTAGGAACTCCATAGGCAACGAAAAATGGCATGGAAAGAAGTGTTTAAGGCTCTTGTAGCAATGGAATTTGGAGTGATGAAAGGAAAACTAGACTAGAAACTAGACTAGTGGAAGGTGGCTAGAGGAAATGTTGTAAACCTCCAGCTTAGGTGCTTTCAAAATAATGGAAGAGTGGAGTGATCTCAACACAAACATTCTATTAGAAATTTCAAGAGTAAAATGTACAAATGGTCTACTTTTGGCTTTTATATATGAGCCTAAAAGCTAGGCTAATTCTTGGCCCTTAGATCAAGCTTGGAGGAGAAGCTTTAATCATCACCCTTGGATGGTGGCTTGGAGAAGGAGACATCTTCCTAGCCTTTGGATGAAGACTTGGAAAAGAAGACACTCTTTTAGCCCTTGGATGAAGGAGGCACATGGTTGGAGTGTGGACTTGGCTCCATGGGATGCATGATCCATGAGGAAGTCATGGCTAGAGATGGCAAATAAACCCGTCCCCGTGGGTATTGCCCGAACCCGTCCCCGTTTTGACGGGGAATCCCCGCATTGACTGGGTATGGGTATGGGTATGGGGAATCCCCGACTTTTTCAGTTGGGTATGGGGATGGGTATGGGGATATACATATACCCGCCATAATACCCGTCCCCGTCATATCTCTATTCTCGTTTAAATTATTAAAATATTCACAATTAATCAACTCACCCCTATATATATATATATATATATATATATATATATATATATATTCTATTTTTTATTTCTTTTAATTATTTCATTTGTCATGAACCTCATTCTCATCTCCAATATATTTTTTATCTTATCATAACCTTTATGTAATTATGTTAAAATGATGTATGTTAATAAAAGAAAATTATGCCTCACATTTGAATATTTATATTACTTTTAATATTTTTATTTATTATAAATTTTCCTTTCACATGAGAATGTTTATACTCTCAATTTAAGGTAATATAAAAAAAATTCTTTACTTATTATTATTATTAATTTTTGTTTAATTTGAAGAACTCTTTTGTTTCATTAAAATAATTATCGTTATTTTTCAACCATTAGGTATATATGTTGATATTTGAAAAGTTTTCTTAGTTCTCTAAGATATTTTTCGTCTTATCATACCTTAGCTATACATTTGATTTCCTTTGTGTGATTTTTTTCGATAGTCTCTCAAATTATTTCTAAAACACACATTTGTTAGTTTTTTAATATTTTTATTTATTGTTTTTATTTTCATCATGTAGAATAATATTTCGTTATATTCTATCTAATTATTTTTTATTTTATAACTCATTATTAATCATAATGTAATTTTTTCACTTTAAATTCTATTTGAAGTGGTTAAAATTATATATATATATATATATATATATAATGATATTTAGGAATAATATATGATAATTCACTACAAGAAAAACATGAAATGGTGACTGATTTAGTCAGTAACCCATATCAGTCACTATTTTTCGTCGTTGGTGGTAGTAGTTGATTTATTATCTGAATCAATGACTAAATTAGTGACCGATTCAATGATCGAAACGGTACTTGATTTAGTGACCAATTTAATTACTAATTTATTTGTAATTTAATGACAAATTTTTTGGTCACTAATGATATTTCTATTTAATTTTAACCACTTCAAACATAATTTAATAATTAGTTCTCTAAGGTATTTTTCATTTTATCATACCTTAATTATACATTTGATTTCTCTTGTGCGATTTCTTTCGATAGTCTCTCAAATTATTTCTAAAACACACATTTGTTAGTTTTTTAATATTTTTATTTATTGTTTATTTTCATCATGTAGAATAATATTTCGATATATTCTATCTAATTATTTGTTATTTTATAACTCACTATTAATCATACTGTAATTTTTTCCACTTTAATTGTATAAATAACTTTTATTTACTACAATATAAAAATTTAATGTAATTTCTATGAATATTTTTTGTCACTATCCAACATATAATGAAGTTCAAAAGATACAAAATCTATGTCAAAATTTTATTATTATGTTTATTATTTGTTCTTTGTGTCATTTTGATCAAGTGATGTATTATAACTTTTATTAGTGTATAAAAAAAAGATTCATTATAATTTAAAAAATTGAAGTAAACAAACATTTAAAATATATTTTAATTTGAATATTTGTTTTCCTTTTATTATTATGTTTATTATTTGTTCTTTGTGTCATTTTGATCAAGTGATATATTATAACTTTTATTAGTGTATAAAAAATAGATTCATTAGAATTTAAAAAATTGAAGTAAACAAACATTTAAAATATATTTTAATTTGAATATTTGTTTTCCTTTTATATTTTTTTGAAATATTTTTTAATTTTATCAACTAAGTCCATCAATGTTGTAGTTTGCAAATTTAATAAATGTTTTGGTTCACATGAAATTTTATTTGGTATTCTAATATAAAATGTAAACAATTATAATTTATTTTAAGGTATTTGACATCGAAGAAAATCCTCCTAATATTGAATATTTCATAATATTATGTTTTCTTTACCGTAATTTTTTTTCTTTTATAAAAATTAATATTGAAGTAGTTAGAACGCGGGTACGGATATGGGTACGAGATTATACCCGTTACCCGGTGGGGATGGGGATGGGAAAAAAGTTTGATACCCGTTGGATTTGGGTATGGGGATGGGGATGAGTTTTTTATGCGGGGATGGGTATGGGATAGCGAAACCCGTCCCCGCCCCGCCCCGTTGCCATCCCTAGTCATGGCCTAAGGGAGACTCTTAGTGGGTCGAGCCCATTTGTACATGTAACACCTATTTTTATGTCTTACACCATTATTAAAAGCAAAGCCCAAATATTGGCCCAATTTAAAATCTATTCTACTGCGCTTTGATGCACTTCTTCAAGTCTTGTTGATTTCTTTGGCCCATGAAAATAATGTGACAAGCCCATTAGATTTGTGTCCTTCTATTGGGAGACCCATTTGAATCTTCTTCATCATACTTCTTATTATTGGGCCTTTTAATGGGCTTGGGCTTGGGCTTGGACTTGAAGGTGCAATTGGGCTTTGTGGAGTCACATCAACTAGGAGTGGTGCTTTGATCAATTTCTATTTTAATGTTTCAAAGGCCTTTGTTTGATCAATACCCCACTTGAAGTCAACTCCCTTCTTTACCAACTCATTCAAGGGTGCGACTATGGTGCTAAAATTAGGCACAAATCTCCTATAAAAGCTAGCCAACCCATGAAAGGACCTTAGTTCACTAACATTCCTAGGTATGGGCCAATTTTTGATGGCCATGACTTTCTCTTAATCCACATGGACCCCATGTTTGCTAATTTTGAACCCAAGGAAGATCACGTGATCCATGCCAAAAACGCATTTCTCCATGTTGGCAAATAAAGATTGTTTCCTTAGGGTACTTAGCACATCCCTTAACTGTTGAAGATAGTCTTCTCTAAACATACTATAGATGAGTATTTCATCAAAATAGACCACAACAAATTTTCCCAAGTATGGTCTAAGCACATGATGCATCAGCCTCATGAAAGTGCTTGGTGCATTAGTCAACCCAAAGGGCATGACTAGCCATTCATACAATCCAAACTTGGTTTTGAAGGAGGTTTTCCACTCATCTCCTTCCTTGATTCTTATTTGGTTGTATCCACTCTTCAAATCTATCTTTGAAAAGATGGTTGCACCATGAAGCTCATCAAGCAAGTCATCTAACCTAGGGATTGGATGCCTATATTTGATGGTGATATTATTAATGGCCCTACAATCTATACACATTCTCCATGTTCTATCCTTCTTTGGAACTAGGATCATGGGCATAGCAGAAGGACTCATACTATGTTGCACCCATCCCTTTTCTAACAAATCATTGACTTGGCTTTGAATTCGTTTGGCCTCCTTGGGATTGGTCCTATAGCCTGGCCTATTGGGCAAAGATGATCCTTGGATGAAGTCAATTTGATGTTCTATACCTCTTAGAGGTGGAAGTCCCTTTGGGGGATCTTGGAACACATCCTTAAATTCATCTAAGACTATAGACAAGTCTTGAGGACACTTAGGAGGAGGGTTTTGAAAGGAATGAGAAGGCTCACTTGGATAAGCAGGAAAAACTTGTTTTTGAGAAAGTATTATCCTTTTAGCTCCTTTGAAGGAGATCAAGCTCTTCCTTGCTTCTTTGGTGTGCGCCATTAGTTGCGTCTTCTCTTCCTTTCTTTTCTCAAACATTTGTTTTTGGTCACCACTTACTTCTTTGGGGGATAAAGGTAGTAATGTGATCCTTTTGCCTTGGAAGTTAAAAGAAAATTTATTGGAAAGGCCATCATGGAAATCTTTTTTGTCAAATTGCCACGGCCTTCCAAGAAGTATGTGAGTTGCTTCCATGGGCATTAAGTCACACAAAACATCATCCTTGTAATTCCTAATGGAGAAAGTGATGAGAACTTGTTTATCCACATTTATTTCACCATTTTCACTTAACCAATATAGTTTATAGGGCTTGGCATGAGGGATGGTGTTCAAGCCAAGCTTGTCCACTACTCTTGTGCTAGCCACATTGACACAACTTCCACCATCAATAATGAGGGAGAAAGTCTTTCTGTTGATGAGGCATCTTGTATGAAAAATATTTTCCCTTTGAGATTCAAATTCCTTTGGGACTTGGCCCAACATGTGCCTCACAAGTAAAAGACCTCCTTCATGAGGTTTGATCTCATCTTCACTTGACGGGGAAGAAGTGTGTGATGAACTACTCTTGGGGGAAGAGTGTAACATCCCGGTAGAATATTACTTAAAATAAAATAAAATAAAATAAACAAGCAGAAATAAATACATCATTTATTAAATAAAGCATTTCCCAAAAACACGGGAAAATTCAAAACCTTTAAATTTAATTTCCAACATAAGTAAATAAAGTATTAATAAAATACTCAAATCCTCCTATTACAAATTTGAAATCCAAAACCATAATGAAATTACAAAAAATTATTTAAAAAGGCTTTATAAACAATCCCATGATCTTTGTTCCCACTCTCCGCTCCTAGGCGTCTCTTGGCCCACCTGAAACATCATCTGCTCTCGGATAATAAGTTACCCGATCATCGCCACACACACAGATAGGGTGAGCTATGCACATAGACATAAATAAATATGAAATAACCCCCAGCCCCTTCATAATTATTTATAAAAAAAAATACGCATTTTCCCACACTCATAACCAACATGAGTTCATGCATGTACTCTAAATCTTGGATTTCATGTGCTTCCACGACCCTCCTCGCTCGTGGTCCAACCTACAAGCCTATCCCGCTTTTAGTCCTGCTTCACGGACTCTTACGCCCGTTTAGCTGAACTCCACGCTCGGACCCGGACACGCATACCCACCTTTCCTACTATGAACTCTCTCGCTCGTAGCATTCCCAAGTTGAGCATGAAATGAACTCCCTCGCTCATTCATCCCAACAAGGGTACCTCCAGTGAACTAATTGTTCACGTTCCGCATGCAGTCCACCCATCACGAACTCCTCGTTCGCGACTCATTCCAAGCACATCCCAAAATCCTATGGACTTAGTCCTTCAAGCCCAAACATCACCACAAACGCATTCATATACTTTCTATAAGTTAGGAAATACCAAGCAAACAGTCCAAACAGTGCATAAGAACCTGGCTCCTTGCCATTCTCGCTTAAGCCATGCTTGTTCACCCAAGCGAGTGCATTTGTCTCGCCCAAGCTGAATCACCTCGCCTGAGCGAGTATGAAACAGTGGCCTCACCACAATATCTCACTTAGGCGAGGTCTGTTCGCCTAGGCGAGGTCATCTCTCGCCCAAACTCACAATTCTTTCTCGCCTGAGCTACCATGCAAGCACACAACAATATTTATCACGATATCTCGCTTAGGAGAGACCTTTTCGCCGTCTCGCCTGAGCGAGACCCTGGTTCGCTCAAACCCACACAACTCCTCACCTGGACGAGGTTTCGCGCTCAAAACACACAGGTCACGTCGCGACCTCGTTTAGGCGAGTGTCTATCGCTTGAGCGAGAGACAAGTCACTCAACCCTAACCCCAGGTCGCCTAGGCGAGAAATGCGAACCAACACCCAAACACAAGATTCTGCAACTCTTGCTTAGGAGAGATGGGCTCGCTTGGGCGAAAATTGCAGAGGTTCTCCTTTGTCTACACACGAAAACAACCAAACCATGCCCACTCACAGCATAAAACAATACCAAACAATTATATTCACAAGCACATCATATGAACATGGTATCACTACATTTGAATTACCCAAAACTAAAGGTTTGGCCATAATTAATCAATACAGTACAAAAACCCTCCTCATGTTTATATAAGACTTTAAAAAGCTTTGTGCACACCATCAAACCAACCAATTCTCCCACACAATGCACATTTTACCAAAATCCATACAATACAGAATTCAACTAAAAATACAATGCCACAGAATCATACATAAATCATCAAATTTACACACACAAGGAACAACTCCCCTAACCTGTAATTCTGGAATGAGATTGAGAAAAAGGAGAAAGTTCCTGGTTCACCAATACTTTGCTTCAACCCTTTGCACACCCAATTCAGCCTCTCACTCTCCAATTTTCGCTCTCCTCTCAAGCCAAAACAAAACAATTGTAGAAACCCTTCTTTCCACCTAAAATTTGCCTTTTATATGTGTCTTAAGGTTGGGTTAAAGAGCCGAAACGAAATTGGGCTTTATGGTATGTTTAATTCTCATTTAAAGATCATTATAGGATGTTTTCCAGCCCCTCTTGGTTGCCCCTTCTAGGTTTACATTTGCCCTTTCACATTCCCTCCAAAACTACACTTATCAAACAAATAAAGTCTATTTCATATCTAACAAGGTTTGAACCCGTGACCTCCACCCACCCATAAGGCCAAGCGCAACCATTATTTCAATTTATATTTATTGATAACTATTATAATTCTATAATTATAATATCACTCGCTATTCACAAATATATTATAAAAAATACTAATAAATCAAATAACACACAAGAGGCATACATAGGACTCGAACTCAAGTCCTCTCACACATTTATTAATTATTTAATTATTTAATTATTTAATTTTAACGAGTCTTACAAAGAGGGAGGGGAATGTTCACTTTCAACTTCTCCTTTAGAGTTCAAGAACATGTTCCTCTTTGAAGGACAATTGGAGGCTATGTGTCCAAAGCCTAAGCATTTTAAACATTTGATATAACTAGTTCTTGGCTCTTGAGAAGAAGTTGGTTTATCATGCATAGTCCTAGTCGAATTGGGTTTAGGTGTGGGGTCTTGGGAGGGTTTGGAAGGTGTTTTAAAATCCTTTTTCTCCTTACCTTTCCAAGGTTTAGAATAGTAGTCATTGTATGAAGAACTCTTCTTGGCCTCTTGTTTTCTTTTCAATTGGTTTTCAACTTTCAAGGTCAAATGCAAAACTTTGCTAAGAGTGGAGTACTCATACAAGTCAACTACATCTTGAATTTCCCTCCTTAGACCACTCACAAACCTAGTGACTTTCTCTTCTTCATGCTCATCATGGAGTCCTACCTTTAAGAGCATGGACTCCATCAATTTGAAATATTCTTCAACACATAGATCCTTGTTGAAGCCTTTGGAGCTTCAAAAGAGTCTCCCTCCTATGATAGGAAGGTATAAAATGTTCATGCATTTTAACTTTAATGTTCATCCAAGAAGCCGCAGGTGGCTCTTGGGTATAATTGTCCATACAAATTTGATGCCACCAAGTCATGGCATACTCTTCAAACTCTAAAACTACCAAGTCTACAGCTCTTGATCACTAACTTTATGAATGCTAAAAATTTGATCTACTTTTTTTTCCCACACCATGTAAGCATTGGGTTCATGTTCTCCTTTAAACTTTGGGATTTTGATGGGGGGAGGTTGTCTTTGATGTTGCACTTGGTGCCTTCTTTCTCCGCCCCCTTCGGGCCTTCTTCTTCTTTCCTCACTTCCATAGGAGTCCACCGGAAAGAGATCGCCTTTTTGCCCTTCTTTCCTCTCTTGGTTGGATTTGTTGATGTTGTTGCACTTGTTGAATTTGTTGTTGCACTTGTTGTATTTGTTGCATTTGTTGTTGCATGTACATTTGAAAGGCTCTCTCTTGTTGTTCCCTATCTTCTTGCCTTTTAAGTTTCATTTGTTGGAGGAGACTAGTGACATCAATGATGGTCCCTTGATGTGCCACAAGAGTCACCACTTGAGGTGAGTATGGAGAAGTCGAACCTTCTCCCTCTCTTGCATCCTCCAAAACTGGACTCAAATCCATGCTTTCCTACAAAACAACTCCAAAAATTCGAGACAAGTAAAGAAGTTGGTTAGCAAATGATAAGAAACTTGTGACCAAGTGTGGTCAAAATAAACAACCCAAGTGTTTTGGTCACACTCCCACCCCCACACGGCAAGGTAGCACTCAAATTCCACTAAAAAGGAGTGAAATACTTTCAAAGTTTTTGGAAACCTTTTCAAGACAAGTTCAAGTGGCTCGGCCACTACACTCAAAGGAAAGTAAAGGAAGAAAACTACTAAGACAAAACAAAGAACCTAAAGACAAGCAATAAAAGTACTTAAAGCAAAGAAAGCTAAACTCTAAGGAAAGGATATCAAGGTGACAAAACTTTAAATCAAAACAAGCAAGAAAAAACACATGAAAAGACTCTATTGGAAAAATACTTGAACTATGCATCACCATTTCTCACTCAATCATATACCAAGAAAGAAAATAACATTTAAAACGAATTTGGGCTAATAAGCCAATTTCACCCACATTCAAATCAAGAAACTAGTAGCATAACCCTTTAAAGAAAACTGCACTATGCTTCACCAAATAGAAAGTTCGGTCTCGGCTTTAGGAAGCCAAATGTTCAAATTAATTTTGTTTTCTTTCTTCTTCAAACTAGTTCCCAAAGGTTTTAAGGCAAGAGATTGTGGTGTCTTGAACACTTAGTCCTTTCTTTGTAGGTCAAAATCCATTTCAAGGTACATACACCAAGTAAGATATATGGTTCATGCAAAAGTTTAAGCACTTTGAATACAACAAGAGAAAACTTCAACTAGCATATGACATATGACTCAAGGAAATGTTAGGCACATTTAAAGACTCAACTTGACATACACAAAGATACAAACATGTAGCTATGATGCATTTAAACTCATGGATTTGAAGTTCAATGACTAAGCATCCAAAGACATGTTATCCAACCACATTTAGGAGCAAAAAGAGTCACAAAACCGAAGACAAAATTGTCACAACATAACCTGAAAACTTTGTTTTCATATTCTTGGCAGCTCTGACCTTTGCTCACTCATTTGATCATAACTCTCTCCCCACTCCAAATGCGTTCATTCTTTTTTTGTTGGAAATTAGACTCATAGATCTTTCTTTTAATATAAAAAACATTACTTTTGGACCACTGAGCTAGCTGTAGTATTTTTTTTCAAAAACGCACACGTTACTGCCAACACTGTTTTTATGTGGACCATTCAAAGATAGCTACAAAACACAAGGTTACAACATGAAAACACCATATTCAAGGACAACCAAAGCTCTATACACCAAATGATGTAGGATTATCTTGTTCCTTTTAGAAGATTAATGAATATGGTGATGATTGATTAAGAAAACCAAGGAAATCCCCACTATACAATAAGATAGCAAGCTATCTAGATGTGAAGGTTCCTTTCCAAGATTCTAGAGAGGAGAAGAATGGATTGATGGTGAGTAAGAAACCAAAAGGAAAAACATATAATAGAAACAATATAAACCAAGAAGAGTAAAGAAACATAAAATGAAAATCAAGGGAAAGGGGAGGAATGGAGGATTCACGCCACTACAAGGCTAGGCTAGAAGAAGCCATGACAACCTTGAAGATAAGTGGTGTATGCCGCCTCTTGCCAAGGCAAGATAAGGCTTGAAAGAACTCCACTCCCTAAGGAGGAATGCTCTCACAAAAGGTTGAAACACAAAGTGTATAATTTCTCCAAAATGTTCAACCCTTGTATAAGTGTTAGAGGTCCCCTTAAATAGACAAGTCTAGGGGTCCCTTAGCAAAACAACAAAGTAGAAGGTTACAAAAGAAACCTAGCATGTTCGAGAAAGTAGGTCAACATAGGGTGCACATGGGTGAAATTTCATCCAAGCCTCCTAGGTGGCAAGTCTTCATGGCCAAGGCTCCCAAAGGAGGGTTCTAGAACATTCTAGAAGACTTGGTGTCCAAGGCATGTGGGCCTCCCCTTTCTAGATGCTTCTAGAAAGTCTTATTCCTTCTCTCTCTTCCTTATGACGCCAAGTGTCTCCCATGTGGTCCTCCTCCTTTCTTATTCCTACAAAAAGCAAATTAAGGAATTTATTAGCATGTTGGTTTAAGGTTAAGCTAATCTTGGTCAACAAGTCCACCCTTAAGTCAAGGTCAACAAGTCAACTCAAAATAGTCAACCACAACCAACTTCAAGAAATTGAAACTAAAGAAATGCAAAATAAAGATAGAGAGGATAATGCCTTCCCTTTTGTCATGCTCCTAGTGATCCTCCTAAGGTTGGCCTCTTTGGAACTTGATGAGGTGGTCACATCTTCATCATCCTCCCCCTCTTGGAGAGAATTTGACCACAAATTCTTAAGCCCTATATCAAAAGGAGAGAGGTCACTTACATTGAAAGAGTTGCTTACATTGTAACTTGAAGGCAAATCCAACTCATAGGCATTATTGTTGATCCTCTTGAGGATTTGGAAAGGTCCATCCCCTCTTGGAAGAAGTTTTGGACTTTCTTTGGGTAGGAAATCTTTCCTTCCTCAAATGAACCCATACCCAATCCCCTTCCTTGAAAAGGAATTCCTTCCTTCCCTTGTTGCCTAATTATTGATACTTCTTCACTTTCCTTTCAATCGCTTTCTTGACTTGTGTGTGTTGGTACTAGGGGCCCTGTTTGTAATACTCTAAGTCTGGAGTGGTCAATAGATGTCGTTCTGTTTTCTGAAGCAGGCGGCCTAGGCCGCTAGGTGCTTTCGCTTGATCGGTTATTCACTTGATAATTTCATTTGTTGGGTTATGTGTAAGCGGGCTTGGTCGTCGGTTTTATTAGTTCACCTAAGTGTAGTACAAAAATGCTTTTGGAATTGTCTTTCAAATCTAGTTTCGTTTGAGGTTGATTTTCTGATATCTTCACTTAAGCATAGGATTTTCGCATGAGAAACAAATAGAAAAGAGATCTAAACCTTGCTTTCAATCCTATTTTTTCTCAAAACAAAAAATTTTTCGCTCAAACAAAAATATAGTTGAAAACAACCATACTTATGCCGTAATTTTGCTTAAGTAATAGATTTTTTTCTTTCCTTTTATTTTCTTGATTATTTAATTGATTATATTTGAATATTTATTATAAATTTAAAATTAATATTAGTTTATATATTTATTGATTTCTAATTTTGTTTAAGCGATTTTTGTTGAATCGAAATGAGTCTTAAGAATGATGAAACTTATATCAATTTGTGATCACATATATGACATAGTATGTGAAAATTGTTGTTTAGTTTGTATATTAATACCCATGTTGTAACAGATATCTTATTGTTTCACTAATGATTTAAATCACAAACTAAGACATTAGGTGGCGAAAAGTTGAAGGAAAAGTTTTTACACAATGCAACATCGGTATATGTGTGACATAGGTCGCAATGAACTTACTTTGATTATTTATTTGTGGATTCACTTATAAATGCAAGTTTTGAATTGAATCAAATATTAGTCTATTTTAAGATGATGGTGTTTGTGGGTGGTAATGGAGGTGTTAAGAATAGTGGTGACGAAGAGATTGAAGATGAAATAAGATGGAGATGGATGGAATCGTGTGTTGAAACGAAGGAAGAAACAAATGGAGATGGTGAGTGACGTGTAACTAAAAGCTTTGTTATGACAAGAAGCCAGTACCAGTAATGTGGCTATCTAAACAGTGTAAAGGTTATCTCCTGAAAGACAATTTTTCCTAAAACTTGGTTTCCAAGTAGTACATTTTGAATTGAAAATTTTAATATTATGTACTGAACTAAAACATGTAATACCCTGGAAAGCACCTTTTAAAAGTGTAAAAAAGGTTAATATTTTGCAAAGTGCCTTTTAAAAGGAATTAGAAATTTCACATTTTAAATAGTACTTTCCAAAAGTGTTAAAAAAATTAATATTTTATAAAGTAATTTTCGCCATTTTGTTTTGAAAATTTAAATTTTTTGAATGTATTTTCCTGGAAAGGGGGATTCTGAAAAAAAAAATAAAAGTATAGTAGTGAAATTAGTAGGTGTAAATAACACCTGTATCATAAATCGGTAGTTTGTAAAATATTTGTGTTGGAAATCTCACACCAGTTAGAAATAAGACAATTTTATAGTATATAAGTAAGATGTAAACTTCACCTAACTGATTTTATGGGTTGAGATAGGTTTAAAGCTTATTTCTAACAATTTGTGTTAGTTTACATTCACAATTTGGACCCATAAAGTCCAACAATCATTTTGATATTTGTATGTATTTTTTCTTTATCTTGTATATGACAATATTACCCTTACTCTTTGCGACCATGGTTTCTTCCTGCATCTCATGGGATGTTAGTCCTTTAAATTTTTAGATTGTAAAATTTGAAAACATGATTATAGAATTTAAGATGTATTTTTAAATATACAAATATGTTCTAGATGGTATAATTCATAAGTATATATCGAATTACGTAACGAAGAATATATAGATTTCCATCTTGTATAATTTGGTACGCATTTACATAATTTAAAAATACATTTTGAATTGTATAATCTAAATTACATAATTCGACTTGTATTTTCAAATTTTGTAATATAAAAATGTATTTTGAGTTTAAATCCTAATGTATTTCTAAATTATATAATATAAACATATATTTTATATTGAATAATCTAAAATGTATTTTTAAAATTATGTAACTTTATAATTCAAAATAAATTTTAAATTGTATAATTTAGAATACATTTTTTAATTAAAAATATATAATACATTGTATAATTTATAGTTTATAATATATTTTTAAATTACACAATCTATAATATATTTCTAAATTATGGAACTCAATAATTTTCATATTATGCCATCCGAAATACCCTTTTGAGTTCCATATTGCATAATATAAAATATATTTCTAAATTATATAATCTACAATATTTCGAGCATAATTTTAGACTTTTCCATAGAGATGTAAGAAGATGGCGGGGAGGTGCTAAAAGAAATACGCATCTGTATTCTTATTGAGCATTTTTGTTTGATTTTTCATTTTACGTCAGAAAAAACAACAAAAACGTATTTTTGTAATACGATTATATCTGCATCTTATATCTCTCCTTTTAAGTAATTCTTTAAATGTTTTTTCAGAATTTATGTCCTAAAAATATCTCTTTCACTTGGTGGTGTAAAAAGTAATTCATTTAGGGCTTCCCGTTAGAAGTATTGACCATTACATGATGCATGGACCTCTATATCTATAAACATCGAGGCAAAAAGATAATATATATATATATTATTCAATGTTATCTTTATTTATGAAATCATGCTTAAGAAAATTAAAAGGGCTTTGAGAAGTCAATATGATCCCTAGTCAAGTTAGGCCAAGAAAGAAAGAAAAACATTAAAAATTAAGAATCGTCACCAACATACGGTAGCAGCAAATAATACAATTATTAATTAATTAGTTATCCGATCACAGTGCTTAATTAAATTAAAAATAAAAGCATCAATTTAGTCGGCATTTTATATGACATTGGATTAGATGGATATAGAAATGATTAATTATTTGTAACGTTCATGTTTCACCTAACAATGGATTTAATCCAATGCCATCTTCATTCCTTGTATCTGAAGTTAGATTCAACGTGTTATAGATGAAAACCACGTTTATATAATCACAAATTGCGAGAGGGTTAGGAATATGGAAGAAAAACAGCTTTATTTATATAATATACCTAAAAGTCTCCTATCATTTATTTTCTAACCAAAGAAGTTGAATATCTTAAAAGCCACAAAACTTCAAACTATTTTTTTTCCTTTTAGTAGTAAGCTTAAGGTTATTTATATATAAAAGTATAAAAACAATACATAACATTTTTTTTCAATTTTTTATACTCATCGGATCTTGTTGAACAAGGTAAGGTAAATTAATGTTTTCTACCTTAAGTTGGCATCATGCAGATAAAATTTTATTATTATAGTACTTATTATGACTAATAGGCATTCATAAGTATTAAAAAGTATTAAGAATATAAGTGTGTTTTAAGTCTCATATTAAATAAAAATAAGAAAAAAATTAAAATTTTTATAGAATAAAAATAAAAACTCTTAAATCTATTATTTTAGAGTTTTAGATTATGATATCAAATTTTTATTGGTGGTATATTTCTCCGATAAATCCTCTTAGAAAAAACTCACTTTATGTATCTCAATTATTCCTTCAAAAGACTAATCATTAAAAACAAGATCTTAATTTATAAATTTAAATTTGAAACTACTTAAAGATGGTTTTAAAAAAATTGACGTGGAATTTAAAACCAACAATCAACCTCTAGTACAGTTATTGAGCTGAGGAGTGAGGATAAAATGAGACATTTTGATCCCAATATATGTCTTGGTCTTATTGGAAATGTTTGTGTGGTCATTGTTTTCCCGAAATGAGTGGTCCATTAACAACGTAATTATGACATTTGTCTTTGGTTTAATGAGGATGGACCATAACTTATCACATGAAAGGTGAATTCTTGGAGCAAAGTTGACTCACACAAATTAACAACGACCATAATAATATTATTATAAAATATTCAAACTCTTTTTTTTTTTTTCAGTGTTCAATATTCCTGCTTTGATTTTAATCTGATTTGTCATCAGTTATTGTCTCTATAAATTAGCTATTCGAATGTTGATCCTCTTCGGACACTTTGATAAAAATAAATATCAATATTATTTAAATTGGAACATATTAAAGAGTACAGATTTAAAATTGAATAGGGAATTATAAAAATAAATCATGAAAATGATTAAATAAAACAATATTTCTGAAAGGAATAAAAATTACAAATTAAGAGAAACAAATGTTTATAATCTTTGAACGGTTAATTCTCACTTTCATATTAAGGTAATGTTATATGCATTATAAAATAGCAAGCACAATCTTAATAGTTGCATCCTCCACTCAATTATAAATCTTTTCTTCTTCTTTTTTTATCTCTATTGTGTAATTACTTGGACAACTGAAAATTAATTCATTTTACACTATGATCCTTTGCCCCTTTAGAAAATAAAATGTCTCTCATGTGAAACATGCGCCAATATGCATATGTCATATGTTTCACTTTACACAATATTAATATAATTATACATTATCAAAACCTTTTCATTAATCTAAAAAGTTAAGATTAAAACAACGAAAAAAAAAACAAAGGTTTCAAAAGTAGTTACTCAATCTTAATAGCTCAAACTTAATAAACTTAACGTTATTTACAAACTTTGCTGAAAAAAAAAATGTATAAAAACTTTATTTTGAAATTCTGTGAATCAATTACTTTAATTAGGACTTTCATCATAGATAGGGTGCAAAAATTGATTTCTTATTTTTAGGAAGAGAGCTTATTCTGAAAATTTTCATTGCTTCTATGTGTGTATGTAGTTTCCTTTTCATAAGGAAACTACATATATATACATTTCAATGAAAAACTAAACAAAAACAAATAAGCTCTTTTCATATCTCTCATTATATCTTTGTTGAGATTTTTTTTCTTGAAATTTTATATTCTCATGTGTAACACATGATCATCAGAGTTGAAAGCGACACACAATATCACACAAAACAAGGTAAGTTAGTGTAATCTCGTATTCATGCATATATAAAAATCACATACACTTTCACAATTTATATAATTCATTTATGCATTATTATAGACACATATTCAATTTATTTACTAAACATATATCAAATCAAGTATCAAACGATCAATTTCCCAATCACATCTCATATCATCATACTAATATTAACATTACAAAACTTAATTATGCTTATGAATGACCAAGATTTGAATTAAATTGAGAGATTTGCACTTGTCACACTACATTCACGAATTTGTCTAACAATTATGCTATGTAATTGGAATGAAGCCCCTTATGTGAGAGGGTGAATCCATATTACCTATTCGATACAATTTTTTTTCGCATTGCATGCTAGGCTATGAAACATTCTTTGACTCTCATCACTTAATACTTTTCTTTATGTGAGTTACTAAAGTTGGACATCTGTTCTAGAATCCTAAATTCAATGCATACAAATTTCAACATCATATTCCTTCGTAGGAAATGATTATGTCTACAAAACATCACATGCCATATCATAATATAATCATCATATATTCTTTGTCATATGCATTTTAACTCTATTTATATTTTGATTCCATATTATACATAATTTACATCACGCATTTAAGATTCTACATCTCATCATGTGCTTCATCAATTACAAAATAACTCATACATTTCACATATAAAATGTATCATTTAAAACTAAACATTCCAACATAAAAATAAACACTAAAAACATTTAAATTCACCATTAACTATAATGATACTAACAATTTTAGTATTTAGAAACATTTAAAAACATGTTATTTAAAGTATAGAAAATACTATCTTTGCTCAACCAACAATTATGCTTGCACAAGGACTTTTTTTCACTTAAAGAACAAAACTTTCATGTTTTCACTGAAATGAATTTAATCTAACAATCAAATCTCTTGCGTTTTTGAATATATGAATTTTGCTTAGTGAAAGAATGGTCACCAAACAACTATTAAAAAGCTTCAATTCTACTATATTACACAGATTGTGTCAATTTGGTTTGACAATGTTCCAATTTATTTGAGTACTTGTTTCTAAATAATACCATATTGAACTAAATTGGTCCATATTTAACTACCAAAACACGCAATATATCACATCTAACTTAATTCAACTTTAATTAATATTATTAAAGATATCCTAGTAGTGCATGTTTTTTGTGCAAGTATTGTTATAGTCTCATTCGAAATAACAAAGATAATCATCATCAATTTCATCTCTATACTAACATATTATGTCATATTACAAACCATTTAGAACTTCACACATATAAACTGCACAAATTCACTATTTCCATCATCGCAACAATTCAATCTCATTCATGCAACATATTACTAACTAATAATTACTATAAAGAACATCAATTTAATTCTAAATATATAACCAATCTTAAAAATCTCTTAAAAATTATCACTACATATGTTATCCATATCAAAACTAAAAAAAAAAAACTGAATATTTTCAAAAGAACACATTTTGTGCACAAAACTCAAAATATTTTGACCAAGTCATTCTTATAGGCTAAATCATATGTCCTAATGTACTAAAAGATTAACTAACTCCCCTTACCTTTACAACTTGGATTAAATTCAGTCGAGGTCGACTCGTCTAAATTTTGCCAAATTTCGTCTGCAGTGAATTTAGCTGAATTTTGGACGACAATGGCCAAAATTGGTTGTACTCGACCAAATTAGCTTCGGCTGAATTCAGCCCAATTAGTCCTAGATAATTTTTTATCAAGTCGGTCCTGACCAAATTTGGTCGAGTTTGTCGAGTTTGTTGACATGTGAAGCCAAGGTGGTGTGTCTCATGAAGATTTGATGAAGCTTTTTGAACTACTTAGAAGTCATTACCATTGGAATCAAGCCTACATTGATGTAGATAAGGAGATTTGATGGTATTCATGTTGATCAAGTCTACAACGTGTCTCCACATGGATAAATCATTAAGAAAGAGTATTTGATGTTTGTAATTCATATTGTAGACCTTGTAGCATTAATTTGATGTATTTGGTCTTTGATATGTTTTTTAATCTGTTGAATGATTTTCAGCTGAATTTCGAACGACACCAACAAAAAATGGTACTACAAGAAATACCCTGGTAATACGAATTTATCAACGAATTATCTACGAAGTAAATTTCATAGGTAATACCCTGGTAGGTAACTTTATCTACAAAAATATGCTTCGTAGGTAACTTACCTACGACAGTTATCTACGAAATTGGAGCGTCCATAATTATCTACGAAATATTTCATAGGTAAATTATCTACGAAACATTTTGTAGTTATCTACGAATACATACGCAGATAACTTACCTACAAAATATTTCATAGATAACAATAAATATTAAAAAAAAAATTTAAAAGCCCAAGATTACTCGAATCTCTACAACATTATTAAATATTTTTAAAGATCACCAGTTTTTATCTCATCATCACAATATTAAATAATTCTACATTTATAAATAATTCTACATATTTCTTATAATGGGTTATATGGTTCAGGAAAATAGCAACTCTAATTCTTATTAAATAAAATTCTACATTGCTAACAATTGGTCAAGACAAAAGATCTAAAATTCTTTATTAAATTGTAACATTACATATACACAAAATACATACATCTAACTAGTTAAATAAAAAAACACAGCTATAAATAGTAATTAAATTAGAAAAAAAATCATTTCATTTTGTGTTCCACTAAAATAAAATACAAAAAAAAATATATATATTCATTGATACAATATTGAAGGCCCCTTGCGTAAAAAAAAACAAATGAGAAACCTATTGGAGCCTCGATAAAAAGGGCCACCATAGAGATTTCCACAAAAACCTACAAAAGCAAGAAATGTATATCATGTCAATAATAATGTTAGAAACATATTATTATATAAATTTACAAAAGTCTCATAAATACAATACAATTATTCCATCACTAAAAGAAGAGTCGTATGCAATGAATGTTTCAGCTAAGATCTATGATCTTAAAAACAATTAGACTTTGAATATAGACTTTCCATTGACTTTTTTTTTGTCTGGACTCATTAGACTTTTTTTGAGCAACCTGTCATAATGCTCATACGTTATTATAAGTCTTAATTGTTTAACACTTTGTCCTAATTGTTTTATCTTTTCCTTGAAGACTTGGAATAATAATCAATTTTCAAGATTGATAAATAATATTGTCTAAAAATGCCCATGTGGAAATTTCAGCAAAAAATTTACAAACAATACCATTTGAAAAGAGTTACATATTGGCCTGTTAATGACAACACTAGCAATATCTGACAATGTTCCAGAAAGGCAGAAGCATGTCTTTATACCTGCAAATGAAATTAATCAAATTTTCGTGTCCCAGCCCTGAATTCCTCCACTCAGAATTATGTTAGAAACCTACATTAAATCAATAAATAAAAAGCAACCAATTTTGCAGATATTAGTAGTGGAGTATAAGTTATGAGATACTTTTTATCTAATCTTTTGGTGAGGAAATCAAATCTTCACTTACATGTAATCTAGCTTATCCAAATTTTGTATTGAATCTGGAGTGGATCAGTTAACATGTTTAAGCATAGGTCCCTGTAAGCAATATAAGATTATAAAAATATCAAGAACTAAAAATACCAAGTACTAACATGTGAAAACACACACACTCAAAGAATTGCTAGTAATTTTTATTAACTAGTATGAGCAGTTGCATGATAACCAAATAAAGAATTACAGCGATATAAATCTAACCAACAATATCAGTGCTTGAAACCCCTTCAATGCACTTTATCTGCTTATGCCGACCAAAGTTCTTAACTTGAGAATAAGGATTAATTTCAAACACATATCACAAGAAGCATCCAAAAGCATCTAAATCTAAAATATTACTAAATATAAATCAATATCAAATACCACAATGAGATCCACTTTCCAAAATCTAATCAAGATCAATACAGAATCACCACATACTAAATATTGATGATATGTGCATTGCAATGAACAGAAGAAGGAACAAGAACCAATAGAGGCAATGACAGAGCAAATAGGGAGGGCTTCTTTAAGTGCCCAATGAAATGTCACTCAATGTCTTGCAGAAGCTACATGCATATATTCACAACGAAGGAAACCAAACAACGTAACAATTTTAATTTTAATCCTAAATACACACCACAATATTTGAGTCATGCGAACTACCTCGCTTTAGATACTTGCATAAAACCCCAATGCTTTGACGTTGCTCCAACTATATAAGCACAAGCCCTTATCGCATAATATGGCCAAAATTACTCTCCAACTCCACCTTGTCGCTACTTCCCACCATTGGATTTTCCCTCCATCAATTCTGATTTTGTGATTGTTTTCAATTAGAGGGTTTCAAAACAAAAATCATAACCCTAAATCATTTTTTTTTCAATTAAACTTATCCATGGCGATTTCGATTCCGATCGGGAGTCCAATCACGACTGCGTGGCATTCCGTGACGGCCTCCTAGAGCCTCCCAAACATCGTAATGCCACTACGTGTTGCTCTGGCACGCCGCGTTCCCGAACGAGATTGCCACAGTGCAATCGTACAATGCCAACACCTCCAAGAAATCCATTCCTTCATTCACTTAGAACAACGATTTAGCCGTCAACATACATAGAAGCTACGACATCCCAAAATGAAAAACCATAAACCCATCACTTATGTTTTTTTCCCAATTCGCGAAGGGTTTCTGATTCCTTTCCTATGCACAAATTTATGGTTTGTGAAGTGGGTTTTGTTTCACGAGCATGAACCTCATTTTGGCTGGAGTTGGGTCGTGTTAGTATGTCGATGAACCTCAACCTCAATGGGACCCTTTGCTACCCAAAAATTAGTCATGTTATTGCCGACGAAGTTAGTTTGCGTGGGTAGATAAAGGTCAATGTGAGTTGTTGCGTGGATGAAGGCCAAGTTGCCATGTTGCTGTGACGAAGGCACGATCCAACATCGATGGATGTTTGGAGTGAATGGGGAGGTCTCGGTTACTAACTTAGAAAAACAATTGTCTTAAACAAAATTAGGTAACGTCTCTGAGTCAAAAAAGTTATATCTTTACAACTTTTAATAAAGAAAACAAGGTGTCATACTCTCTACCAAGATCTTTAGGGTGGGCTCAAATCTATGAAAATATGAATAAGGGGTAAAATAAGTGATTTTTAAATTTAGATTGATGGTGGTTTTATGTAAATGAAGTCTAAATATTCACATTTTTCTATTTATAACCTTTTTTCACCTAACTAATAAAATATTCAAGTTTTATTTAAATAAACCAATTCTACTCTTAGACAAATAAATTACTAGTTTATTTACACTATGTGCTTTCTAATTTCAATGTCCTGTCAACCCCTTTCATCCTTTCCTACTTTCAGAACACACTATATAACTTAAAGCACAAGTAACATTCTAGAAAATCCAAAGCCTAACCAAATAGTGGAGGAAGAACATAAGTGAAAAGTCAATCGTACACTACACATTTACACTAACTTTTGTGTGGTGTGCATGCTTATATGCCTTATCTTCTTCCCACTACATTGTGATGTTTTCCCACCTATACTTCAATAGTAATATGCTACATTACGTTTGAATGTGCTCATCTATTGAATGTTACCTCGTATTTGAACTTACAATCAACTTCGATTTAGAGTTGAGTAAATACATCCAAAATTGATAAAACAACATTTGGTTTTTTACCTTACACTACATATCAATGTACCTACAAAGGTCATTACTCTCATAATTTCAAGCTTGAAGGAGAGTATTTAGAGGAACTAATATAATCTCTCATCCAACATCCAAAGAAATAAACTTCTTTTTTTAAGTCTTGATTGACATTACATATACCCTACATAAATCATATTATTAGGAGAATGGGTTCTTGATTTACTCCACAATCCAAATTCACCTTCAACCTTCTCTTCTCTATACTAATAAATAGATATGTGTAGCACTATAAGTATTTCATCATCATTTCAAACCAATTTAGCACATAGACCACATTTACCACAACCTAAAACCAACTTAAAAATGTCCCCTCTCCATTAACCTCCCCTTCCTTACCCCTACACCCTATTGTAAGGCATAACCGTGGATTGACTTTTCATAAAAGAAAAGGTAAGTTAAAAGGAATTGATCTTCAACTTCATCAAAGACCAATCCATAAAACTTATCACACATTTTATCCATGTTGTGATAGGTGAAATAAATATGAACTATTATTTTCTCTTCAACCTCACATATAAAACATTTTGAATGACCGAAGAATATTTCTCTTTAAAAGATTATCTTTAGTTAGTAACCTCTGTTTTTAAAAGATGTCCAATTAATAGAAATTACTTTAGGTTGAACCTTTATCTTCTAAACCTTAAACCAAAAATGTTTTTGTGTGAATCTTATTCCCCTTTATACAACGCTTCACATGTTGAACACTAGTACAGGGAAATCATTTAGCACTGGTTGTTTTGGATAATCTACTTTAGTTTATGTATCAAGGCATATCAGAGCGAGGTAAAAAGGGTGGATTTTTGGACATGTTTGATTATGTACCGAGGCATACCAGTAAGGATGACAATATGATGTACATGTGCATGTTTGATTATGTATGTCACCATTTTTGAAGGAAAAATTAATAAAACTTCTCGTCTCCGTCGAGTAAGAAATTTGTGTTTCATTTCCCTATCGGGTAGTGAGTATGTTGTACCTATGGTTGTAGCCCTTGTAATTAAATATTCTTTTTTACAAATACTAAGGAAACATATTATGATCAAGGATTCAGTATAAAAAAGATACACATTGGTCAAATATTAAGGAAGAAATTATATCGTTTAAATCTTAAAATAGAATACTAAAAAACAATTGCATAAATGTCAAATAATTATAAAATAGTAAACAATTACAAAAAAAATTGATATTTCATGACAACTATGACAGCTATAATATTTTTCAAATGTTAAAAGGAAAAATACTTTCAAGATTTAGACAAACTTGGTGAATATTGATAGATTTGAGTCATTAAGAGAGATAATGAAAGTTGAGAGAGATAATAAAGATTCTTGAAATGAAATGAAACTAAGAATAAAAGAAAAAAAGATGACAAGTTTTCTAGGTTACCTAAAAATGAAGCTTACTTGATTGAATACTCAAAAATTAATGACCAAATATTTTTATGTGACAAAAAATAAACAATAAATAAAAATATTAAAAAAGAATACAAATGATGAAGCATGCGTCCTAAAAATAATTTAATTTGATGAAATTAAGATTTACATTTCTTAAAATGTTATTCTTTGTACAAACCCGCTAAAAGAAAATTGTGTAAAACGTTTTGATTAGAAGAAAAATATCTTGAAAATATGAATAAATTTCATAGATATTAAATGAATCTAACACTTGAAAATAATAATGAAAATTATATAAAAAATTGTTGTTAAAATAAAATAAAATGTATAACCAAATATATTACTAAAAATAAGTTTTTAAATTATCTAATAAGTTAAAAATGTTTTAATAATTTAAATCGAAAATATAATGAAAAAGAGAACATGATGAACAAATACATACATCTTATTAATTTAAAAAAAAAACATATTAAATGATGTATCTATATTTATCCTCGTATCTTATCTATAGAAGTACTTGTTGTAAAAGATTGAAACGGTTTGAAACATCACGGCAAGTTTGTCATTCTTAAATACATATTAAAAAATAAATAAATGATAGATTATTTAAAAGAGTTAGCATAGGCCATGTGATTAGTGCATGAAAAAGACCTATAATAGTTGTATTCCGCCAAATGTTAGAAAAATGAGGGCGTGGAGCATTCCACTTGTGTTAAACAAACAAAACGCATGTCTTATCATATCAATTTGCTCACTAAAAACCAACCAAGTACTCTGCCATCAATTTACAAATTTATTCAAACTCACAATGAAGACAAACAAAACAATCATCCCTTACCTACGTCACTGCAACAGATTCATCTTCAGATTCCTCCTCACCCTCTTCCTTCTCGCCTCCAACATAATCACTCTTCATAACACCAAATATTACTTTATATTTGTTACATATCGCATAATTGTTTAGTGACACAGGTCAAATAGGTCAGGTCACAGGTTAAGAATAAGATTTTTAACAGGACAATTGTTCAGAAAAATATTGTTACAGGTGACATCAAAGATCAAGTGGACCGGATCTCAATCGAATCGTGATGCTTGAATGTTATACTCTTAAGTAAAAAGAGTTACACCAAATTTAATGACTATAAGTTTTAGACCAATGATAAGTGCTCTATTCTAACAATTAGTATCAGAATCCATGTCACGAATTTAATTTCTAGAAAACAATTGATAAATAATTATAATACACAATATAAACTCTAACATATTTTTATTTAAAAAAAAGTAAAAAACAGTAAATATATGATGACAGAGTTGAGAGGTGGAATTGTGTTCCTTGTATTTTTTATTATTTTTTTTATAAATATTTGTAATGCAATTATGTGAGTATATATTTTGAATTTGTAGCTATGGCTATGCATATTGGTGATGGAGAAATGTTGTTGGTTGTGGTTGAAAAGATGGATCGAAAGATGATAATCAACAAATTGGGTTTCAAATGTCTAGTCATTCTTGTTCTTGTAGTGCCACTAAGTTGGAATTTAATTGCTTGATTGATGACTAAGGCCATGTTTGCGAGAAGCCTACAGGAATTTAATAATGCTTTTCATCATTGTCGATCTAGACAAATGCTTCAACAACACAAGTTTATTCATTATGTCTATATCAACACAAGAAATTGCGTTTTTTACATAAATGAATTGTAAGGTGGTATTGGGTTTCATGGGATTTAAAAACAAAATTCTTAGAAATAAAAAATAATGTTTTCATAAACTAAAATAGGAATTAAAAATTGAACTTTAAAAATATTAAAATATTATTTTTATAATTTGTGTACGTGTAAAGTAATTTAATTTTATGAAGCATTAGTTTTTTTCTTCTTCGTATCTGTTTTATAAATGCCTATGCAAGAGGTTTTCCATGTAAATAGGAAACTTAAATGCAATCACCTTCTTAGTTTGTCTAATTGGTTTGTTTCGTTTCAATTTTGATAAGATAATATTGTTAAAATCAATTATCGTATTTGAGCTATTGCACATTTTAGAGTCTGAAATATAAGAAATTGATATATAAGAAAATATTCCTTATGGAGACTATTAAGTACAGGGAAATAAAGTTCAGTATACTTACAACTTCAAACGAAATGATATTTACTTTTTCAAAAAATGTGTGAATAATCACAATTGCATTTGGTCAAATAATTATTTTAAGAAAAATATATAATTAATAAAAACTGAAATGTAATTTTTATTATTAACAATTTTTTAATTGTTTATATTTTTCTATTATTTATTGTGAAAACTTTTTAACATTCAACATTATAAATCTTTTACTAAGTAATAAAAGTTAGCTCACCTTATTTTACTATATTTTTTGTCAAGAAGGAGTTATAACTCCACTCTGTCTAATAGGTTGTTTTCACACACTTTTGTTTTGTAGATGAATGGAAAGGAAACATATTTAAGTCATAGGTGCTCACAATTTGAAAAAGACAGAAGAAATCTATAACAATAGTAAAGAGATACCTATTTTGTATTCTTATTTTACTATTCTAGTTTTACCCTTAATTATTTTAAAAATTATTTTTTATAAATAATTTACTTTTAACCGTTATTCAAAAAATCTCTTATATCTTAAATCATTATTTTAAAAACTTTTTTTACATATTTTATTTTTTAATTTTACATTAACAACTATTTTAAAAATCAATTATATATTTATTATTGTTCTTAACTTAAATTTTTATGAAAATTAAAAAATGTAAACACACATATGCGATAGACATATTAGATAATTAAAGCACATAAGAAAATATTTAGATGTTGTTGCTACCTAATTCCATCTTTTCATGCACAACGATAGACATAAACCCAAGAGATGCATATCCTTATAAGATAAGAGAAATAGTTCTATAAAGAAACATTTTTTCTATCTGGATCATTCATATTTTTTAATTTACACTCTCTCATCGTCCTAATGTATCAACCTTCATTTTTTTTATTTCTCAAAATCTGAATCATCTTTATTTTTCTTTCATCTATTTTCAAATTTAACATTTAAATCCCAGTTGTAATTCTTCAAAAAGTATAAAATAATTGTAAGGCCTACTTTTTTCTGTTCCTAATGTTTAAGCACCTAGCCTTATCTGTTGGGCCTAAGGTCAGCCCATAGGGTGTCCCAAAACCCCTTTTCCATGCCCTAACCCTCTCACTCTGCCCCATTCCCAAAAGCAGGAACCCTTCTCTCTTTTCTCCAACAAAGGTCTACTAGGAATTGAGCCAGTTTCCCCTACGGGCTAGTCAGAAGTCTTCTCCAAATTAAACACCCAACCTTAAGGTTTTCTTCCTTTTTCATCGTGAGTGCGTCAGTTCTGTATAAGGTTTATCCTTATAACCCTATCTTCGTTTTGTATGCACTTTTTAGCTCCTTAATATGTTCCTGGAGCTGTGGTGCTCTTCCTTGGGGCCCTGTTGCATTTCGCTAGCTTTTATCAAGGTAAGGGAAGATATGGTTTTCAAGTTTTTTAGTATGTTGCTTGTTTTTGTTTGTGATTCGTGTTTCAAATGCCAGATTGATGTTGTGCTTGCATGAAATTGAGTTGGATGTTGCCTTGAACTGTATTTCTTGTTTTTGCTCGCGTGAGAACAGACGAGACCTACTAAGCTCGCCTAGGCGAGTGTGTTTTTCACCCAAATGAGAAGCTCTCGCCCAAGTGAGGAGCTTTCACCTAAGCGAGAATAGCAGTAACTCGCCCCCTTCTCTGTCTCGAGTTATCGCCTAGGCGAAGGCCTCTCGCCTAAGCGAGAGTAATCTCGCGAGATGGGCTGGCTTGAGCGAGAACTCGAAGTGCCCTCTATTTGAAATCTCGCCCAGGCGAGAGTTGTAAGCTTGAGCGAGATTGACAGCAGAGTGTTTAAAGGCTTTTATGCTCCCATGTTTGGTTGGTTTATTGTTTTAAAAGTATGAAGTATGATATGCATATGCTTAAGGTGATTAAATGAGATTGTTACATGTTGAGTTTGGAATGAATAAAATATGGATCTTGACTGGTTGGATGGGCCTTGGTATGATGTAATAATGTGTGAGATACAATGTGGTTTGGTATGAGAAACATGGTTATGGAATGAGATAGACGTAATTCCATGAAACTCTTGGTGAGTTTTCATGGTGGTATTTAGTGTATATAATTAGATAAGGATTCAAGTAAGGATTGCATCCTAAAACTCTAAAGAATCAGTTAGTCTCACGTAGAGCAGACTGATTCAAGTGATGAGAGTACGGGAGGCTCTAGTTTTTGGCAGGAGAATAGTCTTAGATGTTTGAAGGCTAACCTTGTGTGTGGTAGGGTGAAATCCATTGGCAATGACTCTGCAGAGCAATAAAGGCCACCACAAGTGCAAGCATCTAGTGAATTCGATCTATTATATGTATCTCGATAAATTGAGTCTTAGAGTCTTGTTGATTGCTATCACATGCTTGGATGACTAATGTGTTCTTGGTTTTAAATTGCTTACTCAATTGTATGATAAAAATCTTTTTACTCTAGCTTACCCTTTTGCTTATGTTTGTCTTCTTGTGTGGTTTTCCTTTTTGCAATGATCATCAATTCCTTGGTTTGAGCAGATATGGAAACTCCTGGTGATCGTAGTGACGATGGGAACGCTGCAACTTAATTGGTCATGAGTTGAAGATATCCATAGGTACCAACTATCTGCCACAAATTTTATTCGTGGATACCCTAGACACGCGTATTTTAGTTCCATAGATACCAACTATTAAGTCATATTTATTAGGTTATACTAAATAATCAAATATTTACAAATATTTTCATTGTTATTTATGACTTACACGAATGTACAAATGTTGTCCACTAAATTATCCATGTGTTTAGTAAGTTTAGTAATATGTACATAATATTTGTCCGGTATGTACTCAAATCCTCTCGAGCCTAATACTAAAGTTGTTTTTGTAAAAGACTTCACACTTGGTTGATCAAATATAAAATACGATATGCTCCTTTCCTAGAATCTAACTTTACATAAATGTGAAGAATATACGACTCTCTGAGAGATTACCTAATAGAAGAGATTTCTTAAGCGTTAAAAGATTTAAAAAATGAGGAAAAATATTGTGAACTTAAGCACATAAAAGTTTGTGTAAATGTTTTATAAAGTTGTTATATGCATTGTAGACTTCTATTTAGAAGTGTCACAAACAAAACTTTGTCAAGACTTAGTGCTTTTGTGCTGCTTTTTACTAAAACTTTTCAAAATATTGTTTGACTTATAGGCCACTTCACTATTATACTTAACCATTGTATTAACTAAGTAGAGTCATTTTATGAACTAAAAATTGTTGGTATCTAAAATATTTTGTATTATTAATAAAAAAAATTGTAATTGGTTTATAAATTGGAATATAAATTGGTGTCCTACATTAACTATCAATGTTTTAATTTATAAAATAGTGTCTAATTAACTTAGTCAATATAATGACTAATTATTTTTTGTCACTAAATTTGATTATTATTTAGTGATTTTCTTATATTATTTATTATTATGATGTATGTCTAATTTTGTTTTATTAAATATGTTTTCTCTTAAAATTATTATAAAAAAGTGTGTTCATCTTTAAAGTAAATTATAAACTATTTCATCCTTAAACTTTATGAAAGTAATGTAAAAAAGTAATGTAAAACATCTTTCCAACAAATGACATGTGGAGTGTTTTTCATATGACAAACCGAGTTCCACATGGAATATTATATAACTTCCAGATGTTATTTTTTCGGGAAGGATATGTGTTCTTGTATGGAAACGATTTGTCCTACAAGATAAGGTATTGTTATCCTACTGCTTGTCGAAATGTACTTTGTCTTCAAGATTGGGATGTCCTCGTCAAGTATGATATGAACCACGGGTGAGAGGGTACCAGCAAGTACTCTAACACTCAAGTCAGTGGTGAGGAATATATGATCACTTTAGTAATGATAACAAGGTTAAGATATCTTTTACCTAAAATTGAGACACCTTTATATATCTGACCCTCATTAATTACCTTTAGGGACGTTTGAAACCCTTTGTAAATGCTAATGAATACCCTTGTGTATTTTTCGTAATGTAAAAGGGGAAAATAATTGTCTTGTCGAAGGAGGAATCATCTTGAATGATTTGTCGCTTGACGTTGACACATAAATCTTCATATTTCTAGACTCACAACTTTAAAGGCTGACAAATCGCTTCATTACCCAATCAACATAAATAAGTGGGAGGAATCATCTTGAATGATAAAGCTTCCTTCCCCCAACGAAGAGATCATCTCAGACTAAGCGGGAGGGATAATTCTTTGACGGTAAAGCTTCCTTACCTAAACTTAAATAAGAAATGAAGTTATGATAGTGATCATCTTGGTCAATAACGCTTCCTTACCTAAATTAAATAAGAAATGAAGTTATGGGAGAGATCATCCCGATAAATGAAACTTCCTTACCCAAACTTAGATAATAAATGAAGTTATGGAGGTATAACCTCGGTTGATAAAGCTTCCTTACCCAAACTTAGATAATAAATGAAGTTATAGAAAGGATTATCTCGGTAGATGAAGCTTCCTAGCCTAAAGAAGAGATCATCTCAGACCAAGAGGGAGGGATCATCTCGGACGATGAAGCTTCTTTACCTAAACTTAAATAAGAAATGAAGTTATGGGAGGGATAATCTTGGTCAATGAAGCTTCCTTACCCAAACTTAGATAATAAAAAAAATTATGGGATGGATCATCTCAGTCGAGGAAGCTTCCTTGTCCAAGAGAGAGATAATCTCAGATTAAGTGGAAAGGAATATCTCGGACGATGAAGCTTGCTTACCCAAAATTAAATAAGAAATGAAATTATGGTAGGGATTATCTCGGTCGATGAACCTTCTTTACTCCACCTTCAATAAGAAATGAAGTTATGAGAGGGATCATTTCGATCGATGAAGCTTCCTTACTCAAACTTAGAGTATCCACCATAAAAGGTCCAAGTTGATTATTTGGGGGTAGAGATGAGGTCAATGTAACATCCTGACTTGATATTACTGATTCAAATAAATTTATTAATAAATAATTGAAAATATAACATTTATTCAACACCTTTCCCAAAACGCAGGAAATAAAAACTTTATTATAATTGCCAAAATGTTTAAAACATAAAATTTAATTCAACCTTACATATCCAAATTCAAATCCAAATTCAAATCCAAGTTCAAATCCAGATTACAACGTCATAAAAATAACTGTAGAAATAAAATCCCCAAGTTGCCCCGCTCCGATGCTAAGTCTCACCAGCATCTCCTATAACATCAACTGCTCCCATGTAACGAGTTACATGATCATCGTCAATCACAAATAGATAGGGTGAACTTAACAAAATAAAAGTGCACTACACAATATAATAAATAACCATTCAATAATTCAAACACTTCTAATAACCCTTAAGTCTCACACCCCAAACTTCATCACTTGCTCTATACGCCTCTTGATTCTACACCCTTTGATAATTACTTTGATCGATCCTTACTGTCACGAGTGTCTACTCGCCCCTCCGACTACTGGCCACCACCTATAGTCCACACATGGGAATGATCTTGTCACGGTCACAATCCGCAACACCAAGTGGAGTTTCCCAATACGAATCACAGTCTGTATTTGTCCCAAGACTACCAAACTCATTAGATGACACTAAGGAGGGCAATTTTCCGGAATCCATCCTTACGAGCCCGCACACTCCACTGGACTTCCAAAACTAGCAGACTACAACCTTGAGTGGCCACGTGTTACCCCAATACAAGTTACACTCAAAATTGGGCCCCCAACAAAGTGTCGCATCAAAACCTCTATCCAAAGCTGTGTAGAATCCTCCTCGCAGTCCAATTCAGCACCTGGAACCACTTGGCACCTTGTTTGCATCGCCTGGCGAAAATTGGTTCCAGTAACTGGTAATTTATTGGTTTTTGGAACTCTAGAATAAGTTCCAATGCACCTATTTACACAAGACACTCAATTCATGCAAAACATGCATCCATGACAAGTAAATACACTTTCATATCTTTAAGTTGAACTCAAGTACACAATATCATACATAAAAACATAATCATGTCATTGCTTTCATACATCCCGGAGAATCACAATAAATTCACATAAAACCATCAAAACAAAGTGTTATACCCAACAAGTCCAGATTCTCTATTTGGTTGTTGGACGTTGTCCTCTGTTGAGCATTAAAAATATATTATGTTGGTACTTTAAATATCTTTAATAATAATAATAATAGTAATAATAATAAAAAATAATAATAATAACAATAACAACAACGACAACGACAACAACAACAACAATAATAATAATAATAATAATAAAACGAAAAAATAAATAAATAAATAATAATAATGAAAATAATAATAAAATAAAATGAATCAATAATAATAAAACAATAATACTAATAAATACAAAATAATAATAATAAAAGTAGTAAAATAAAGCAATAATAATAAAAAATAATAATGATATCACAAATAAAATAAAACAATGATAATAATAAAATAATAGTAAAATAAAATAAAATAATCATAATAATAATAAAATAATAATAATAATAGTAATAATAAAATAATAATAATAATAATAATAATAAAAGTAAAAATAAAAATAAAAATAATGATAATAGTAATAATAATAGTAAAATATAATAAGAATAATAAGAATAATAATAAAAATAATAATAACAATACAAATAATAATAATAATAGAATAATAATAATTATTATTATTATAATTATAATTATGATTATAATTATAATAAAATAATAAAAGTAAAAAATAAAAATAATAAAAAGAAATAATATAATAATAATACTAAAATAAAATAAAATTAATAAGAATAAGAATAATTATAATAATAATAGTAAAAATAATAATAAATAATGATAATAATAATAGTAAAATAATAATAATAAAATTAATAATAATAAATAATAATAATAATAGTAATAGTAATAATAATAATAGGAAAATAAAATAATAATAATAAATAATAATAATAATAATAATAATAATAATAATAATAGTAATAATAATAATAATAAGTGTGTCGTATTTAGAAGAAAAACTCTAAACATCACATTAAGCAAAAAAGAAGAATCATAATAATCATAGCAGTGATGAGATCACAAAGAGAACAATACAACGGAAATCACAAGTACACGCATACTCTAATTAAAATCACATTCAATAAACACCAAGAGGTTAAGGGTGTGTTCTTACGTGGGTGATGATTTGAGGGAGAGGGAGAGGATTTATTTAGGTTGATTAGAATGTGATATTTATGTTGTTCTTTTGTATGGATTTGGGGGTGATAGTGGAGTGGATTTGAGATTAATTTTTGTGAAAGTTTCCGAAGGATTTGACTGATGTGACTAAAAAAATTAAATTTAATAAATGAAAATGTACAATGTCCTAATTGTCATTGGTGTTAAAAAAGTATAATAAAATGATATTTAGATGAGTTGTAATTATTTTTTATTTTTTTATGATGAAAAATTATTAAAAATAATTATTAATTGAAATAAATAGAAATTATAATATAGGATGGGTTCTTTTTAGATTATATATTTAAAGTTATAATAGACAGTGTAGAGATGGCAAATAAACCCTCCCCCGTGAGTATTGTCCGAACTCGTCCCCATTTTCATGGAGAATCCCCGTATTGACTGGGTATGGGTATGGGTATGAGGAATCCACGACTTTTTCAATTGGGTATGAGGATGGGTATAGGGATGTACATATCCCCGCCTAGGGATGGCAACGGGTTGGGTCGGGCACGGATAGTGCCTACCCGCAACCCGACCCGCCAAAAAAAAATTCGCCAGTTACTCGCCCGTTTATCCGTCGGGTATCTGCTTAAAAAATACCCGCAGATATTTTTAAAACTCACGGGTACCCGTGGATACCCGATACCCGCAAATATTTAAAAAAATATATATATTTTATAAATTTTTTAATATAAAATTATAAAAATAAATATAAATTAAATTAAATTTTAGTTATAATTAAATTTGACATAATAAAATATATTGTTAATTTTAATTTTAATTAAATTTAAATTAATAAAATATAAATTAAATTTTAATTTTAATTTTTTGCGGGTAACGGGTACCTGCGGGTACGGATAGTATGATACCCGTACCCGACCTGTTTATAAGCGGGTATTAAAATACCCACTACCCACGGGTAATAGATATCCGCGGGTAATAAATATCCGCAGGTAGTAACTATCCGTTGCGGATTTTATCCGCGGATGCGGGTATTTTTTCCAACCCTACCCCCACCATAATACCCATCCCCACCATATCTCCGCCCCTATTTAAATTATTAAAATATTCACAATTAATTAATTAATTAACCATATATATATATATACTTTTTTTTTATTTCTTATAATTATTTGGTTTGTCATGAAAATCATCTTCATCTCCAATATATTTTTCATCTTATCATAACCTTTATGTAATTATGTTAAAATGATGTATGTCAATTAAAAAAATTTATGTCTCACATTTGAATATTTCTATTATTTTTTCATATTTTTATTTATTATATATTTTTCTTTAACATGAGAATATTTAATACTCTCAATTTAAGTGTTTTATAGCATAAATCTTTTATTTACTATGTAATATAAAAACAATATTATTTATTTATTTATTATTATTCATTTTTGTTTCATTTGAAGAACTTTCTTGTTTTGCTAAAATAATTTTCGTTATTTATTAACCATTGAGTATATATGTTGATATTTGAAAAGTTTGTTTAGATCTCTAAGGTATTTTTCATCTTATCACACCCTCAATTATACATTTGTTTTTCTTTTTGTGATTTCTTTCACTAATCTCTCAAATTGTTTCTAAGACACACATTTGTTAATTTTTTAATATTTTTATTTGTTGTTTATTTTCATCATGTAGAATACTATTTCAATATATTTTAACTAATTATTTTTTATTTTCTAACTCATTATCAATCATACTGAAATTTATTCACTATAATTGTATAAATAACTTTTATTTACTACAATATAAAAATTGAAAATAATTGTCAATATATATTGGAGTTCAAAAGATACCAGATTTATGTCAAAAATGTTATTATGTTTATTATTTGTTCTTTGCATCATTTTGATCAAGTGATGTATTATAACTTTTATTAGTTTATAAAAAATAGATTCATTAGAAATTAAAAAATTGAAGTAAACAGATATTTAAAATATATTTGAATTTGAATATTTGTTTTCCTTTTATATTTTTTTAAAAATATTTTCAAATTTTATCAATTAGGTTTCATTAATGTTTGCAAATTTAATAAATATTTTGATTCTCATGAAATTTTATTTGGTATTCTAATATAAAATTAAATAATTATAATTTATTTCAAAGTATTTGATATGGAAGAAACAATTTTGCTCCTAATATTGAATATTTGATAATATTATGTTTCCTTTACTATTATTTTATAAAAATTAATTAAAATTAATATTAAAGTAGTAAGAAAACATGTTCCAAAACCTAATCGTCCTTCCCTTGAGACCTTCTCTCGGCCTTATAACACTCTCCTCACCTTTCTCTTTAGCGTTTTGAAAGAATAAAAGAATAAAATAATTAATTTAACACACAAATGACATACTTATAAGACTTGAACTAAAAGTCCTCTCAACACAATCAATACTCTCAACCATTTGAGTTAATACTGCTCCACATCATAATTCCCAGCATTAAATGTCATAAAGGTTCCCACTATCCGCATTTATTAATTAATTAATTATTTAATTAATTAAATTTCTTGAGTCTTATAATCAGCACTCAAAGCTTCTTCCAAAATATTGGCTTTGTTCACATTCAATGGCGTGTAATGGGCTGAAACGTGAGTGTTTTGGCTCTTTAGCTCATTGGTGCAACTAGGATGATCTCTCCATGGCTCTTTAGCTCATTGGCGTTACCGCGGGTGTTCGTGAAGGGGAGGTACTTGGGGGTTTGGAGGAGTTGATGGAGCTGAACGAGAATTTTTTGGATTGTGGTGGGAGTTGCAAGATTGTGTGGATGGGGTTGAGAAATAGAGGTGTCCCAAGTGTAATGAGAATGGCTTGGTTCATTGCCCTTCTTGCATATTCCCGCATGAAGGATGAAGAAAAAAGGAATTTGGCCCTGCGGCTTTAGGGTTTCTGCACAGGATTGAAGAAAGGAATTTGGGCCTAAAGCTAGCCATTTTAACTGGTTGTATTGCCTTGGGTTCAAACAACTGATGCCTATAAGGCCTTATTGCTTCAGGTCAGTATCAACTGGTGCATAAAGCTTTTGTTTTAAATTTAAAAATTCAAGTGGCGGGAAAGGGGAAATTTTGGAGAGGTTTTAGGCCTCGGGTCTCTCAGAATCGAGGCATAAGACTAGTTTATGCTTCAAATCAACTAGTAACCGAGGCATAAAATGTTGCATAAATTACAAAACTGTCATCGCGTATTTATATGCCTCGATTCCACTATGACCGAGGCATAAAGTCCGAGTTAGAAAGTGTAAAATGCACTAGTGACTTGACTGAGATGTATTAAGCCCTACACTATACAATATGTTTGTTCCATATAACTTTCATAAAATTCAAAAGATGAAATAGTTTATAATTTAATTTAGAAACAAAACACATTTTTTTATAATAATTTAAAAATAAAAAATATATTTAACCTTTTATTCGTCGGTTTCACTTAAATCATTCAAGTTTTAATTATTGATTTTCTTCATTATTTATTTTTCATGGCAATTCTCTTTTATATCCATTTGCTCGAATATTTTTCTTACAAGGCATGAATTTTACTTAAACATTTACTTTAAAAATCAAACATCTTTCATAAAAAGAAGTACCAAAATGATTGTATGATTGTTTTGGTGATCTTTCAAATCTTAAGTTCATTCACATTCTTTTTATTGTTTCTAGTTCATTCAAATTAAATCAACTCATAAGCTCACTTATTTTTAGTTCAACATTTTCAATTAAAATATCAATCCGAATTTGCGTCTCTCATCTCTCGAATTAGATCCTTAACCTATTGATCTTGTCATTGTCTTATTTATAATAATTATTATTATTCTAGGTGGAAAAGAACATCCATTGGAGTTTGTTTATTTCTGTTTTTAAAATTAACATCCAATCGTGAACAGCTTAATTGGTTGTGATGCCATAGAAAAAGTTAACATGGTGAGGTTCGATCATGTGAAAGCAACGAAGATTTAGGTACCTAAACATCGATTTGCACTATTATAGCATTACCTTTATTTACATTAAACTAATATATCTATCTATGCTGTATGAGGCAGCGTCAATGAATAAGACACAATGGGGTCAAATCAGTTAATCTTGATTAGTATCCCAATTAAACTAATAAGATCAGTTTCCTTTTCGACTTGGTCAATAATCACCCTAATTAATCACTTAATTAATTAATCAAAAGTCTATATCTTTGATGTTTTTTGAGACCCTTTCTCTCCTTTAGCTACAAAAGTGAGGTAACTTTTTCGATGGCTTCCATTTAGCTATCATTTAGCCACCCACTCAAAATCCACTCCAAAATTAAGATCACATTATTGGTGAAAATTCCAATTGGGTGGGTTTTTATCAAATAAAACCATATCATTTTTCTTACTTTTAACATTAAAAAAAAAAAAAACAAAACTTTATTACTAATTGAGACTAACCAAACACATGAAAAAAGCTTCACTATTTGTAGTCACAAGTGTTGCTAGAAGCTAAATGGAAAATCCTCCATACATTTTATGGCAAATTGAAAAAAGTTGTGTGTGATATTTCCTCGATAAGAATGACATAGCAAGTAAAGTACATTTATATTAATTTGAAGACACTTGGGTTCTTGTGTCGTATCCATGTATGAGTTTTCACGACCACATGTAATAATCAAATGCAACCAAACTTTGCCTCCATAGTTAGGTTTTGGACCTTTCGTTGTGAAGGACAATGTCATCTTCAGCTACTAAACGCATCTCAATCATCACACACGTTTTGTTTCAACCCCACTATTTGAAAATTCTACATAAGTTTTTTTTTTTTTTTTATAATTATTGTTCTTATCTTCACATATCCAGCACACCAAGATTGGCTTACCTTGGGTGAATCACATATGTAGATCCACGAGATTTCCAAATAAAATAAAATACCAAGTCTTGGTATATATGAGTCATTAATTAATTATTTAATTAATTATACATGTACAAGTAATCTACTTTACCATGCCTAGTTGTATGAGTACATGATCTATTTTATGCTTTTGTTTTTCTATCGAGTTTCTTTCATTGTTTAAGATACCTTTGTATCTTCCAAGGTATATTTAGAGACGAAGATGTTATTGTTGGGAGGTGTATGAAGGAATCATGTGTCTATTTATGTTTTCTTTTACTTTTTATTTATTTATTTATTTATCTCGTGCACCCTTTTCATATTATGCGTGTTTGTGTGGAAATTAAATATGGAAATGGTAGATGTGAAGGAACAAGGTGGGGTGAGTGTTCTTCCTTTTGATTCAATCTACCTGTCAAAATATTCGTTATGATGAAAATTCATTTTCGTAGCATATGATACAAAAATAATAAATTATGTGCTCAGAAAATGGTGCGTGGGGTCCATATTAGTTGAAGGTTTTATGGTAGCCCTTGCATGGGAGAGCTATTCTTTTGTTTGATTCCCTTGAAAGTGACATTGCAATGGATACCTTTCTATACGAAATATCTCACGTCAAAATCTAGGGTTAACCGTACTCAAGGAGGAAAAAAGAAAAACACGATTCATAAATACTAATACTTTACTCATATTACGTTAGGGTTTCTACCTTCTAACCTCACAACTTTCAATACGATAGAATAATTATTTTTGTTGGTGAGTCTTATTTTTTCATGACATATTTTCATTATTCTTTTATAAGGTTGCTTGAGATGATAGTAATATTTTCCTTAAATGTTCTCAATTTATAATAATAATAATAATAATAATAATAATAATAATAATATATTATTATTATTATTATTATTATTATTATTATTATTATTATTATTATTATGACGATAAGTGTGGTTGACAAAAGACAATTGTACGCTAGGGAAACTGCTCCGATCATTGTGATTGTAGCAATGAAAGGTAAACATTTTCTTCACATATTCTCGCCGAAAAAGTTGCAAGCAAATTTGACCAACCATGAATTTGACCAACATAACATATATAGTGTGTTTTTTGTTTTAAGTAAAACATCATTTCACACCATATTCAATTCAATGACAATTAAAAATTGATTTCAACATCACCATTGAAATCCAAACAAATTCTCTCTTATCAAAGATAAGAAAAAAAATGATGTCTCAACACACTCAATTATGGAATTATAGTAATATGCCACGAAAAGTGTTACGTGTTTGAGATTTTGAATTTATTATTGATTGATTCCGTAATGGCTGAAATTAGACCGAAAAGAATTTTTCAAATCCTTAAGCACCTAAAAAGTCCTTTTCGAGAAAAACGCTTAAAACTATAACTCTTTTTCTCTTATTAATTCTATTTCTTCGGATCATTGGTTCTCTGTTCTCTGAGATCTAGATGTGTAATGAGTTAGAACACACACGTTTCGTAAACTTTTAAGCTTTCCAACCATTAGCTAGCTTGCATATATATACACGTTCAAACGCATGGTACACACCTTGATTGAAGAGCTATTTAGTAACTCTACATGCACTTTTGACCTAAAAATTGTTGAACCTTGAAAACTCTCATACATCCTTTTAGACAGGTAACTGCCATATTAATTGTTAAGTTCATTATATTAGCAGCTTCTAGAGAGGTAACTGCCATAGTAATTACTATAGCAAAAGGTGGTGATGAGTGAAAGCCATTGATACGCAAGAGACTACAAGTTTCTATTCTTAATTATTGTCCATTTCTTTTATTTTTGTAATTACTAAAATGAAATTAAAGAACCAGATATTAAGATGTTCCAACTCATATATACAAAATATTAAAAAATAAATATACATATAAGATCTGCATAACAAATACAAGTTATAATTTTTTTCAAACCCAATATACTATTATTTATATATATATATATGGTAAAAGATTCTTTAAGATATCCTTTCATATTTTCCTTAAAAAAAAACTAGACAACATCGTAAAAAGAGAAAAGAGAGTTGTTGGCGGCTATAGAGGTTAGAAAAGGCAATGTAAAAGAAACAATAGAGCAATAAAAAAATTGGTTATTAGTCATTATTTAAAATAAAAAATATTTTGTTCTGAGGCACTTGAGTGTTCTTACAAAGAACTCATTACATAGAATTGGCGTACAAGTTTATCCATATTGTTTTATAGTCCTAGATGACTTAAAAGCTGATTAAGTACAATTTTTTGGACAAGCACAAATTAGAGAAGTTTGCCTTTTATATTTTATTTCTAATTCATGTCTAAGCTTTTAGTCATCTTCATTTTATAATTTAAGGATGTTATATTTCGTTTTCTTATATTTTTAGAATGTCAAAGTATAATCAAATTTCTTTCTCAAATATATCCTTATTTCATTTTCAAACTATAAATGAAAACCAAAAGAATAATGTAATAAATAATGATGTTTTAGTCTAATCGTTAATATTTAACAAATGCCTTCTTCTTTTTTATAAAAGAATATAAGAGTGTAGAGAAATGCACGTCGTTGCATATGTTGTTAACTTTGATATAATTTCCATTAAAAACTTCCCATTCTAAAATTCTTTGACCCATCCAATGTCCACACTAGTTAACAAGAACCTTAGTTTTTTATTTGTATTAAATATTTTCTCATTTGTGTGCATTAATTTTTAACATTTAACGGGAAAAGATGGTATTTTGTGGATGAGATAGACTACACATTATTTTGTACAAGAAGTTAAATAAACAAAGAGAAAGATTAGAAGTTAAGTTCGCATTTACATTCAGGAAATTGCGGTTTCTTAGCATATATAGAGTCCAATGAAAATATACACACCAAAACACATTCCTTTGTATATTGTTTTAGGTAATGTGAATTTATTCTACGCTTTCTTTTTATTTGCACAAAAGTGATTCTGTTCCATTGCATGGAGGTTTATGCCAAACACATTTTCATGTAAAAAGACAAACATGACATCGCAATAGGTTGCACTTTAAGAAAATGGTAGCATCACCAAACCTGTTACTTTGTTACTTAAATTACACAAGAAAAGTAAAAGTTTAAGTTGTTCGAGATTGACCAAAGATATAACAAATTTATAATATATAAGTATTATAATTTATAAGTAAGTATAAATTTTATTTTAAAAATCGACTTTACAAGGTTGAGATCGAGTTAAACTTAAAGTTTATTTCTTCACATAAAGTCTATCATAGTAAAATTTGTTATTTGTTGGATTTATCATATCACCTACTATCGAACTATCAATTAATATATAGTTTCACGTTTAAAATTAAAATATATATGCTTTGGTGTGAAGATATTTTGGATATCTCACTTCAACTATAAATAAAATATATTTACATTATATAAATGGATGCAAACATCATTTTTTAAGTCGATTATATAAAATTAAATTAAGTTTAAAGTCCATTCGAAAGTAAACTGAGATGATACACTCAAATTTTATAACAAGTTCCAAACTTTCTTGGAATGAATAACTATATATTAAAGTTGAAAATCGAAGCAATAAATAATAAACCCACATGCCTAAATCAATTACAAGTTGCAAAGGGAAACAACTTAAATGTACAGTTTTCAATTACTTATTTAATTATGAATTAAATATTAATAACTGTAGGTGTTATGATGAGAGAATTTGAGTAAAATTACGTACAGAGACACACACACATAAGTGTGACAACTAAGGAACCGAACCTTTCATAGGTTTTCTTCACTCTCCCTCCTTCTCTTACTTAGCAATGTGTGCATGTATTTGGTATTTGCAAATGTGTATATAATATAGTTTGAGATTCTCTATTATTTTAGAAAGTTATACCAGACTTGTTTATTACCACTTTTGTTCTTCATACAAAAGTATCACGTTGCGACATAAACTTAAGAACTCTCTGTTATCTATCTATTACCTGCACATGGTTTGGGTCAGATATCGAAAGGAAAAAGGTTGTATGTGTTAATTAATTAAGAATGTGGTTCTGTCTTCTTAGATTTAATGCCACTCTCCTTCCATCATTATAAAATAGGGTTACTGTAATTCTAGGTATAGAAGCCATGGCTTTTGATGTTACACTAAGAAATAAAAATGCCGAATTTTCATTTTATTTTCAAAAGTTACATTCAGAATAACTTATTATATTCTATTTGAATTTAATTTAATACAAAGAGTTTCGTTGTTATCATAAGTGGTTATGAACAAGTATGTCAAGAGGGTAATGTTCGTTTCTTGCTTACTGTAGCTGATAGATTACTATTATTAACTATATTTTTTAAATTTCTGTTTTGCCTTTTAAAGTCAAAATATGGATTATTAGAATTCAAACAGATTTGCTAAACGTGGAGTGTAACTTTCATAAACTGTTACAATTTTTCTTTTTTTAAACGTTATAATTAAACTCTAATTCTTATGATTTTAAATAGAAAATTAATAAATTAAAAGTTGTGCATTGAAACTACTGAATGGACTTGTTTTCTATTGTACGGAATATTTATTTATGGTATTAAGTACCAGTGAACAAAGATATTTAAATTGTTTAAGATTAAAAACTTAACCGAAAACGGTTGAAATTGTGAAAAGTTAAAAAATGTAATAAATATTAAAATTGAAGTAAAAAGAGAGTAATGGCTTAAAAGCATGAAATTCATGGTGGACCATTGGAAATATCATAACTGTTAGCTGATTTCCCTAATGAAACTTCAAAACGTCTCTTTTTGAAAAAAAAAAAAAATTGTATATTGTTGGCTGGCATGGTTTTGTTTTGTCCGTTTGATGAGGTGAGAAGGTGAGAAACGGATGAACGTTGACGAATATGTCCTCCATGGAGATAGCGTGGACCCGCACCGCACCGAAGAAATCACTCCAGACAATTGGTCCGTACGCAGACACAACAGTTTAAGAAATGAGGAGGCAACACAGCGAGGAAACCGCTCCGGACAGAGGTGGGTCCCACCGCTACGTGGCTCAGGGGTCAGCCTTTGATGTCCCCACCTCCATTCAAGCACCTCGCACGTGCGTACTCACGTGCCACTTCACCGCACCGCCACGCCACGTCGTGCCACTAAAATAACTGCACCTCTTCAGTACCTGAACCCGAAAGATAATTTTTTTTTTTTAGTGCGGGGAAAAGTGGATTACATGATACGATACGAAAACCAACCAAATTGCAAGAACACAGTGATGTGATTCCCATATCCACATGCGTTACAGTGTGTTGTGGTAAGTTTTATTATTATGAGCATTTAATGTTTATATTAAATAAATTGTTTTGGCAATGAATGAAAAAGTGAAAAAGAATTAATTTATGGTTAGATTTTGGGGGGAGGAAAATGGTATGAGTTTTGACTTTGTTGTTTGTTCTCTCTCTCTAGAAATGGCACAAGAGCCAAAGCCTTAAATAAACGGGACTCATTCATTGAGGCTCCCTTGTAGTCGCCACCTCATTTGCATGCCTAGTTATTCTCTCCCTCGTTTCCTCTTCACTCTTTTCTCATCACACCATTGATTCTTTCATTCATTCATTCACATTGCAACCAAACCAAAGCCACACAAAAACTTCACACACCATTATAAGAGAACCCAACCAACCAGCCAAGAACAGTAACAACAACTCACAACCAACTCTCCAAATCATGGCAGTTGAGGCTCAGCACATGAATCTCTTCCCCGCGCAGTTACTAACCGCCAGGTAACCATTTCCTCTTTATTTTCTTCTTCTTCTTCTGTTTCTGTTTCTTCATTTTCACCTATATCTCACTCACGCTCTTTGCTTTCTCTTTCAATCAGAGAAATGGCGAAACCGAATCGCGCCTTCTACAACGCGCAAATCGAAGGTGCTGTGGCTCTTCCTTCAACGGTGCTTCCGTTTCACCACGCCACCCTCTGCGACCCCAACTCCATCAACAAATCCGATAGCGGCCTCACCTACCACATCCCCCTCCCGAGGAAACGCTCCAGAGATTCCGTAACCGAATCCAACGTTGCTCCTCCCGCCTCCAACAAAATCAAACTCTCCTCTTTCGACCAAGACCTCGTCTTCCATTTCCAGAACCAGCAATCGGAGATCGACCGTTTCATTGCGCAACACGTAGCTTCCCTCTCCCTTCTTTCAAAAATCTCTATAAATAGGCCAAATGAAAACGCGTGGCTCATGAGTTTCTTTTCCGTTTTTTTCAGACGCAGAGTGTGTGGATGGAGCTCGAGGAGCAGCGAGTGAGGCAATCAAGAATGTTGGTCAAGGCTATTCAAGAGGCCGTGGCGAAGAAACTCAAGGAAAAAGACGAGGAGATTCAGCGCCTGGGGAAGCTCAATTGGGTGCTTCAAGAAAGAGTGAAGAGTCTCAGCGTGGAGAATCAGATTTGGAGGGAGTTGGCGCAGAACAATGAGGCCACCGCCAACTCGCTCAGGAACAATCTGGAAGAGGTGCTGGCTCACGTTAGCGAGGAGAACCGCAATGACGGCGGGGTGGCCCCCGCCGAGTCGAGTTGTGGAAGTAACAACCGCGGCACGGAGGTGGAAGAGAATGAAGTTTGCGGTAACAGAAAGCAAAACGATGGCGTTGTGGGGAGAAGGATGTGCAACGAGTGTGGGGTAAGAGAATCGATAGTGTTGTTGTTGCCATGTAGACATCTGTGTCTGTGCACAATGTGTGGGTCCACCGTTCACAATTGCCCTCTTTGTCACTCTGGCATTAATGCCAGTGTCCATGTCAATTACTCTTAGCAATTTACAGCATCTTCCTTATACCCTATTTTACCTTTACACCCATCGGAGATAGTTACAGTATTTTTTTTGGTTTTCTGTCCAAAGGACACTCACTGTAAGGAAGAAGATTCAGAAAAAGGTAGATGGTAGAATTCTTTTGTTGATTTCATACAGTTTAATTGCATTTGCTTGTTCTTTCTTTCTAGAATCTGTTTATACATCAGTTGAAATGACTTATATTAATCTGAATGAAATAATTTTATCAACCATATATTGAAATAGAAAGGAAATATTGAGTTTTTGTTGGTATGTGAATCCCATCTATTATAGGTTGAAGAAAAGAAAAGAAAAGAATATTGATATTTTGTTTTTGAGTTGATAAGGAGAGTGGTTGGAGAGTAATTGAATAGGAGAAGAAAAGGGGGGTGTGTCCCCCACTTTGAGTGAACGAATTGTTGGATGAGAAAAGAGGAGAGGAATCCATCCGAGCATTAAGAAAGTTGTTTTGTTGTGATGATGGGTGTGAAATGTTGAAGGGAACAGGTCAAAGGTGGTGTGTATCTGGTCACAAGAGGAAGTGGGCATGGATTCCGGAAAAGGGTATGAATGGGCGATGAGTGGTTTGTTTTGTTTGGTTTGACAAGAATGGGGTGAGGTGTGGTTTTCCTTTTGTTTTTGTTTGGTTTGATTATGTTGGATGAATGAGTAGGAAAGGAAAAGTCTGAAAAGTTGTAAGGGACCTAATATCCATGTAAAGGGAAAGCAATGAGAGTGAATAGGAAAGAAAGATAAGTCTGTGTTGGGTGCTGCACACTGAAGACGACTCTGCAATAGAAGTCATCATAACACAACCATACTGATATAAAGTTTCCAATGTCTAATAACCAATACCCATCATTTTCTTTCTTCTTCCACCACAGGGATGTTTCCTGCCTCTTACCCTTCTCTTTCTTTTCACCTTCTCTTTTTCCTTTTTCTTCTTTTTCCCACTCTTTTACTCCTTTCCTTCTTTTCTTACAATTCTTTCTCCACACTCACAAAAGTATCTCAATTGCTTGTCCCATCTTACCAATACTGTTTGCCTTTATTCTCAGCTCACACATCCAACAGAATAAGGTTAAGTATAACCCTTTCCAGTAAATAGAATAACTTGTTTCTATAAATATTGAGAGTAATTACTCTAATACTGATATTGTTAAATGATCCTCCCCATCTTCATTTACATATTTTTATCTCATGATTTTAATAAAATAATATTTAAACTCCTTATTATATTTAAATAGACATCGATGGATCTTTTAATTTTCTAGTTGTAAATTTAGATGGGCATTAATATTTTTATGTCATTAATTTTTTTTATATTTTTAATATGAAATTTATTACTCATTTATTATAATTTTTTATTTTTATTTAATTATATTTTTAATAAGTTTTATTTTTATTTGTAGAGTAAAGTTTAAAGAATAAATTTTTTCTATTAAAAAAAATAAAATAATAAATCTATTTTACTTTTTAAACTACCTGTGATTTTTGTGTTATTCATCCTAATCTCAGATAAATTTAATTTTCTTCAAAAGGGAATTTGAAAGGATTTCTTGACAGTAACTTATAACACTGTTTTTTTATATCATAAATGTTTTTATTAACTGTTTTTTGTCATTTTTGTTTCTTCAAATAAGCCCTTTAAATATTGTATATTGTTTAGATGACACCTAAACTCTTTGAATATTAGTTCTGAACTTTCATTTTACCAAAAGAAAGAAGTAACAACGATAAGCATATATTGTTTAGATGAAAAATAATGCTTGATTTTATTGTCAATTAAATAATAATAATAATAAATAATAATAAAACTTATTATTATTGAAATATTTTAAAGCCATATTACTTCCTTCTGTGTCAATAATAGCTCTTTTACATAAACTGAGTAGGGTCATTGATTGTCAACTTTAAAAGCTATGTTAAGGTCTTGAGCTTTGTCCATTTTTGTGTTCGTTGCAGAGTTATCCATTGCTGCTTCTTGCTTTTGTTCACAAGTTCCACGCCAGACTTGCTTTATTTACCAAACTAATAAGAAAACATAATTTCCTAAATGATGCAGTTCAGAATTCAGTCATCATCCTAAAAGAAACACCATCGCAAATTTCATGCTCATGGTAGATTTACAAATACTATTCCTTAATACTCCAAAATTTCACCTACAAAGGTGCCTTAACACTATGATTCAGCACTTTTACTCTGCTAGACACTTTAGTTTGCATCTTACATATCCTTATAATAAACTAGAATTTATAGGTTCAACATGGGTTAACTTTGTTTATTATTATTTGATGTGAGTTAAGTGACCCACATGTTTATTGATAAACCAGAGATCCAAAGAGAGTGTCCTTTGTCAGAAGTATTTCACAACTTTATCTTTTCCCAATACATAATCTTCTCTTGTGACTTGTCTGTCACCAAAAGAAAAGAAAGGTGTGCATGGTTTAAGCTGTACTTCTGTTCTCAATTGGAATGAAATGATTGAAATGTCATAAATCCTCTTCTATCTTTTTTCCACTTTCCTCTTCAATTGCCTTTTCATTCTTTTTTATATATGTTTTTTCAGTCCACCACCCCATTCATGTTTCTTTGGAATAAAATTCAAGTTTGTGCACAACCAACAGAATACACTATTATCCACTCAACCACAAATTCGCCAAACCACTCATTCACATGCCTCACTTTCTCCTCTCCATTATCTTAATACAAAAATAAGGCTCAGCAAACTCTTTTCTGCAAAGTTTTCTTTATTTATATATATAACATGTTTTTGTAAAGTTGCTTAATGGGTTTAAAAACACATTGAGTGCCACTTGGGGTGATTCTTAGTTCACTTAATAATTACTTCTGTATTTCTTATTGAAAAACAAACATACACCAAATCAATCCAGCAGCTAAATTAAATAAATTCTCCATCAGAATGGCTTGATATGTCAATCATACTTTTCATTTTAGGTAAAATATTTACCTTATTACTGTATTTTGATTTTTATTCTAATAACAAAGCATCCAGTACTCTTAATTAATATTATAACAGAGAGAGTGATGGAGTAATAGAGAATACTAATGAGATGATTCTAACGGAGTCATAATCTAGAATAGTTGTCTATACGAGAGACATTTTGTAATGGGACCCTTGGTAATTGACAGGATGATACCTTACCTCCATAATGGAGGTAGAATTGATGAATAGGTTGGATTGTTCCAATGAGGTGTATGGAAAGTGGCAAAACTAGAAGTAGCCAAATATGAGGTGGGTAATGGTAGATGTGTTGTTGGGCATTAGCAGAGCCATGTGATAAGTAGAGACTGACACATCAGAATCTGACCCCTCAAATGACACATCAGAATCACACCCCTCAAAAACCAGAGACTGATATAGAATATCAATAGTCCCACCATGTGTTATAAAAATGAATAAAATTTGATGCTCTATTATGATTATGGTACCTTGGCTTGGCTTCAGAACCACGTCCATTTAATGGAGAAGGATAGGCACACATCACAGTACACTGCAGATGCAGCAGAGAGATCTATGAGACCCAACGATTATGCTGAGAAATTCAAGATAGAAATAAGAGTGAAAAGATATTGAACCAGTTGGGACATAAAACAAACATCATGCAGGCAGACGTAAATAATAATAAAAAGAAGACCAGATACTAGGCAAGGGATGACATTAAAAGGGGTCAGTGTCACCTTGTCCAACAGTATATTTCTCTGCAATTCAAACTGCACAATAAAAAATGAAAAGCAGACAATTGAAATGCCCAACGGCCAAATCCACAGGACTGTAATCAAAAGAAATTGAGAAAGCCTAAAAGTATAAGTCACCTTTTGCACCTATTAGCTACTATTTACAACAACCTAAGGCTCTCTATTCTAGATACTTGAGTGATTTTCAATTGAATTAGTACAAAAGACAAATGAAGTGTTGTACTTTTATCTCATTCTAAAACAATCAAATATTTGTGGCCTTGTCAGGGCAGAGCTAGAAATTTTGAAAGATACGAATCAAATTAACTAATACACAACTTAGTTAATTTTCTTTGTACAATTATGTTCAACCAGCTAAGTCTTTGTGAAAAAGGAGATAGTAAGCCTATAATTAGCTATAATGATATTGAAGTTAACATTTAACTAAAATCTTATAATATCTACTTGTAGCTTAGCAAAATGAGAATTCATTCTGTACACCAAAATTACTAACAAATCAAAAATCATTCCCTTACATTTAATTAAGTACATAATACCCGATATCCCACTGATAAAGATATTATTAATAATAATCAATATATATATATATATATATATATATATATATATATATATATATATATATATATATATATATATATATATATATATATAAAGACAAGATAAACTCTAGGTGAAAAAAAAACACTTTATACATGTGTATGTTAAATCATACCTGTATTACAATCACATATCATCTATATACTTTACGGGATATAATTTCAATTCATTTATTTATTTCATATGTCCTTTGCACATTTACATTGAAAAACTCAGAAAATTCATCTAAATTTATTGCAAATGTCAAAATAATTTTGGCAGTACAGTTATATTGTGTCTTCCTTTTTTTCATCTTCTGTCCATAGGTTTTATAGCTTATCATCTTCTTTATTATCAACAACATTATCAGGAATGAGTGATGACATTCCAAATCCCTTTGATCAATATATTCTATAAAGATTTTCATATTTATTTTTCAAAATTGATGTTAACACCACTAAGCATAGGCATAGGCAGTGGTGGATCTTGACTAAAAATGTTAAAGGGCCAAAGTAATATAATTTTTAGATCATTATATTTCGTCATTAGTATAATGCTTTAAAAAATTGCTTCTCTACTAAACAATTTGATTATAATGTTTCAAAATATGTGAATTGAAATATAATTTATCTTATTTTCATCAATAGTTTCCTTTTTTTATCACTTTTTAATAATGAATTTATTCTTTTATTCTTTATAAATATATATTTTTTGTACATAATATTAAAAAATAATTTATCATAATTTAATAAAAAATTGAGGCTCATAATTATTAAAAGAAAAATATATTATAGTTAAGTCACAATTAAAAATCAATTATGAAAAAATACATGATACATTTTTTTTCTATATTCATAAAAAATGAATAAACAAAAAGCTAATGAGATAAAAAATAATATTTTTATTATCAAGTGAGACAAGAGACAAGTAAGGAAGAGGATAAAAGAGAAATGAAAGCAAATAATTTTGTGTCTAACTTTTTTTTCTTAAAATAAAAAAAGAAAATATATGAGATGAGAGATTATTACAATTTGTGAAAAAGCTAAAAAGAAAATAAGAAGAAAAATAAAAATTATATTAATAAATATTTGGTTTAAGTACTCTTTTGATTTATATTTTCGTTTAAAAATATTAAGTTGGTCCTCCAATCTTTTTAGTCTCAATTTGATTCCAAATTTTTGAAAAACTAATGCAATTTGGTCTTTTACTTAAAATTTCTTGAAAGAAGTAGATTATTCTTTCATTAAAATTGAAACTCTTAATATGAATGATTTGCTTTGTTGATGTGATTAATATAATCCTAGTGTCAATTTTTTTGACAAAAACAGAAACCAAACGAGAAATTAAACCTAAATATTTTTATTCTTTATTATCTATTAACATTAAATACACCATTTAATTTTCATCAATTCCTAAAATATATTACCTATGATTTAAAAAATTCAATAAAATTTTAATATTATATATATATATATATATATATATATAATTAAAAAAAATTCAAAATTAAGGAGGGGCCATGGCCCCTCCCTGCCCCAATAAACATCCGCCCCTGGGCATAGGAGACCTATGGATAGAGACACATTCAGTAAAAAGGAGTTTATTTTCCGCTATCTGAAAAAAAATTTTAGGATCAAACTTGAGTAACTTTCAAGAACCCGCTCTTGATAACAATTATAATCACAATAAGGACTTTAGGCCAAGCAAGGGGGTGTTGAATTGCTGTTTTTTTTTTTTTTAAAAAATATTTAGTTCGCAATATGTGAAAACCCTTTTCTTAGACCAAATTGTCCACGAGATTCAACAATGTATGATTTATGAATTAGACATTTTAACTGATTAAATCAATAGATTAAAATTATGAGAGTAAATTTTACAGCAATATCACTTAACAATCAATTTTGGAATTTGATTAATTTGATAACCAAGATCAATCACAATAATAACATATGCACTGATTTATTAATTTATTATGCAATCACACCAAGATTATTATTAAAGATCAAACAAGTTAGTTTTCCTGATAAAAGCAACTTAGAACAATAAATTGCAGAAAACTAAACTGATGCACACAAAATTTTGATAATGGTTCACTCCAATGGAGCTACATCTAGTTAGTCAAGACAACCTAAGCTTACCCTTTTACTAACTCAAGAAGTTACATTATCCTTACAATTGAATTCTTAAAAACACAAACCACATAATACAAGTTTCCTAAATAAAAAATGAAACAACAAATACACAACAAGAATCCCTCTTACAGACTTGGACTCACACCAGGAACAACACACAAGCACAGACAAATACAATAGAAGGACCAAACCTCAAGATTGACTCTCCCTAATCAATCAAGAACCTCTATACACCACACCAACTAGGAGCAATTATAGCTCCAACACCTCTAGGAACAATCTCAAATAGTAGCAAAAAAATATTCCTCTAAGAGAATGAGTTTTTTTTTTTTTTATCATAATTGATTTCGAGTTTTTCAAAATCTCTTTCGTCTTACAAAAGAAGAAATGCAATATAGTATGTAAACTAACATATTGAATCGATTGAAAATAATTCTCAATTGATTAATTTCACGTACTTAAGTGAAATCAGTCGATTGATTGTTATTTCAGTCGATTTAATATGTTATTTATGCTCAAACCATTTAAATTGTTAAACACCATTTTAACAAATTAAATAATTGCAAGACACACACAAAGACTTCTATCCTAAGTCAAATTTAAACATTTGTTTTCAAGCTACATCAATCTTCAAGCTCCATCAAATCTTCAAGCTTTAAAACTCTTTTTGCCAACATTAATCTCTTTTGGTTGTAAGCATTAAACGTTAGTAAATCCCATTTTATGAAGCTTGACAGTAAGTAGGTTTGGTTGATAACAAAATATAAAATGAAACAAGAAAGATAAATCTGAATAGGGATGTTCTAGGATAGCTAAGAATGATGGACTATTCAAGCATTAGACATAGGAAAAGGCTAGCTAAGTTAAAGACTCTGTTAGATGCTCATAAATAACCATTAGATGACCATAATCTTTACCGTATATATTTTGTTCAACTATTATTTTTTTAGTGAGTGAAAGCTAGCAAAAGGCACAAATAGTACAAAGAAATTTGATGCTTAAAGTCTAAGCAAACACAAAATAAAGTGAAGCTTAGACAAGCTCAATCAGAAGTGCTAGTCAGATGAGTCACAAGTTGGACCAGATGACTCAAGGTCACCAAATGACCCCAATAATAAATCCAGTTGATAAGATCATTGATCAAACGAGTCAACATAATGAGGCAATGCATTAGACTTATACAAGTAGTAGACGAGTCAAAACAAAGTGTTATACAAGTCAATGCAAACACACTAAGGTATTAGACGAGTATCAACGTTAGACAAGTCAAAGTCAACTTATTAAGTTGAATATTAATATTCCTATTGGATGAGTACTTCCATTAGAGGACTTTAATAGAAGAATGACTAGACAAGTTAAGTAAATGCAAGCATTAGATAAGTCAAGTTCAGATAGTGCGAAAGAGAGATTAAATCATGAGGTGATATGAGAATCAAATATGAGTTGATAAAAGAAATTTGAACACTAAAATTGATGATCAAATCAATTAAGAGAATTGCGTAATGACTCAACATTATATAAAGATATCCTGATTGAAGATTAGATTGAAGATATATCTAACATATATCATAAATGATTGAACATATATAAAAAGAATTTTCGATTAATGTTGTTATATATTTATCAATCAAGCACAAGAAAGAAAAAAAATCTATAGATCAAAGACTACAAGAGAATCTTTAGAAGATTGAAGCCACAATATTTGAAATTCAAATTGTTGAATGGCTTAAAAGGGAAAAAGTGTATTTCAAAGGAAGCAATGCACTTTGAATGCAATATCAAGAACTTCCAGATGAAGAAAAAAAAGATATTAAGGATATGCTTAATTAAATATGCATCAACGGTTAAATGACATAACATAACTATAAGTACCAAGACCATGATGATGAAGAGAAGAAGAATGTGAAAGGAATATGCAAAAGATTTGAAACACTATCAACTCAATTCTTGAAGAGAAAGAAAGAAAGAGAATACTTTGAGAGCATAAACTCAAATCTATTTTTGTATAGAGTGATATTAGGTTGAGTGAAAACCATTGTAATATTCTTTACATAGTGAAATATATCCTATGAGCGTGATTGTACTCTCATATGTGAGAGATTAAATTTTTCGTTGTAAATGTGAGTTCTCAATCTCAGGGGGAGATTGAGAAGGTCACCTATAGAGGTTAAACTCGTTGTAACCTAGAAAGATTTATACCCGTGTTTCCTAAAGAGGATTAAACTCGTGATACTCGGAGAGGTTAATACTCATTATAACATAGAGAGATAATACTCGTGCTAGTTAAGGGATTTGATTAGACTTCTTAAGTAGGTTTCTTAAGAGACTAGATGTAGCCTCAAAGGTAGGTGAACTAGTTGTTAACACTCAATTTCGTCCGGGTGAATGCATTTGTTTTCAAAAAATAAAATAAAAAATATGTTTTTAAATTATGGTAGGTAAAAAAGAAAAAGTGAAATAAGTTTTCTTTAGATTTTCAAACTTTAATTTTAGCATAAAAAAAAGAAGAAGAAAGAATAAGGAAGAGACCAATTTGTTTTTAATTATCTCACCCCTTTTCACGAGCCTAAAGGTTTTATACATATATTCACCTCCAATCTTAGCTTTTTACACTCCTCAAATGACATGTCAACAAATGATATTTTAAATTTTTTGTTTGTAGAGAAGGATATAATTTTAATTATTAGAAGCAATATTCTTCATAATAATTAGAATCAATATATTGATATTATGATTTGATTTATTTGATGTGCCTCTTTAGGATCTTTCAGTTAGAGGAAGATATGATTCTAATAATTAGAAATAATATTATTGGTAATAATTAGAATAAATATACTAGATCTTTTGGTACACCCAATAAGTCCCACATCGCTTAGGAGTCGAGGTTAATCGCATTTTAAATACTTCTTCGTTCCTCCACCTTCTAAGGCACCTTTTAAGGGTAAAACTATGACGTTGTTTCATGCTCCAAAGTGGACAATACCTCGGAAACGTAGTAGTTGTTTCTAACGATACTGCCAAATAGACTTGGGTTGGGTCAGAACATTGGCGACCATCGTGGGGTTGACAACTACCCTCCCCTTCGATTGAGGGCTTGTTCTAGTGCACCTAATAAGTTCACATCGCTTAGGAGTCAAGGCCAAACACCGTTGAAATATGCCCTCCACCCTCTAAGGCGCCTTTTAAGGACAAAACTGTGACAAAACTCAATGCTCCAAAGTGGACATTACTTTGGGAATGCAGTGGTTGATCCTGCTGATGCTACCAGAGCTACCAGACTTACGGTCGAAACATTGGTGTCGTCTGTGGGGACGACAAATCCCTTTGCTCTCGACTAAGGGGCTTGTTCCGATACACCCCATAAGTCCCACATCGATTAGGAGTCGAAGCCAAACACAATTTAAATAGTCCTTTCTCTCACCACCATCGAAGGTGACTTTTAAGGACACAATCGTGACAGAGCTCCAAGCTCAAAAGTGGAAAATACCCCAGGAACGCGGTGGTTGTTCCTAACGATGCCGTCACACGGACTTGGTTCGAAACAAATAACATGGGATATTCTTCAATATTCACAATCTTCTATTCTTCAATCAAAATTGTCAACACCCAATTTCGTCCGACTAAATAAATAATAGAATAAATAATAATAATTTATTTTTTTTTCAAAAAAAAGGTAAAAAATATAAAATATAAAATATAAAAAAATAAATAAGTTTTCTTTGGTTTTTTTTCTTTGTCTAAATAATAATAATAACATGATAATAATAATAATAAATAAATAAATAAAAAGAAAAATTTTGTTTAAATCTTCTATGTATTTTCTTTTGAGACTTTGTTTCTATTTTAGCCCAAAATACTCTGTACACCCACACCATTTTTTCTTGCAACTAATGGCAGCCCAATTTTATTTTCGCACCCTCATTCTATACTTTGTCGTTTCTGCTCCAGATTAAGAAGTTAGTCTAATAATTAGAAATAGAATATGTTCTAATATTTAGAATTATTTACTCTGATTTTGTGCTCTGATTTTATGACACCTCCTTTTCTAGATGAGGAAAATATTAATATATTTCTCAAGAATATTATTTTCGTAATTATAATTAATCTGTCCTGATCACGTTTGATTTTGTGCTATGATTTTATGACATCTCTTTTTTTCCAGATAGAGAAAGTAGTAATATAATTCAAAACAATATCTCCTTTACTAATTAGAATCAATTTTGTTGATCACGTTTGATTTTGTGCTCTGTTTTTTTTCTATGATTTGATTCCCATTTTGTAATAATATTAAGACCATTTCTTGCCTTTTAAAACTCGTTGTAATTAAAGCAGACCTTTATTACGAGATTACATTAGATTTATAATGTTGTGTATATAAACCCATCAGAAAAAGAAGAATTTTGAATTTTTTCTCTCTCAAAAATTTCTAGAGCCCTCTCTCACTCTAAGCACGCATTCTCTTTTAACCCTCGCACATAACAAAAAACCCATTCACCATCAATCGCCACCCCCACGTGCTTCTTAGTGTTCCAACGCAACTATTGTAAGTCTGATCTCCCGTTCAGGTTCGCAAATTTTTTTTTATTGTGTCATGCAGTATTTCTCTAGATGTGTTTTTTTATCTTGTTTGAATTTGATGTTTTCACTATTTCTTTTGATATAAAAAAAACATTACTGTCATGATTTTTGGGGTTCATTAGTTTTATAATTAAGGTTTTGTTGATTGCTTTGGGTTGTGAACATTGTTGTGTGAATAGGTGAGAGATATCATGTTTTGACATTGTATGAATATGTTGTGCCATATTTTTTTTCATGTTAAGGGTTGTAAAATTTTTTCATATTAAAATAATATGTTTAATCCTAAACATTATTTCCTAATCTTTTATTTATTTATTTTCCTAATGTTTTAATAAATTGTGGATATAAAATAGTCAAATTTTGTTGGGTATCAATGTCTTATTTCGAAAGTTTTTGTTAAAAGGAAGTAATAACAAATAAATAATTTAAATACCCTTTTAACTTTTAAAATGTATAAGTGCTCGTGTGACCGCTCGCGTCGACTTAGTACTTAATACCTTCGCTTTTCTATAAGATTGCTAAAAAAAATACAAAATTTTCAAATATTAAAAAAGAGTGATATCAACATCTTCGAAGAAATTGTTTTCAAAAATTCTTTTTCATAAAGAACTACGTGACCCTGATTCTCCATTATGAATGGAGATACGTAGGAGCAAGGAGTAATCCTTGTCGGGCCCAAAAAACAAAAAAATCTTTTTTTTGTTTCCTTTGTTTTTCTTTGTTATCTTTATTTTTTTTATTTTTTTATTTATTAATTTATTTAATTTATTAATTTATTTTTTTTAAAACAAATATTTAAAGGAGGCTACATCAATTTGTATTTTAATTAAAGGTACCGTCTTAGGATGGGCGTTGTAGGGTGCTAACACCTTCCCTACGTGTAATTAACTCCCGTACCCCCAATCTCTGTTTTCGTAGACCTTGCTCTTTTTATGGTTTTCCATAGTTTCCTATAATAACTATGGTGGCGATTTCAAACTCTGTTTTTACAAATTTTATTTTTTTGGTTCGTCGTCCCGTCGTGATTTCGGTTGCGACAGATGGCGACTCCACTGGGGACTTTAGAGAGTTAGGCCATTTAATTAAATATAAAATTGATGTGGTTGTTTCAATTTTTTTTTTGTTTTTTTGGTTTTTTTTTCTCTCTTTTCTTTTTCATTCTTTTTTTTCGTCCTATATTCTTGTTTGTTTTATTTTATTTTATTTCATTTCTCATTATTTATTATTATTATGTATATTTTTGTTAATATTGGATGATTTTTTTATATTTATTTATTGTTCATATTACTTTATTCTTATGCTTGAATTTTGAATCCTAGGATAGATGACTTTATTATATATATATATATATATATATATATATATATATATATATATATATATTTGTTTGTTTTTTTGCTCTGTTTGTCTGCAGGAAGGGGTTTGGGTATGCATTATCCTCCCTTCACACACACACACACACACACTATGTACATGACATGAGTGGGGCCCTATACCCGGGCCTGAGTAACTTTAGAAGTAGAGGGGATTGTGTAGCAGTGTCACAGTGGATGTACTTCCCAAGTGGTCATTGTGAGAACCCTAGCTAGAGTTTGTTTGCTTCATTGGTACTCCCACCTCTTGTTGTTTACCAACTGTCGTGGGAAATGCCATGAAGTGGGCCATAGCTCTAATGACCTTGATATTTAGGTATTAGGAAACCATCCTGGTAAGCGCATGTATTTTACCTTAGATCCATTAGGCGTCAAACCTTTGTTATGGCACAAAGGGAGATATACACTTTTTTTTATTATTCCTTGGTTTTTTATTTTTATTTTTATTTTTATTTTATTTATTTATTTATTCTCTTTCCTATTGATTTTTGAATTAGTAATAAAATCATGCATAACATATTATTGCATCCATGTATTTATCATGTTATCATCATATTTATTTAATTTTAGGTCCGAAATTATAAAGCTGTGATTAAGTTTAAATAGAAAAGGCAAATTAATATGGAATTTAGAGTTGGGGGACAATTAGATTTTGATGCTTTGAAGAAAAAAAATTATCCTTTAGGGTTATAAAAGAGATGAAGAGCATGATATCTAGGGCTAGAAATTAGGATTTTCTTTCTTTTGCATTTGATTTATGAGCTTTTTAGAGGGTGGGTTTGTGTGGACTCTTTTCCATGTCAATTTCTATTACTCACAACTTTATAATTTCTTAATAAAATAAACGATTTGCATTATGTTTTTCCTTCCTTTTCTTTTTTCTTATCTTTTTTTTTTGTTTAATAAAAATAATAGAGCAAAAATAATAAAAACAAATACGGCAAGGCCAAGGCACCCTTACAAGACGCGAGCAAATAGTAAAAACATGGAGGATTGGGAAACTGCACAAGAGACAATAAAAGCAGATATCAATCAGTTAAAGGATCAAGTAGGTCAAATCTTGGGGGCCTTGAAGTCCTTAAGGGTTTCAGGAGAAGCTTCATCAGTAAAGGGTGAGGAAAGCACTCACGACGCTCCTATTGCTTTTCCAACGTACGGATTGCCATTGGGTTACACCACACCTGTTGGAGAATATTCAAAGGCTGAACATGCTTCCTTCTCATTCCCAATCAATACTTCAAGGAATGAAGCAACTACCTTTGCGGAACCACGAGTGATTGTAATACCCAAGCCTTTAAACACAACTATCGGTGATGACTCTTTGGGCAAGATTACACCACACCCTACTATGCAGACCATATCCGCTGATGTTGAGGGAACCAAAACTAAATTGGAAATTTTAGAAGAACGACTACGAGCTATTGAGGGAGGTGGAAACTATAGGTTTGGCGATGTTGTAGGTTTAAGCCTAATTCGTGATGTAACAATACCTCACAAGTTTAAGGTTCCGGAGTTCGAAAAGTACAAGGGTACCACATGCCCTAGAAGCCATCTAACCATGTATTGTCGAAAGATGGCTGCCTATGCTTATGATGACAAATTGCTAATCCACTTCTTCCAAGACAGTTTGGCTGGGGCAGCATTGAGTTGGTATACCCACTTGGAGGCGTCTCGCATTCGCTGTTGGATGAATTTGGTAGATGCTTTTTTAAAATAGTACAAGTATAACATGGATATTGCGCCAGATCGATTGCAATTGCAATTGCAAAACATGGCCAAAAAGGATGCTGAATCATTTAAGGAGTTTGCACAACGATGGAGAGAGCTTGCTTCTCAAGTGGAACCTCCTCTTCATGATAAGGAAATGGTGGCAATGTTTGTGAGCACGTTACAACCACCATTCTATGAACACATGGTAGGGAATGTATCTTCAATTTTCGTTGATATCATCATCATAGGTGAAAGGATAGAGATTGGGTTGAAAAATGGAAAAATTGTATATAGCCCACTAGCGACTACAACTCCTAAAAAGCCTAATTTTAGTCTTGGGAAGAAGACTGAAGTAGAGGTGCACGCAGCATCAACAATACCTAAGTGGGAAAATTAGACTCTTGCTTACCAAGCACAATCTCCACAACATGGATCCTATCAATCAGAACACAATAACACTTGGAAAACTGAGGTTAACACAAATCACAACCAATCTTTGGGGCAAATCACTAGTCCTAGAAGGAATCAAGAAAATAATTATATTCGTTTCACTCCTATTCCTGTGACTTACACGGAGTTATTGCCGGATCTACTCCGTAATGCTTTGGTAGCTATATGCCCGATGAAGCCTTTGGAGCCACCATACCCTAAGTATTTTGATGTAAATGCCACATGTGATTATCACGGGGGAGCCATTGGTCACTCTACTGAGAAATGTTTGTCTTACAAACACAAAGTGCAAGCTTTAATCGACTCATGGTGGTTAAAATTTCAAGAGAATAAACCCAACATTAAGGCCAATCCCCTCTCTGGGCATGATAATGCTTCAATAAATGCTATTGATCTCGAGGGACGCCAGTTGGTGAAGAATGTGAGTGAAATTAAGAGTTCGCGAAAGTTTATTTTTGAGGCACTACTAACAGTAGGATTATTGGAAGGTGAATATAACTTAAGGGATGCATGCGGGTTCCATCTAGGTGCTGAACATTCCATCGAGGCGTGCAAAAAGTTCGAAAATTTTCTACAAAATTTGATCGACAAGAACTTCGTGCAAGTATGTTGTGGGGACAAAGAGGACAAGAGGAGGCTGGTAGAAGAAAAGAATGAGCTAGGCCTAGCTCGCATAGAAGGACGAGAACGAAAGAAAGGGAAGATTTGCATCAGTGACATCAAAGAGAGCTTCTGCGATGTTAAATGGATTAATGCTTGTCAGATATCACCATCGAGGATGGAAATGGTTTGGAAACCTTAGACTTTGTGCGGTTCTGTCCTCCAGACATATAGTTGAATAATTGAGAGATAACGAATTATCCGTGATGTTTAATTTGAAGAAAATGTAATTCTTTTAGTTTATCCTTTTGCTTTACCTGGAGGGACTTTACGAGATGACTTACTTTTTTTTATGCTTAGTGTGACAATACAAAACATTTATAATTTGTTTTTGATCGTTTTTATTTTATTTATTCGTTTTATAAACTTAAATGATGCAAATATGATGATGAATGTTTTAAAAATATTAATGTCGATATTCCTAATTTTGAACACTCTGTTGATAATATGGAAGATGATAATGAGGATGATTGAGAACCTTCCCCTTACTATCTAAAGATGAATGGGGCAATTGAGGCTGCTAATAAAAATATAAAGAAGATTATATAAAAGATGTTGGTCATGTATAAGGATTGGCATGAGATGCTTCCTTTTGCTTTGCATGGATATTGTACGTCAATACATACTTCAACTTGGGCAACACCCTTCTCTCTGGTATATGGAATGGAAGCAGTACTCCCTTTTGAAGTAGAGATCCCATCCTTGCGAGTATTGATGGAAACCCAATTAGAAGAAGCAGAATGGGTTCAAGCCAGACTTGACTAGCTTAACCTCATTGAGGAAAAAAGGTTAATTGTAGTGTGTACCAAAGAAGAATGAAAGAAGCGTTTGACAAAAATGCGCATCCCAGAGAGTTCCATGAAGGCGATCTAGTTTTGAAAAAAATCTTACCTATACAAAGGAACCATAAAGGCAAATGGACTCCAAATTATGAAGGCCCGTATGTGGTGAAGAAAGCGTTCTCTGGTGGGGCACTAATTCTCATAAGGATGGATGGGGAGGAGTTACCATTGCCAGTCAACTCTGATGCGGTTAAAATTTTTTATGCATGATGATTCCATAATAGAGGATGCAACTAAGGATATCGACATTGTTTTCAAGATTTTTGAAAGTGTCACACTGGGATGGTAATTAAAAATATAGTAAAAATGTATATTTGTGTCAAGAAAATATCACGGGTATATTCGCTAGATGCATACTAACTCCTAAAGGGTGTGATGGTGGCCAAAATAAATAAAATGTAAATATAAAAAAAATGAGGAAAGGAAAGGAAGGAAAAGTACAGGTTTTGTGCATCCATGCATTCATGCACCCTCATCACATCATACCATTTTTTTTATCATCAAAACATATTTTGAAAAGTTCAAAAAGGAAAATAAGGGCCCACAGGGGCAGGTTTTCAGTTGGGCTCACTTTACTTCTTTTTCAAAAGACATTCATGTTGTGTTTGTCTATGCGTAAATCAATATGCAGGTTTTTCTTTGGGTGTAGACCCTCTCCTCGGGATTGGTCTAATCTTTTTAAAAATAAATTATATTTGCAAAGAGTATACGTTTTTGGATCGAGGCCCTCTACGTGGTAATGGTCGCCGAATCCTTTAGAGGTAGACCCTCTCCTTGGGATTGGTCTAATCTTTTTCAAAAAGAAATCATATTTGCAAAGAGTATACGTTTTTGGATCGAGGCCTTCTACGTGGTAATGGTCGCCGAATCCTTTAGATGTAGACCCTCTCCTCGGGATTGGTCTAATCTTTTTCAAAAAGAAATCATATTTGCAAAAAGTTTATGTTTTTGGATCGAGGCCCTCTACGTGGTAATGGTCGCCGAATCCTTTAGATGTAGACCCTCTCCTCGGGATTGGTCTAATCTTTTCAAAAAGAAGTTATATTGTCAAAAATTATATGTTTTTGGGATTGGGGCACTCTACATGGTAATGGTCGTCGAATCCTTTGGATGTAGACCCTCTCCTCAGGATTGGTCTAATCTTTTCAAAAAGAAATCATATTTGCAAAAAGTATATGTTTTTGGATCGGGGCCCTCTACATGGTATTGGTCGTCGAACCCTTTGGATGTAGACCCTCTCCTCGGGATTGGTCTAATCTTTCTCAAAAAGGTTTAGTTTACAAAAAGTTTATGTTTTTGGATCGAGGCCCTCTACGTGGTAATGGTCGCCGAATCCTTTAAATGTAGACCCTCTCCTCAGGATTGGTCTAATCTTTCTCAAAAAGTTTTAGTTTGCAAAAAGTTTATGACTTTCTGGATCAAGACCCTCTACGTGGTAATGGTCATTGAATCCTTTGGAAATGAGGTTGTTGGTTTGTGACCTTTGATTTCATGTTTCGCCTTTGTTTCTTTTGAAACCGGACGAAATTAATGTCTTTATCTTTACTTATCTTTCTTTGAGAATATGAAAATATAAAATTCTCATATTATCAAGCAAAATCTAAGTAAAGAGGGGCAGCTGTCAACACCCAATTTCATCCGGCTAAATAAATAATAGAATAAATAATAATAATTTGTTTTTTTTCAAAAAAAAGGTAAAAAATATAAAATATAAAATATAAAAAAATAAATAAGTTTTCTCTTTGTTTTTTTTCCTTTGTCTAAATAATAATAATAACATGATAATAATAATAATAAATAAATAAATAAAAAGAAAAATTTTGTTTAAATCTTCTATGTATTTTCTTTTGAGACTTTGTTTCTATTTTAGCCCAAAATACTCTGTACACCCACACCGTTTTTTCTTGCAACTAATGGCAGCCCAATTTTATTTTCGCACCCCCATTTTATACTTTGTCGTTTCTACTCCAGATTAAGAAGTTAGTCTAATAATTAGAAATAGAATATGTTCTAATATTTAGAATTATTTACTCTGATTTTGTGCTCTAATTTTATGACACCTCCTTTTCCAGATGAGGAAAATATTAATATGTTTCTTAAGAATATTTTTTTCATAATTATAATTAATCTGTCCTGATCACGTTTGATTTTGTGCTATGATTTTATGACACCTCTTTTTTTCCAAATAGAGAAAGTAGTAATATAATTCAAAACAATATCTCTTTTACTAATTAGAATTAATTTTGTTGATCACGTTTGATTTTGTGCTCTATTTTTTTTCTATGATTTGATTCCCATTTTGTAATAATATTAAGACCATTTCTTGCCTTTTAAAACTCGTTGTAATTAAAGCAGACCTTTATTACGAGATTACATTAGATTTATAATGTTGTGTATATAAACCCATCAGAAAAAGAAGAATTTTGAATTTTTTCTCTCTCAAAAATTTCTAGAGCCCTCTCTCAAGCACACATTCTCTTTTAACCCTCGCACATAACAAAAAACCCACTCACCATCAATCGTCACCCCCACGTGCTTCTTAGTGTTCCAACGCAACTATTGTAAGTCTGATCTCCCGTTCAGGTTCGCAATTTTTTTTTTATTGTGTCATGCAGTATTTCTCTAGATGTGTTTGTTAATTTTGTTTGAATTTGATGTTTTCACTATTTCTTTTGATATAAAAAAAATTACTGTCATGCTTTTTGGGGTTCATTAGTTTTATAATTAAGGTTTTGTTGATTGCTTTGGGTTGTGAACATTGTTGTGTGAATAGGTGAGAGATATCATGTTTTGACATTGTATGAATATGTTGTGCCATATTTTTTTCGTGTTAAGGGTTGTAAAATTTTTTCATATTAAAATAATATGTTTAATCCTAAAAATTATTTCCTAATCTTTTATTTATTTATTTTCCTAAGGTTTTAATAAATTGTGGATATAAAATAGTCAAATTTTGTTGGGTATCAATGTCTTATTTCAAAAGTTTTTTTTAAAAGGAAGTAATAACGAATAAATAATTTAAATACCCTTTTAACTTTTAAAATGTATAAGTGCTCGTGTGACCGCTCGCGTCGACTTAGTACTTAATACCTTCGCTTTTCTATTAGATTGTTAAAAAAAATACAGAATTTTCAAATATTAAAAAAGAGTGATATCAACATCTTCGAAGAAATTGTTTTCGAAAATTCTTTTTCATAAAGAACTACGTGACCCTGATTCTCCATTATGAATGGAGATACGTAGGAGCAAGGAGTAATCCTTGTCGGGCCCAAAAAACAAAAAAATCTTTTTTTGTTTCCTTTGTTTTTCTTTATTATCTTTATTTTTTTATTTATTTTTATTTAATTTATTAATTTATTTTTTTTTATTTTTTTTTAAATAAATATTTAAAGGAGGCCACATCAATTTGTATTTTAATTAAAGGTACCGTCTTAGGATGGGCGTTGTAGGGTGCTAACACCTTCCCTACGCGTAATTAACTCCCGTACCCCCAATCTCTGTTTTCATAGACCTTGCTCTTTTTATGGTTTTCCATAGTTTCCTATAATAACTATGGTGGCGACTTCAAACTCTGTTTTTACAAATTTTATTTTTTTGGTTCGTCGTTCCGTCGCGATTTCAGATGCGACAAAAATGTATGCCATTTGCATCGTATATGGTATTCAAATATTCTTTTTCTTTCATTAAATCTTCAATTAATGATGCTTTTGATTCTTGATTTGCATCATGAGGAATTTTATATTCTATTTGTTGAATTATTGCTCCTTTTCAACATTCAGATTTCCTTCACTAAATAATGTATCAGACTCAATTCTTTATTTAATTTGATTTGTTGTTTGGTTCTCTAGTAGAATTAGTTTAGTTAGTTTTGACTTTTCTATGTCTTTTGGTCAACTCATACTTCATTTGTCTACTTAGTATACTTGTCTGACTACTTCATTTGACCTTCAACTTGTCTGGTTGGTTTTATTCGTATGGTTAATATGTTTTGTCTCAACAGATTTCACTCATCTAGTGAAGCTTTTTCCTTTGTCTTGTTTGGTTGACTTATTTGATTTAGCTCGTCTACTCTTCAATTTTTAAACTTATTTCATCTTATCTTCACAATTATATAGTCATTTTTTATAATTGGCATGTATTAGATAACATCTAACCAATATATAATCTAATGATTACTAGTATACTTTGATCCAATCTTTGCATGTGTATATTTTACAAATTTCTTTGGCTAATATGGAACTTAGGTCCTTGAATTATTCTAACTTATGTTTACATATCTCTTTATAGATTTTGTTATTAGTTAAACTTATTTTAACAAAGTCCTCATCTAATGGGATTTTATAGTGTCTAGTTCTAACAAAGCTTTTGATTGTAATGCCTAACCGTCAACCTAACTCGTCTATTCATTAGTAACTTTCATCCCTTCAATCACGAAATTCAACGAGATTTAAACCTATATTACATTCAAGAACAAAGCATATAGAAATCAAGTATCATTTCATTAGAGATCATTTTTCAAAAGCTTATTGTGTTATAGAATATATGGGTACGAAAAAACAATTAGTAGACATGTTCACTACAACTTTACCTAGAGATAGTATGTTATTGATGAATTTAAGAATTATCGATGAATCTTTAATATGTTAATATTTTTTTGATTGCTTATGTTTGAAACTAATTTTGGTTACACTAGATTTTCTTTCTAATATGGGTAATCGATTAGTGACTAATTATTCTAGTGTTTGTGCTTCTTAGTTGCTTAATTTTGCTACAAGATGATCAATTATTATGGGAAATGATGGTTTAAAACAAATGGATTTTGTTGTTGATTTTTTATTTCTTGCTCTAGATTAAGATATTCTTTTGCTTATGTCTTTCTTATAATGCCCAAAGAGGGAGGATTATAACATTGTATGAAGATTCTTTGCATAGTTTATTAAGATATTCTTTTGCTTATGTCTTTCTTATAATGTCTAAAGAGGGAGGACAATAACATTGTATGAAGATTCTTTGCATAGTTTATTGAAGAGTATGAATTTAGGTTTTGAAACTCTTAATTAAGAGTACATATTGTTTCCATGTCTCTTTGTTATTTTTGTTTATTTGTAATTCATCCATGGGGAGCTTTGAGATAGGGAGATTTTTTCATAGCAAAGGAAAGTTTGCTATGCTTCTTTGTACCCGAGTATAAATGCTAAAGAAAACAAGATAATCAACATTATTGAGAATGTAATAAAGTTCAGGATCTTCATTAAGAATAAGAACAATTGTTGGACATCATAAAAAAGAAAAAAAGATTATTGATATTTATGAAGAAGAGATGATGATGTTTGAAGATGCTGATTAAGATTATAGCATAGCTTAAAGCTTTCGCTGTTTGTTATTTGTATCTTTGATGTAGAGTACTTATTAAAATTATGGAACATAACACACAACATTTTTTTTAAATGAGCTAAAGTTTTTCTAAAAATTTAAAATAAGTGAGAAACAAAATTAAGTTATTTAGTTGATTACATAATTTGTCAAATTGTTTTTATAGGCTTTAAGAATAATATAATCGATTATGCTAAGATACAACCAATTAATTAAATTAGATTAATTAATTAGATGTAATATATAATATATTTGTAATAGTTAAATTAGATTTCAACATTTAATGATAAGCATGCTTAATTGATTAGATAAAAGTATAATTAATTATTTTCGAAAGACATTACAAGTTGTCTTTAAAAATTTGGAATTATTGATTACTATCTAATATAATCAAATATATATGTCCATTTTTGTTTTATGGACCGGGTTTTCAAATCTTCTATAAAAGAGTATCCATATATTTGCTTAAAGAAGTTTTCAAGCAATCAAACAAAGTGTTTGTATGGGAAGGACATGATACACTCGGCCCAAGGGGAAGCCGAGATGTACTCGACCTAGTGCGCATGAGGACATGGCCTTGCTAGCGTAGGGGAAAGCAAGATGCCCTCGGCCCATTTTGGCATGGAAAAGTCAGGGTGGAAGGTGTGATAAATGGATGGTGTGAGAAGTGGTGGGAACATCTTGTCCCTTGGAGGCCGAGTACTTTTCGGCCCATTAAGCTGAATACAACTCGGTCCAATTTCGGGCAGGCCAATCTAAACCCAATGTGGGAACGAAAACTCCCCTTACACTTGGCTGAGGGGTCTGTTTCGGTACACCCAACAAGTCCCACATCGCTTATGAGTTGAGACCAAGTGTAGTTTAAATAGTCCTTTCTCCCTCCACTCTCCAAGGTTCCTTTTAAGGACAAAGTCATGACAAAGATCCATGATCCAAAGTGGACAATACCTTAGGAATGCGGTGATTGTTCCTAACAATTTTGCCAGATAGACTTGGGTCGGGTCAGAACATTGGCGCCGTTTGTTGGGATGACAACTCCCATGCCCTTAACTGCGGGGTTGTTCTGGTACACCCAATAAGTCCCACATCACTTAGGAGTCGAGGTTAAGTGTAATTTAAATACTCCTTCCTTCCTCCACCCTCCTAGGCACCTTTTAAGAACAAAACCGTGATGGAGGTCCATGCTCCAAAGCGGAGAATACCACAGGAACACGGTGGTTGATCTTGGCGATGCTTCCGGATGGTCTTGGGTCGAATCTTGGGTCGAATCAGAACAATTTTATACAATTGTTTTGTGAGATCATTATGCAATTTCTAAGTGCTTAAAAGATTTGAAAGATTCAAAAGCATAGTGCTGTGTTGTGGACTGTGGTATCCTCTTTTTATTTGTAGTTTTGAATTTTGGTCAATTTCTTTTTGTGTTTTGTTATCTATTGTGTGTTTCAGTAGCTTGTTTGTAAGTTACTTTTTTATATAGTTGATAATGCTAGACATCTTATTGGATAATCAAAGAATGGATAAGGGCAAAATTTGTTTGAAGGGAGTCAAGAATGGACATGGTAGAAATTATTTTTAACATTCAATGAAAGATTGAGGTTGACATCCTCTAAGAGTGTTGTAGTTGTTTTTCTTTATACAAACTTTTGTATTGGTTTAGTGGAACCAATATTTCTTAAAGGAAAAATTGAGACTGAATGTAATGTCAATGGTGATCTAAACTAGTAATTTTTTTTTTGTTTTTCTTCTATCTTTATCATCTTTTATAGCTAGTCTTAGTCTTGTACCAATTAGTTTCAAGAAAAGTGCATTTTTGGTTTTGTAAAATTGAGAAAAGTTTTAAAACTAATTCATCTTCCTATAGTTTAAACAAAGTCTACCTTTTGTTTTTAACATATCTCATAGCTCACTACATCTTACAAGATCAAATGTTCAAATCAAACTCCCAAATAATTCCCATGTTATGGCCAATTATTGCTAGAGCCACTCATTTTTCAAAATTTGTAATCATATTCAATGTTTTATATAGATTGATTTTCTCTTTCAATTTAATCTTTCTACAATGTCTCATGGAAGGAGGAAACCTTCATTCATCAGAGAAAGAATACATAAAAAAGTACATAAAAATGGTAGAAGTAGAAAAGATCCAAGAGAAGAAAAAAGGCTTGTACCTTTGTTGTCTTCTTCAAACATGTCATCCATATCGAATAAAAACTTCATTCATCATAGCAAAAAAGACATACAGAAGTACTTAAATCTTGTAGAAGCAGACAACATTCGAGAGAATATGATTTTTTTTTTACCTTTGTTGTCTCAAACATATGAACGATCTACTAGAAAAACTTTCTTCATGACAGAAAAAAAAACATACAAAAAGTATTTAGATCTTAGAGAAGAAGAAAAGATCTGCCAGAATCAAAGATAATAAAAGACTTTTAGACCTTTATTATCGTCTTCAAAGACTCAAAGCTACATCCTTTATTGTGTTCTTAAAATATTTGATTCATCTCGCAGAAAATATACATTCATCAGTATAAAAACACATCAAAACCATTCAGATCTTATAGAAGAACAAAAGATCCGGCATTGTCATCAAATTTTGTACCTTTAATGTTGTCGTCAAAGAGTGAATGGTTGAAAGATTCAACCTTTATAATGTTCTTCAAATATTTGATGACTCTCGCAGAAAATATACATACATCAGTATTAAAAAACATTAAATCCATTCAGATCTTACAGAAGAACAAAAGATCTGGCACAGTCATCAAATTTCCTACTTATTTCGTAGCTTGTGCGACCATGATGGTCAGTGTTGTGGTTCACGAAGTGGTGTCGTTGACGTTTGGTCATAATGGAGAGTGGTGTGGTTGACGATGGGTTGAAGTTCATGGAGAGTGAGAGAAGACAAAGTGAGAGAAAAGAGAGTGTGATGAAGGCGTGACCACCTCCTTAGAAGCTCCCTCAAGAAGGATCACTAGAAGCATGTCTAGAGGAGAGTCTTCTATTCTATCACCTTTATCTTTGTTTTGCATTACTTTAGTTTGAATTCCCTAAGTTGGTTTCTAGTTGACTTATTTTGGTTGACTTGTTGACTTTGATCCAAAGTTAACCTTTGACCAAGATTAGATTAACTTAAACCAACATGCTAATCCTTGTTTGTCTTGTTTTGTAGGTAATTAAGAGAAAGTAGAGCATGGCTAGGTGGCACTTGGTGATTGGAGCACTTGGATGAAGTGGAAGAGAGAGGAAAGCAAAAAGCATAATGATGAAGGATTATCTTGTTCTCTTTTAGAGTTATGAATATGGTGAAGTTGTTTAAGAAAGCTTTTTGAAAATTCCCACTGGACATTAAGATAGCATGCTATCTAGATGTGAAGGTTCATTTCTCAAGCTCATGAAAGGAAGAAGAGAGTTGGATTCAAGCTTAAACACACACGACAATAACAACACTAAAGAGCAAAATGAAAGAAGAAACAATAAAAATGGAAAGCATAGAAGATGAAGAATGGAAGAAGCACGCCACTCATAGGGGGGGATCTAAGCCAACCAAGCCCTAGAGATGAGTGATGGTGCCGCCACTTGCAAGCAAGATAAGGCAAAGGTGAGTTCAGTTCTAGGAAGGAGAGCTCACGAAAATTTAAAGGTTGAAACACAATAGTTTAGAAACAAAATGATCAACCCTTTTACATGTCTAGGAGCACCCCTTATATAGAAGAGTTTAGGGGCCTCTAAGCAAATAAAAGATACCTAAGGATGTCTCTACAAAAACCTAACCCTAGCTTCTAGAAACTAGGTCAAATAAGGTTACAAAAAATGAGAGACAAAAGAGCTAGCTATGGTGTGTGCAAGACTAATTTCGTTCTAGCACAAAAGGAGACAACGAATGTGTCTCATATGTCTCCAAAAAGTGGCCAAAGAGTGCTAAAAACAAAGGAGACCAAAGGTACATAGATACACTTGCTTCATGCCTTTTACTTTATGCTTTATGCCTTTGCTTTACTCTCTCTTCCACATCATTTATGCTCCCCAATCACCATGCACCACCTAGCATTGCTTTCTTACTCCTAATTAACCTACAAAGCAAATAAACATAGATTAGCATGTTGGCTTAAGTCAAGTCAACTATAGTCAATAAGTCAAACCTAGTCAAAGGTCAACAAGTCAACTAAAGTTGATTCAACTAAGTCAACTTTGGGAATCAAAAATAATAAACACAAATGAAAAGGGATGAAGGATTAGTGAACTTCCTTTCTAAACATGCTTAGTCTTCTTAAGCATGTGCCTTCATCCTTGGTTGGGGTCAATCCTTCATCATCCTCCCCTTCTTGGAGAGAATTTGACCACAAATTCTTGAAGCCTTTGTGGATGGAACTTGACTTGATTTGGGGGAGGATTTGCGCCTCCCTTTTATGAGCTTTTGTTCCGTCCTTTCTAAGGGTATTACCCCTAGCTTTGGTTAGGCCAACTTTATTTTCTAGACTACTCTTCCTCTCTTGCTTATGCTTTGGGCCTTCCTTTTTGGCTTGGGAAGAGAAGGAAGAGTGATACACATCTTGCTTTGGAAGAATTTTTTTGTAGGCAAGTAAAACCTTGGTGAAAGCTTGCCCCTTTTCTTTTTCTTCTTTATCTTTTCTTATTATATTTCTATCCTTATTAACTTCTTGAGGTGATAGAGGTAGTAAAGTTGTCTTTTTCCCATTTTTGAAGAAAATGTATTGGTTGGTATAGCCATCATGTAAAGTTTGTTTATCAAATTGCCATGGCCTACCTAGTAAGATATGTGTGACTTCCATGGGAACAACATCACATAGCACCTCATCTTTGTAGCTTCCTATAGAGAAGTTAATTAGGACTTGTTTATTGACATCTATTTCTCCCTCTTTACTTATCCAAGCAAGCTTGTAGGGCTTAGCATGAGGAATGGTCTCTAAGCTAAGCTTTTCCACCAACCTTGTGCTAGCTACATTGGTACTACTTCCTCCATCAATAATTAGAGAGCAAACCCATTTGTTAATTTTGCACCTAGATTGAAAAATGTTTTCTCTTTGAGTTGGCTCAAGCTCACTTTGATCTTGACCTATCATGCGCCTTAATAACATAGGGTCTTTCTCAAAAATTTTAGTTTTATTAGAGGAAGAAGATTCTTTTGAAAGAGAATGGGGAGATGAATGTTCACTTTCAACATCATTACTCTTCTTTAAGATCATGGTCCTTTTGGTTGGGCAATTTAAAGCAATGTGATTATAACCCAAACATTTAAAACATTTAATGGAACTTGATCTTTGAGAAGTGGAATGGTGAATGTGATCACTTGGTGACTTACTTTTACTTGGTGGTTCTTGATGAGAGTTAGAAGGGAACTTATCATGTTTCTTTTTATCCTTTCCCTTCCATGAGTGACTAAAGTAGTGGTTGGGTGAGTAACTCTTCCTTGCCCTTCTTTTTCTTTTCAATTGAATTTCAATCCCAAGGGTAAGTGTGAAAACATTTTCAAGAGTGGAGTACTCATACAACTCTACTTGGTCTTGTATGTCTCTCCTAAGACCACTCACAAATCTTTTTATTTTCTCTTTGTTAGTCTCTTTTATTTCAACCCTACGCATTTGAGACTCTAATTCTTTAAAGTACTCACTCACACTCATAGAACCTTGGTGAAGCCTTTGGAGCTTCAAAAGAAGTTCCTTCCTATAGGAGGGAGGAACAAATCTAGCGCGCATAAGAGTTTTAATGTCCATCCAAGAAGCCGCGGGTGGCCCTTGGTCATAATTCTTACAAACTTTATGCCACCAAGTATTGGCATACTCCAAAAATCCTAAAACTACTAGATCAACTTGTGTTTGATCCTTTACATGATTTTCATTGAAAATTTGATCAACTTTAGCTTCCCAATCAAGGAAGACTTTGGGATCACTTCCTCCATAGAACTTAGGAATCTTTGGAGTTTGCTTCTCTTGTGATGGGTTGCGCCTAGAATGCCCTCTTTTCCTAGCCTCTCTTTCTTGCTCTTTAGCTTCAAGCCTTTGAATGTGCTCTTGGATTCTTAGGTCACTTTGCTCCTTGTCTTTTCTTAATTGTTCAAAGGCCTCCTTCCTAGACAACTCCAAATCCCGAAGCAATCTCATCAATGTATTGTTTTTGTTTAGTGTAGGTGCATTTGATGAACTTGCCATGATTCCTACAACAAAAACACTCAAATCCGAGACAAAATAAATGGATTAGAGGTTAGACAACATGAAAATCGAGACCAAATCCAACCCAAAATGTAACCCAAGTGTTTAGATCACTCTCCCAAAGTAACAAGGCAAGGCTAGCACTCAAAATCCACCAAAGGAGTGAAGCAAACACTTTTAAAAACTTGTTCAAAACCTTTCAAATGCAAGACAAGTGATTCGGCCACAACATCCCAAGAGTTTCAAGAAAAGAAAACTACTAAGACAAAACAAAGAACACCTAGTGACAAGCAAGAAAAGCACAAAAGCAAGGAAAGCTAAACTCTAAAGAAGAAAAGTTTGAGACAAAACTTTTAACAAGACTAAAACAAGAAAAGCACATTTTAAAGACTCTATGGAAAGCACTTGACAAGCATCTTCAAGTCTTAAATCATGCATACACCAAGAAAGATCATAACCAAGTTAAAGCATGGAACTAATTTGCCAATATCACCCACTTCTCAAGCATGAAATTTGGTAGCATAACACCTAGTAAAAATGGCCAAATGGATTCACCAAGCAACACATTAGCTCTCGGCCAAACTGTTTTTGGTCATGAAAATAATTTTTCTTTTCAAAACCAGGTACTTAAGATGATGAGAAGGATATTTTAGGGTGTCTTGAACACTTAGTTCCTTAAAAATTAGGTCAAAATCAATTTCAAGGAGCATACATCAAGCAAGACATAAAGTGAAAGCAAGATTCAAATACTTGGAAAAACAAGAATAAGAAAACTTCAAGTTAACATATGACTCAAGCAAAAGTTAGGCACATTTAAAGACTCAACATGACATACACAAAGACACAAACATGTAGCTATCATGCATTTAAACTCATGGATTTGAGGCTCAAAGACTAAGCATCAAAAGACATGTTATCCAACCGCATTTAGGAGCAAAAAAGTCACAAAATCGAAGCCAAAATTGCCACAACATAACCTGAAAACGTTGTTTTTCGTATTCTCGGCAGCTCTGACCTTTGCTCACTCATTTGATCATAACTCTCTCCACAGAACTCCAAATGCGTTAATTCTTTTTTTGTTGGAAACTAGACTCACAGAGCTTTCTTTTGATATAAAGAACGTAATTTTTGGATCACTGAGCAGGTGCAGTTTAATCTTTTAAAATCGTGAACAGTTTCTGCCAGCATTATTTTTGTGTGCAATGGAAATGGATTTGAACCATACAAAGATAGCTACAACAAGACAAGGTTAGAACATGAAAACACCATATTCAAGGACAACCAAAGCTCTAGATACCAAATGATGAAGGATTATCTTGTTCTCTTTTAGAGTTATGAATATGGTGAAGTTGTTTAAGAAAGCTTTTTGAAAATTCCCACTGGACATTAAGATAGCATGCTATCTAGATGTGAAGGTTCATTTCTCAAGCTCATGAAAGGAAGAAGAGAGTTGGATTCAAGCTTAAACACACACGGCAATAACAACACTAAAGAGCAAAATGAAAGAAGAAACAATAAAAATGAAAAGCATAGAAGATGAAGAATGGAAGAAGCACGCCACTCATAGGGGGGGATCTAAGCCAACCAAGCCCTAGAGATGAGTGATGGTGCCGCCACTTGCAAGCAAGATAAGGTAAAGGTGAGTTCAGTTCTAGGAAGGAGAGCTCACGAAAATTTAAAGGTTGAAACACAATAGTTTAGAAACAAAATGATCAACCCTTTTACATGTCTAGGAGCACCCCTTATATAGAAGAGTTTAGGGGCCTCTAAGCAAATAAAAGATACCTAAGGATGTCTCTACAAAAACCTAACCCTAGCTTTTAGAAACTAGGTCAAATAAGGTTACAAAAAATGAGAGACAAAAGAGCTAGCTATGGTGTGTGCAAGACTAATTTCGTTCTAGCACAAAAGGAGACAAAGAATGTGTCTCATATGTCTCCAAAAAGTGGCCAAAGAGTGCTAAAAACAAAGGAGACCAAAGGTACATAGGTACACTTGCTTCATGCCTTTTACTTTATGCTTTATGCCTTTGCTTTACTCTCTCTTCCACATCATTTATGCTCCCTAATCACCATGCACCACCTAGCATTGCTTTCTTACTCCTAATTAACCTACAAAGCAAATAAACATAGATTAGCATGTTGGCTTAAGTCAAGTCAACTATAGTCAATAAGTCAAACCTAGTCAAAGGTCAACAAGTCAACTAAAGTTGATTCAACTAAGTCAACTTTGGGAATCAAAAATAATAAACACAAATGAAAAAGGATGAAGGATTAGTGAACTTCCTTTCTAAACATGCTTAGTCTTCTTAAGCATGTGCCTTCATCCTTGGTTGGGGTCAATCCTTCATCACATAAAGCAAAAGCAAAAGTAGACATGTACCTTGTCTCCTTTTGCCATTGTGGTTTATGTCTTAGAAGGTCACTTGGTCCCCTTCCTCTTTTGGCCTAGAATCCTCATGGGAATGCCTCCACCAATCATCTCCCTTCACTTGGCCAAGACTCACTCTCACATTAGGTTTAGGGTTTGCTAGTTAATCCTTTTTCATGTTTTTGTATTTGCTAAAGGACCCCTATAAACTCCTATTTAAAGGGTGCTCCTTGTCTTGTAAAAGGGTTGATCATTTTGTTATAAACTTTGTGCATTCAACCACCAATTTTCGTGAGCTCTCCTTGTAACATCCCTAGCTACCCTTCTCCGTCCATTCATACCGGGCCCAGAGGCTGTCAGGTTACTACAGCCCAATGCACCCCAACCCATCACCCTTCTCCGTCCATTCATACTGGGTGGGTTGTTGCCAGTGGGAATCGAACCCCCAACCTGACCTTTAACAACCCTGGTTCACCAGCAGATGCTACCAGTTGTGCTGCAGCACAGCTGGTAGCATCTTCTGGTGTGCCAGGGGTGTTAAAGGTCAGGTTGGGGGTTTGATTCCCACTGGCAACAACCCACCCAGTATGAATGGGCGGAGAAGGATGATGGGCTGGGGTGCATTGGGCTGCAGTAACCTGACATGGTCGGAACACCACCCGGTATGGATGGACGGAGAGGGGTGTGTACGCCAGGGATGTTACAAAAAAGTGCACTTCTTTTGTAACATCCCTGGCTACCCCTCCTCGGGCCCCAGAGGTTGTCAGGTTACTACAGCCCAATGCACCCCAACCCATCACCCTTCTCCATCCATTCATACTGGGTCGGTTGTTGCCAGTGGGAATCGAACCCCCAACCTGACCTTTAACACCTCTGGCTCACTCACCTTTGACTTATCTTGCTTGCAAGTGGCGGCACCATCACTCATCTCTAGGGTTTGGTTGGCTTAGATCCCCCCTATGAGTGGCGCGCTTCTTCCATTCTTCATCTTCTATGCTTTCCATTTTTATTGTTTCTTCTTTCATTTTTCTCTTTAAATGTTGTTATTGTCGTGTGTGTTTGAGCTTGAATCCAACTCTCTTCTTCCTTTCATGAGCTTGAGAAATGAACCTTCACATCTAGATAGCATGCTATCTTAATGTCTAGTGGGAATTTTTAAAAAGCTTTCTTAAACAACTTCACCATATTCATAACTCTAAAAGGAAACAAGATAATCCTTCATCATTGAGAGAAGAGAGTAATAAGAGAGTCTGAGAGAATAGAGTAAGAAGAGAGAGTGAGAGAGGAGAGTAAGAAGAGAGAGTCACCAAAGAGAGAAAGAAGAAGATAACTTTTTTTTTTTGTTTTTGATTTATTTTTTGAAACTTGAAAATTATGAGAGAGTGACACATATGCCTTTTAACCTATTTTAGAAAGACAAATTTGAATTGAAGTAGTTCAGAAATAATATTTTATTAAAAAGCTTGTCATTTGTTAGTTTTCAATTGTATATAATATTAGATTCGTCACTTATGACTACAAAAAGAAAAATTGTTGCATAAAGATTATAAGAACCACTATCAAAGATTTCAAAAGAGATGTAAATCTAAACACATGTTTTTGAAGGCTTCACAAAAAGTGAAGGTTTTAAAAAACCAAAAATACTTTCATTTTACATTTTTGAGATGATTTATAGAAGTTACAATAGAAGAATGCTAATCGACATGCACAACAGATTGCAATTCTTCATGAATTGACTTCTTTTTATAGGTATTTAGAACAAGACCATTGAAGATTGTGTATGAATATTTTATTTATGTGTAAGACCTATAACAAAGATTAGTAACATTTTAGCTTACATTGTTGTTTGTAAGACTGAACTTGACATGTATAAAGTACCTTTCATAATGAATTTACATTTTCTGGCAATACCAATATACAATCTCAACGAATTTTGATCTCTTGTATCATAATCTTAATGGAGATAGGTGAGTCAATTATAATAGAATCTATAGATAGGCTAATAAATTTAAAAGTGATTTTGGGTCTTGATGATCACATCTTGAGCGTTATTTCTTCTTTGTGGATAGTTTTGCACGAGTATCATTTAGAAATTGCATGGTCTAATGATTTTATCTTGATCGTGATTGAATGTTTTTCTTATAATTTTATTATTACACTTAGAACGAAACATCAAACTTAATATAAGCGTTTATCAACAATAATATAGGTTTAAATAACTAAAACACACAATAACGAACAACCCACTTAAGTAAGGATGATGATAAAACCAAATGCAAATCAAAGTAAATTATTCCTAACTTCTAGGACTTCTAAAAAGTCAGAATTTTTTCTAAAAAAAAAAAAAGAAACATACCGGAACTCCATCATACTATTGGAAGTTCAGATAACTCTAACAAAAAAAGCATAAATTGTTCTATCAATGAATGCCAAATGAAACCCATTGAAGCATGTAGCAAGTGGCATAAAGAAATGTGAAGATGAAAATGAGAAAGAATAGTTGAATCACTACTTTCTACCCACTATTTAAAAGCAGTCAATATTGGAAAGAAGGATATTGAAGCAGTTTCTCAACTTTTAATTAAGGGTAGCAGTTAAAGAGTGGCAGTGGAAGCACGTTACTTCCATTTTCTACTTTTTCTCTGCCTCAACAAGCATCAACAAAGAAACAGGACGCTCACCAAGTTCACCATCACACATGGCTTCTAATCAGGTGCATCTGCATATTCTACTCTCCATTTTTTTCTCGTGTTCACTCATTTTCTTTGATTCGCTCTTATAGTTCCAATATGAGTCATTTCTTTTATCTATCTTGAGTCTGTCAATGTTCTTTTATAGCACTATAACTTTGTTGATCCACATAATAGGTTTTAACTTCATATACGATTATCAACTTTGTCATGGATTCATATGTATGCATTATTATAACATGCACCAAAAACCAAGAGACTTGATCTAGTTGTTTAAGTTTAATTGAAATACAGTAACTTTATTATTGAAAAAAAAAACGACTATTATTAAAATATATTTTCAAAAACAGTTAACTTTATTTATTGCCCACCATGTTTTGTTTTGAGTTTAAAATGAGATTGTCATGTTTAAAAACAGACCAAGTATTAATTAACCCAACTCCTCAAATTGCTTCCACTTCGGGTGTTAAATAGATGAAAAAAATGGATGCATTTTTGTTTAGTCCAAAGGAACTACAAATATTTGAATTATAAATTATGCATATGAATTTGGATAAGTGAGAGTGGAATTTGGAGATGCATGGAAAGTTGCTTATTATTTTTAGGGTAGTATATATGAATTTGACTCTAAATTATGAATATGGATTAATCTTGTTTCTGATTCAAAAGTGGGAAATAGAATAGGGATAAAAAACAATGTTATATGAAAAATTAAATCCATCTACTTTCTTTACTACTAATCATTCGGTCGGAATTTCTTAAATTATACACTTTTCCATCTTTACGGTTTGAATGATGCAATTTACGAATTAATTCATTTATTTGAAGAATTTTAAAACTTTTCAAGGAAAATGATAAGTTTGGATAAGGAAATTACAAGAAAATTGAAATAGAGAAATTTTAAGAACATATTTCAAATAACTAAATAATAAATTTTGAAATTTACTCAAAAAATAAGAAAATTGAAATTCCCAAACTTGTAGAATTGCTAACTGGTTACACAACATAAAAAGTTTATAGGTCTAGAAAGTCGAGTCATTTCACGCAAAAGGTTAAGATGGACCAATCTGAAACGAAGGTGGAGCCAATCTGGCTCAGGTCAAAGGTCAAGTCAAGTCGGCCCAGGCCGTGTGTAGAGTCAACACGGTCCAGTCGAAAGGTTAGATCAGGCTAGCCCAAAGCAAAGGTCGAGTAGGGCCAACCCAATAAGAAGACCGAGCTAAACCGGGACAAAGGTTGTGTTGAGCCAGCTCGAGATGAAGGTCAAGCCAAGCCGGCCAGAGACTAAGGTCGAGACAAGTCAGTTCGAACTATAGGTAGAGCCAAGTCGGCCCGAACAGAAGGTCAAGTCGCGACGGCCCGGGCCCCAAGTCTAGCCGACTCGACGCTAGCTGAAATTCGAGACGAGATTTCTCTAAGTTGAATCGGTCTAGGCTGAAGGTAGAGCTGGGTCGATCCTTGCCAAAGGTTGAGAGTTAGGTCAGCTGAGGCAACAAGTCTAGCCGAGTTGGCCCAAGAAGTAGGTTGGGCCTAGTTGGCAAGGTCAAGCCGAGCTAGTCGGTTGGGACCTAAGGTCAAGCCGAGTTGGTTGGGCCCTAAGGTTGAGCCGAATGCATGAATAGGCCTAGACTAAAGGTTGAGTCGAGTCGTATCAGGCCTTAGGTTAAGCTGAGTCGGCCCAGACCATGGCTCAACATGGTCAGTTTGGGCCAAGGTCGAGTGTAGTCGACCTAGGCCGTAGGATAATCGAGTAGGTCTGAACCTAAGGTCAAGCCAAGTTGTCCTAAGCCAAAGGTCGAGACGAGGTGATTGTGCACCGAGTTTGTCTAGGCCAAAGGTTGAGCCTAGTCGACCCATGTCGCTGGTCGAGCTGAGTCGACTCGAGTTGGAGGTCGAGTCGAGTCAGCTTGGGTTAAAGTTCAATTTGAGTAAGCTCGGGCTGATGGTCCAAACGAGTCGGGCTTGATTGAAGGTCGAATTAGGTCGGCTTGGGTTGAAGGTTGAGCCGAGTTAGCCTATACAAAAGGTTTAAACCAATCTACCTTAGTTGAATTTTGAGATGACTCAATTTGATTTGAATTGGATTGAATTAGTTGAGGTCGAATTGGCTTGAATCGACTTAAACAAAAAGTCAAGATGAGTCGTATCGAATTGAAGGTCGAGCTAAGTTAATAAGTTAGATTAAAGGTAGACTTGAGCTCATCGTAAAATAGAAATTAAATTGCTTTATCTAAGGGAGAAAATTGAAATCTAAGATATTTCAATTACTTCATCCAAATTAATTATTTAAGAAACAAAGAGAATTCAATTACAAGTAATTCAACTACTAGGTATTTCAATTTTTTGGAATTGTTGAAATCTCTCATCCAAACATAGGGTTATTCTTTTCCTTATAAGTTGATGTTTCAGATTACATCTATATAATTGCAAAAATAAAAAAAAACATTTGCATAATAATATTACCAAATGAACAAGTAAACACCATGATTTCAAAAAGGAATGGAGGGAAAAACATCTCCAACTATCACAAGATGATAACAGTATCTCCTTGAAGTTTATCTAACTTTACATGATCAATAACTTTACTTCAAATTGAAGAGATAAATAAGCACAAACGAGTTATAGTTAGTCTAAAATTTTTGTATAAAATTCCACGAAAATCCACCGGTAACAATTATTGCATTAAAATGTGGAAATCGTGAGACTTCATGCCAACAAGCTTCAAGTCCTACATCGACATTAAACCCTTAATATTTGAAGAGTATCCTTGTGGTACCTTGAAACTCTTTAGAAATTCCCTCAAATTTATCTTCTCTTGTATGGACAAAGTGTAACATGCGTTGGACAAAAAAGTATGCTTACAATCCTCTATCGATGTCAAGTATCGAATCTTCATTTCATGAAAATTCAAACGAGTATTTACTCCATTTTTTGTCTTTTCCTGAATGTTAATAAATGTAACAATCAAGTTTATCACACACATTCTTCTTCACATGCATTACATCTATGTAATGTCTAAAATCTTACTTTGAACAATATAGAGGATCAAAGAAGATTAATTTTTCTTCTAAGGGCTCATTACATATGACTTCTTTGACGTTTTCCGAAAGACATGATGTACTTTGTTAACATTTTCATAAATTTAAAGGCCACTCAATGAAATTGATGCATTGTCATTCTATTCATGTCCATTAAATATTTCTTTAAACCTTCCATAAGGATGACTAGATTGTAAAGATCTCTGATGGTACATATATGCTATCTTCCTTCAGTGTTTCAATTGATGACATGTAGTGTTTATTTCACATATAGGACATGCTTTATGACCTTTGACATTGTATCCTGATAAATTATCGTAAGCTGGGAAGTCATTGATGGTGCAAAATAACAATGCATTCATCATGGAAGTTTCAGAAGCAAAAACATCAAATATTTCAACTCTATAAACCAATAAAAACTTCTAGTCTTCAACTAGTGAATCGAGATAAACATATATGTCATTCTCAAAAATGTCCAGGAATAGATATCATCATAGAAAACACCATTCTCTTCATGCATAATTCAAAACATAACTTGTAAATAAATAATATAATGGCCATGGTTGGTACTTAAATTACCAAGTGGATTCATTCCATTTATAGTTAAACCAAGCTAAAGATTTCTACATTCTTGACCAAATTGATGAAATTCCTTATCAATACTTTTCCATTGCATGGAATCACCTAGATGACGAAGTAGCCCATCACATCTTCTCTCATTTGCATGTCATCTAAGGATTTTAGCATCTTTTGGGTTCGCAAACAAACTCTTAAGTCTGCGTACGATTGGAAGGTACCAAACTACTTTCAAAGTGGGGTCATCCTTTTCCATGTTTTGACAATCTCTATTGTTGTTTTCTACTTGTATCGTGATAATTCAGACTTCAAATATTTTTTCAACCCTTGAAATTCTTTAATGTATAATACGTAATCATTAAGACAATGCATGTATCCTTTTATACTCCATACACATTTAACAACCATGTGAACTTAGTTGTTGAACTGAGTCTTTGCATTAGTAGACATCGTCTCATACACATGCACTTGGGCAAAAGCTTTTGTGCCAACATCGTGAATCATATCCTTAAACTGCTATTCTTTCAATCGATCTCCCATTGTAGAATCGACAATATGTTCAATTCGAGAGACAACTGGGAAATCTATTAATTTGACGTGTCATGTTCACATTGTATAACTTAGAAGGAAACCATCACAAATATGTTATTCCTTAATTTCGGTTGCATTCAACTTTCAACCATTGAAATAGTTGACACAAGGACATCATAACTTGACTTCATCGCCAGTTCTACCCTTATTATGTTGTCCAAATTGTATAAATTATTTTACTTCTCTCTCATACTCAACATTAAGGCATAATGAATTAATCGAATCTCAATCCATACTGAAATTGTGTGAATAATAGCAGTAATCTTTAAATGAATGATTACCTCACTTTTGTATTCAAGGTGTGACCTAATCCCATTCAAGAAGATTCACTTTTTTTTTTAGTTTATTGGTACATATGAATTTTAAAGAACATTTCTTAGATTTCACAAAAAGTTTGCCAGCATTTTACATTTTGGTCTTCAGGTTATACAAAATCAAAGTGATTATCAACAACAATCAAATATGCACCCGAAGATCAACACAAAATGCAATTGGCAAATATTCACGAATTTTAGGATATGTATATTAAAACAAAAACATATGTACCAATAAAATATTAAAAAGTGACCAATCTTCTTAAACTGTCAAACCCGATAATTCAAGATTCAATACATATAAATTATTAGTATTGCCTTCTCTTATATTAATTTTTAAAAAAATACAATTATTTAAAAAAAATTGAAAAACAATAATGGCCTTGTTGTGTATATAAAATTTCAATAAAATTAATCCTAAGTAGGGGTATAGGCTTAGGTTCTCTTTAAAACCAAATCCTATTCCCATGCAATCATGCTTCGATTTTATAGAGAACTGAAGCCTATACCTCTACCACTTAGGTAAATTCTCACGAATCAGGGTATAGGAATATATCTGAAGCCTATACTCAAGTAAACCCCTTTAAAAAACAATGGCTTTTTTTTAAATCATTGAAAAAGTATGGACTTTGGTTTCTGAATAACCGAAGCCTATTAAGATATAGACTTTGGTTATTAAGAGAACTAAAGCCTATACTTTCACAACATTTTCAAGGACTTTTGTCTTCCTTAAATTTAAGGTATATTAGGTGAAGTCAAATGCCCTTTTTGCACTTGTATTACAAAATGTCGACTCACCAAAAAAGTGAATTAGGTTGAACTCACTTATTTTTAGCTCAATCCATGGTAAGTCAATCCTTGTGAGCCAAGTTGGTTCACTTTCCAAAAAGTAAAGGTTAAAATCTATCAGTGCTTAATCATTTTAATTAGATAATGATATTTGGAAGAGTTTACAATGCTACTTTAAATTTATTTTATCATGATTTTTAAATAGGTGTTTGATAAAAGATTGTAGGAATGGTTTGTGTCTTTCTTCAAAGTTTTTATTTGACATATCTTTGACAAGTTTGCAAATCAAGAGGAGGGAGTCTTTGAATAAATTGGTCATTTCCTTTTTTTCTCAAATAAGCTCATGTTAGACATCGTTGCCATTACATGAAGATTTTATTAAAAAAGAAAAAAAAAAGAAAAAGGAAAGGACAACATGGAAGATCACACAAAATCCATGATAAAATTAAATTGCACACATAGCTAAAACAAATAACTAGTATGAAAAAAACCCATTATTTCTTTCACGGAATTCATTCCATACTTTGAACTCTATATAGCGGGAAAAAGGCAAATACCTCAACATATTAAAAAATTTATCATTAGTCAATCCTTTCATACTCCAAAAAATGCCTTTAATTTTTAGAGGTTTTTGCTTTGGAGGATTTAATATTAACTTTCTTTGACCTAACCCTATCAGGTTTTCTTGTAATTTGAACTGGCTCATCACCTTCTTTAGTATTAGAATTTTCTTTCTCATCAACATATTAGTCCATTTAGAAGCTATTTCCAATTTCTCTATAAAACGAGTCTCTTTAGATGTCAAAGGATTTGGAAATATCGCTAAATTATTATGAGTTGAATCTAATTGTTGTCAACCTTGCAAACCATTCAGAACGAGGCTAACATCATCCAAACAAGGCGTACCAACCAAGGAATCATAGTCCACTTGCAACCACCATCTAAATTCTTAACAAGAGAATATCCTTTCACAACACAAATATTATCGTGATTACCTAATGATTGGCTTAAACTGTGACTGGGCAACAGGTTGCACCTCCACCACAAGCTGCTCCACCACAGGCTCCATCATAGGCTCTACCACAAACTCCACAATAGTCTCCACCACTTGAGTTAAAGAGCCATTAGTCCCATCTTGTGCACCAATAACCTTTGGATGATAATGTTGTTGTATTTTTACACCAACTATTTTCTCTCCACCAGAAATAACATTAGCATCCTTGTGTAACCATCTACAATTAGATAGATCATTACCAATTATTTTATAATTTGAAAAAAATAGAGGCAAATTCTCATATCCACATCAACAATAAACACAAATCTTGGCCTTTCAACCAAAATTTGATTAGGCAAATTAGTTAACAAATCAACATCAACCAAGATATGTGCAAAGGAACCCTAAAACTTGTTCTTGGTATAATCTTCTACAGATAAAGGTATACCAATTCCACGTGCTATTGAGAAAATTGCTTCTAACTACCTATACTCTAAAGAATGCCATGATTATGAACCCAACATTGAGTTTTTGTAAGATTCATGGAAACTAGGACAAAATCTTTTGTCCAAAAGAAAACACAAAGAATGCCAGGAAATAAATTCCAATCCAACAGCCAAAACCCTTCGCATGTCTTCTAAAGAAGAAAAAGCAAATCCATAGAACCCTTTGGCAAGTGGAATTGCCTTCCATTGACTGAAATGCTTCGAAGCCACGTCAAGTTTTTTACCAAGGTCTAAATGTATAAGTGATTTTCCCCCCCTTTTTTTTAACAAAATACGCCTATGAAATGATATTTGCGCTTCTCCAAACTAGGAAGATAAACTTATTTAGAAATCTGCACAAAGACCATATCTCCCTCTGTATAAGGAGAATAATTGGGGTAAAGGAATATCACAAGCATTAGTAAAGACTTGGACTAATGTACGTTTTTGTGCCCACACATTTAAAGAAGATTTAGAGAACGATGATTTTCCGTGATCATGATCTTGTAACCAACCACAAGGAATATGAAGCCCTGAAGACACTAGTGCATATTTGGCTTTCTAACTCTGGCTTTATGCCTCGGTCACAACGGAAATGAGGCATATAAACAAGCGGTTGCAATTTTGAAATTTACGCAACCTTTAATGCCTCAGTTACCTTTACACTCGAGGTAGAAACCACCATTTTGCATCGGTTCCCACGCACGCGAGGCCTAATGCCTCTTAGAATTTTCACCATTCCTTCTATTTTGAATTTTTAAATTTGAACGAAAAGAGTTTTGCCTCAGTTGTGGAGGATTCGAGGCATAAATTGGTTATCTACTTCGTTTTTTTGTGAACCCGAGATAGATAAATTTGTGTAGTCAAAAAAAAAAAATTTTATTTTTTTTCTTCACCCTATGGTCTCGGTGGTCCTGGAACCGAGGTAGAATAAGGTGTTATGCCTTGGTTATGTGTTAACCAAGGCAGAAGAAGGTTTTATGCCTCAATTTTTAATTCAACCGAGGCAGAAAAAGTTTAGGTTAAAAAAAACCTCAAATAAAAAATAGATTGCATTTCACCTTCTACCTTAAGTGCGAGCTTCTTCTTCTCCATTTTTCTCTACACTTCATCTTTGTGTTCCACCACCACAACACACACTACGTCTTCTTCCTCGCGTATTCTTCTTCTCCCTTGAGCTAGCTACTGCATAGTGTGTCCACCATTGCTCATGCGCGTCTTCTTCCTCGTACCACGTCCGTCGTTGCACGTCTTCTTTCTTGCATGAAGTTCATCACTCTGCACTTGCTGCTACTATTGCTTCTATTATGGCATCACGTTGTAGCCGTTGCTGCACTCGAAGGCCACCATTGTTGTGTCGATGCTTGTGAGAGGGGGAAGGTTGTTGCAATTGATGCTGGTTATTCCCAGAATCGAGGCAAAAATATTATTTTGGTTTCTTTTTTTAACCTTTAATGCATTTTAAGCCTTGGTAAGGATGAATATGCCTCAATTATGAATCGAAGCAAAAAGGTCAACCTTTATTACCTCGGTTAAATATGTCTCGGATCTTCAACCGAAGCAAAATAGTCAAAATAATCGTGACTCAGACCCTTTCTTTTACTGGTGAGAAAAAATCATACATATGCCTCACCAAACGACATACCAACTGTCTCCAAAAATACAATTACAAATGAATACTCCAAGTGATGTACAATCAGCACTCCACACGTAAAGCGTTCACCTCTACAAGCCACCCCAGAATAGTAGTTTGCGGTGGCTCGTCCAATATTTCACAAGTGAGTTTGTCCATTTTTCTACCGGTAACAATTTTATCATAATATTAATGGTACAAGGGCTGTCACCCATCACACTCAAATTAACTGCATTAAAGTCGAACAAACAAAATTTCTATTCATTTGCATAATAAGCTACACAATGAAACCATACCACAAATCCTATGGAGGGACCAATCAATCAATTTATTAAACCTCCAAAGAATCCTTTGAATCCGTTGTCCATGATTTACATTTAACATAATAAAATTTGCTTGTCAAATGAAAATGGTGTCCTGTTATATACTTTAATTTGGTTTTATTTTTACAATCGATAAGAGAATTCTAACATCCTTATCTTATATGATATTAAGACACATATATTTTCTGGATGACTTCCTCTTTAACTACAATGTATACACAATGTTCCTGAGACTATGCAACCCCTGTATGTTGGTCATTTTCAATGCTTAAACTTCAGTCTTCAAGTTTAGAATTGATTTTAACTCATAACTGAAGCCCTATCTGACTACTTCAACGCAGCATGATCCATAAAACACTTCCTGTCTTTGTTCATTTATGCAACTTCCTATGTACAACACATCTCATTATAACATCGTAGAGCAAACAATTGATTTGCGATCCTTGCCATAGCGCCAGGTTAATTTTGCTTTAATAACATTAATCCTTTTCATAATCGGTGTTCATCCTTCGTAGAATTATTTTATGGAAAAAGATAGTTTAACCTATTTTTTTGACCTATTTTTAACTCATCCCTTCAATCACCGATAGATCATTTATTTTAATTTTTTCAAATAATGTGATGTGATGATTTAATGGTGATTGAAATAATAAGTTAAAAGTAAGTTAAAAAAAAATTGATTAAAGTATCATAGTCATTATTTTATAATGTGTGGTGTACTGATTTACTGCTATTATTACAGAAAGTGATGTGGTACGTTGACACTTCCAAAATTTATGCCGCGTAACTTCCCCCAACCACTTTTATTTATTTTGACAACGCACACTCTGTACTACAACCATCTAATAGAGCTCAGTAAGAAGTGAGTGAGCTAGAGAGTTTGTGAAACACAACCACAATGGCCATTACTTCACTAACTCTTTTCAAGACTATCTTTGTTTTCTTCATTCTCTTCACTCTTCTCACACCTCAAGCCGTGGCTGATTGTGAAGCTGAATCAGCGAACGCATGCAACAACAAAAAGAAAGCCCTGCCACTAAAAGTCATAGCCATATTCGCCATTTTAGTCTGTAGCATAATTGGTGTGACACTACCCTTAGTCACACGTTCAATCCCTGCTTTGAGCCCTGAAAATGATCTCTTCGTAATTGTGAAGTGCTTCGCGGCTGGTATAATTCTAGGCACCGGCTTCATGCACGTGCTTCCTGATTCCTTTGACATGTTGTGGTCTGATTGCTTGAAGGAGAAACCGTGGCACCAGTTTCCATTTTCGGGATTTGTTGCTATGTTTTCTGCTATAATAACGATGATGGTGGATTCTTTGGCCACTAGTGCTTACACCAAGAAGATTCGGACTGAGATTATTTCAGCTAAGAGCAGCCCTGCAGGTGGTGGAGACCAAGAGATGGGTGGTGTTGTTAACTTTGGCCATTTCCATGGCCACCACCACCACCGTGAGAACAAGACAGAAGGCCAAGATTCACAGCTTCTACGTTATCGTGTAGTTGCTATGGTAAGATTGTTTCTTTCATACAAAGTTAAAAAACGCAGTTTTGTTGCTCACTATTTCTCTCGAAATTTTCTTCATCAGAAATTGTAACAAAGGAAGATTGGAAATGCAGGTATTAGAACTTGGAATTGTGGTTCATTCAGTGGTTATAGGACTTGGCCTGGGAGCCTCAAACAACACATGCACCATAAAAGGTCTTATAGCTGCACTTTGCTTCCATCAAATGTTTGAAGGCATGGGTCTTGGAGGCTGCATTCAGCAGGTATCTAGAGCATGCATCATTAAATTTTTCATTTCTATGTTGATAAGACTAACTAACCCTAAAAATTTTAAACAGGCCCAGTACAGGTCCTTAAAGAAGGTCACCATGATGTTTTTTTTCTCCGTGACAACCCCATTTGGAATTGCCCTAGGAATTGCATTGTCGACGATCTACAGAGAGAACAGCCCAAGTGCACTCATCACCGTGGGGTTGCTCAACGCTTCTTCTGCTGGTCTTTTGATCTACATGGCTTTGGTTGACCTTCTCTCTGCTGATTTCATGAGCCCTAGATTGCAGGGTAGCATCAACCTTCAATTGAAATCTTACTTAGCAGTGTTTTTGGGTGCTGCTGGCATGTCTCTCATGGCAAAATGGGCTTAGTTTTCTCTTACGTCTACTTTAGGGAATAATAGCATCTTCAAAGTTGTAATCTCTTACGTGTTCCATTAAAATAAGAAGTTCGAAAGCAATACTTTCATGTTCCAATACTCTGTACTGTAACAATTGCATAAAAATAAATAAATATATGTAGTATCCTCGACATGTTAAAACAAAAGAGTTTAAAAACGTTTAATAAACAATTTGTAGTCATTTTCCTTAACTTATATATTAGTGTGAAAAACTTTAATGATACTTGAGGAAGATGAAGTTTAGCAAAGTGGGACCTATATGTCGTGGTGGCGAGACATGGAACATTTATGTTGTCCATTGCTTGGCCCAAAGGGAGTTTGGCAATTGATTCCAAACCAGTGAACTTGAATCATCACTTTGAGTTCCAAGTGTTGAAGTTAGAGGCCAGAAAGTGCCTAAGAGGAGAAGATGGTGATGGCGTCCTTGGCCCATACCCTTCTCATCGATCTCTTAGATTGTAATGGATTAGAATTTATTTTTATTTTTAGATGGTTATGAAGTAGGTAGTAACAACTTTTGCTTTCAATCACTTCACAAACCATGTGAAAAATGTCTTTTAGCATTCGTACTCTCTTTATTCTAAATTCAAAATTTTCTCTAGTTGTTGGTATGAAAATTAATGGCCAACTATGTACAACAGATCGAGCTAGATATAATGTAACCTAAAACATATTTACATTTCAGTTTATACTTTTAATTTTGTCAAAATGTTGATTTTTCTATCCATCATTCTATCAAATTCAAATATACATTCAATTCAATCAATTCAGAAATACAGAAGTAGATTCAATTTAGAAAAATTAAATAGTTTAGAAAACAAAAACTACCACAAAATTAATATACCCACAAATATGACTCCAGATTTCAGTTTTTCTGAACTTTAGCCTTTCTCATCTCATTCAGTAAGAGTTGTGACTCCTCCACTAGTTGGCCTACAAAATTCAACAAAAAATTCATAGAATAGAGTTAAAACGATATTGCTTCCAAATTTATAACATTATTGCTTGCAAATTTTAAAGATAGTTTTTTTTTTTTTTTTTTTTTTTTTATCAATGACGGATCTTTACAATATATTTTGGTGCTGACAAACTTTTTTATTTTTATAAGTATACAAATTTTGGAAGTGTTAAATATATTAAATATACTGATTTTAAAAAATATATATTTAAAAAAAGGTTTAAATACCCTTTTTGTCCTCATTTTTGTAGTGTTTGTTGTGGATGGTCCTTATTTTGACATAATGTTTAAAATGGTCATCATTTTGACCGAATGTTTAAAATGATCCTCATTTTCGCAATTTATATTTTATTTGATCATTTTCTGTAAGGTCATTTAAATCATTAACGGAGCATTGTAACACACCCTAATACAAACCGTGTCACCTGTACAATGCTCCGTTAATGATTTAAACGAAGTTACAGAAAATGACCAAATAAAACACAAATTGCGAAAATGAGGACCATTTTAAACATTCGGTAAAAATGATGACCATTTTTAACATTCTGTCAAAATGAGGACCATCCGCAACAAACTCTACAAAAATCAAGGTATTTAAGCCTTAAAAAAAATATGTCCAAGATCTGCCACTACTTATCAAAAGAGAGCAAGATAAACTCATTAAGTAAAATAAATCAAGAATGAAGCTAAATGATGATACCAATATTTAAGGTTCAAATAATTATAATATTGTATTTCAATTGTCATGTCCAAATGCACATTCAGTAAGAAAATAATTAGCCAAAGAAAAATCGTAAGAAATAAATAACCGAACTTTTTCACGAGATCCCCTTCCTCATCACATTTGATTTGATTTGATAGAATAGAACATCCTAACAAAAATGTGGTTAAAATGATCAGAAGACTGGACAAAATAATTGGGCGTCCATGATGTCGAAGAAAACACACAACAACCCAGAATTAAAGTTGTCTAAGTGAGAAAGTACGGTGTTTGGTGTAGAAAGATACATATTAATACCTGCATTAATATACTGTAAATCATAAAACTACATAAAACAATTATGTCATGCTTCTTTTTCAACAAAGTATATATATATATATATATATATATATATATATATATATATATATATATATATATATATATATATATATATATATATATATATATATATATATAAAAGAGTGTTAGCAAATGACATCGGCTAAAATGGGATACGACAAGGTGAAAGCCCACGTTAATAGACTTAGGACGTCAGTCACGCGACAACATGGTGTAGGATGTTAAAACCATGGATGCAAAAACCATGGGTTAGAGGATGACAAATAATAGCTTCTTTGTTATCATTGGGTAAACCGATGCGAAAGTAACAAATATAATAATTAGTAAAGGATGTGTGGACCAAATCCATGCATGACAACGTCGAATTTTGCATCGGCTTAGCCCACACAAATAATTATGATTTTAGATATGCAAAATTTGTTTTGCTACACATTTGAGAACTTCTTTGGCAAATTCATTACAGTCCAGCATATTATTTAATTCATTAAGAATTGAAATCGCAAACAATAAAATTAAGTGACATTGATACTTAGCTAATTAAAAGAGCAAATTACAATAATCAGTTATAATCCATCAAAGTTCAAGATATAAATAATACCATAATACTAGTCTAAGATGTTTATAACTAGTTTATGTACCTTCATTACATTCTAAACTATACAATTGGGCCTAATGAACCTAGTAAGAGTGAGATCCAAGCCACAATCCACAAGAGAAGCATTGTAAGGATTTCTTATTCTTTCTCCCTCTTGTTTATAGATTCTTTGATTTGCTGGTTTGATCTTCATAGAAATAAAGCATACCAAACAACGATGAGAATTAGGGTGTTCAACATCCAACTTCAGTAATTGCTTAACAACCTACGAGTCAATAGATTGAAACAAAACATAATTAATTGTCTTCATATTCATAAATGGGAAAGTTTAAAAGCTAGCATGTTTTATAATGTTAAAAAATGAAAAATAACACATACATACAACATAAAGGCCCCTAAACTTGAAGTTTCCACCAAACTGTTAATCCAAATAAATTACAAAGCTGACGATTAATAGCTTTGAATATGATGTTGTAACCCACCCTACAATGGGCTCAAAAATATTAAAAAATATTGGCTCTCATTTTACATATTTTTACCTGAAAGAAAAGTAAAATTTTTTGTTTTCTCATATATAACTCAAAAAAGAGAATATATCTCCAATGAGTCAAGTGAATTCTTCTAAAGCAACTTCAAGTAGTTTGTTGCTTCCAACAACGGATTTTCAACTTAAGAAGGAGAAAAAGTGCACAGTAAATAATAAAATATCAACATCAACTATAATAAGTGAATCTGCATAATTTATCAGAATGATTTCCATCAAATGTATCAATAAATTTTCACATAAACATATCACTGTTGATTAGTTTTTGATAAAAGCATTTAAGGGATTTTGCCTTAACCATCATTTTTTAGCTTTAAAGGATGAGCTGACCTATAAAACATTTGATTATTCACTATATATAAATCTTTGAAAATATTTTCTGAAAAAAAATACTCAACCAATGGGCTTTAATCACTAACCTTGATGATTGAGAAATCCACCTAATGCAAACTCAAACCCCTTCCATTGTCCATATTCGACTGTTCACAAAGAGGGGTTCGTAGAGTTGGCTTCGTCGCTTGTCGGAGAAGCTGGACCCTTGTCACACATTGTACAAAAAACGGTTCATAGAGAAAGCTAAAGCTAGTCGTTCTTCGAAGAAACTGGGCTCGTCGTAGTCTCAATCCAACTCTTTGTGCTCACGTCCTGGAGTTAATAGGTACCCGTACTTGCAATCAAAGGTGAAAAAATGAAACAAAAAGGGTGGAAAAGGTGAAAACGAAAAGGGGAAACAATGAAACTACGGTTGTGATCAATGTGGAAAGTGAAATCTAAAACTTTTCTCATATAAGTTAATCTAATAAAAATGTGTTTTTTTTTTTTTTTCATTTTTCAAGTATATGCGTGGGTTATTCGAAAAACAAATTTAATTAATATGTGTGGGTCGTCTGATGCCATCAATTTTTCTGTGTTGCATTGGTTTAGACAACGCCATACGTAAATTAATAATGTTTCCTATTTTATTAAAGTCAGTGGGAATTGATATTTTTGTTTTCAAATAATATTTATTATTAGAGTCCGTGTTTCGTGGGTGTCGCCGACGCCCTTTGTGTCCTACCACCATCCGACACATTTTTTGGAAGTTAAAAGCAAACATTCTTGTAACTCGTTAAGTATAAAACTTTGTCATTTTTCTTTGGAAAACTCTCTCTCTGTAATACACAACTGCAACTCGTTGTTTGAAGATCTTTGTTGATCTTAGAGGCATATTGGCTTGTGAGTTGCTTGAAGAACACATGAATGGTTGGCTAGGGACAACCACCATCAGGTTTTGATGTTCTTGTCCTCTGGTTGGTTTGCCTGATGTGATTTCAGGTATGTAACAGTGATTCTTGCAGGGTGTGTGTCTAGATTTTTATGTTAGTCAAAAGTCTTGTGAGTTTCTTTGTTCAAAAGTGTAATCTTGGTGTGTGATTTGTAAAACTTTTGAATATAGTGGAAACCAGACTCAGGTTGTCCTGGTAAACTGGATGTAGCTCTGTGATTGATTTAACCAGTATAAAAACAACTGTGCAATTCTCTCCCCCTCATCTCACTCACTTTGAATCTCTTTAAAAACTCAAGAAAACCAAGCAATTCGTTCTTTGGCGTGATTTAATGCGTTCTTGTGTAATCTAAGGTTGTATACTTGTTAAAAAAATTTATTGGAACAAGTCTTGTATGTAAAAGATTGATGTTTGAGTTAAACCTGCAAATTTTGTATTCTGCATAAATCTCCAGTATTTTAGCCGACTGATTTGTCTTTTTAATTAACTACTTCATAGCTCAAGAACAAATTACTCGGTTGTTTTATTTTTTAATCGACTGAAAGTGTACTGGTCTGTTGTTTTTACATCCTATCTTTCCATTTTGTTTGATTCAATTGAAAGAGGTTTTATGCTTTTGGAAAAGTTTTAAATAGCCAAGTCAACCCCCTTCCTGACTTAAATCACCATTTCAAAACTAATAGTGAACAATGTCATGATGATCTAAGCAACATGTCAAAGGACAAAACTCACCACTCCAATCAGATTGGACACTCTTAATTTCAATAATCAAGTGCAACTCAACCACTGTTTTAAAAGTTTGAAAAGAAGACAATGTTCCATTTTTAGTTTTGATAGGGAAAATCCATGTGTACCGAGAAAAATGCCTCAATAAAAAGAAACATAATATTTATATCTTGCGTGAGGAGTAATATGTGCAGGACCCAATAAGTCAATGAAAATAAGTTCCAAAGGAGAATATGCAGAAACTGATTCATGAGAGGGCAGTCTATAAGATTTTCCAACACAACAAGATTTATAGAAAGTACAGTCAGTTATATTTTTTAAAGGAAGATTACATTGTTTGAATACAAGGTTCATAACATGACTCTAGGGTGACCAAATCTATTGTGCCACAAATGATACCTAGTGTTGTCAAGAACAAACTTATTTACATTATTTATTGCAATGGAAATAGGAAATGGATAAGTAGTAATCATAACATATGATTGCAACATGGATGAGTGCGGGAAGAGATGAACATTTGAATGAGTAGAATCCATCAAGTCCTACAAGTCCATGAAAAATGAATTTATTCGTTCCTTGAGATTTAACAAGACACTTATCAGGATGAAACTTAATGAAAACAAAATTATCCTTTGCAAACTGACTAGCACTCAATAAATGTTTGGTAATGAAAGGAACATGTAACAAGTTATTTAAACAAAATAAGACACAAGAATCAAAAGGTGAGACAAAGGAAGATGAGCCAACACCAAAAATACTCAAACTTGCACCATTGCTAAAGAAAATTTGATATGGTTATCAAACTGTTGAATTTTTTTAATGTTTAAGAAGTGTTGTCATTAGCTAAGAAGTGACATGGAAACTAACACTAGAATCTGGTATCTAAGAAGTGTTGTCATTAGCTTAAGAATCAAACTTCATAATCATAGCACTAGGATCAATAGCAGCAATAGTATTAAATTTAGGATTGGGATTTATCCATGTGTTGGAATTTTTGTATGAACCAACTGAGTATGGAATGAATGTTGTGTGGTCGAATCAATGAAAAACAAACACTCATGTAGCTGAAAGGAAGTGTCGGATCTGAAATTGTAGACATTAGCTGTGTGGCCAAATTTTAAGCAAATTTGGTACTAAAAATTGACAAAATTGCCTCCATGACCACGAGGAGACACAAAAAATCCACCTTGCTAAGTACCACCATGTGAATAAGTGCTTTGAGTTTAATTCATAAAAGGCATGACTAAGGATTGTGTCTCTTAAACATATCAGTTCAATCTACTTTCATGACCTTACAACAATGCTTCAATATCTGTTATAGACAACGTACATGTTTTACTTTCAATGAAAGACATAATAGCACATAATCAAAAGAAATGCCTTCAAAAATAGCATCAACATGTTATTTTTGGTCAACACGAACGCCTACTCCAACAAGCTCAACAACAATTGTTAATCTTTAGCAAGTAATTTTCCATGCATTATGAATCAATTCGAACAACTCTCAGTTGTGTGAAGCTGTCTAGCACGAGATTTGGTTTGGAGGTTAAAGTACTCATGAATATTCTCCCAGATTTCATCGGAATGAGTACAACCAAGCACTCTGGATAAAACATACTTGGAAATAGTAGATTGTAACCACACAAGAAGTGTTTGATCTTGAACCTCCCAAGTATGGATTCATTATACTAGCCATATGATCATGTCCGGTGAGATAATGAGCAGGAACCACAAGATTAACCACGAATCTTTGCAGTTTGTGTGAGTTAATTACTGGTTCAACATATTGTCTCTGGCGCATGTAATTCAAATCATCCAAAGTTTTAGCTATCAAAGTAGGAAATGGAGGTGAACCCATAATAGCGAACTTAAAGAAAAGAGAAAAGATAGCTCAAAGAAAAATAGAGCTCATTGAGCTACGCAATAGACAACTAGGTAGAGTCTTATATAATTAGAGCTTAGAGAAAAGAGACTATAAACAATGAAAGAAAATTGTTTATTCATATATGAAATATTTCAAAGTGTGTACAAGATAACTATTTTTAAGAGTCATGTTTATGTTGATACTAATAGTATTATATAGTTTACACAAGTGAACTATATCACTACTGTATAATACAAACTAACTTTAAACAAGTCAACTATCAACCATAGTATGCTAACACATTTGACTATGAGTAATTCCTACATTTTTCCCTTAGTATGAATAATGTAAGATCCGGGAAAATTAATATAAATAAATATTTAATTACCAATAATTGGGAATTGGGGATGCATTTAAAGGAATTTAATGGACCAATCCTAACAATGAACAATTTAAGTGGTTGAGTAGGTGGAATGGTGTTGAGAGGACTTGGGTTCGAGTCTATTATAGGTCATCAATGTAATAATTTAATTATTTAATTATTTTGCAAGTATGTATGAATTACAAGTTCAAATCTTGGCTAATGCAAAATAATTCTTTTTCACATTTTAATTCTTTTAGCTATGGAGAACCTACCTAGAAACCTTAGCCGTCTTTAGAGAAGCTAGAGAGGTAGAGACTATGCCATTGATAGAGAAGTAGATATTATAGCCATTGATGAGCTAAAACCACCAAGTTAATGTCACTTGAATGGCAATTAAGCCATTTTCGTTTTATTTAATTTTATTATTTTTTTATGCATGAAAATGGTTTTTAGAGGGGTGTGTTTAAGGAAATAGAGGGGGATTTGTGTGGCTGCTAGGGTAGCCTTGAAAGAGCACCAAAATTTCACTAAAGGAGAGAGTGGAGAGGCTAGTAGGAGTGCAAGTGGTAGAGCGAAGGGAGATCAATCACTAAGCAAGGATTTATGAGCATATTGTTAGAATTATGGTGCTTGATTTAGTCCCACATCGCTTAGAATAGTGAGATATGGTTCTCTATTTTTACTATATAAGAGACTCTATGTAAAGCTTTAAGATACACCAGAAATACAAATACTTCCTAGTGTAGTCGTGGACGTAGGCATACACATTGTACGCCGAACCACGTTAAATTCTCTGTGTCTATTTTTCTCTATTTTATTCTTTCCTTTATTGCCTTGTTCCTAACAATTGGTATCAAGAGCCATTTTTCTTAGTATGCTCTGTGGTTGCAGCATTGTCTGATCTTCCACATCAGAAAAGATTTGGTTTCTATTTTTTCTTCTTGGGGATCTCAGTTTAGAGAAGTAGTGGGAGCTTTGGCCAAAAGCCGCAGCAGGAGCTTTGGTCAAAGGTAGCAGGAGCTTTGGTCAAAGGCAGCAGGAGCTTTTGTCAAAGGCAGCAGGAGCTTTGGTCAAAAGCTGTAGCAGGAGCTTTGGTCAAAAGCCGCAGCAAGAGCTTTGGTCAAAAGCCGCAGCAGGAGCTTTCGTCAAAGCAGCAAGAGCAATGGCATTGGAAGAAGGGAAGGTGAGGATTGAGAAGTTTGATGGCAGTGACTTCGGGTTCTGGAAGATGCAGATAGAGGACTACCTGTATCAGAAGAAGTTGTATCTACTCTTAACAGGACAGAAGCCAACTGACATAGAGCAGGCAGAATGGGATTTGTTAGATCGACAGACACTCGGTGTGATCCGGTTGACATTAGCCAAGAATGTTGCATTCAACATCATGAACGAGAACACAATCGTAGATTTGATGAAGGCATTGTCAAATATGTATGAGAAGCCATCTGCAGCCAATAAAGTGTATTTGATTCGCAGGCTTGTCAACCTAAAAATGGGTGAAGGTAACTCAATTACTAATCATATTAGTGAATTCAATACAATTATTGCGCAGTTGACATCAATGCAGATAACATTTGATGATGAGGTGAAAGCATTAATTTTATTATCATCTCTTCCAGAAAGTTGGAGTGCAACTGTTACTGCAGTTAGTAATTCTGCAAGTAATAGTAAGTTGAAGCTTGATAATATCCGTGACTTGATCTTAAGCGAAGATGTTCGCAGGAAAAGTTCAGGGGAATCTTCCAGTTCTAGTTCCGGTTCAGCATTGAGTACTGAAACTAGAGGAAGAAGTAGCCAGAAAGGTCGTAATCAAGGTCGAGGCAGATCAAAGTCTAGAGAGAAATCAAAACCAAAATTCCGGAATGATATCACTTGTTGGAATTGTCAGAAAAGGGGTCACTTTACAAATCAATGTAGGGCTCCAAGGAAGAACAACAAGAGGCAAGATGATGATCAATCAGCAAATGCAGCAACTGATGAAATTGAAGATGCACTATTATGTAGTCTAGATAGTTCTATTGACTCATGGATTATGGACTCAGGTGCGTCATTTCATACTACACCTTCCTTAGAATTATTATCTAACTATGTTCCAGGAAAGTTTGGAAAGGTCTACCTTGCAGATGGAAAATCTCTTGATATTATAGGAAGAGGTGATATCAATATCAGAACCTCTAATGGAAGTGTGTGGACTTTGAACAATATCAGACATATTCCTGCCTTAAAGAGAAACTTAATATCTATAGGGCAGTTGGATGATGAAGGTTATTACACCACCTTTGGAGATGGACACTAGAAAGTAATGAAAGGTAATCTTGTTGTTGCTCGTGGAAAGAAGCGAGGATCTCTTTACATGATTGCAGATGAGGATATGATATCAGTTGCAGAAGTTGGCAACAGTTCCTCTTTGTGGCATCAGAGGCTTGGGCATATGAGTGAGAAAGGAATGAAGCTCATGGTCTCAAAAGGTAAAATACCTAACTTGAAGCATGTTGACGTTGGACCTTGCGAACATTGTATCTTTGGAAAGCAGAAAAAGGTTAGCTTCTCCAAAACAAGTAAGTCGTCTAAAGTTGAAAAACTAGCACTAGTGCATACAGATGTTTGGGGGCCAGCTCTAGTGAAATCTCTTGGAGGTTCACAATATTATGTAACCTTCATTGATGACTCTACAAGAAAGGTATGGGTTTATTTTCTTAAAAATAAATCTGATGTGTTTTCTGTGTTTAAAAGGTGGAAACAGGAGGTTGAGACTCAAACAGGTTTAAAGATTAAATGTTTGAAGTCTGATAATGGTGGAGAATATGACAGTAATCAATTCAAGGAGTTTTGTTCAGAGAATGGGATCAGAATGATCAAGACGGTTCCAGGAACACCAGAACAAAACGGTGTGGCAGAAAGAATGAACAGAACCTTGAATGAGAGAGCAAGTTGTATGAGAATCCAGTCAGGATTACCCAAGGTATTTTGGGCAGATGCAATAAGCACAACAGCCTTTCTCATAAACAGAGGACCATCAGTTCCTTTAGGCTATCAGTTACCTGAAGAAGTATGGTCTGGAAATGAGGTAAACCTTTCACATCTGAAAGTTTTTGGTTGTGCTTCATATATTTCATTGGCTATGGATCTGACATGAATGGCTACAAGTTTTGGGATGACCAAAACAATAAAATTATCAGAAGTAGAAATGTTACTTTTAATGAAAACATGTTCTATAAGGACAGAACTACAGAATTTGCAAATAAAAAGCCAGAGCAGGTATCATTAGAAGAAATTTCAGAAAGTGATGTAGCCAACAAAAGGCAGAATACAGAAGTAGAGCCTGAGTCAGAGCCCGAGTCAGAGTTTCGGTCAGAACCTGAACAGATAGTAGAGTCAGTAACTCCTGAATTACCGACTAGAAGGTCTAGCAGAACAATTGTAGCACCACAAAGGTACTCCCCTTCATTGCATTACTTGTTGTTGACTGATGCTGGTGAGCCAGAGCATTTTGCTGAGGCTATGCAGGGAGGTGAATCTATTAAGTGGGAGCTAGCAATGAAAGATGAGATAAAGAGTCTTCAGAAGAATAAGACATGGTCTTTCACCAAGCTTCTAGAAGGAAAGAAGGTTTTGCAAAACAGATGGGTCTATCGGTTAAAAGAAGAACCAGATGGCAGCAAACGATATAAGGCCAGACTCGTAGTGAAAGGGTTCCAACAGAGACAAGGAATTGACTTCACATAAATTTTCTCTCCTGTTGTCAAGATGACTACCATCAGAGTTATCTTGAGTATAGTAGCTGCAGAAAATCTTCATCTGGAGCAGTTAGATGTGAAAACTGCATTCCTACATGGAGATCTTGAGGAAGAAATCTTTATGGCACAACCAAAAGGTTTTGAAGTACAAGGCAAAGAGAATCTTGTATGCAAGCTTCATAAAAGTTTGTATGGGTTGAAACAAGCACCGCGACAATGGTATAAGAAGTTTAATGAGTTTATGAGAAACTCAGGATTTCACATATGTGAAGAAAATCATTGTTGTTACGTGAAGAAATATGTTGATAGTTATATCATTCTTGCCTTGTATGTTGATGACATGTTGATTGCTGGTGCTAATATGGCAGAAATTGACAGGTTGAAGAAACAATTGTCAGAAAATTTTGAAATGAAGGATCTTGGTCCAACCAAGCAAATTCTTGGTATGAGAATTTCCAGGGATAGATCTAAAGGTATTCTAAATTTATCTCAGGAAAAATATATAGAAAAATTACTTAGCAGGTTCAATGTTGGAAATGCTAAAACCAGGAATACACCTTTGGGAACTCACTTAAAGTTCTCAAAAAGGCAATCTTAGACAGAGGAAGAAGAAAATCACATGTCTAAAGTTCCATATGCATCTGCAGTAGGGAGCTTGATGTATGCTATGGTTTGCACCAAACCTGATATAGCACATGCAGTGGAAGTTGTGAGCAGATTTCTATCCAATCCCGGAAAGAAGCATTGGGAAGGCGTGAAGTGGATATTGAGATATTTGAAGGGCACTTCAAAGATGCATTTGTCCTTTAAAAGAAGTAATCTCACTTTACAGGGGTTTTCTGATGCAGATTTGGGAGGTGATTTGGATGGTAGAACGAGCACAACAGGTTATATTTTTACGTTGGGTGGCACGACTATCAGTTGGAAGTCCAAACTTCAAGAAAGAGTGTCCCTTTCAACCACTGAAGCTGAATATATAGCTATCTCAGAAACAGCAAAAGAGATGATATGGTTGAAGAATCTTCTAAAAGAATTAGGAAAATGGCAAGATGAACCTTCATTGTTCAGTGACAGTCAAAGTGCCATTTGTCTTGCTAAAAATCCAATTCTTCACTCTAGATGCAAACACATTGAATTGAAGTATCATTTTATCAGAAACTTGATAAATGATGGAGATTTGATTTTGTTGAAGATTCTAGGTGCAGAGAATCCAGCTGATATGTTGACCAAGATTGTCACAACAACTAAGTTGAGGCTTTGCATTGCCTCGACTGGCCTTCGAGAAAATTGATGATGAAGGCACTACACTAGGTGGTAATGTAAATCAAACCCCAAGTGGGAGAATTTTTAGAATTATGGTGCTTGATTTAGTCCCACATCGCTTAGAATAATGAGATGTGGTTCTCTATTTTTACTATATAAGAGACTCTATGTAAAGCTTTAAGATACACCAGAAATACAAATACTTCCTAGTGTAGTCGTGGACGTAGGCATACATATTGTACGCCGAACCACGTTAAATTCTCTGTGTCTATTTTTCTCTCCTTTATTCTTTCCTTTATTGCCTTATTCCTAACACATATTTGGAGCGGGAAATCTAGGTAAGGGGAGCTATATCTCTTGGTTAATTAGTGTTTAATGTATTTTGTGATGTGTTGAAGCATGGGTCCTCCTTTCTCCTTCCAATCACATTGTTTTCGCATTTCTGGGTTTCTGCATAGAATCTGCTTAGCGGCACTCAAGACCCGCTAGGCGACACATGTTATTTGAACCCAGTTTCTGGATTTTTCCTAGAAACTGCCTGGCGGCTATGAAAACTTGCCAAAAGACATTACTAGAATTAGTTGGTTCTACAATTTTTGTGGATTCTTTGATTATGTGATGATGTATAATTGTTGATGAATGCCATTGGTGATAATAAACTTGATGATTGAATATGTGAATCAATGTGAGGGGTTCATGATAGGGTTGGGAATGGATTTAAAGCATGAGGTGCAGAGTTCATTATGTGATTTGGCAATTGTATGATTGAATTTGTTGGGTATGCTTGTTGGACTCGTGATTTGATGTGATTTTCTTATGCAATTGGTTAAATGGATAGAGACTTAGGGAAAATCTGGTTTCGCATGTGTAGGAAAACTCTGAGTTTTGTTCAGGTTTTATGCACCGGCTAGCGGTACTTATCCTACCACCAGGCGATAAGCTAGTGAATTGGTGTAGTTCGCATTTTGCTATGTTGGGTGGAAGTTGGGTGTTCTGGGGGTTTTATATGGATATTATAGATTATATTGATATTAATTAGGTAGAGGTTATTACGAAAGGACAAATGCATGAAATGTGATTTCATATTGGTGCTAAACTTGGTTGAGCATGTGCTATTGGATTAAATGAGTATAATAGGTGTTGTTTTGCTTCGACAATGGTAGTGTCTAGTTCTTGTTTTGGGAACATCTTTTAAGTGCAAATTGTATTCTAGTCCTAAATAAATATGGCATGGTCTAAATTGGTGGAAATATATGATATGAAGTATGATAGGGTAAGCTGAGTTATGTTTAACTTTTTATGGACATATTTTTGGCACAGTCTAGACCGCTAGGCTATAGGTGAATCAGGGAAGTCTCTGGAGCTAACGGCGCCCGGAGGCAAGCTGAGACCACCAAGCGGTGTGCGCTGGAATTTTGCCTGGCGGCACTTCGGCAGTGCCTGGCGATAACGCAAGGACAATGTGCTATTTTGTTGTGTTTTGCACGGTTTGGTGTGATGGTCTTGGTCTGGAATATGCTTAGATCCTTTTACGAGTGGAAGGTTCGTAATGGAGGTGGATCGCATGATAATCACTCGCGAGAGGTCCGTGATGTTGGAAACCTTGTGTGAGAATATGAGCGAGAGGTTCGTATTGTTAGCTCCACTTGATTGTTACAGGCAGGAGGTCCGTGATGTTGGAATCCCTAAGATCAAGGTTGAGTATGTGCTCGTCTCATATAGTTTATGAGACTCTGGTGGCGTGGTATAAAGGTTTTGTTTTAAGTGAGAAAATGATCAAGTTATTTTGGGTGAGGGGTTTTTACCTTATTTTATGCATGTTTAATTTCATTGAGCTCACCCTTTCTGTTTGTGTTTAGCAATGATCATGTGAATTAAAAAATCAATTTTTGTATCACCCTTTTAAGAATATTTTTATATATATATATACCTTGTATTTCGCTTAAATATGGTTTAGACTTTGAAACTTGTAAAGTTTATGTCTTGAATCATGGATTTTTGGTGTAATTTCAAATATTATTTTATATTATTAAGTAATATCCACCTAGGATGTTACAACTAATATCATGATAGGAGTAACCATAGACCCATTGTTTATCGAAGTTGTTGTACCTTGTATATTTTAAGACATGATTAGTTTACCATTCCTTAATCTCGTACCATGTTTAACACCTTTTCTCTCAAAACTAACCCTCTTTGTTAATGAAAATAAAACATAATTGTACGTGACTGGGCATGCCAATTTGTTTCTCAAGGATTTTGGTTCTATACAATCTACAATGCTTATGACTGGACTAAATCAACTCGACATAGATTCTTTTGCAATGGGCTAGCAAGCTAACATTTTTCAATCTGATTTAGAGTGTTTTAATTTTTATGAATCCACTATCAACATGAATTCAATGAATAATTCACTTAAATAATAAATGAGTGTCACAAATATCTTCAAATCACTAAATTCTCAATATATATTGCAAGAAAAAATTAGTGCATTTCTCTCTAACTATTGTATTTTTTTTTTGTATTTAAAGATGGAATGTTGACCAAAATAAAAAGTAGTGACCAGAATTGCTACAACCAACACTGGATTTGTCATTTCTTCATGTTCACAGCGTTTTCAGAATGTTTAAAATTGTATTCACAATTTTTCACCCCACTTTTACATTTGAATTTTTTATATATATTTTTCTCCTTTTTTGATACTTACATAACAAATAAAATAGAACAAAAAAATATATAACTAAAGTAACTACCTTAAAAATACCCACATTATACCATGTGCACCCATTCTTTTCATGTTTTGCAATAATCATTATGAATAACTTATTCAAAAATGATATTCCAACATAATTTTTGACATGGCTTACGTGGCAGCCTTTTTTTATTTTTAAAGTAATTATTTTAAATGAAACCAAAGTGATATGCACGTTCCCGGAAGTTACCCTGAAAGTTTTTTTTGGCAAAATGAATTTGCTGGTGAAACCAGGAGAGAGAAAGGCGGAGAAAGTGGAGACAAAGTAAAGTGTTGGTGAGACAGGGAGAGAGAAAGTCGGAGAAAGTGGAGACAGAGTGAAGTTCTCGTGTTAGAGAAGCGAAGCGGGAGGCTGTCACCGTAAGAGGAGACACCTGCGATAGCGACGATACTAGACGGGATTGATTCTAGTGGAAGCGAGTCGACGACAATGACAACCATTCCACCGGAAGCCGTTCTGCAACACCGTTTGAGTGTAAGGTTCCTGTTATTTCGTTCAACATTGGAAAAGGTTTGAGCTTTGGGGGAAAAACTTGTTTTTAATTTTCGTTTTTGGTGGAACATTGTTTGACTGAGTCGTTGGTGTTGTCTGCACTGTGGTGTGCTTTTGTAGTCTCCATTGTGTAGTAGCGTGTTGTGGTGTTTGACAATGGTGTGCCTTTGGGCAACACCAAATTTTTCAAAGCAGCACATTTGTAAGACCCGTGAAATTTAATTAATTAAATAATTAATTAATTAATAAATGCGGGTCGTGGAAGCCTTTATGGCATTTAATAGTGGTTGATGTGACGTTGAAAAGTACTAGCTCAAGTGGTTGAGAGTACTCAAATGTGTGAGAGGACTTGGGTTTGAGTCCTATGTATGCCAGTTTTGCGTTATTTCTTTATTATTATTTTAATAACATGATTGTGCGTGTTAATCAAGAATATAATATTTGAATTATATTAGTTGGCATGAAATACGAATTGGCATGATGGTTGGGTATTGACTTAGTAATTGCATGGTTGTGGGTTCAAGCCTTGGGGAACCTAAATTAAACTTTATTTTTGCTAATGTTAGATTTGGATGGAATGGGAAGGGTTAAAGGAAAACCCTAACTGAACTAGCAGCCAAGGGAACAATGAAGGGCAATTAACCACCAATTAAGTTGCATTTTCGTTTTGCATTATTGACCTAATTTTAAAGCACCATTTAAAAGGTAAAATGGGAGTATTAGGAAAGGTTTTGGCAAGGCTGAAATTATACCCAGAAACCAAGCACAAATTCTGAGTTTGGTGTAAGTTTTGGGGGCTAAATTGAGAAGAGGCTAAGGAGGCACTTGGTGTAGGGAGAACTTCTAAATTGGCAAAGCTTTAAGCGAAAGAAAAACCAGGTTAAGGGAGTTCCTTCGTTGTTTTAAATTGTGATTGTTGCGTAATCATTGAATGTATGGAATTGTTAACGCCTACATCTTTGTTAATGTCGAGTTTTGCTCGCGTTTCTGGATTTTCCAGAAACCGCCTGGCGGTAGGTCATGTGCCGCCAGGCGGCCTATGTGTTTTTAGTCTATTTTCTGGGTTCGCTTATGAACCGCCTAGCGGCTGAGGGTGGCCCGCTAGGCGACGCAACGTGCGTTTTCCCATTTTCTCGTTCTGGTTGGTTTGTTAGCGATATCGTGGTGTTTGGGTTGTATTTCTATTGTACATATTTAATTGGCATGATGAATTATGGGATTGTAGTTACTAAATTGATTTGACATTGCATGAACTTGAGAATGGAATTGGGGGTAGGGTTTATGCGGGAATTGGGGATAATGGGCATGAAATATTTCAATGATTGGTGTGTTGATTATCTAGAATTGACTATGATATGAATGTTGTACCAACCTTGTATGGTGTGTGCATATAGAAACACGTTGGGATGAATGTGGGTACTGTAATTGGAAAATTGGGGTGCAGTTCAGTGCTGGAAAATCTGGGCAAAAACCCAGATGTGTATGCACCGCCTAGCGGCGCATGAACTGCCGCCAGGTGGCCTGTCAGAGCAGTGAATGTTTGGGCAGTCTTGTGTGGATTTCGTGTCTTTGGGTATTTAATTGGCAAACTATATTTGTATGATTTAGAAATTTAACTAGTAGGAAGAATTTGACTTAAATGAGACTAGGGGAGATTAAAATAAGTGAAAGTGTGAAGTGTGATGTAGATAGTGGTGATCTTTGAACATTGGGGTGCATGTGGTAAGTTAAATTCAGAATGTATGTTAATTGGGTACAAGTGAGATAACTTTGTGCTTGTGAATTTGTATTGAGGTACATATGCAATATTGACCGAAGTGTGGTGTCATGAGTTTATAAAAATATCAGACTGTATGATCCTAAGACTAGATGTATGTGGAATGTATGTGACATGGGTAAAGGGGTAAGTGAAGGAGAGTATGGGTGTATGACAATACTTGATTTGATGGCATGTTTGAATGGGTGTGATGCAATCTTATTATAGTTGTATGACTGGAAAATCAGGTTGTGTTATAAATTGTTGTGTTGTATGATTGAGATCCCTCGAGGATCTGTTTAAGTGCCAAGAAACCAGTAATAGAGCACTACTCGTATGGCGCCTGGTGGCGCGAGCGAGCCACTAGGCAGACGAAACGCAAATCAGTGACAGTGGTCACAACGCGAGTAGGGCGCTTGGCGGTAGGGAGGGTTCCGCTAGGCGGAATGGTGTAGCAGAGACCCTGACGATGCGGTGGCGTCTGGCGGTGTGGGAAGGGTGCGCCAGGCGGTGGCGACGAGTAGCGCCTGGTGGTATGGTGAAGTCCGCCCGACGGTGACGGTGCAGTGATGATGCTGCAGGCGCGTGGCGCCTGGCGGTTTGTGATGTCCGCCAGGCGGTTTGGAGCCAGTGTCCACCTAGCGATGTGGGATGCGCGCAAGGCGATTTTGGTTTAGTGATGGTTCACGAGGAAAGGTTTCTACACAGCTTTAGGTGATGTTCATGATGCGAGGCTTTGGCTGGGGGTCCAGTTACGAGTGTAACCCGTATTGGAGAAACACGTGACCACTCTAGGTTGTAGCCTGGTGGTTTAGGAAGTCCAGTGGAGTGTGGGAGTTGTGGCTCGTACGGCGAGGTTCGGGTGATTGCCCTCTTCAGAGCATTCTGATAGAGTTTTGGTAGTCTGGAACAGCTACAAACTTTATGTTTGTTTCGGGGAGCTCCACTTGGTGTCATAGTGAGTTGCTGTGGCAAGGTTATTCCCACGTGTGGACTATCAGGTGGTGGCCTATAGTCGGAGGGGCGAGTAGACACTCGTGCAGCGAAGATCGGTCGTTGTTCTCACCTAAAGAGTATAGAAATGTTAGACGTCTAATGCAAGTGCTGGAAGTGGAGAAGAAAGGAAAAAGGGAGAAGAATACTAACTCGGAGTCAACTTTGAGTTGATGTAATTATTTATGATATTTGTTTGCTTTTGTTTACACGAGCTCACCCTATCCGTGTGTGTGTGGCGATGATCATGTAACTTGTTACATGGGAGCAGATGTTGATGCAAGTGAGCAGGTTGGTGTATAGACACGGAGCAGGGATAGCATGAGAGTCTTTTAATTATTATGTTTAGGAAGTAAATTTGTAAACTCTCATGAGTCCTTTTAATATCATTTCCGTTTTATAAAATATGAAATAGTGCTTTTATTGCACGTTAGTAAAAGTTTTAAATATTTTCCATATTTTGGGAAATTGTTGAGCAATAATGACGTGGTTTTATTTAAGTTTATTTCTTAATTATTTTAAATAAGTAATTTTCGGCTAAGACGTTACTGACTTATGGTGAGAGATGGAAAAGAGGAATTTTTTTATGTTTCACGGGATGGGTGTTGGTGTTTGATTGACTATAATTTGTTGGTGTTATTGAGTGTTGTTTTAGGAATGTTGTTTGGTTTGTCTAATTATTTGATACTATGGCATTGAAGGGTAAATCTTTGCAGTTGTAACATAGGAAAGAATGGCGGATGATGAAGGATTGACACCAACCAAAGATAGAGGCACATGCTTAAGAAGACTAAGCATGTTTAGAAAGGAAGTTCACTAATCCTTCATCCCTTTCATTTGTGTTTGTTATGTTTGATTCCCAAAGTTAACTTAGTTGAATCAACTTTAGTTGACTTGTTGACCTTTGACTTAGTTTGACTTGTTGACTATAGTTGACTTGACTTAAGCCAACATGCTAATCTATGTTTATTTGCTTTGTAGGTTAATTAGGAGTAAGAAAGCAATGCTAGGTGGCGCATGGTGATTGGGGAGCATAAATGATGTGGAGGAGAGAGTAAAGCAAAGGCATAAAGCATAAAGTAAAAGGCATGAAGCAAGTGTACCTATGTACCTTTGGTCTCCTTTGTTTTTAGCACACTTTGGCCACTTTTTGGAGACATATGAGACACATTCTTTGTCTCCTTTTGTGCTTGAATATGGTGTTTTTCATGTGCTAACCTTGTCTTGTTGTAGCTATCTTGGTATGGTTCAAATCCACTTCCATGACACACAAAAACAGTGTTGGCAGAAAAACGTGACAATTTTAAAACATTAAACTGCACCAGCTCAGGGGTTGCAAAAATAAGTTTTTGGTTTCAAAAGAAAGCTCTTTGAGTCTAGTTTCTAGAAAAAAAAGAACCAACGCATTTGGAGTTCTATGGAGAAATGTATGATCAAATTAGTGAGCAAAGGTCAGATTTGCCACGAATACATGAATCAGCGTTTTCAGGTTTTGTTATGGCAGTTTGGCTACGATTTTTGCACCTCTTTAAGCTCCTAAATGTGGTTGGATAACATGTCTTTGGATGCATAGTCTTTGAGCCTCAAATCTATGAGTTTAAATGCATGATAGCTACATGTTTGTATCTTTGTGTATGTCATGTTGAGTCTTTAAATGTTTCTAACTTTTGCTTGAGTCATATGTCATATGTTAACTTGAAGTTTTCTTATTCTTGTTTTTCCAAATATTTGAATCTTGCTTTCACTTTATGTCTTGCTTGATGTATGCTCCATGAAATTGATTTTGGCCTAAAACTTGAGGAACTAAGTGCCCAAGCCACCTAAAACTCTTTCTCACCATTTTATGAAGCTAGTTGCGAAAAGAAGAAAATTTTTACACCAAAATTTGTCATAAAACCGAGAGCAAACTTGCTCATTGGTGAACTCAAAGTGTGTTTTTGACTAAGTGTTATGCTACTAGTTTTCATGCTTGAGAAATGGGTGATATTGGCAAATTAGTTCCATTCTTTGACTTGGTTATGATCTTTCTTGGTGTATGCATGATTTAGGACTAGGGAATGCATGTTCAAGTATTTTCCATGTCATTCTTATAATGTGCTTTTCTTGTTTTAGTCTTGTTAAAAGTTTGTCTCAAACTTTTCTTCTTTAGAGTTTAACATTTCTTGTTTTTTTGCTTTTCCTACTTGTCTTTAGGTACTCTTGGTTTTGTCATAGTAAGTTTGTCTTCTAGAAATTCTTGAAGACAAAGGATTTTTGAACAAAGTGTTTTCTTCACTCCTTGGAGGAGCTTTGAGTGTAGCCTTGCCTTGTTACTTTGGGAGAGTGATCTAAACACTTGGGTTACATTTTGGGTTGGATTTGGTCTCGATTTTCATGTTGTCTAACCTCTAATCCATTTATTTTGTCTCAGATTTGAGTGTTTTTATTGTAGGAATCATGACAAGTTCATCAAATGCATCTACTCCAAACAAAAATAATACATTGATGAGATTGCTTTGGGATTTGGAGTTGTCTAGAAAGGAGTCTGTTCCTGCAGAGAACAAATAAGATCGATTAGGAACAAGTGTCACCTTACCCATATAGTCCGTTATCTCCTCGGTTGGCCTCTTCCCATTTGGCATATATCGGCTTGGCCCAGGCCCTTAGTCTCGACTGTTGTGGGCTTACTAGATTTCAGGGGTGCTTTGATTTCGTTAAGTATCTTAGGGTGGTCAGTGTAGGCTGATTACCCCTTTGGCGGCTTGTGCCGCCATTGCTCATACGTTGTCCTGGGATGGTTATTTCTTTTAGCGTCTTAGGTTACCGGTTTAGGCCGGTTAGGCTTAGGTCAGCCTAGGCTGGTTACCTGAATAACTTTGTGTGTAGATATGGTGATCGTTTATTATTATTACTTGGTTGAATTGGCTAGGTGTGGTACATAGTCCTTTGAACAATTGAGAAAAGACAAGGAGCAAAGTGACCTAAAAATCCAAGAGCACATTCAAAGGCTTGAAGCTAAAGAGCAAGAAAGAGAAGCTAGGAAAAGAGGGCATTCTAGGTGCAACCCATCACAAGAGAAGCAAGCTCCAAAGATTCCTAAGTTTTATGGTGGAAGTGATCCCAAAATCTTCCTTGATTCGGAAGCTAAAGTTAAGCAAATTTTCAATGAAAATCATGCAAAGGATCAAGCACAAGTTGATCTAGTAGTTTTAGGATTTTCGGAGTATGCCAATACTTGGTGGCATAAAGTTTGTAAGAATTATGACCAAGGGCCACCCGCGGCTTCTTGGATGGACATTAAAACTCTTATGCTCGCTAGATTTGTTCCTCCCTCCTATAGGAAGGAACTTATTTTGAAGCTCCAAAGGCTTCACCAAGGTTCTATGAGTGTGAGTGAGTACTTTAAAGAATTAGAGTCTCAAATGTGTAGGGTTGAAATAAAAGAAACTAACAAAGAGAAAATAAAAAGATTTGTGAGTGGTCTTAGGAGAGACATACAAGACCAAGTAGAGTTGTATGAGTACTCCACTCTTGAAAATGTTTTCACACTTGCCCTTGGGATTAAAATTCAATTGAAAAGAAAAAGAAGGGCAAAGAAGAGTTACTCACCCAACTACTACTTTAGTCACTCATGGAAGGGAAAGGATAAAAAGAAACATGATAAGTTCCCTTCTAACTCTCATCAAGAACCACCAAGTAAAAGTAAGTCACCAAGTGATCAAATTCACCATTCCACTTCTCAAAGATCAAGTTCCATTAAATGTTTTAAATGTTTGGGTTATAATCACATTGCTTTAAATTGCCCAACCAAAAGGACCATGATCTTAAAGAAGAGTAATGATGTTGAAAGTGAACACCCATCTCCCCATTCTCTTTCAAAAGAATCTTCTTCCTCTAGTAAAACTAAAATTTTTGAGAAAGACCCTATGTTATTAAGGCGCATGATAGGTCAAGATCAAAGTGAGATTGAACCAACTCAAAGAGAAAATTTTTTTCAATCTAGATGCAAAACTAACAAATGGGTTTGTCTCTCATTTTTGTAGCCTTATTTGACCTAGTTTCTGGAAACTAGGGTTAGGTTTTTGTAGAGACATCCTTTGGTATCTTTTATTTGCTTAGAGGCCCTTAAACTCTTCTATATCAGGGGTGCTCCTAGACATGTAAAAGGGTTGAACATTTTGAAGTAAAAACACTCTTGTGTCTCAACTATTTGTGAGAGTTTCCTCCCTTGGGAGTGAATACTTTTAAGCCTTATCTTGCATAGCAAGTGGTGGCACACATCCACTCATCTTCAAGGTTGCCATGGCTTCTAGCCTAGCCTTGTAGTGGCGTGCTTCTCACATTTTTACCATTTCTTTCCTATCCATTTTATGTTTTTTTCTTCCTTTAATTGTTCTTGGTTTTCTATGGTTTATGTGCCTTTCATTTCCTTTTTGTTTTGAATCAATCCATCATCTTCTTCTCTTAAGCTTTGTGAAAGGAACATTCACATATAGATAGCATGTTATCTTAATGTCCAGTGGGGATTTCACTTAGCTTTCTTAATCAACTCACACCATATTCAATAATCTTAAAAAGGAACAAGATAATACTTCATCAGTGGGTAATTTACAATCTGATGACAAGGTATTGACATTGTAGTTTTAGGATTTGGTTGTTATCATTATTTGTGTTTGAAGTTTAATTAAGTTATAATTTATGTCTTTTGATTGATTGTTAGTCTCGGTTGCGTACCTTTTGTTACACGAAGTACATTGTTGAAATGAACGGATTGCTTTTGGATAGCCATTGTGCAAGGATACAGGATACACCATTCCAATGGTGTTTGCACATAGTAAAACCGTTACAAATATGTAATCCCCTTCTGTTGGAGATGTTGAAGCTATGGTTACCTTCTCAGGAATCTTTCCATGTCATGCAATGGTGTATTCCATTTACTTGTGGTGATATTTCCATGTGCTTAGGATTGGGTGGTGTTGGGGTAGATGTGGAATTTGATAAAAATATTTGTGGTGTTGTTGGTTTAGTTATGAAAGATAAATTATTAACAGTTGAAAATGTTATTGATGTGATTAAGAGTTTGGTACAAGCTGAGTTTGTTGATGTTGATAATGTTTGTCGTTTGTATATTTTAGTTTGTTTTGCGGGCTTTTACTTTCCTAGGAATTCAAGAAAATCTTATTTCTACAATATTTAAAATGATGAAATTGACAATGTTGTTTTTTGTAGTTATGGGCTGGAGAACGACTTCGATTATCTGCGTTAGATGCAGAGTTAATTTTTCCAAGAATTTTGGGCTGGACGGACGTTCAATTAAAGAGAAGACGCGTTGAGAAGTTATTTCAAGAGAGCCATGTATAAGTTGCTACCATTTTTGCTTTATGAAAATGTTAATTATATTTTAACACTAATTTGTTATGTCTTTTTTTCATTTATATATTTTTGGAATGGAGGTTGAGAGAAGAAGACCATGAGAATAGAATTATTTGACAAGCCTTGCAACTTGGAGACGAACGACAATCCAAAAAAGCGCATGTAGATATAAAGTTTGCGTCAACGTAAGATTTGTTAAAGAAGTTGCAAAATCATGGAAGACGGCTACGGAAGATGAAGAAGCACATGACGAAATTGCGTGAGGAAATATTGTCTAGATGTCATGTAGGGGATGAAGAAGATGGAGAAAATGTTGACAACAAGGGTGGGTGATGAAGGATTATGTTGTTTTCTTTTAAGATTATTGAATATGGTGTGAGTTGATTAAGAAAGCTAAGTGAACTCCCCATTGGACATTAAGATAGCAAACTATCTAGATGTGAGGGTTCCTTTCACAAAGCTCAAGAGAAGAAGATGATGGATTGATTCAAAACAAAAAGGAAATGGAAAGCACACAAACCATAGAAAACCAAGAACAATTAAAGGAAGTAGAAAACATAAAATGGATAGGAAAGAAATGGTAAAAATGTGAGAAGCACGCCACTACAAGGCTAGGCTAGAAGCCATGGCAACCTTGAAGATGAGTGGATGTGTGCCGCCACTTGCTATGCAAGATAAGGCTTAAAAGTATTCACTCCCAAGGGAGGAAACTCTCACAAATGGTTGAGACACAAGAGTGTTTTTACTTCAAAATCTTCAACCCTTTTACATGTCTAGGAGCACCCCTTATATAGAAGAGTTTAGGGGCCTCTAAGCAAATAAAAGATACCTAAGGATGTCTCTACAAAAACCTAACCCTAGCTTCAAGAAACTAAGTCAAATAAGGTTACAAAAATGAGAGACAAAAGAGCTAATAACTATGGTGTGTGCAAGGCTAATTTCGTTCTAGCACAAAAGGAGACAAAGAATGTGTCTCATATGTCTCCAAAAAGTGACCAAAGTGTGTTAAAATCAAAGGAGACCAAAGGTACATAGGTACACTTGCTTCATGCCTTTTACTTTATGCTTTATGTCTTTGCTTTACTCTCTCCTCCACATCATTTATGCTCCCTAATCACCATGCGCCACCTAGCATTGCTTTTTTACTCCTAATTAACCTACAAAGCAAATAAACATAGATTAGCATGTTGGCTTAAGTCAAGTCAACTATAGTCAACAAGTCAAACCTAGTCAAAGGTCAACAAGTCAACTAAAGTTGATTCAACTAAGTCAACTTTGGGAATCAAAAATAACAGACACAAATGAAAGGGATGAAGGATTAGTCAACTTCCTTTCTAAACATGCTTAGTCTTCTTAAGCATGTGCCTCCATCCTTAGTTGGGGTCAAGCCTTCATCAGTGGGGAAGTTGTACACGAAGAAGGCGATTTTGAGGTCGAGGTTAAAGTTCATCACCATGAGGATGAAATTCGTGACCATGTTCATAAAGGTTTTGACTTAAACTCTGAATCCGATGTTGGCCAATTTGGGGAGGTTTCGGCACTTCAAGTCATTGTTCCATATGATCCACAACAGCCATCAATTGATGCATTAGGGGTTGACTTGATGAAGTTGTATAACATTGTCACTTTTTATAGTACACCTTACAGGTATTACTAATTATTTGTTTATGAATGTTATGAAAATGATTAAACAAACAATCATATTTGTAACTGACAGACTTAAATTGTAGGGTGGTGACCAATATAAATGGTCAAATTTTTGGTACCTCTGAATGTTGGGGTTTTGGTCCTGCAAATAAGGTTGACAATTTGGTAAGAACTGTTTTTTCATGTATTTAATGTTTATATTATTTGGTTGCCTGATTTGTGAATCCTTTTGTGTAGGTTGTTTTGTTCGGTGGAAGCACAATGATGTACTTTGAACGACGTAAATATCGTCATGTTAAGAGAATAACTTTCAATCTATTATATGTGTATAAAGAATGTTTGATTATGAATGACTTAGCTTTATTTTACTTAGAAATAACTAATGTCAGTTATGATTGTAGACTCATGTTCTGCACGACTCACGTAAGATGAAGGTTAAGAGACGGCAATGGACATTGAAAGACTATCAGGCTTACTTTCGTACAAGATTGATTTCTGTAGAGGATATTCTGGATGTTGATTTTGTGAGATTTCTAGTTATATATATAATTTTTGTTGCATATTTAATACTTTCAAAGTTTACGAATATATTTATTATGTTATACAGTTGTTTGCCCCAATGGTGCATGAAGGTCATTAGTGGTGCTATGTTGTAAATTGTCAACAGAAGAAGCTGTTTGTGTTGGACTCAATTGGGCACTCAAATAAAAATTGCAAAAGAATAGACAATGCTATTTTAAGCACTACAATATTCCAATATACGTTTTTTATAGGTTGTCATAAATCTTTATTTCATTGATTTCATGATTGCTGTTTTATTCAGGGTAGGCTTATAATTTGGGATTGTTTTTTGGTATGCAGTTGAAATGTAAAGATGATGAACATCCAAAATTTGAAGCACAATGGGACATAACTCATATTCAACCAAACTTGTATGTGTTTTCATTTATAGTATCCAAATTACTTGTAGTTCCATGGTTTCTCTAAATTTGTGTTGTGGAATGTATTTATTTTGCCTTGATGTAGGTATGACTGTGGCATTATTGTTCTTCAAATGATGAAGTTGTGGGATGGTGAAAAGAAATTTGATGGCAATAGCATGCCCAACTACACCAATATAAGTTAGAGGAAGTTTAAGTAGTTAGTTTTTACATAGTGTATTAGAATGTGATTTAATGAGTGAGAATTTTGATATTTGTTATGCAGGAACAACTACGTTAGGCAACAATACATATGAAATTGGATTCTAGATATAGACAACATTCAGAGGGAATATGTGCTGCAGTACTACGATTTGTTAGTTAGACGTTAGGTCATGGTGAACATTTGTCATCTAAATACTTACTGTAATGCACTATGAACTACAAGATTGAATCTAAATTTTTGTGTTCTACTAAAGTATATAAGTGTACAAAATCGTTAGGTAGATGCCCAGTAATTATGTAATGGGTCCCCACTTTAATCTCACTGGTGCTATTGTATCTTTGATTAGAACATACTTCAGACTCTGTATTTATGTTTTATTTACTGGAATGTTACTCAGAATTATATGTTGAGTGTAGCACGCCTTTTGTGTTTCTAGAACTGTTATGGCCATTTCCATTTCATTGGGTTCAATTTTTCATTCTATAATTAGGAATTTCGAGCATTTAGGAACTTATATTTAAGGTCATTTACAGAAAGGTCAGGTGATGATGTTCTGGTGGTGAAGATGTAGCTACTATTTTGAATATGGATATATTTGACCAAAATGTTTGGATGCACTCATCACATAATACGACAACACTCCCCACCTTTGGGTGCAGTATTTATTTATATTAATTTGAAAATGCTTCCAACCAAGGAGGATAAAGAAATTTTAAGGATTTCAGAACTTTTATTGAATTTAATTTACAAGAATGTGATATGCTGATGTTGTGCAGATGATTAGTGTGTGTTCCATTTTTGATGTCAGAATCTGTAGACCAAAATATTTGATTGCACTCCCCACAAAATCTGAGAGCACTCCCCACCTCTGGGTGCAGTATTTATTTTTAGTATTTGAAAATGCTTCCAACCGAGGATGAAGAAGGAATTTTGAGCACTTTGTAACTTTTATTTAATTTGATGTACATTACTAAGAGATCATGATGTTGTGCAGGTTATAGTGTGTGTTCCATTTTTTATTTTGCCTTTGTAGACCAAAATATTTGGTTGCACTTCCCACATAAATGGAGGGCAATCCCCACCTCTGGGTGCAGTACCTTTTTTTTTTAAATGCTTCCAAGCAAGCGTGTAGAAGGAATTTTGAGGACTCTGTAACTTTTATTTAATTTGGTGTACATGACTCCATGTGCAGATTATGGTGTGTGTTTCATTCTTCATTTGAAAGTGTGAAAACCAAAATATTTCGTATCACTCCCCACATAATTTAAAAGCACTCCCCACCATAGGGCGTAGTAATTTTTTTTAGAATGCTTCCAAACAATGGTGATAAAGGAATTTTAAGGATTTGAGAACCATTATTTACTTTTATTTACGTCAATGTGAGGTGCTGATGTTGGGCACGTTATGATGTGTGTTCCATTTTTTATTTGTAAATCTGAAGACAAAAATATTTACCAATACTCTCCATATAATTTGGGAGCACTCCCCACCTCTAGACACAATATTTAATTTTTATTTATTTAAAAATGCCTCCAAGCAATGGCGATAAAGGAATTTTGAGGATTTGAGAACTCTTATTTAATTCTATTTACGTGAAAGTGAGGTGATGATGTTGTGCACATTATGGTGGGTGTTTCATTTTTTATTTGAAAATCTGATGACCAACATATTTGCCAACATTCCCCACATAAATTGAGAGCACTCCCCACCTCTGGGCGCAATAGTTTGTTTTTTGTATTTGAAAATGCCTCCAAGCAAGGAGGATAAAGGAATTTTGATTACTTTGTAACTGTAATTTAATTTTATTTACATGAATGTGAGGTGATGTTGTTGGGCACATTATGGTGTGTGTTCCAATTTTGATTTGGAAATCAGTACACCAAAATATTTGGTTACACTCCCAAAATAATTTGAGAGCACTCCCCACCTCTTGGCGCAGTTTATATTTTTAGCATTTGGAAATGGTTTTTAGCAAGGAATATGAAGGAATTTTGAGCAGTTGAAAACTTATAATTTTATTTACATGCTTGTGAGGTCATTATGTTGTGCACATTACTGTGTGTGTTCAATTTTTTATAACCTTATTATGTTAACCGAACTTAGAAGCAAAAACATTGTGTATTATATCAAAATGTCCTTATATAACATAACACACTGACCTGTGCTCCTCGTGCTTCTGGTTAACCATACAAAGGTTAAAATAAAAAGTACTTAAGAACATCAAAACAACAAGCTAAAGACATCCTAAATAAAATAACCCCATTTTTGACATTTATGTTTCCATATTTTGGGTAGGTTCAGTGTTGGAGGAGGTCTCCCGAATGTCAGCATGAACAGACTGAGTGGACGGATCCAAATTCTTTTTAATATGTCCTGAACTTTGGGATCAAGTGATGGATGGGGCTCAATGATAGGCTTCATTGTGGCTTGGACTAGTTCATCCGTCGGTTCACAAATGTCCGCTTTAAAGATCTAATTTTCAATAAAGGGTATTTCCATATGAATGAACAAAGTAGTGAACAAACGTTAGCATTTAGTAGAAGTAAGGTGACGTAATTTCAAATTGTGGTCAGTACCTTCACAATGTTGCGGACATTGATGTTGAGGTAGCAAATTTTATGTCGATGGTTGAAAGTCGCAACTTGCTATGAACAAGGAAAGAACATTACTATCACAATGATTTACCGTATAATGTTTTGATGTTAAATATGGCATTCTAAAATGTGTGTAAGGGAAATTTTACTTACGGTGTTCAAAAGTAAAACTGCTCCAACATTAAAATCTCTTCCATATTCTGGATGAAGAAGTACTTGTCGGTGCACACTTGCCCAAACGGTGCCAGTAGGATCCTGTTCTTGTAAATGCAAGAATTAGTTAAAGAATTTGGTTCCAATACATATGATCTTTGTTAAAGAATGATACTTTCACACATATTTGCATATCGCCTAGCCCATTTAGGTTGCACGGTTTCACAATGCATGCTACGAAAGGAAGGATACCAGTTCTGTTACAAGTTCCTAAGTGTGTAGTATTGTTAATGTCTCTGTCCTTAACCAGCCATGCCAATGACAACTACAATTATTGTTTCGGCTATATTCATAATAACAACAAACTAATTTTTATTAAACCATGTGTACCATGGAACTTTATGAATTTCTCTGCCCATAACCATGCATTTGATTTAAAATCCCGTTCATAAGTTGCAACAACAATAGCTCGTGTAAATTCTTGTGTGCTTTGTGCGTGTTTTATACCATGGTCAATGATGGCTGCCTGGACATTTCCTGCAAGTCCTGGAATAAGTGTAGTTGATGAATTACATTTTTTAAGGAAAGATTCCAAATCTTGTTCTTCTACATCAATCCCCTTCCACGGTTCCATTGGCACTGAACAATAGGCAATATTAACAAGGTTTAATGAACAAGTATGCGAGGCAAATGATGTTTGGAGCTCAACACTCTTCCTCATTAAAGATCGTCAACTTCCATTCCAAGTAAGTGGAGATTTTTACTTTAAAAAAAACAAAATATTTTTGCGACCAAAAAATATTTTCATCTCCATATTAAATGATGCAGGTTGTTTGCATTGGCTTGGTATGTTTAAACATTACAGTCACAATTATTGTGTCTGTTACCTAGGGTTTTAATCAATGTTGAATGTGATATTTGGCCATCAAGTCTTTGTCTTTGAGTGAAATATTGAATATCTTATCTAATGACATTTACAACCATCTTTTTTACCATATAAAAATTGTAATAGAATTCTTTCTGTCACTTGATGATATTTGCTTGGGCGAAGAAACTGCTGTGGAAGCATCACATGAAGTCAATGAAGAACTCAATGGTGACAATGCACATAACCTCAACGACGATGACATTGTTCCAAAAGTCCATATGTGTTTTGAGATGTTGGAGGCTGTGAAAGTTTTTTACAGAAATTATGCTATCAACATTGGCTTTGGTGTTAGGATCAGAAGTTCTCTACGCGGAGCAGACAATGAAATCAACTACATAAAGTTAGTATGTTCTCGTGAAGGAAATTATGTGTCAGTCATTCCCCCAGAATTGAAGACCGTGCCAAGCGAAAAAAAGCAATGCAAAGCAAGTATAACTGTTGGGAAGAAGGAAGGGAAATGGTACATAAGAAGTGTTGTCACTGAACATAGTCATGACACTAGTCCAAAGAAGTTAAGGCTAATACGTGGCAACTGTAAAGTAAATATGCATGCCAGGCAAACATCTGACATTAACGACGAAGCCAGTGTTAGGATCAACAAAAGTTTTCAATCGCTAGTTTGTGAAGCCGGTGGATATGATAACATAAGTTTCATTGAGCGGGATGTTCGCAACTACATTGGTAAACAAAGAAGGTCATTGTGCAAGGATGGGGATGGACAAGCGTTGCTTCGACACTTCCCACAAATGAGAGAATTGAACAGCGACTTTTTTTTCGATATAGACATGGACAAAAACAACAGAATATGCAATGTTTTTTGGGCCGATGCAAGAAGTTGAGCAGCATGTCAAGATTTTGGTGATGTGGTGTCATTTGACACGACCTACTTAACCAACAAATACGACATGCCATTTGCGCCTTTTGTGGGAGTAAATCACCATGGGCAGTCTATTTTGTTAGGTTGCGTTCTTGTATCTACTGAGGACACAATTACGTTTGTCTGGCTTTTTCAGTGTTGGCGTCGATGCGTGTCCAACGTCGAACTTGATGATATCGTTACTGAAAGGAAATGATGAACGCAATTCAAATAGTTTTTCGTAGCATAAAACATAGGTGGTGCTTGTGGCACATCATGAAAAAGGTGCCTAAGAAATTGCAAGGATACACAAACTACAAACCTATGAAGACTGAATTAAAGAAACTTGTGTACGACTCCATTTGTGTTATTGACTTTGAGTTAGGATGGCTGGACTTTATTAACAAGTATGACTTGAATGCAAATGAATGGTTGTCTACATTGTATGATGAAAGGCATCGTTGGGTTTCCTACTATTTGAAATGTCATTTCTGGGCTGGAATGTCAACTACACAAAGGAGTGAAGGCATTAATGCATTTTTTGATGGATTCATCAATTCTAGCACAACCTTGCAACAATTTGTGGTGCAGTATGACAATGCATTAAGGTAAATGACATAAAAGAAGTTTGAAGCTGACTTTGCGTATGCCAATACAACTGTTGAATGTGGTGAGGTTCAAAATGAATTCAGAGGTAAGATGAATTGCTTCGTTAAGAGTGTATCCAAAGATGAAACTGTTTGGAAGTATACGATCAAGGAAGAGTGGATATGGAATGGGAAAAAAAACACAGAATGCACGATTTGAAACTCGACTCGGTGACAACAAATATTGAATGCAGTTGCTTGTTGTTTGAGTTTCGAGGCATATTGTGTTGTCATAGTTTCTTGATCTTGGACAAGAAGATATTGAATGTGTTCCAGAGAAGTATGTTCTACGGCGTTGGTCTAAAAATGTGCGAACAAGACATAGCCTCATAAATGTGGGTTACAATAGAAGGTGTGACGACCCACGAATGCAAAGGTACCAATTATTATGCTAGACTTTTTATGATATAGTTGAGGTTGCTTGTGACTCAGAGAATGCAAGAAATAAGTTGTGTGATGAACTGCACCTTATAGCAAAATCATTAGGGGTACCAACCAAACCAATCCAATGTGTAATTCCCAACGGTGGTGGATGCCAAAGCAATAATGATGTTATTCCATCTACAACCAACATCAGAACGGTTCTAAGCCCAATTCAGGTTAAGAGGAAGGGAAGACCACGTTCAAACAGAATCAAGTCAATTATTGAGAAAATATGTAAGAGAAAGAGAACAAACGCGTTTAAAAACAAAGCTTGTAGAACTTTATTGGTTAGTACATTTAATTTTAATAAAATGTTAATAAATTATGAAATCATTAACCACTACTGGAACTAACTGTTTGTTGTATTTTTAACAGGACACATGAAATTTTGATGCACCATCAGACCATCAACATGTGCCCTTTGAATGCCAATCGTTACTCAACCCACACATTCCTAATAATGGATTTATGTCTTTGTTGACATCTGTGTAGTCTGATTTTGGAAATACTCAAATGTCTACAACAACCCATAATTGAAAAAAATTATAGGTACGAACACAAAGTCAAGTACAAATGGAATGTGGTGGTAAAGTGATTTTTTGTCATGAAAGTTATATCTCTGTTTTGTTAAACATTTACAGCTGGTTTTGGAAATGCACATGAGATAGCTTAACTTTATTATCAGATAGCTTTTGGGCCACATGAAATAAACAAACATAATGTAACTCATGTCGTCTTGTTTGTCAATTACATGTGTGTAAATGCTTGGTGGTTTCATATTGTAATGGTTATTCCATTTAATAAAATATTATGTCCTTTGAACGTTTCCTCTATTAAATATTCCAATTAATGAATAATTAAATTTCTTAATTCCATTTCATTATTCATTAAATGAATTAATATTAGTGATTATGCCCATTACGTTAACGGGTACCAATCATGTGTCCATAATAACGTTGGTGGCACACACTAAAAGTTAACGTTTCAGACTCCATGTGGGGGAACCCAATGTTCAACTTCCACCATTTCATATTAAATATGTATTGACCCTTCAAACCTACTATTGCGACACCCACCAATTTGTCTTGTCTGTCCAGCTTTCCTCAACCACCATTATTTAATGCCTTTAATGTAACGTTGTTTGACATCCACTCTCATCTCTCAAAAACCCTAACAAATCACAAAAACATCACGACCAACCTAGTAATATTGCAGCGACCGGTTGCAGCAGTGAAGGCCAAATTCATGTTCGTGATGCATCTCCTATTGGGACCAAGGTGTTGTGGACCTTTACCACAACTAACATACATCAGCAGATTCTTCGTACCCTTTTAATTATCACTGTCTTTACAATGATTTACATTATTTAACATATTATGTTTCTGACTTTCCATGTAGTCGTTTGCTTATGTGGATCGACATTTTGCTGCGGCATTTGAAAAGGAACTCACCCACGAATGGACTTTGCTTGATAGCTTTGAAAATCGATTTGTAGTATCCTATAACATGGATACAATAATCCAAAATTAACGAATGGGTGGAAAGACCTGGAAAAGACATACACAACACATATATGGGACTCATACATCCAATTTCGTTATGTGGGCAACTGTAATTTCCAAATAACGATTTTTATTGGCGAATGCACACCAGAAAATATGGAGGCATTCTTAGAGAGAGCATCCACGGACCCTGGAATAACACTGTTTGCGATGATGTTGACTAAATCTCAAGCAAAAGCAAGTCACCTGGTAATTACTCTTTTTCTGATGTGAATTCTCTTAAATACGATTAATACCTATGGATTCCACATATTTTTGGTGACGTTATTGTTGGTTATCTTAACAGAACTTGAATGTTGTTTTTGACGTCATCAAGAGCCTTGAAATGAATGTCATATATTTGGTTGCACGGAGAAGTGGAGTGGAATGCAAACTTCTTGTGTCGCGAACGAAGAAATCAACCAAGTTTGGACAAGGCTGGAGGCAGTTTTATGTTGAAAATAGTTTAAAGGAAGGAGACAGATTGGTGTTTGAGGTAGACCATCTTCAAAAACAACCTATAGTTAAGGTTTACATTAATCGGTGTTACTGTGACATTGCAAAGTCAATAGATTTAGTCTGATGTTATGACATCCACAAAGATGTTTTTACAAGTGTTTTGTATGTTTATGTTCTCATTACAAAAATTTAAATAAATTGTGGCATTTTGTTAGTTTTTGGTAACTTGGGAGTCATTTTTTTAATTAAGATGTGTTTGATGTTTCAATGTGGAAATACTAGTGAATTATTTGATACTTTGATACAAACAAATTATTCATATAAGCAATACATTAGGTGCAACCTTATTTGGATGTGGGCAATCATGATTTAACAGCAAAACAAGAGTAACATCAATCCCAGAATTTCAGTTCCAACTATGGAGTCAAGTATAACTTCATGTGGAGTGGTGATGAATATTTTGGTTTTCGTTTCCCAGTCTTGTGTTTTGAATCCATCAACATTGTGAACATATTACAATTTTATTTGTTAGGCAGAAACACGCACTTTAAACTCACAATTACGTTAAAAATTGGGGACTAAAACTACCCCAAGTGGAGAGTTCTGTTACATATTTTGGTTGACACAACCAGTATTTTTAACCAATTCTAATTTCAAGGTTCGTATAACCAATTCTAATCTCAAAGTTTAGAATCACGACAATGTAAACATATTACAATTTTATTTCCTACGAAAAAACATGTTCTTTAAACCAACAATTACGTTATAAAGTGGGGAGTGGAACTAAAACGAGTCGGGAGTGTTGTTACATATTTTGGTTCACACAACCAGTTTTTATAACCAATTGAAATTTCAAACTTTTTATAACCAAATGAAATTTCAAAGTTTTTATTGATGACAATGTCAACATATTACAATTTTATTTGCTTGGCAAAAACATCCTCTTTAAACTCACAATTAGGTTAAAAAGTGGGGAGTGGAACTAAAACAAGTGGGGAGTTCTGTTGCATATTTTGGTTGACACTATCAGTTTTACAGATTGTGTTACGGACCCAGTGAGTGTATGATGCTAAGAATATATTTCCATGATAACATAATTCGCACATCGTCTTCCATCCCTACCACATTCCTTAATGGGTACACAAGGTTGGCCACGGAATTCTGACCAAAAAAATGAATTCAAAAATGGGTGAAAACTAGGGACTAGAAAACAATTAAGTGGGGAGTTATGTTCAACATTCTGGTTCACAGACCCAAAAGGCTTAAGCAATTTTTGAATATATGCCAACCACATCGTCTTCCTTGACCATCACATTCCATAATGGGAACACATGGATTTCTGACAAAAAAAATTAAATTCAAAAATGGGTGAATATTGGGGACTAGAAAACAATTATGTTGGGAGTTATGTTTAACATTCTGGTTCAAAGACCCAAAAGGCTTAAGCAATTTTTGAATATATGCCAACCACATCGTCTTAAGTCACCAACACATTCCATAATGGGAACACATGGAATTCTGTAAAATGAAAAATTTCATAAATGGGTCAAAATTGGGGACTAGAAAACAATTTAGGGGGGACTTATGTTCAACATTCTGGTTCACAGCCCCAACCTGATTAAGCAATGACAAATACATGCCAACCACAAACTGATCAAAGTCACGTTCAAAAGGTGGATAATTCCTTCCATCCAAAAAATAATTCCCCAGTAGGTTATGTGGACGGATAACATATGCAAATGCTATAATATGGAAGAGGGGAATGAATGGAAATTAAGTGGGGACTTCTGCTACATATTTTGGTTCTCACACCCACTACGAACACAAATATAACTGCTGAGCAAACCAAAAACAAACAACTGGATACCTGCAACATACATTTTCACAACCAAAACAGATAACCGAATCATGCACACAATTTCTCTTGTAAAATCAATCCATATGTTGCTCCTCAAATAATTTAATGGGGACAAAAGAGGACATATCAGGGGACTTCATTACCAAATTTCTATCATTAATTTAATAAATACAATGCTACATACACAAATGGTTTGCCAAAATAACAGCGACCATACCATCAATTTCATCCATAATTTCCATCCATACATACCATCCATAAACTACATTAATAAATAACTAAACAAAAAATAACAATGACTTCCTACATGTACTTATCAATTCACAAGACCATCAACCCATTTTTAGTGATTTGAACTTCTTATTTCCATAAACAGAAAATGGTGTTTTATGGCAACACTCTTGAACCGCCTGCGAGGTTGGGCCTTCATACGGTCGTACATATTGCTATGTTGTGCATCATCATCTTTTTCAACACCCATTACATCATCAGGTGGCTCAATGCTTTGCTCATTCACCATATCGTCATCATCGAAAACATCATCACCTACTTCATCTGGGACCTCATCCTTTGGGCGTTCACCCTTCCATTTTGCAACCAAGTCATCCAATACAGACATAGATTGTTCCAAATCAACTATCTCTACTTCATGATGTTGTAGCAAACGCTCAACCTCTTCCTTATCCTTCACATCTTGGGTTTTGTATGCAGTGCCAAATTGTTCAAATGCTTCTCTTACAATAGCATGATCAAGTTCTTCCTTTGACGCCGCCACATCAACAATAGCCTATAGAAAAAAACACATGTGTCTCATCCAAAAAACTTACAAACTTGAAACATAAATAATATTGTTAAGCACGTCCACACCATGTCGTAATCAAACGCAGTCTTCATGACCTTGTCACCCACACTCACATTCATCCAATACAACAATCGCGGGAACAAGTTCATCTTACACTTGAACGTTGAGTGGCAAACAATCAAATGATCAAATGACCATAACTGCAAAAATAAATAAAAGCTAAAATCAATTTATGCAAAATGAAAACCATCAGTAAACAACATTAAAAAACATAAATCATTTTACCTCAAGCAAATACGCACATCCAACCACGTAGAACTCAAACTGATTTGGTTCATTCTGCAATGCCAACGAAGCACTACACAAGCTACACACCAAATACTCGTACACTAATGTACCCCAATTATATTTTCCAATATTTTCCATGTCATCAACAATTTTAAAAATAATGGGAAAAATACTACCCTTTTTATTTGGAAGCAAGAACTCTGATATTCCTAACACAACATATATCTTGCAAAATAATTCAACATCACCAACATCATCATCAAATTTCATCAAAAAATCAGATATCAACTTAACATCAACTCTTTGACGCCCAAAAGTATTCCATGTCTCACTCTCCACAACTTCCTCATTTAAATCAATTTTTTCTCCTACCACCCTCAATCCTAACCCTAAACAAACGTCTAATAAATAAATTCCACCACTTCACCACCAATATCAAAACCACCCTTTCTTTCAACCCATTTAATACATAATTGAGATAAAACATTTCTACTTATCTTCAATGATTCCTTTAACATGGGAAACCACCAAAATGGGGTGCTTGTAATATACTCCTTTTGTGGCACACTTAACTTTTCATTCAAAGCACCAATGCACTTCGCTTTACAACAATGACAGAAATACATCTCTGTAAAAAATCATAATTTTACGAATTTCAGAAAAATTATATACATTAAATCAACAATTATTTCAACACCTCAATCAATAATTTCAACACCAAAACTGTCTTGTTTTACACACTAATAAAAACAAAATCAGCAATACCCCGAAATGGAAAATTAAGTTTAATGAACCAAACGTTGAATATATAATTACCTGATTGTGCAACCCTAGAGATAACTCAGACCGCATACAAATTGGACAATTTCTGCTAAAAAAGGGGTTATAAAAAAATCAACGATTAACAAACATAATCTTTCAAATAGAATAAGGGGGTACTTACAAAATAAAGGTTCCTACCCACCGTCGTCGTTGTGGTGTGCCGGAGGTGTTGGATTTTTGAAAGCCCTAGTGGTCGTCTTCTTTGATTAACTATGCAAAATCTTCCAAACACACCTTACACTTCAAACACGAAAATGGTGGAAACGTCGCCGTGGATGACTTCTAGTCACACCTCTGTTCTCCGGCAACCACAAACGTCTTCTTCTATGGCTTTTGATCTCTCTCTTTCTCTGTTTCTCTAAGAACTAGAGTTTACCCTGCCTTTTGCTCTCTCTCACTCTCTGTTGGTCTGCCTTTCTCTCTCTCTGTCGCACCAACAACTCCACTTTCTCCTCCTTTCTCTCTCTATGTCGCACCAACAATTTCATTTTGCCAAAAACAACTTTCAGGGTAACTTCCATGCACGTGAATATCACTTTGGTTTCATTTAAAATAATTACTTTAAAAATAAAAAAAAGGCTGCCACATAAGCCATGTCAAAATTGAGTTCAAAAATTATGTTGGAATATCATTTTCGTAACTTATTTATCAATCTAGCTTTGGTCCTTGTCTCAATCACACTTTTTCCTATGTCTTCTTTGTCTTGATCGCGCTTCTCTTGATATCTTCTTTGTCTTGGTCATATATTTCTCTTAGTAACACTTTCTTTAAATTCTCCTCCTTAGATCTTTTGTGTCTCGATATACGTATACTGATTTGCCTTATCTCATCATCTCACTCCCTTCAACCTTCTTGTATTAATTTTCTTTTCTGTTTTTTCGATTTAATTCAATTGCCGATACCTCAACTTATGTGTAAGGAGATTTAGAGAATAATAACATGGAATGCTACTTGGGAGATGAATTAAAAAATCAATTTTTGTAACAATTTGTGATTGATTAAGTAGCAAGTGGGATTTGTTGGGAGATGAATTAAAAAATGAATTTTTCTATCAATTTGTGATTGATGAAGCAAGTAGCAAGTGGCATAGAGAAATGGGAAGATGAAACGAGAATAGTTGTATCACTATTTTCTACCCACTATTTAAAAGTAATCAATATAGTAAGAAGGATATATATGTTGTGCCTTCCTATTAAATCGAGAATTGAAATTAAAAGTTTCTCTATTATTTATTGGTAGCATTTAAATAATGGCAGTGGATGCACGTTACTTCCATTCGGTGCTTTTCTCTGCCTCAACCCAGCATCAATGAAGAAACAACTAAATTATACTCTTTTCAACCGTTTATTTTTTCCCTATACGTCGATGTTTTCGGATTACATCTAAACAATTGCAAAAAAGGTTTTTGGCATATCATTGACAAAATTTGCTATAATTGACGATAGCGAGTCTCGTGAATAAATTGCTACAATTCATTGATAAAACTCAGATCTTAAAACTTAGAAAGGGTTTATTTTTACGACTTTAAACATTTTTTTAATTCAATTAAGTATCATATTGAAAATTCGCAGAATAAATTTATTTAAGTCTTGTTTAGGACCACTGATTTTCACAAATAACTGAAGCCCCTATTTCTGCTATATATCCATATTAGTCAACTGTAATGATAAACTAATTCCTAAGTTATTGTAAAACTACTAATTAAGTAGTTAGCTTATTAAATTAAAGAAATACTTAGTAAAATTAGTGTTCGAAAAAAAAAGAAGATAAAATGCTAATTAACATAAGATGACATATTTGTTTGAATTTTACAGAAATAATATTTTTATCTTGTAATAATTTTTTGACCACATAAATAATTTTGTTAAAGTTAAATATATTTTTAATCTCTAAATTTTAACACAAAAATAGAAATTTTCATGTCCCAAATTTTGATATTATTTGGTCTTCGAACTTTAAAAGTGTAACGTGTTCTTCTTATATATTAAATTTGAGTTATTTGTACTATTTGACAAATTTCAATTCAAATATCATTCTGACATCATGTTTAACATGTAATAACTGTTGAAATAAGAAAACTATATTCATTGAATTTTAAAATTTAAAATATATCAAAGTATGAGAAACAAATTTCAATTTTGTGTCCAAGTTTAGAAACTACAATACACATCATATACAATGTTCCTGCAAAAACAATAATAGAATATTAGGAGACACAAGTCATATCTTACCCAATCCTCGAATCTCTCGGATGGATACTCTTCGGTCTTGATGGGTACATCTTCGTATTTTGTTGACGAATGAGACATTTTGGGAGTTACTTATAGAAAAGACTTCAGCGATGAAGTCAGCGAGAGCTCCCAAAAGTCAAATCTTAGTTTTTGTATTAATGAATTGTGTACCTTTAATTCTTGAGATTCACCTGTATTTATAAAATATTAATCACAGATTATCTGGCTCACGGACTGAGCCTTCATTATGCTCGTTGGGTCTTTTTTGGGCTCGTGTGGCCTTTATCAGGGCCCAGGTATCATTCATGTGACTTTAGCTGTTATTTCTCAAGTTTGGGATAGAGGACCTTTACTGGAATGTAACTTTAGCTGTCATGTATGCATTATTTTTCTATGTAGTTGATTAGTGGTTCGTCGCGGACAAAATTATAAGTTCTCACTACAAAAAAATGTTTCATTAGTAACCAATTTTAGTAACCAAAAGTTGTTAGTCACTATAGTAATCAATTTATATACAAATTTATAAAATTAAAAATTATTGGTTACTAACATAGTCACTATTATAAATAAAAAATTATAATTGGTCACTCAATTGGTAACTACTTAATTAGAGACCAATTTAGTAACTAAGTCATTTTGGTAGCCAAAATCTAGGTAGCTATTTTTTAGTATCCAATTTCCTTTGGTAGGCAAAACCATGGTAGCTAATTTTAAAAACCAATTTAGTGACCTATTATAATTTTTTATTCATAATAGTAACTGTATTAGTAACCAATAATTTTTTACTTTGTAAATTGGTATCTAAATTAATCAATATAGTGACTAACAATTTTTGATCACTAAAATTGGTTACTAATAAAACATTTTTTTTGTAGTATCTGTCTGTACAATATTACATAGCGGCTAAAGCCGGCTAACCGCCTTGTAGTACATACAATATTAAAATTGAGAATGATAATATAGAGATAAATGACAAGTTAAAATAAACATTTTATATACTATAATTAAATGAGATAAATTTATTCTTTAAAACCTATATTCGTAGCAAACATTGTCAAACTCAAGAAACCCTCATAATTAGCAATGGACAAGAGGGAAAGAGCCATGATGCAGTCATCACAAACAACATGAAGTGATGCATTCGGGTATTTTATCAAGGACGCACCAACATAGCAGTTTACTTCTTCTTTTAATCACAATTTTTTAAACCAGTGCTTCAAAAATTATGAATATAACATCATTATCTGACTGCTTCAACACAGCATGATCCATGAAACACTTTATATTTTTGTTATGCAAAACCTAAATTATCTCCACTTGCTTCCGTCTATGTGATATGCATTGACTTTAGTACCCGTTTCTATATATACAAACATTTTCTTTATAATATTCTATTGCAGTTGATATGTGATCCTTGCCGTAGTACCATTTTGTACGGTTAATTTTATAGTGATAACACCAATCCTTTCTCATGACAAAAATTGTTATGCAGTCACTTTCGTTGGTGTTCTGCATCAATCGTGGAATTATTTTATCACTTGTTTACTGCTAGTAGTTAAAGAAAACATGGTCTATATAAAGAACCACTGTGAGAAATGAGTGACATAGAGAGTTTGAGAAAGACAAATGGCCATTACTTCACTCACTCATTTCAAGATTATCTTTGTTTTCTTCATTCTCTTCACTCTTCTCACACCTCAAGCCGTGGCTGATTGTGAAGCTGAATCAGCAAACACATGCAACAACAAACAGAAAGCCCTGTCACTAAAAGTCATAGCCATATTCACCATCTTAGTCTCTAGCATAATTGGTGTGACACTGCCCTTAGTCACACGTTCAGTCCCAGCTTTGAGCCCCGAAAACGATCTCTTCATAATTGTGAAGTGCTTCGCTGCTGGTATAATTCTTGGGACCGGCTTCATGCACGTGCTTCCTGATTCCTTTGACATGTTGTGGTCTGATTGCTTGAAGGAGAAACCGTGGCACCAGTTTCCGTTTTCGGGACTTGTGGCTATGTTTTCTGCGATAATAACGATGATGGTGGATTCTTTGGCTACTAGTGTTTACACCAAGAGGGGTAGGACGGAGATTATTCCGGCTGAGAACAGCCCTGCAGCTGGTGGAGACCAAGAGATGGGTGGTGTTGTTAACTTTGGCCATTTCCATGGCCACCACCACCACCACCACCCTGAGAACAAGACAGAAGAAGGCCAAGATTCACAACTTCTACGTTATCGTGTTGTTGCCATGGTAAGATTGTTTCTTTCATGCAATGTTAAAAAACATAGTTTTGTTACTCACTTTTTCTCTCAGTTTTGTCATCAGAAATTACTAAACAAGAACATGATTGTTTTATTATATCATAATGATTTTGAAGCGTTTGCATCATCCATAATTAGGGTATTTTAGTTAGACAGTGATTTGCTATAGATATTTATTCAATATTTTAAAAAATTTAGATTAGTTGAAACGAATTTGTCTATGTTTAATTGTTCTAAAAGTTTGATCAGGACATCTATTTGAACTCAAATCTGATTCGACATTCAGGTTACCCGATTTTTTAATCATTTTATATATCATTAAATTGTATAATAGAAGTAAAAAATAGGTATTTTTGTAATATGTATTTTGAAATAAATAACTTAATGTTTTATCATTAATATATAATTATTAAAAATGCATCAAAGTCTATTTATATAATTTTTCAAATCAACCTTAGTCACCCTAGATTATAGGAAGATGCGTGGCGTTATACTCACCCAACATGCTGTTAAGAAAAGGACTTACAAATGAATCCATTGTTTTTAGGAAAATTATGTTTTGACAAGAAATTTTTTGAAAAAGTTACTATAAATGGAATTAAAATAGATTTTTATTTTACTTTTAAACCAAAATAAAATAATAAAATAATACTTTTTTACTTAAAATGGTAATTTGTCAAAAGTTTGTTAAAAAAAAACTTTGTTAAAGTATCACTTCCCTTGTGTTTAAGAGTTTGAATTAAACATGACATGTCAAGTATTTTATATAAATTGATTTATGATTCATCAAGTATTTAAACGTCTATAAGTAGTACTATACAAGTAAGGGAGTAAAACATTTAAATTTCAAAGAAAAGTTTGTAATGTGTAACGGACTTACACAAAAGATCACGAAGAATTCAAAGCATGGGAGTTTCGGTCGTTTTAGAAGGACCCATAGTTTATTATATCAACCATTCTGAATTGAAGGAGAGGGATATGTATTCAAAATACCATAGTTATCCAGGTCATAATTTAAGTAGGTATACATATAGGTTTTTTTTTACATAACGGATCAAATTTGTCAATAAATTACGAAAATAAGTAAGCTTGAAAAAAATTACAAGTTATAAATTAAGTAATAATACCTATTTCACACGACTTCAACTTCAAATATAAAAAAAGTTATTACGAGTTACAATAACTTTGTTGTGTATGAAAGTTGTCATAAGTCATGATAATGTTTATAAAAATTGTCTAAAGTCATAACATCGATACAAAATATTAACTTTGAAGATGTCATAATTCATAATAATTTTAATTTTTTACTCTATCTCGTTTTCAAAATTTAGTATGTTTTTCACATCATTAACACGTCATTATGTTTTTTATTTGTCTATTTTTGTAATATTTGGACAAATAGAAATATATAAAAACCCGATGTATAATTTAGTATTATACTAAGCAAATGAAAATTGGAAATGCAGGTATTAGAACTTGGAATTGTGGTTCATTCGGTGGTTATAGGACTTGGCATGGGAGCCTCCAACAACACATGCACCATAAAAGGTCTTATAGCTGCGCTTTGCTTCCATCAAATGTTTGAAGGCATGGGTCTAGGAGGCTGCATTCTGCAGGTATATAAATACCAGAAAGAGCATTCATAATTAAATTTTCCATTTCTATGTGGATAAAACTAACCCTTCAAATTATGAACAGGCCCAGTACAAGTTCTTAAAGAAGGCCATCATGGTGTTTTTCTTCTCCGTGACAACCCCATTTGGAATTGCCCTAGGAATTGCTTTGTCGACGACCTACAGAGAGAACAGCCCAAGTGCACTCATCACCGTGGGGTTGCTCAACGCTTCTTCTGCTGGTCTTTTGATCTACATGGCTTTGGTTGATCTTCTTTCTGCTGATTTCATGAGCCCTAGATTGCAGGGTAGCATCAACCTTCAATTGAAATCTTACTTAGCAGTGTTTTTGGGTGCTGCTGGCATGTCTCTCATGGCAAAATGGGCTTAGTTTTCTCTTTCGTCTAGTTTAAGGAATAATAACATCTTCAAAGTTGTAATCTTTTACGTGTTCCATTAAAATAGGAGGTTTGACAGTGATGCACTGTATCCAGTCACTGTAAACGTTTACTCTCTAGACAAAATAATTTGTGTAAACTGCGTTTGCAGCATTCAATTATGTATGCTGTCTTTCTACTGTTGTATCCTATTGCGTATTCCAATAATACTATATTTAGTATCTTCTTAAGTATAAAATATAAATAGTGTAAAAGCATTTAATAAACCATTCCATTAACTTATTTATTATTTTTTTTAATAAGTGTGAAAAACCTTCACTTACATAACGAAGGAAGAAACTAATGATACTTGAGCAATGGGGAATTAGGAATGATATGAATTATTAATGGCTAAACGAAACTTAGTGAACTACTTAATAGGCACACCCACTTGACTAAGTACAACTTTTTGTATAGGAAAATGATTAGATGACAACATTTTTTTACCACTTTTCTTATCACCTAATGTGGCATTAACTTTTGCATTTTAATTTTTATTTTGAATTTACTTTTAAGTGGTACACACATGTAGAAGAAATGTAAAAGTGGTATATGCACATGGGAAAAATTCTCATTCTCTTATCCTAGTATGTAAAAATAGAACCCATGTTCTCTTGTGTTGTGAAAATTTTCCATTGTTGAACCCTTGAATCTTCCATTTGTGGACTGAAAATTCCCCAATCTTTATGTGGAAGCTCCCATTTTCCCAATCCTGTGCAGCCACCAAGGTTCCCAGCAAGAAGCAATCTTATTGTAGCCCTTTGTTTGTCTAAGAAGCTGCGATTTTCAAACCCTAACCCCATTCCTTTGTACCCATAAAGGCTTCAACTCATTGTGCGTTTGGGGAGGTTTGAATTTGCTTTCCCTTAACCTTTCGTTGACAACCTTTCTTCCCATGTGCCCTATGCAACTCATAACCTTAACGTTTCAAAGATAGCCCGTCCAACTATAAGTGCATTTGCGGAAAAACTTCTCTGACCCATTTTTAGATTTAACTTGCAACCAAAGACCAATAAGTGGTAACCCACAACAATTACTTGCACAAAAATAAAATAATAGATTTGAAAATTCCAACTAGAAACACAATTTCCTTCCATACTTGTTGGACCCCAGCATGTGCAGACCAATAACACACCACATCCCAACTCTTCTAAACCAAATATATGTGCATTTGGGGAAAAATTTCATGGCCCATTCTTAAATTTAACTTGCAACCCAAGACTAATTAAGTTGTAACCCACGAGTGACATTTTGCATGCCAAAAAATCACAAATTTGGAAAGTGCAGCTGGAAACACAATTCCCTCCCATACTTGTTGGACCCCAACATATGCAGAGCAATAACACACCACATCCCAGCTCTTCTAAACTAAATATATGTGCATTTGGGAAACAATTTCCTGGCTCATTCTTAAATTTAACTTGCAACAAGACCAATTAAGTTATAACCCACGAGTGACTTTTTGCATGCCAAAAAATCACAGATTTGGAAAGTGTTGTTGGAAACACACTTCCCTCCCATACTTGGTGGACCCTAGCCTATGCAGACCAATAACATACCCTATTCCAACTCTTCTAAACCAAATATATGTGCATTTGAAGAAAAACTTTCCTGGTCCATTTGAAAAGTTTTTTCCCCAAATGTGCTAGTTGCACTTTCCAAATCTGCGATTTTTTGGCATGCAAAAAGTCACTCGTAGGTTACAACTTAATTGGGCTTGGGTTGCAAGTTAAATTTAAGAATGAGTCAGGAAATGTTTTCCCCAAATACACATATATTTCATTTAGAAGAGTTGGGATGTGGTGTGTTATTGGTTTGTACAGGCCGAGTTCCAATAAATATGGAAGGGAATTGTGTTTCTAGCTCCACTTTTCAAATATGTTATTTTATTTTTTTGCAAGAAGTTGTTCATGGGTTACCACTTAATTGGTCTTTGGTTGCAAGTTAAATCTAAAAATGGACCAGGGAAGTTTTTCCACAAATGCACTTATAGTTGGACGGGCTATCTTTGAAATATTAAGGTTATGGGTTGCATAGTTCAAAGCACATGGGAAGAAGGAATGTCAACGAAAGGTTAGGGGAAAGCAAAATCAAACCTCCCCAAACGCGCACAATGAATTAAAGCCTTTATGGGTATAAAGGAATGGGGTTGGGGTTCAAGAATCGTAGCTTCTTAGACGAATAAGGGCTGCAATAAGATTGGTTTTAGTTGAGAACCTTAGTGGTTGCATAGGATTGGGTTCGAAAATGGGAGCTTCTACTTAGAGATTGGGGAAAATTCAGTCCATAAATGGAAGATTCAAGGGTTCGACTATGGGAAATTTTCACAACACAAGGGAATGGGCTTCATCTTCCTTCCCCGAAATTAGGGTTTGCATATGCTTCTTTCTAGTTTGTGAATGGGCTTGGTTTTGTTTAAGCATAGTTACGAGCTAAGATCCACAGTCACTTTTCTTGTTTGAGCGTCACGTGACTAGCGCCACGACGATCGGTGCCTCAATCGGATGAAGGATGACTGAAGGTCTTTGTCTGTGAAGGTCATACCATGGCTCATGTTTCATCTAAGTAAAGGGCAACAAAGACTTGTATTTTATAGTTTGATGGTCACGCATTATTTGGACTTAAAAAATAAAATAATTTTATCTTCGAATTTGAGCGTAAATAACGTATGATTTTTAATTAAAAAATATAAATAATAGTTACTTATGAACTTTCCTTTCGTAGATAATACTTTTTAAAATAATTTTTATTTGTTTTTGGTGATGATTATTTTTCACTCAGTTTTGTGTAGATAATTATTCCTACAAAAGATATTCATCAAAGCATATTATATTTATCTATGAAATTTTCGTACATTTTTTTTTTCTGTTACTTACGAATGTAATTGTTATCTACAAAAATTTTCGTAGGTAAAATGAAATTATCTACGACAAAAATTTCGTAGAAAATTTTTCGTAGATAATAGACAATTTTCTTGTAGTGTAAGTTCTCCTAGAAATAATCATAATCACTAATGAAAATGCAAAGTTTAGCAAATAAACATCAAGGGTTAAGTATGTTTTTAGTCCTTGAATTTTGACCCAAAATTAGAATTCATCCCTATCTGAAACTTTAATACATTTTGGTTCCTAAATTTTAAAAATGAATGAATTTAGTCATTTAAACCCAATTAAGTTAACTTTTTTTAAGGTGTTGAATGCATTTTCCAGCAGATATTGAATTAGGAATGTGTCAAACAGTATACACTACAAAAAATCATGTATATAACGATGTTTTTAATACGACAGTTAATTAAAACTGTCGCTTTTCGTAGTTTGATAACGATGTTTTTAATACGTCAGTTTGATAACGGCCATAATGTACATGTATAATATGGCGTTTCTAACCACCATCTTTTACATTGTCATATTATTATTTAAAATTGTGTCATTTTGAAATGTCACTTTATATAAAACATTATTTTTATAATTTTATGAAATAATTCCCTATTCCACTTTTATCTCGATACCTTTTTTTTAAAAAAAATACTTTGTTCCCTCTGTTTTCTATTTCATTTTCCCATTCAACAATTTAATATTTTCTTAACTTTCAAAGCTAGTGACACCCAAATTACTCAAACCCTAGATCACTTTACTCTCACAACGCTCACTCAGCTCTCTTCGTTTCGCCTCTTTCTCCTTTCTCCTTGTCTCAGGCCTGGGATTAACATTGGGGTGCACGAGAAAAACCACACAGACCCATATTTTCTCTAACCCTAATTAAGCTCACTTCACCAAGGCAGCCCCTTCTTTGTTTCCTCTTCCAGACTCAAGCAACTGCAGCCCCTGTCGAGCCTCCACTTCGTCGGACCTATGGAGCCGCAATCGCTGACATCGCTGCCCCCCATGGCCGGTCAAGGCCAACGTCAGCGACGCTATTTCGACTTCACTCTTTCCTTCTCGACAATCTCTTCTTCTCGACACCAACAACACTAATCCAACCCCTGAAACATGTGTTCGCCTTCTAGCCACCACCAATGACACCGGCACCCGCCGGAGGCCTCATCGGCGACGCCATCGCCCTTCCCTCCGCCACGCCTGAAGCGCTCTTACACTAGCGTTAAAAGCGTCTCCTCCTCCGTTTCTCCAGCACGTTCGAGACAGCGCAACTCGCCACCATCGCACCAGCCACCGCGACTAGGTTCGTAATCGTCGCGACTAGCTGATTGGGGTATATGAGGCTTGAATGTTTGGTACTGGAATTTGGGTTTCTATTCTCTGTTCTTGTGGTTGGGGTTGTTAAGGTGATTTTGGGTGTTTTGCTGTATTTGGCTCGAGGATGATGAATGATGCGAGTAGAAAGGTGGGTTTGGAGCGTTGTATTGATTTGCTTGCTGTGTATGCAGATTCGGGTGAATTGGAGGTATACGTTAACCGAAGAGGGTTTGCCTCTAGGCATTGGGGTTTGATTCATCGTTGAACCCGAACATGGCACCCCTTGGTTCTTCTTCAATTCTAGTGACAACACTAACATCCCTTCTTCTCTTCATGTTCAGGTACCTCATTTTCCTTCAAGTCTAATTGTCTCATAACAAAATTCCTAGGTTCTTCTCTTCCTATGTTCAATTAAATCATGTTTCCTTCCTCATCTCTTCTAAGAATTGTCAAAGTTAACGAATTTATGGAGAAACTCCCCCTATTGAATTATTGATTTCTTTCCTTTCCAGAAATTATGCTATTTTCTGGTCATATATTGTTATGAGCGACTTTATTGATGTTACAAAGATGTTTTGATTTTGTGGAATGACAATGTTTTTTTTTGGAAAGGCGATATTTGTTTGTTGTGCTATGTTTTGATGTCAATTGGTTTTTGGATAAATTGAATTTGTTTGCGATCCTTATATATTTTTTTGAAGATGAAGATGATGACGTCTTTGTGATTCTCGTGTGGTTCTGTGATGGGTGTGGATGGTGAAGGTTCAAGCTGTGTGTTCTATATGGGTGCCCCTTTACTCTGTGCGTGTTGTGTGTTTTGGAGGTTTTGGTTGGTGTAATGAATAGAGGTAAAGAAATTGAATATGAAGAGTGTGATGTGGGCGAAATTGTACCAGCATGAGTTTCTTTCTTTTTGTTTTATAGTCAGTCACTGCAAAATACTTACATTGTTCTGTGTTTTTACATAATGCTCTTCCCTATACCATTTCTGTAATAGAACAAATAAAGAACTTTTTCCCTTGGATGATAAGTTTGCTTTCCATTTGTGAATCCATTTACCTTTCTCTGATTTTCTGGGTTTTCGTTTCTTAAATTTGTGATATCTTGTGACATATATTTATTGCTTTGAAATTTAGTCACTTTTTTCTGAAAGATGCATAAACGTGGGGAGCTTATCACTCTAATTGAATTGAATCACGTGTTCATGGTAAGTAGTATTTAAAATTCTTCGCTGTGTGGTCTCTACTCTTTTTTTTTCTCTTTTTCTACTGCTTATACTTTGCTATAGAACGTTGACTTAATGATTTACTTATTATTATAACCTTAATTAATCTTATCAATAATCTTAAGGATCCTCTCGTTATTTTTATTTGTCTGCAGCCCTATATTTATTTAGATTTTTCTTGAGTAGTTCTTTCAAATGAGGATTTTGCAAATCCTTAATGTAAAGAACTTTAGGCATAGAAAGAATAAAACTAAAGCTCTTCTATAAGAAAATTTGTAAATCGTAATGCGGGTGTTAAAAATAGAAACACGAATAGAAAATACTCAACTGAATCCAAATCCAACACAATCTAATATATTATTAAATGTAAATTGGTTTCTTGGTTTACATATTTTGATCTTGGTTTCTTGGTTCATGCAGCCTTTATTTTAATACTTCCTTTGTTTTTTCATGTTTAATCTTTATTTTACATTTTGTTTCTTTGCAGGCTTAGGTTGTATTGAAAGTGAGCTTGTAACGGTTAAGAATTAAATGCAAAGTTGCTTGTCTCTATTGCTTTGAGAGAAGAAGTCTCGAAACATCTTGCTGTAATGGTTATTGGTTTGGTACATCTCTATGCTAATAAGATATAACATAGAAAAGAATATTACTTAAATTTATTGTATTGTTATCTAATTCATAAACTTATATTCTTATTCTTTAATCATTGCAGGCACTATATGTTGGGAGTGGCGTATCATCTTCAAATAATATAATTGAAGCAAGTGGTGAAAGAAAAGTATTTTAGGATTAGAATTAAGACTTTTAATGTTGTCTTTTTTTCTTAGATTCTTGAATATTTTGGTATTCTTAATGTTGTCTTTCTTTTTCCAAATGCTTGAATTGGTACTTTGGCGTAGTTATGTTATATTGACAATGAATCAATTTAGTTTATCAATTTCTATTTGATAGTGCTATAATTTTTTATATATTTTAAATTATCATGAAAAAATAATTTTATCGAATTATGAAAGTATAAGAAATATTAAAAAAGAATAAATAATTAAATATTAAAATTACGTCACTTGATACATTTGATAATGACGTAATTAATCTCAAAATTAATTGTAATTAATTAAACTGGTGACATTTAAAAATGTCATAATATAATGATAATAGTGTTAGTTTAAAGCGTCGTTTTTCACATTATATTTGTCATCCAGTAAAAATATTACGTCAATTTTAACTGACGTTTTTTGCCTCTTTAAACTGCCACTTTATACATTATATAAAATGACAGTTGTTGCGGCGGTTCATCTATAATCGTCATATTATACTTTGTGATGGCAAGAATTACGACATTTTAGGAAACCGTCACTCAAGTAAATAACGATAGTTAAAAATGACGTAAATTACAAAAATAAACGTCGGTATTTCATGTTTTTTTGTAGTGATAAACAACTCCAATACTAACATGAAACGCGTTGAACCATGTTTCCACACTCAATATGCATAAGATGAGATTCACAAAGATAGGCAACACATGGCTGGTTGAAGGAGAAGCATCTACAAACATTGAAGTTGGGACCAATAATCATAAGGTTGGAACTAGTGGAGCAAACCAAGGAGAAGATGATGCCTTTGATCCACAACCTATGGCTATTGGGATTTATCAACCTCTTGAGAACATTGGACCTGCATATTCCCAGTTTGAGAAGATGGTTCTCAACCAACTTCAAGACTTGAACATGTCACAAAATGCACACCATGCATATTACACTACACATTTTCAAGATCTGGATGATCATCTCCACAATGTTCATGACCTCCTCTCTAATGTCTACAATAGAGACAATCCCAGGAATGAGTGAAAGGGATGGCTCATAGGTCATGCATTGCATGTTGGTGCTGCATTTGTTTGTTTGTCTATTTATTCTAGTATTTTAATATGTTGTTTTTTTTATTTCAATCAACTGATTATATTAGTCTCAGCTTCAATTTATTATTTGTGTTTCTGTTTTTCATTTGTTGTGTTTGTATAACCTATCAAATGATATGATAGCCTCTTATGTTACTACATTAATGAAAATTTTACTCTTTCCAAAATGATATGTGCATTACTTTAATTTGGTGAATCCAAAAGGGGAGAAAAATGAGTAAAATTAAGTTAAATAAGCACAAATTCGAAAACCTAGAAATAAACTTGCTAGAACTTAATAATACTGCAAACTGGATCTGAAATCTAAAGCTAAATCACATTATTAGTGATAGGGGGAGCATATGCATATGTGATATGTATGAATGCTTGTGTGCTTTTTCTTGGATGTGTATTTGTATATTTGTATCTTGTGTGCAAAATCTTTTTTAGGTTTCTATACGGATCTTAGCTCATAATTCAACTCGAGGATGTTGGCTTCATCAAAATCAGGGGGAGATTGTTGGCACAAGCAAGCTTGGTGCAAAGATTTGATAAAGCTAAATTCATGAAGATCACATGTGATTATTGAATATTGATAAAGATCTGCTTGAAGATCATGTTTCTTTTGTATTAAATCTGGAAATAATGTGTTAAATGTAATGGTTACATGTTATACCATATTCTTAGGCTAGAAGACATAGGTTAGATGTCTTATTAGTTTTAGTGTGTCCTTTTTAATTTGTTAAAATGAGTTTTAACAGGTTAAAAGACATGTTGTATATAGTTTCTGGTATGAATGCATTTAATCAGTTGAATTATTTTTCAATCAACTTATTTCACTTAAGTCAAGTGAAATTAATAGATTGTACAAAAATTCAACCGATTGATTTCACTTAAGACTAGACAATATAAGTTGTGTTTTCGAGAGTAGAGGTACGATTATGAGTTTTTGAGCACAAAATCTTGTCATTCATCCCTAGAAAACTCTTTCTCTCTTAATTACATAACTACAAGGTGAAAATTAAAGATCTTGGTTGGTCTTAGAGGAATTTTTGGCTTGGTTAAAGCTTGAAGAACTCGTGTATGGTTGGCTAGGGAGAGCCACCATCATGTTTTGTATTTCTTGTGCCTCTTGTTGTGTTCTTGGTGTGGTTTCAGGTTTGTGAGTGTGATTCTTGCAGGGTTGTAGTCTAGACTTTTGTGTGAGTAAAAAATCTTGGTGTTTTTCTTTGTTCAAAAGTGTAATTTTGGTGTGTGATTTGTACAAATTTTGAATATAGTGGAAACCAGGATCAGGTTGTCCTAATAAATTGGATATAGCTCTGTGATTAAGTGAACCAATATAAAAATATACGTGTCATTCTCTTCCTTTCATCTCATTCACTTTAAAATCTCAAGAAAACCAAGTAAATCATTTTTTGTTGTGTTTGAATGCGTTTCTGTGTAATCTGATAATGCATACCTGTTAGAAATATTGTTTGAAACAAGTATTATGTGTGAAAGTTTACTATTTGAGTGAAATTCTAAAATTTTAGTCGATTGTTTTGAAATTTTAATCAACTAATTCATAGGTGTATGAACAAATTAATTTGATGCTTGTATTTATGATCGGTTGAAAGTGTATTATCCTGCAACTTTTGTATTCGAATTTAGTGGTCTATTTAATTCAATCAAAAGAGTTTTAAGCTTTCGAAAAGTTTTAAACAACTAATTCAACTATCTCCCCCTCTTTTTGGCTTAAATCACCATTTCATATCTAATAAATATATGTTTTTATCTAAACACTAAATTTTATCAATGTGTGAGACATTCATTAGTTGATGATAAAATTGTAAAATGGATGAAACTTTGTATTGTCTAAAGGATTTTCGCAATTTTTTTTTTTTGTATTTTGTTCTTCATTTTTCCAAATCTGCATACATTCTACCTCAACCTCTTCATTGTTTTTGTGTTGACTTTTGACACTTTAATCTTCATCATTCTAAGAAGCAATTTTAAGTATAATCTCAATTTTAGTTAACAGCATAATCATGCAAATCATTGAATTATCTTCTTCTTTATTATTATCACTTTGTTCAGTAGAATTGTTTGCTTGATTAAAAATATGCTCATAAAAAATCACTTTTTGAGACAAAAAAGAATCTTTCTAGTGTACAAATATCACAATACACCTTTTTCTTCCTATTTTAAAACTAAGAAAGTAACACTTGTGGGCTTTAGCATTCAATTTGTCCTTATTGACTTTTATAGTGAAAGCAAAACAAGTACATCCAAAAAATTTTGTTTATGATCATACAACATTTAAAAAGGACTTTTATTGTTAATAACAACAAAGGAAGTCTATTTATAATATACACAACATGAAAAATAACATGGCAAAAAAACATTGGGAAAGTTAGATTGAAACATGATGCATCAATTAACATTCAATACATGTTGATGTTTTCTTTCCATAATAAAATTTTGTTGAGGAGTAACAATGACAAGTTATTTTGATGTATTATTCCAAATTGGTCATAAAAGTCTTTGTAATTAAATTCTTGACCATTATCTAATATTTTAATGGTTTTCTTAAATTGATTTTGAATTTAAGCAAAAGACTTTTGATTTCACTTTTACATTTCATTAGGTATATCTTGATGAAGGATTAACTTGTTTCCTTTTAAGATTATGAATATGGTGAAGAGTTGTTTAAAGAAAACTCAAGGAAATCCCCACTGGACATTAAGATAGCAAGCTATCTAGATGTGAAGGTTCCTTTCCAAGAGTTCAATAGGAGAAGAGATAGTTTAAGGTGCTTAGAAACTAAAATAGCAAGAACACAACCAAAAGCGAAAATTCATTGAAAGAAGAAGAACAAACAAAATGGAAGAGAAGATAATAGTGGTGATGGAAGTGAGCACGCCACTCATAGAGGGGGCAAAGCCAAACCAAGCTCTAGAGATGAGTGTATGGTGTCGCCACTTGCATCGCAAGATAAGGCAAGAGTTTTTCCTCTCCTTGGGAGGAGGGATAGCTCACAAAAAAAGAGGTTGAAAACAAGAGTGTTTAGATTCAAAGTATTCAACCCTTTTACATGTCTAGGAGCACCCCTTATATAGAAGAGTTTAGGGGCCTCTAAGCAAATAAAAGATACCTAAGGATGTCTCTACAAAAACCTAACCCTAGCATATAGAAACTAGGTCAAATAAGGTTACAAAAATGAGAGACAAAAGAGCCAACTATGGTATGTGCAAGGCTAATTTCGTTCAAGTCAACTATAGTCAACAAGTCAAACCTAGTCAAAGGTCAACAAGTCAACTAAAGTTGATTCAACTAAGTCAACTTTGGGAATCAAAAATAACAAACACAAATGAAAGGGATGAAGGATTAGTGAACTTCCTTTCTAAACATGCTTAGTCTTCTTAAGCATGTGTCTCCATCCTTGGTTGGGGTCAATCCTTCATCATCCTCCCCTCCTTGGAGAGAATTTGACCACAAATTCTTTAAGCCTTTGTAGATGGAGCTTGACTTGATTTGGGAAAGGATTTGCGCCTCCCTTTTATGAGCTCTTGTTCCATCCTTTCTAAGGGTATTACCCCTAGCTTTGGTTAGGTCATCCCTCTTTTCTAGACCACTCTTCCTCTCATGCTTGCACATTAGGTCTTCCTTTTTAGCCTTGGAAGAGAAGGAAGAATGGTGATGTTCATCTTGCTTTGAAAATATTGTTTTGGAGGCAAGTAACACTTTGGAGGTAACTTGCTTTTTTTTTTTTTTCATCTTTTCTCTTATCTTTCACTTTATTTTGGTTCTCATTTGCTTGATTGGGTGAGAGAGATAAGAGTGTGAACTTCTTGCCTTGGAAGGAGAAAGCATATGTGTTAGCATGGCCATCATAAAAGACTTTTCTATCAAATTGCCATGACCTACGTAGCAAAATATGAGTTGCTTCCATAGGCACAACATCACATAACACCTCATCTTTAAAATTTTCAATTGAAAAGTTAATGAGGACTTATTGAGTTACTTTAATGTCTTCTTCCTCAAGCCATGATAGTTTGTAGGGCTTGGCATGCGGGATAGTTTTCAAGCCAAGCGTGTCCACAACCCTTGTGCTAGCCACATTTACACAACTTCCATTATCTATGATGAGGGGACATAGTTTGTCATTGATATGGCACCTTGAATGAAAAAGGTTTTGTCTTTGAGAAGGGTCAAGTTCCTTGGAAAGTTGTCTTAGTTGGTGCCTTATCATTAACAATCCACCTTCAAGGGGTTTAATCCTTTCACTTGAAGAAGAAGTGTGGGAAGAAGTACTTTTGGGGGAAGGGGGAGAAGAATGTTCACTCTCTACTTCTCTTTTAAGGTTTAAGGCCATGGTTCTTTTGGTAGGACAATTTGAAGCTATGTGCACATATCCCAAACACTTAAAATATTTTATAGAACTTGTCCTTGTACCTTGAGAAGAATTAGGAGTTTCATTAGAAGGCCTAGACGAATTAGTCCTAGGAGGTGGGTCTTGGGAACTCTTGGGTGGTGATTTATCATGTTTTCTTTCTTTACCTTTCCAAGTACTAGAATAATAGTCATTGTATGAAATACTCCTCTTGGCCTCTTTTTTTTTTTCTTTTGCAATTGAGTTTCAACTTTGATGGCCAAATGTAAAACTTTTTCAAGAAAGGAGTACTCATATAACTCTACTAAATCTTGTATGTCCCTCCTTAACCCACTCACAAATCTAACCACCTTTTCCTCTTCACTTTAAAAGTGGAATCCTACTTTTAGAAGCATGGACTCCATTAACTTGTAATATTCATCTACACACATGGACCCTTGTTGAAGCCTTTGGAGCTTCCAAAGAGTCTCCCTCCTATAATAGGAAGGAACAAATCTAGCGCGCATCAAATTTTTAAGGTCCCTCCAAGAAGTCGCGAGTGACTCTTGGTTAATATTGTCCATACATAATTGATGCCACCAAGTCATGGCATAATCCTCAAACTCTAAGACTACTAAATATACTTGCTTTTGATTACTAACTACATGAATGGTAAAAAATTGGTTCACTTTTTGTTCCCACTCAATGTAAATGTTTGGGTCATTTTCTCCTTTGGACTTAGGAATCTTTGGAGTTTGCTTCTCTTGTGATGGGTTGCGCCTAGAATGCCCTCTTTTCCTAGCCTCTCTTTCTTGCTCCCTAACTTCAAGCCTTTGAATATGCTCTTGGATTCTTAGGTCACTTTCCTCCTTGTCTTTTCTCAATTGTTCAAAGGCCTCCTTCCTAGACAACTCCAAATCCCTAAGCAATCTCATCAATGTATTATTTTTGTTTGGTGTAGGTGCATTTGATGAACTTGCCATGATTCCTACAACAAAAACACTCAAATCCAAGACAAAATAAATTGATTAGAGGTTAGACAACATGAAAATCGAGACCAAATCCCACCCAAAATGCAACCCAAGTGTTTAGATCACACTCCTAAAGTAACAAGGCAAGGCTCACACTCAAAATCCCCCAAAGGATTGCAGAAAACACTTTTAAAAACTTGTGCAAAACCTTTCAAATGCAAGACAAGTGATTCGGCCACAACACCCTAAGAGTTTCAAGAAAAGAAAACTAGTAAGACAAAACAACACCTAGTGACAAGCTAGAAAAGCACAAAAACAAGGAAAGCTAAACACTAAAGAAGAAAAGTTTGAGACAAAACTTTTAACAAGAATAAAACAAGAAAAGCACATTTTAAAGACTCTATGGAAAGTACTTGACAAGCATCTTCAAGTCTTAAATCATGCATAAACCAAGAAAGATCATAACCAAGTTAAAGCATGGAACTAATTAGCCAATATCACCCAATTCTCAAGTATGAAAACTAGTAGCATAATCACCTAGTGAAAAACACACTTTTAGTTCACCAAGGAGCAAGGTTGCTCTCGGTTTTTAGGCAAAAATTGGTGCAAAATTTTCTTCTTTCACAACTAGTTTCATAAAATGGTGAGAAAGAATTTTAGGTGGCTTGGACACTTAGCTCCTCAAGTTTTAGGCCAAAATCAATTTCATGGAGCATACATCAAGCAAGACATAAAGTGAATGCAAGATTCAAATACTTGGAAAAACAAGAACAATAAAACTTCAAGTTAACATATGACATATGACTCAAGCAAAAGTTAGGCACATTTAAAGACTCAACATGACATACACAAGACACAAACATGTAGCTATCATGCATTTAAACTCATGGATTTGAGGCTCAAAGACTAAGCATCCAAAGACATGTTATCCAACCACATTTAGGAGCTTAAAGAGGTGCAAAAACCGTAGCCAAACTGCCACAACAAAACCTGAAAACGCTGATTCACGTATTCTTGGCAAATCTGACCTTTGCTCACTAATTTGATCATAACTTTCTCCACAGAACTCCAAATGCGTTGGTTCTTTTTTTTTCTGGAAACTAGACTCAAAGAGCTTTCTTTTGACACCAAAAACGTAATTTTTGGACCGTTGAGCTGGTGCAGTTTAATGTTTTAAAATCTTCAAGTCTTCTGCCAACACTGTTTTTGTGTGAATTGGAAGTGGATTTGAACCATACAAAGATAACTACAACAAGACAAGGTTAGCACATGAAAATCACCATATTCAAGATAACCCTAGCTTCTAGAAACTAGTTCAAATAAGGTTACAAAAATGAGAGACAAAAGAGCCAACTATGGTATGTGCAAGGCTAATTTCGTTCAAGCACAAAAGGAGACAAAGAATGTGTCTCATATGTCTCCAAAAAGTGGCCAAAGTGTGCTAAAAACAAAGGAGACCAAAGGTACATAGGTACACTTGCTTCATGCCTTTTACTTTATGCTTTATGCCTTTGCTTTACTCTCTCCTCCACATCATTTATGCTCTCCAATCACCATGCGCCACCTAGCATTGCTTTCTTACTCCTAATTAACCTACAAAGCAAATAAACATATATTAGCATGTTGGCTTAAGTCAAGTCAACTATAGTCAACAAGTCAAACCTAGTCAAAGGTCAACAATTCAACTAAAGTTGATTCAACTAAGTCAACTTTGGGAATCAAAAATAACAAACACAAATGAAAGGGATAAAGAATTAGTGAACTTCCTTTCTAAACATGCTTAGTCTTCTTAAGCATGTGTCTCCATGCTTGGTTGTGGTCAATCCTTCATCATGTCTAGGTGTGTCTAGTATGATCATCTATAATAGTGAGAAAGTATAGAACCATTAAGAGGACCCTATATATTAATATGGATTAAATAAAAAAAATTATCAATAGAACATTCACTCAAAGGAAATGACATAATTCACATACAAATTTCTTATCAAAATATATGCCTTCGAAATTTTTATGAACCTGTTCTAACACTTTTGTTGGAAAGATGGTCAAGCCTATAGTTCCATAAATCTAAAATTTCCATATGTAGGAATCATGAGAAAAAAAAATTCTATTGAATGTCATATCCATATTTTAGAGACTATCTTGCAATCTAGCTTCTCTAGTCATCTTTGATGTATCCTTCTGCCAAATCTAATAAACATTGTGAGAAAAAATTAACTAACAATTTAATGAAGTAACAAGATGTTGAGTAAATATAATATTAAGAGTGAATTTAGGTATGTAAAAAACATTATGTAGGGTAAGAAAATGTATAGTTCCAGTAATGTTGGCAATAACATGAATGCTATTAGGAAGCTTTACATGAACATGTTTGATTTTATAATAACTTGTAAACAATGATTGGACATGAGTAACATAATAGTTGCACTAATATCCATAATTTGTGTAATAAGATTACTCTTACCTTTTGCAATTGTTGAAAAGAACACTCACCTATGAAATTGTTAACAAGATTGATCTTTACTAAAATTCAATATAATTATTAGAACTTTTTAGAGGAAAGCAAATTCAAATTTTGATTTCCTTTAGTTCATTCTATAGTGAAATAACGTTGAGAGTATGTTCTCCATCTTTTTTAATAACATTGGCAACATGATTACTTTTTTATTTCATCCATGATGGAAAATCATGTTTAGAATAATACTCATCTAGTATATGATACAATTTATGACAATAAGTACATTGTTTGGACTAATTTCTTTCTCTTTCTCTCCCTAAGTTACTATATGTATGATTATTATATTTACTATATCATTTGTTGTTGATTAACAACATTGATTAAAGATTTTGGATGCAAAGATAAAGTTTGACCAAGTTGTCATTCGTGTTACAGAACTAGAGAAAACATCTTATTGATGTTTGGTAAAGGTTCTATATAGTACCAAAAACTTCACCAAACCCTTTCACAAAGACACATCATGCGTTAAGGTTCACAATAATCAATCATTGATGTTCTTAATTAACTTACAATTACATTAAGCATGACAAACGCAAGTTAGGATGGAACTCAAGAAGTCAAGATTTTGTTTTCATGAAGGATTTATATATATATATATATATATATATATATATATATATATATATATATATATATATATATATATATATATATGTGTGTGTGTGTGTGTGTGTGTGTGTGTGTAAGGCCTACTTATATTTATGCCTTATTTTAAATGGTCGTTCCAAATCAGATGGGCCTAGGGTTGGCCCAAAGGGGAAAACAGACCCTAAGTCTGCCCTAACTCACTCATTCTACTCACTTTCAGAAAACCTTAGAGCTGCAGCCGTCTCCCCCTCTGCTAGGGTTTGGTACCACCTTAGTCAAGCGAGCTCGAACCAGTTCATTTCTTCCCACATAAGTGTTTCCTCATCGTACTTGCATTTCTCTGCTACTATTACTCTAGGTAGCTTATGTCCCTGTTGTCCCTTTGATTTTTCCAGCTCCTTAAGTCGTTCCTGAACTAACCTCGAAGCTGCTGTGCCACGATCGCCAATCAGAGAGTGGAGTATGGAAGACTTCCTAAAACACCATCCAGTGAAATTCAACAGGAAGACTAGTCCAGATGTAGCAGACCAGTGGTTGAAGGACTTGGAGAGAATATATGATGCGAACATGTGCCTGGCAGGGAGCAAATTAGCCTTCACCGTGTACATGCTTACGGGGAGGCAGAACATTGGTAGACAAGCACAAAATCCATCATGGAAGAGAGAGACGAGTCGGTAACTTGGGAGGCCTTCAGGGGGAAATTCCTCTCTAAATACTTTCCTGACAATGTCAGGTATGCCAAGGAGGTGGAGTTCCTCCAGCTGACACAAGGGAACAAGACAATGGCAAATTATGCTGAGAAGTTCAAGCATCTCAGTCGCTTCTATACTTTGCCACTTGATGAGAAGTGGAGATGTCGAAAATTTGAGAACGGCCTCAAGGGAGACATCCGCCTGATGGTAGCCCGTCTTTCCATCAAGGACTTTGTTGCACTAGTGGAGAAAGCACGAGTGATTGAGAAGATGAAGAATGAAGTGGAAGGTCAGCGCCCACAACAACCCAGAGGATAGGTGGACCCTCTGGGTCCAAGCTGAGACACGAGGAGAGGAGGAAGCCTTATGATAAACCTGATCATCAGTCTCAAGGGTCTAGGAGCTTTCCTTCCCAGCAGAGTCGAGTGTAGTGTTACATATGTGGGGGCCCTCATCTGAGGAACGCTTGCCCACGCATGGAGGGTTACCGTAGATGCAACAATTGCATCAAGGAAGGCCACTTTGGGAAGAACTGTCCCACCCTCATTAGGGCAGCGACACGCCCTCCAGTTCAGACTCCCCACCAGCATCAGCGGAGGGACAAAGGCAACAGGCCTCAAGCGACAGGCAGAGTGTACGCCATGACCGGAGCGGAGGCTGCAGGCTCAAGTAACCTGGTTATGAGTTATTGTTTGATAGTTGGGATGAAATGTTGTGTGTTGTATGATTCTGGGGTGACACACTCTTTTGTGTCAGATGCATGTGTGGAATGTTTGGGTCTGCAAGTATGCGAGCTGTAGTGTGAGCTTGCGGTGTCTACTCCGGTGTCGGGTATGGTCAGGACATCGTCCTTGTGTGCTAAGTGTCCAGTGGAGGTAGAGGGACGCAGGTACAAAGTGAATCTGATCTGCCTACCTCTACAGGAATTGGAGGTGATCTTGGGGATGGATTGGCTTTCTGCCAATCACATTCTTATAGATTGTCGAGAGAAGAAGCTGCTTTTCTCCGACTTAGAGGACCCTGAGTTGTTAACATCTCAAGGGGTTGTGAAGGAACTACAAGAGGGCGCACAGTGTTACATAATCTTCACACATCTTGAGGTGGAGAAAGAGGAGAGGACGTGAGTTATACCGGTTATGCACGAGTTTGAGGATGTATTCCCGGATGAGGTGTCAGGGTTGCCTCCCATTAGAGAGGTGGAGTTCTCTATTGACCTAGTGCTAGGGTGATGAAGGATTATCTTGTTTTCTTTTAGAGTTATGAATATGGTGAAGTTGTTTAAGAAAGATTTTTGAAAATTCCCACTGGACATTAAGATAGCATGCTATCTATATGTGAAGGTTCATTTCTCAAGCTCATGAAAGGGAGAAGAGAGTTGGATTCAAGTTAACACACACACGGATTCAACAACACAAAAAGAACAAAATGAAAGAAGAAACATTAAAAATGGAAAGCATAGAAGATGAGCAATGGGTGAAGCACGCCACTCATAGGGGGATCTAAGCCAACCAAACCCTTAGAGATGAGTGATGGTGCCACCACTTGCAAGCAAGATAAGGCAAAAGTGAGTTCACTTCTAGGAAGGAGAGCTCACGGAATTTGGTGGTTGAAAACACAAAGTTTATAACAAAATGATCAACCATTTTACAAGACAATGAGCACCCTTTAAATAGGAGTTCATAGGGGTCCTTTAGCAAATACAAAAACATGATAAAGGATTAGCTAGCAAACCCTATACCTAAAGTGAGAGTCAATCTCGGCCAAATGAAGGGAGATGATTGGTGGATGCATTCCCATGAGGATTCTAGGCCAAAAGAGGAAGGAGACCAAGTAGCATTTAATGGAATAAACCAAAAAGGCAAAAGGAGACAAGGTACATGTCTACTTTTGCTTTTACTTTATGCTTTTTGCTTTCCTCTCTCTTCCACTTCATCCATGTGCTCCAATCACCATGTGCCACCTAGCCATGCTCTACTTTCTCTTAATTACCTATAAAATAAGGCAAACAAGGATTAGCATGTTGGTTTAAGTTAATATAATCTTGGTCAAAAGGTCAACTTTGGGTCAAAGTCAACAAGTCAACCAAAATAAGTCAACTAGAAACTAACTTAGGGAATTCAAACTAAAGTAATGCAAAACAAAAATAAAGATGATGGAATAGAAGACTCCCCTCCAGACATTCTTCTACTGATCCTTCTCGAGGGAGCTTCTAAGGAGGTGGTCACGCCTTCATCACAAGGACAGGTCCGGTATCGATGGCCCCATATCGCATGGCTCCGGCGGAATTGGTAGAGCTCAAGAGTCAGATAGAGGAGCTACTGGGGAAGTAGTTTATTTCACCCAACACTTCGCCTTGGGGAGCACTAGTGTTGCTAATGAAGAAGAAAGATGGAAGTTCACGTTTGTGTGTGGACTACAAGCAACTAAACAAGATGACGATTAAGAATAAGTATCCCCTTCTGAGGATAGACGACCTGATGGATCAGTTGCATGGGTCATTGGTATTCTCGAAGATAGATTTGCGGTCAGGGTACCATCAGATTTTTGTAAAGGCTGATGATGTGCAAAAGACAGCCTTCAGGTCCCGATATGGACACTACGAGTATGTGGTTATGCCTTTTGGTGTGACCAATGCTCCAGCGTGTTCATGGACTACATGAATAGAATTTCCAGGCCCTTCTTAGATAAGTTTGTCGTAGTCTTCATAGACGACATTCTCATCTACTCTAAGACTCAGGATGAACATGCAGAACACCTGAAGTCGGTGCTTGGTGTTTTGACAGAGAAGAAGTTGTATGTCAAGTTGTCCAAGTGTGAATTCTCGATGGATGAGGTTCAGTTTTTGGAACATGTGATATCCGCTCAGGGGATTGCAGTAGATCCAGCAAAGGTCGAGGCAGTGGTAAAGTGGGAAAGTCCCAAGTCGATCACATAGACCAAGATAGTGACACCTTTAACGCAGCTTACCTGGAAGGATCAACCTTTCACTTGGACAGATAAGTGTGAGGAAAGCTTTCAATAGTTGAAGCGAATGTTGACTAGTGCGCCCATATTGGTAATTCAGGATGTGGGGAAACCTTTTGAGGTCTATTGTGATGCCTTTCACCTGGGTTTGGGTTGTGTGTTGATGCAAGAAAAGAAGGCGGTGGCCTATGCGTCGAGGCAACTTAAGGTGCATGAGAGAAACTACCCCACTCATGACCTAGAGTTGTCAGCTATTGTAAGACCCGTGAAAATTAATTAATTAATAAATGCGGGTAGGAAGAGCCTTTATGTCATTAAATGTTGTTTGGTGTGACGTGAAAAAGTACTAGCTTAAGTGGTTGAGAGTACTTTGATTGTGTGAGAGGACTTAGGTTCGAGTCCTATGTGTGCCATTTATATGTTGTTTGATTATTTAAATTTTAATCTTAAGCGTGATCATGTTGGGTGATAATAAGATTATAGAATTATAATAGTTATCACTGAATGCGAATTGGCATAATGGTTGTGCTTTGGCCTTACGAGTGGAAGGTCACGGGTTCAAACCTTGATAGACAGAAATTAACCTTTATTTTTGCCAAAGTTAGTTTGGAGTGGATGTGAAAAGGTAGAGAGAACCCTAGCAAAAGGGGCCCCTAAGAGGGGCTGGAAACCATCCTATAATGACCCTTAAATGAGAATTAAACACACCATAAAGATCAATTTTCGTTTCAGCACTTTAACCCAATATTAAGACACATATAAAAGGAAAAATTTAGGTGGAAAGAAGGGTTTCTTAATTTGTTTTGGTGTGAGAGAAGAGCGAAAATTGGAGAGTGAGAGGCTGAATTGGGGTGTGCAAGGGCTGAAGCAAAAGCAATTGTGAACCAAGGGTCCTTCATCCTTACCAATTTTAATCCAGAAGTCCAGGTTAGGGGAGCTGTCCATATTTGCATGTGAATATAGTTGTGATTCTGTGTTTGCGTTAATTCAAATTTGATTCCACATGATGTTAAATTCGTATTATAGACACTATGAATGACAAGTGGGGAAATTGATATTGTGCATAAAGTTTTGGGGTTTGTTCTTATGAATTGGATGAGGGTTTTAACCTTGGAGGTTTATTGATGATTGAATGCTCGAATTTTTGGTATTCCTGGTAATTAGAAAGCATGCTTCTGATATTACTTGCCATAACATTGTGTTAGTAGTGATTGAATGATGTTTTTGCATTGGTTTTGGGGAATTGGGTTCGTGAACAGAGACGGAACTCTACAATTCTCGCCCAAGCGAGTCCCTCTCGCCTAAGCGAGAGTTGCAGAAACTCGTTACTGATTTTGGGTTCGCGCTGATCGCTCAGGCGACATGGTTCAGTGTTGAGCGACAGATAGTCTCGCTTAGGCGAGAATGGCTCGCCTAAGCGAGGTCACGATGAAACCTATAGACATTAAGTGCGACTTCTCGTCCAGGCAAGGGGTTTTTGTTTTGGGGCGACAGATACTCTCGCTTAGCCGAGAGTGGCTCGCCTAAGCGAGGTCTCATTGTGGTTTGATGCAGTTTGCATCGAATTTCTCGTTCAGGCGAGGTATGTGTGATTCTGAGCGAAAGTATGACTCGCTCAGGCGAGAAGAGCTCGCCTAAGCGAGATGAGGTGGGAAGGTCATTGTTTCACACTCGCTCAGGCGAGGTAATTGTGGCTTAAGCGAGATTGAGAGCCTTGCTTGGGCGAAGACCCTTGGCTTAGGCAAGAATACTAAGTATTCATGCTTGCGGGTGCTATTTTAGTTGTTTAGCTTGATGTTCCTTAACTTATGAAAAGTATATGCATGTTTTGGTGGTGTTGGGCTAGAAGGATTAAGTCCTTAGGATTTGGGATGTGCTTGGTTTGAGTCACGAGCGAGGAGTTCGTAATGGGTGGACCGCATGCGGAACGTGAATTGATTAGTTCAATGGAGGTACTCTTATTGGGATGAATGAGCGAGGGAGTTCATCTCATGCTCAACTTGAGAATGCTATGAGCGAGGGAGTTCATAGTAGGAAAGGTGGGTATGCGGTCCGGGTCCGAGCGAGGAGTTCGGATGATGGGCGAGGGAGTCCGTGAAGTAGGACTACAAGTGGGATGGGCTTGTAGATTGGACCACGAGCGAGGAGGGTCGTGGAAACACATGTAATCCCATATTTAGACTACATGCATGAACTCATATTGGTTATGAGTGTGGGAAAGTGGGTGTTTTTGGAAAATTAATAAATAATTATGAATGGGCTAGGAAGTTATATTTTATGTTTATTTATGTTTATGTGCATAGCTCACCCTATCTGTTTGTGTGTGACGATGATCGGGTAATTTATTATCCGGGAGCAGATGATGTTTCAGGTAAGCCAGGAGACGCTTAGTGGCAGGGAGTGGGCTAAGTGCACGAGGGGATTTATAACTGTTTTTGGTTTATTTTATGTGTAAATTGATTATAATTTTTTTATGGTTTTAAAATATTTGGATTATTAATATTGTAAAGTTTTGAAATTCCCCGTGGTTTTTGGGAAATAGTTTTCAGTAATAAATGAGGTTTATTTATATAAATTGCTATTTATTAATTATTTTAAGTAATATCCTACCGGGATGTTACAACTATAGTATTCGCCTTGAAAATATGGAGGCATTATCTTTACGGTGCTCAGTTTCGCTTGTTCAGCGATCACAAAAGTCTCAAGTATTTGTTTGATCAGAAGGAGCTGAACATGAGGCAGAGAAGGTGGATGGAATTTTTGAAGGAATATGACTTTGACCTATTGTATCATCCCGGGAAGGAAAATGTAGTAGCAGATGCCCTGTGTAGGAAGATTGTGCATACTGCACATCTCATGATTAAGAAGGTGGAATTATTGGAGCAATTTAGGGATATGAAGCTACAAGTGGAGTTGGAGTCCAGACTGAATAGATGTAGTAACCTGACTATATCTAGTGACTTCCTGGACTTAGTCAAAGAAAGACAATTGTTGGATGCAAGTTTGAACAGAGTTAGGAAGAGCTTGGGTCAGATAAGGCTAGAGATTTTGCCTTGGGTAATAACGGTATATTGAGATTTCAAGGCAGGGTGTGTGTACCAGATGACGCGAAAGTGAAAAGGTTAATCCTTCAGGAAGGGCACAAGAGTCGTCTTAGCATGCATCCTGGTATGACTAAGATGTACCAAGATCTCAAGGAGACCTTCTGGTGACAGGGAATGAAGAGGGATGTTGCATAGTTTGTGGCAGCCTGTTTGACGTGTCAGAAGGCGAAGGTTGAGCATTAGAGACCCGGTGGTATTCTACAGCCCTTGGAGATACCAATATGGAAATAGGACAGCATCTCCATGGACTTTGTGACCCATTTGCCACGAACTTTTAGAGGGAGTTCATCTCATGCTCAACTTGAAAATGCTATGAGCGAGGGAGTTCATAGTAGGAAAGGCGGGTATGCGGTCCGAGTCCGAGCAAGGAGATCGGATGACGGGCGAGGTAGTCCATGAAGCAGGACTACAAGCAGGATAGGCTTGTAGGTTGGACCACGAGCGAGGAGGGTCGTGGAAGTACATGTAATCCCAAATTTAGACTACATGCATGAACTCATATTGGTTATGAGTGTGGGAAAGTGGGTGTTTTTGGAAAATTAATAAATAATTATAAATGGGTTGGGAAGTTATATTTTATGTTTATTTATGTTTATGTGCATAGCTCCCCTATCTGTTTGTGTGTGGCGATGATCGGTAATTTATTATTTGGGAGCAGATGATGTTTCAAGTGAGCCAGGAGACACTTAGTGGCGGAGAGTGGGCTCAAGGCACGAGGGGATTTATAACTGTTTTTGGTTTATTTTATATGTAAATTGATTACAGCTTTTTTATGGTTTTAGAATATTTGGATTATTAATATTGTAAAGTTTTGAAATTCCCCATGGTTTTTGGGAAATAGTTTTCAGTAATAAATGAGGTTTATTTATGTAAATTGTTGTTTATTAATTATTTTAAGTATTATCATACCGGGATGTTACATTTAGTATCAGAGCAAAAGTTTTGAAAATATAAAAAAAATATTTTGGGGCTTTTGGGGAGTGAGCTTATCGCTTGATTGTTGTGTGTTTGTGTTGAATGTTGGTAAGAGATTAATGGCTTTGTTTAACTAAGTGAATTGATTTTAATAGTTGTAATGTGGCGTATCCAGGCTATGGCTGCTAACAAAAGGAGAAGGAGTAGTGGTGCTGATGACATCACGGAGGCTATTCACCGGATGGTGGATGCGATGCAGACATCGGTAGCAGCGCAGCCTAGAATGGCGATTGCACCAGTTAGGGTACCGACTGTGGAGGACTTCCTGTGCCACAAGCCAGTGGAGTTCACTGGCAAAGCCTCTCCCGATGAAGCGGATGCATGGCTCCACAAATGTGAGAAGATCTTCAAGGTGATGAACTGCGAAGATGAGCAGAAGATGCTGTTTGCCACCTATTTGCTGAATGAGGATGCTGAATATTAGTGGGCAGGCATGCAACAACAAATGGAGACTAAGGAAGAGCCGGTGACTTAGGCCAACTTCAGGACTCGCTTCCTGGAGAAATACTTTTCAGATACAGCTAGACAGGACAGGGAGGCTGAATTCCTTGCATTGCAGCAAGGGGATATGACAGTGCAGGAGTATGTCAACAAGTTTAAGCATCTGGCGAGGTACTACTCGTAGGACATTACCGAGGAGTGGAGGTGTCTGAAGTTTGAGCGAGGACTCAAACATGAGCTGAAGAAGGTGGTAACACCTCTGAGAGTGTTGAGCACCTGGAGAAGGGTCCTGGTCCAGTGGTTCGACATCAGAGGAATGTCGTAGAGGCTAGGCAAATGAAGAAGCCTTATAGCCGTCCCCCTACCACCTCCGGAGACTTTAAATGTTTCCAATGTGGGGGCACACACCTGAAGAGGAATTGCCCGCAGTTGAAGAGTTCACCCAGTGGACAGGGGAGCAGTCACAAATGTTTCATCTGCGATCAATCCGGGCATTTTGCTAACCAGTGGCCAAAGAAGAAGACCAATACCACTAGGAAACCACTAGCTACAGTGTTTGAGAGACCTAGAGCTGCTGGCAGAGTCTTTGCCCTGATCACCAGCGAGGCTATAAAATCGGGTAATCTTATTCTTGAACCTTGTGTATTGTTTGGTAAAGTAGTACTGGTGTTGTTTGATTCTGGAGCAACACATTCCTTTATTTCTGATGCATGTGTGTTAAAACTGATCTTGGAGAAACATGACTTGGATTGTGAGTTGCTGGTTTCAACTCCATCTTCGGGTCAGGTGGCTACCAGTTCGGTCTGTATAGGTTGTTTTATAGAAGTGGCGAGCCGCAGGTTCAAAGTGAATCTCATATGCTTGCCAATGGAGGGCTTGGACGTAATTCTGGGAATGGATTGGTTGTCAGGCAATCACATTGTTATTGATTGCGGACGACGCAATGTGATTTTCCCAGAGACTTTGGGGCTGAAGTTGATATCAGCTCAAAAGGCGATTAGGGAGGTAGAAGCTGGAGCTACTTGCTTCATATTTAACCCTTATTTAATTATTAGTATTTTTAGTAATATGCTTAATCATGGTAAGTGATAATATAATCATAGAATTATATTAATCATCACGAAACATGAATTGGTTAAATGGTTATGCATTGATTTGACATTGGCATAGGATGGGTTCGAACCTAGGTGAACTTAAACTAAACTTTCTTTTTGCCAAAATTCCTTTGGCATGAAGGTGAAAGGGCAAGGAAAAACCCTAGTTGAATGGCAGCCAAGGGAGGCTGGAGAATCAGCCATAATGGTCCTTGAATGGTATTTACAAGCATCATTAAACCAAATTTGCGTTTTGGTAATTAACCTAGCATTAAGGCACCCTTAAAAAGCCAATTTTAGGTTAGAAGAAAGGTTTGCAAGGTTGCCATTGTTACATAGTGAGAGGAGAGCGAATTTGAGAGTGTGTTGAGAGAATTAAGAGTATGTTTGGAGCTGGAATGCGGGAGCACTAAGGGAAGACATTTTTTTGGCCAAGAAGAAGAATCTCACATTCAAATTAAGCAAAGGAGACCAGGTTAGGGGAGCTGGAACCGTACTTTTATTTTGTGTTGGTAAACGGTATGAAATGTATGAACAAGTTTTTAAAAGTGTTTACTTCACTCCATTGGTGGATTTTGAGTGCTAGCCTTGCCTTGTTACTTTGGGAGTGTGATCTAAACACTTGGGTTGAATTTTGGGTTGGATTTGGTCTCGATTTTTTTTCTAACCCCTAATCCATTTATTTTGTCTCGGATTTGAGTGTTTTTGTTGTAGGAATCATGGCAAGTTCATCAAATGCACCTACACCAAACAAAAACAATACATTGATGAGATTGCTTCGGGATTTGGAGTTGTCTAGGAAGGAGGCCTTTGAACAATTGAGAAAACACAAGGAGCAAAGTGACCTAAGAATCCAAGAGCAAATTCAAAGGCTTGAAGCTAAAGAGCAAGAAAGAGAGGCTAGGAAAAGAAGGCATTCTAGGCGCAACCCATCACAAGCGAAGCAAACTCCAAAGATCCCTAAGTTCTATGGTGGAAGTGATCCAAAAATCTTCCTTGATTGGGAATCTAAAGTTGATAAAATTTTCAATGAAAATCATGTAAAGGATCAAGCACAAGTTGATCTAGTAGTTTTAGGATTTTTGGAGTATGCCAATACTTAGTGGCATAAAGTTTGTAAGAATTATGACCAAGGGCCACCCGCGGCTTCTTGGATGGACATTAAATCTCTTATGCGCGCTAGATTTGTTCCTCCCTCCTATAGGAAGGAACTTCTTTTGAAGCTCCAAAGGCTTCACCAAGGTTCTATGAGTGTGAGTGAGTACTTTAAAGAATTAGAGTCTCAAATGCATAGGGTTGAAATAAAAGAAACTAACAAAGAAAAAATAAAAAGATTTGTGAGTGGTCTTAGGAGAGACATACAAGACCAAGTAGAGTTGTATGAGTACTCCACTCTTGAAAATGTTTTCACACTTGCCCTTGGGATTGAAATTCAATTGAAAAGAAAAAGAAGGGCAAGGAAGAGTTACTCACCCAACCACTACTTTAGTCACTCATGGAAGGAAAAGGATAAAATGAAACATGATAAGTTCCCTTCTAACTCTCATCAACAACCACCAAGTAAAAGTAAGTCACCAAGTGATCACATTCACCATTCCACTTCTCCAAGATCAAGTTCTATTAAATGTTTTAAATGTTTGGGTTATAATCACATTGCTTTAAATTGCCCAACCAAGAGGACTATGATCTTAAAGAAGAGTAATGATGTTGAAAGTGAACACTCATCTCCCCATTCCCTTTCAAAAGAACCTTCTTCCTCTAGTAAAACTAAAATTTTTTAGAAAGACCCTATGTTATTAAGGCGCATGATAGGTCAAGATCAAAGTGAGCTTGAGCCAACTCAAAGAGAAAACATTTTTCAATCTAGATGCAAAATTAACAAATGGGTTTGCTCTCTAATTATTGATGGAGGAAGTAGTACCAATGTAGCTAGCACAAGGTTGGTGGAAAAGCTTAGCTTAGAGACCATTCCTCATGCTAAGCCCTACAAGCTTGCTTGGATAAGTAAAGAGGGAGAAATAGATGTCAATAAACAAGTCCTAATTAACTTCTTTATAGGAAGCTACAAAGATGAGGTGCTATGTGATGTTGTTCCCATGGAAGTCACACATATCTTACTAGGTAGGCCATGGCAATTTGATAAACAAACTTTACATGATGGCCATACCAACCAATACATTTTCTTCAAAAATGGGAAAAAGACAACTTTACTACCTCTATCACCTCAAGAAGTTAATAAGGATAGAAATATAATAAGAAAAGATCAAGAGGAAAAAGAAAAGGGGCAAGCTTTCACCAAGGTGTTACTTGCCTACAAAAAAATTCTTCCAAAGCAAGATGTACATCACCCTTCCTTCTCTTCCCAAGCCAAAAAGGAAGGCCCAAAGCACAAGCAAGAAAGGAAGAATAGTTTAGAAAATAAAGATGGCCTAACCAAAGCTAGGGGTAATACCCTTAGAAAGGATGGAACAAGAGCTCATAAAAGGGAGGCGCAAATCCTCCCCCAAATTAAGTCAAGCTCCATCTACAAAGGCTTAAAGAATTTGTGGTCAAATTCTCTCCAAGGAGGGGGGATGATGAAGGATTGACCCCAACCAAGGATGGAGGCAAATGCTTAAGAAGACTAAGCATGTTTAGAAAGGAAGTTCACTAATCCTTCATCCCTTTCATTTGTGTTTGCTATTTTTGATTCCCTAAGTTGACTTAGTTGAATCAACTTTAGTTGACTTGTTGACCTTTGACTAGGTTTGACTTGTTGACTATAGTTGACTTGACTTAAGCCAACATGCTAATTTATGTTTATTTGCTTTGTAGGTTAATTAGGAGTAAGAAAGCAATGCTAGGTGGCGCATGGTGATTGGGGAGCATAAATGATGTGGAAGAGAGAGTAAAGCAAAGGCATAAAGCATAAAGTAAAAGGCATGAAGCAAGTGTACCTATGTACCTTTTGTCTCCTTTGTTTTTAGCACACTTTGGCCACTTTTTGGAGACATATGAGACACATTCTTTGTCTCCTTTTGTGCTAGAACGAAATTAGCCTTGCACACACCATAGTTAGCTCTTTTGTCTCTCATTTTTGTAACCTTATTTGACCTAGTTTCTAGAAGCTAGGGTTAGGTTTTTGTAGAGACATCCTTAGGTATCTTTTATTTGCTTAGAGGCCCCTAAACTCTTCTATATAAGGGGTGCTCCTAGACATGTAAAAGGGTTGAACATTTTGAAGTAAAAACACTCTTGTGTCTCAACCATTTGTGAGAGTTTCCTCCCTTGGGAGTGAATAATTTTAAGCCTTATCTTGCATAGCAAGTGGCGGCACACATCCACTCATCTTCAAGGTTGCCATGGCTTCTAGCCTAGCCTTGTAATGGCGTGCTTCTCACATTTTTACCATTTCTTTCCTTTCCATTTTATGTTTTCTTCTTCCTTTAATTGTTCTTGGTTTTCTATGGTTTATGTGCTTTCCATTTCCTTTTTTGTTTTGAATCAATCCATCATCTTCTTCTCTTGAGCTTTGTGAAAGGAATCTTCACATCTAGATAGCTTGCTATTTTAATGTCCAGTGGGGATTTCGCTTAGCTTTCGTAATCAACTCACACCATATTCAATAATCTTAAAAAGAAACAAGATAATCCTTCATCACTCAACCCCATCAGAGATTTCATGAAAATCCAGATTTTAACGAACTTCGTCATGAAATCAAAGATGTGCTTCTGAAGTTGGCCATCAGAGCTGAACAAATGTCTGAAGATTTGAGTCAGCTAATGAATGATGCAGTCAGAAAGGTCACTTTGGAAGATATGATGAAAATGATGATTGAAATGATGAAGATGAATCAGACAGATCAGAAAGAGATCATGAATGCTGCCACACAAAGCTTGCAGAGTCAGTTTGAGAAACCAATAGCGGAATCACATCACATTGATATATCTACTGATGGATATAATGATGCTCATAGTAATATGTCTACTGATGGACATATCAATTTTGCTAAAGATGTTGCAGATGAAGAAATTAAAGATTCTCACATAAACATATCTACTGATGGATATGTTGATGATGCTCAATCTGAATATAAAGTTGTACCCGTTGACGAGAATATGAGTACAAATAATCATTTTCAAGAGCAAAGTTGTGAGGATAATACAATGGAGGAACCAAGTGTAGTTGAAGAGCCAACAGTATTCGAAGTTGCAGCTGAAGCATCTTCTATTGCAACTGACTTGGTTGATGATGAAGCAGTAGAGTCAACAACACCAGGTGAAAATTTTTGCTTAGAAGATGAAATTATGAGGATTACTGATGATCCGCTTAACCATCTGAATGCACCTGATGATGCTCAAGTTGAGTTGAAGCCACATACTCCACACATCAAGTTTGTTGATGTGAATGATGCAAATAAGTTTTCAGTGGTTATCTTTGTTGACATGGCTGCAGAAAAAAGAAGAAAGGTTGTTGCAACAGGTAAAAAGCTTAGATTCAAATTCTTTTGAAATCATTGTTGATAGAAAAGTTAATTTGCATGCATGTTTGTTTCTTGTTTCTGTTTTTAATTTTAAAAATATTAAAAAAATTTCAAAAATATGTGTCTTTGTTTTTAGTTTTTATAAAAATAAAAATATAAAAATTAAAAAAAATTGTACAAGCAGATTTGTACTTTGTAAAATTAAAGAAAATAAATTTTGACATATGGCCAGATTGAGCCAAAAGTCATAAAATTTTTTCGTTTCCTCCCCAAAATAAGTCCATCAAAGACATTTTTTTGAAATAAGTGTGGGGGAGACAAATTGTAGGTAGAAATTTTTTTTTTTCTGTTTTTCAATTTTTTGTTTTTGTTTTCATTTAAAAAGAAAAAAAAATGTGATTTCTTTTTGAGAAAATTGTGAAAATATTAACTTTTTACTAAGTGAAACTTTTAAACAATATGTCTCATAAGAAATCCACAAAAATATTTCCATGCTTTCAATAAAACATATTGACATTGGATTTTGGGATTTGATTCAGTAATTGGTTTGATCATAATTCTGGAAAAATAAAAGTCATGTTGATATGAGTGGATTGTTTCTATGATTTGCTAATTGAGTTGATTTGAGAATTTATTGATTAAATCTTTTGCGAAAGAATTTGACCTTGTGAGTCTTGAGCCTTAGAGCAAAGGATGGACAACCATATGCCATTCCTATTTTTTCTTGAGTGACTTGCTCATGTTTGTTTATACTCAAATGTTTAGCTTGACTCTTTTGTTTTGCATCTTAGGTGGATATGCATGATTTGATATGATTGAGGCATTTCTTGTTTTTAGCTACTTGGCCAAATAAGCCCACCTTGATATTGATCCATTGGTAGCCCCTTTGAGCTGTAAACCTTTTTTTCTTGTTTTAAGCCTATTGCATAACCTTGAAAAGAAAAAGACCATATTCTACCTTAGGAAGAAAGAAGGAGCTAATGGATTGTGTTGAAGAATGGTTGAGGAATAAAATGTGTGGGTAAGTACCTCACCCACAAATTAATAAAAATGGCAAAAGGAAAAATTGTTGATGAAAAAGTGTTGAAATAATTGCTTTCTAAAAAAAGAGAGAGCAACCAGCAATAAACGAAAAAGAGTTGTTTTTGAAATTATGCTTCATTATTCTTCCTACATTACTATTTCAAAAAAAAAAAACCAAAAATCCTAATATTTTTCCTACCTTTGCCTTGGCCCCATTATAACTTGTAGAAGAGTCCTCATGATCTTTGAATGCATGTTTTCTGAAAGTTTGTGAATATTAGAGTCTTCTTAAGTATTATAAGAGTTTACTTACATGAGTATTTTGAGTGAAAACACAAGCCAAGACACTTGAGTGAATTTTGGAGAGAACATATACATTTTATCTTGAGTGCTTTCTTTCATAATTGATTGTCTTGTGAATTCAAAAGATTAACTCATGTGTGAGAAATAGAATCTTTCCATTTGTATATACACGATAATTTGATTTCTAGAGTATTGATTTGTCTCCAGTGATGTTCATTCCTTTGATCCAGTGTTGATATGAAGTAAAATACCTTAGAATAAAGTTTTGAAATTGCTCAATTTTGCCCAGGAGTGCAAAAGGATAAGTGTGTGGTTATGATGAGTGCGTATTTTTGCCCTCATTTAATGTTTAATTCTTGGTATTTAATTGAATTTGTGTGCTTAAAGATTGATTTAATTGGGATTTCCTATTATTGGGTTTATTGAGCATGAGATACAAAAACATGTTAAAAATAGCTTTTTAGTTGCAACTGCAGCTAAGTTGTGCTCATGGAGGTGTGGAAATAAATTGATTAAAGCTTCATGACACCTTAAAGATAAATCCAAGAATAAGAAATTATCAAAAGCACAAAAATCCAAGCCAAGCATTGCATGAAGACAGCAAGAAAAGCTTGAAAAAGTGAAGAAGTTTGGCTAAACCAAGAAGGGAGGAAAGAAAAATTGGACCTTGCGGTTTTCTTTATCTTTATGATAGAAGATAATTTGGGAAAATATATCTTTAGATATTTTATTTGATACTTTTAAATAATTATCTTATTTAATTATATCATAAAATATTAAAAGATAATAACTACCAAATCTTTTTAAATATGACAAGATCTTCTGGAATCTTTTTAGATCCACAACAAACAAATATATCTTGAAGATATTGGATTATTTAGAAGATAATTTGAGGAGATTGCAAAGGGTTGATTTGGACATAGCATGTTATTAGGGAAATCAACTGCTATGACAAAAAGGCTAGCATGGTTGGGCCTCCAAGTTTGTTATTTTTGTCTATAGTGTTATAGTTATTCAATTTCTTTATTTTCTCAATTACTTATAATTGTGCATTCAATGTAGTGTAATTTACAAACCGGCTCATATGAGTGCGGTTACTATGTAATGCAATGGATATCAACTGTTGTACGTGCTCGTATCACAAGTGGTTGGGAAACGGTAATAGTTTCACTATATCAAATACTTATTTGCAATTTTGTCTTAGTCTATATACTAATTTAAATTATTCTCTTGTGTGCAGAGATTCAGTACCACTACATCAATCCCTGCCAAGTCCATCAAATATTTAAGGATAGCTTGTGAAAATTACATTATACAAATGTAAAATAGTACTTAGTATATTTGTTTATGGTAGCATATGAGATTGTAATGTGTCCTACATTAATATGGATAGTATTTAAGTATTTTGCCACATTTTGTATTTGAATAGCATTTGGCTTCTATTTCTAGCTGGTTTTGGTTTACTGGTTGAAAATTTGCAGGTTAAATATGGTGATTATCAATAAAACAGCATCAGAATTTAAAAAAATGACAACTTTATGCCTCGATTGGAACCAAAACCGAGGCAGAAAGATATAACGATTTTTCTTTTGTTTTTTAATAAATCATATGCCTCAGTTGGTCCAGAACCGAGGCAGTAAGTCTATGCTACATGCCTCGATTGGACAAGAATCGAGCCAGTAAATCTATATAATTTTTTTTAATTATTTCTGATACACCCTTCGGCCTCGGTTGGTGGAAACCGAGGCAGTAACTTTGCAATATGCCTCGGTTGGATAAATGAGGCATAAAGGATTGTCTTTTTACCTCGGCAGTATATGCCTTGGGTTCGAACCCGAAGCCAAAAGTGGAAAATAACCATTGTCGTTTTCCTTCCCTGCACTGGTGATATCATCTCAACTCTTCTACTCTTCATTTCCATCTTTATCAAATTTAACTAATAAGATCTCTCTCCCTCCACCAAATTATTTGTTGAATGTTGTTTATTAATTTTAATGTGTTTGTGCTATTATCTAAGAGAATTATTGTTTGCTCTGTGAAGTTAATTTCAGTGGGTATAGAACATGTGTAGTTGATGAAATCCTTTATCCTTCTAAGATCACTACTACCATGCCCCTGTTTTTGTTGGAGTGTTGGCTATGATATGTCAAGTTCACATTTTGCTGTGGCATTTATAAGGTAACATATACAAGGTTATTCATTAGGAAGTAACATGTAGTTTATGCTTAATAAAAGTCAAAGCATGACATGATGTTATCTGCCTTTAACATTTTCCTACATAATGAACGAAAAGTGATGTCTATATGTATAATGGTTCTTTTTTTTGTGACCAAAATATTAAAGCAACCAAAAAAATTTTTGAGCTAGAGTCATCATGAATCTTTAGCAAGATTGAAAAGGACTTGCATTTGAAGATTTCTTTAATCGGAACTAATTGTCATTTTTTCTTCCAAATCATGAAGAACATCAACAAAGTAGAAGGTCAAGAGTTGTGTACTTCTAATACATGTAAGTATATGATGAAGTGTAGTCACATTGTGTTTCCTTTGTGTATTTGCTTGCTTCATTTATAGAAAGTAGTGAAAGTAAGACTTATTGCACAATGATTCTCAATCTTTTGAGCTTCTAATTATATATCAATAAATCATGTCAGCCATCATAATTTAGTTCTTTCCCTTGTTAGGTGGCTAATATGGAAATTCTAGTACATCTTTATGAAAATGAAAATTAAGAAGTAAGGACTGGAACCAGGGAAACCCTTCCATAGTGATGTTCTTTTTCTAATTGAAGTAAACCTATTATGTGACTATTGTCTATTGTTAAAAGTAAATGATTTTAAATTATTAAGTCTAAAAAATAACAAGCAACAACTACATAATGAGATAGATTTACTTGATGCTTTACCTAAGTTCTTGTTTGATTGACATTAACTTTGGTCAACGGACTGTTAATTTAATGTATCATGTCCATCCTCCTGCTATGGAAATTATAAATTAAGATTTTCTTCCTAAATATGTGTATGTATGTATGACTAACAATTTTTGATGCATTTTCCTTAATTTCATGATTGATATGCTAAATTGTATTGTAGGTACAAAAGATGAAGTTGTGAATTGGTTACATGGTAATGGACTTTGAAAAGTGGCAAGGGAGTCATACGAGCCCTTCTTAGCTTTGATGTGAACTTGTCTTATATATGCATTAGAACCTTAGCTGCTCCAACTTATCTACCACCTTACTACTTTCAAAATGATGACACCAAATTCAATTTGATTGATGGGGGAGTTGCAACAACTAATGAGGTAAACTATCTCCTTTCCAAACTTACCTCAATATGAATAATTTCGCATGTTTAATAGTATGTGGTTTTAATATGAAATTTTTTTTTCAGATAAAATGAAGCACTCTAAATGATATGTTTCAATTACTTAGTAGTGTGATCCCAATATATAAATCCTGATGAAGGAAACCCAATTATTTGCTTCTGATGAAAAAAAGTGAAATGTTTGCAAGTTGTGCTCTATTGGGAAAGAGTGACAAAGTAATAGAGGGAGAAGAATCCTAACATGAGTCCAAAGAATATAAAGGAAAATAACAAGATCTAGTTGTTGTCAATAGGATGTGTAACTACAAAAGTTGTTGGCCTTGTTGTTCAGGCTACATAATATAGTGATGGTAGTAAAAATGATGTAGAATACCAGTCTAATAATAGTAGATCATAAGATTATTAGGTGTAATTTTAATTGTATGATGACTTCTAAACTTGCATATTTATTTAGAACTATTTCCAATTTTCTTTTATGTTGGATCATGTAATGTGTACTTTTATTTTTTATACTTCTCTTTATTACATTACATATTTGAGTTAATTGTTATTTAGCATTATTAAATTTGTAGTATTTGTAAGTAGGTTAGAATATTGTTCAGAAGTATGTAAAAATATTGTATACAAGTAGGTGCCACCAAAATATTGGTTGCTAAATAGTTTTTTTTTTTTTTTGCCACCAAAATATATTGGACGATAAATATTTTTACTTTTGTCACTAATTTAGCAACCAAAATATATTTTAATTAAGATAAAAAATTACTTAATTGGCGACCGAAAAATAAGGGTCGCTATTTGTGACTAAATTAGTGATTGGGAATTTTTTAAGTTAATATTTTTTGTCATTTTAGCAACCGAATTAGCCACTGAAATTTTAATGGCTAAATTGGTCCCAATAGTAGAAAGTGACCAATCATTCTAGCAATAGATTAGCGACTGATACTTTGGTGACTATTTAGCGACCAACATTTAATTTGGTCACTAATGAGTTTGCCAGCAGGGTTTTTGCAACATAATTTTGGTCGCTATTTCGATTATTAAAGAATTTGCGACTGATTTTAAGCCTTTTAGCAACCGAAATAGGTAGTCACTAAAATGCCTTTTTTTAGTAGTGGGTGCCTTCATTGACATTCTAGTATTGGTGACTAATTTAGGAGTGTGAAAATGCATCTATTTCTTTTGGCTTGTTGGGCTGGTATCTTTCCTCTTTATAATTAGTGTCATAGTTTTCAATTTTTCAAGCAAATATGGAAAAAAGGTACCTTACTATTTTCACCTTTTGTTTGAGTAAATCAACATATACACTATCTCATAAGTACTTTGATAGGTTTATCCAATCAAAATTACCGTTTTATCTTAATAAACAATGACAAGTACTTGTTGTAACATATTGGTTTTAAGATAGGATATTACTTCGATGACTACAAAATTTGCTTCCTTAATTTGCAGACATCTTGAAGATTTTGACCAAATGAGTTGATATTGATGACATATGAATTACACAAATTATCATGCTATAACTTCTATAACAATATAAACAAAATAACGTCCACTTAATTTATCATTCCACCCTTTCTTATCATTTTGACATGTGTCCAATTTTTAGTTTTTTTTTTCTTTTGTCTTTTCCACTATTACTATTTTCACTTTACGGTTATGCCTACTTGATGTTTTTTCTCTTCAAGATTGTTGTGAATAAACACTTTATAGACTTTTTGAAGGCTTTAATTCTCTTGGATTATGCCTCATCATCCCGCTTATGTGTTTAAGTTACAATTGTTATGTTTCGTGATTCATGCTTCTATGAGTACTCAAAGTTTAGATTATTTTTTTTGTGCAGGAAATATTGAAAGGGGTAACTGACATTGACTTGGTAATCAATCTGAAGCTCCAAGAAGATGTTCAGCTTGAGAAATGCCTTGGTAGGAGAATTTGCAATCAGTATGGGGTAATTGAATGAAGTCAATTAAGGGCATGTCTCTTAGAACTCCTCTAGAGTGCCTAATTGAATGAGATGACTTTTGTCACTTTTTATAATGTATTTTGGTCAGTGTACTTTCAAATGACATGGATTAAAATTGGTTAATTATGTTTCAAATGACACAAGTTCCCATAGAACCCTCTACCTATTTAGTAGCACTTAAGTTTTTCTTTTTCTTTTCGAGTTATCAAGTTTGAATGCATGAGTATGTGGTTTAATCAAGTTGCTGGTGTACTTAATAACTGAGTGATGATAAATTATACAAGCAATCATGTTAATCCACTGGTTCAATACTATTTTGAGTTGTCTATAGGATCAATGTGGTTCATGAAATATGATACGATTAATATCACAAAGTATTTTGGTCTATCCATTTGAGAATTACAATTTCTTGCTATGATATCTTTAATGCAGCTTTGAGAACTTCATACTTATTTTCAAGATGAGCCTCTTGATTTTGATTCCTTTTTGGGCATATCTTTTTGAGATGTTATGAGGGGTGTGAGACATCCTTTACTTGTCCATTTGTTGGCATGGATTCAGCCATGCGTTTGCTAATAATAAAATGATACCTATCTAACCTTTTTTTCAGAATGTTTTTGATTGAATTGCATTGAAAAAAAAAACATACCACAATAATGCCTTAGGTTAAAGCACTAGATTTCAATTGCAGTGGCTTGAATTATAAATGGTAACTTTCTTGGTTGTGGCATTGAAACAAACAGATTAAAACGGGCCCGACAACTCGTATGGGCCCTTTCAAACCGTCGGGTCCGTCCGGATAGTCTGGCCCGTATGAGTCATCGAGCCCGTCTGGATCGTCGGGACTGTCTGGATCATCGGGCCTGTTTGGGTCATCATTCTCGTCCGGGTAATCGGGCCCGTCCGGGTCGTCGGGCCTGTTTGGGTCGTTAGACGTGTCCAAGTCATCGGGCCCATCCGAGTTGTCGGACCCATCCGGGTCCTCGGGCCCATCCTAGTCGTCGGACCTGTCCGGGTCTTCGGGCCCATATGGGTGTACGGGCCCAATGATTTGGAAGGGCCCATCTAGGTCGTCGGGCACATCCGGGTTGTTTGGCCCGTATAGGTCGTCAGGCCCTTTTGGATCATCAGGCTCGTCTGGATCGTCGGGCCCGTTTGGGTCATCGGGCCCGCTTGGGTCGTCAGGCCCGTTTGGGTCGTCGGGCACGTTCCGGTTGTCGGGCACGTCCAGTTTGTCGGGCCCGTTTGGGTCATCGGGCACGTTCCGATCGACGGGCACGTCCGGGTCGTCGGGCTTGTCTGGGTCGTCGGGCCCGTCTGGGTCGTCGGACCCGTCCGGGTCGTTGTGCCCGTTCGGATCATCTAGAATATGAGGTTGAGTGAGAAGAATTTCAAATTCCACCTATTTTGAGGGTATTTGAATTTCTACTAATTTAGCTAATTGAAATCCTTCAAAAAAAATGTTTGCATTTGAAATGTTTTTTAATTTCTCTATCCAAACAAAGCATTTCATTACAAAGAAATCTAAATTCTTCAAAAAAATGAATTGTTTCATTAAAATACTATATCCAAACACACTCTTAGCTTAAATGATTGGATTTCAATTGGAGTGGCTTGAATTATAAATGGTAACTTTCTTGGTTGTGGCATTGAAACAAACAAATTAGAAGCAAGATACCTTAGAAGTAACGATTGTTTATTTAAAGGAAAAAAAAGTGAACAATTTTTTCCCAAACGAAGTAATATGATATTTATTCTGTGAAATAAAAATGTTTATAGACAAGGTGTAAAAGTTTAAAAATTTTAAAAACTCGATATAACTTTTTAAAATTATTTTAGTTTACCTCAATTAAAAACATTATGCTTTAATATAATTTTTGTAAAGTTATTAAAATAAAAAAATTATTTAAAATTATAATTTGTTTGTTTTTCAAAAGGCTATACAATTGGTTTAAATAAAAATTTTCCGTGCAGTTATAAAATATTTTTCGTCTCGTATCATTTCATAATGCAGAAACACAACATATTTAGATTGACCATTTCTTCTTGATGATTATTATTGGTATTACTATATCATTAATTAAAAAATAGGGATGAATTATTGTTGATATTATTAAGTTTTTAATAGGCACAAATTTTAATTTTTGTGTCAAATTCATGAACTAAAAATATATTTACTCTTTATTATTATTATTAAAAGAAATTCATATACGATAAATTTAGGAATAACAAAAAACATGATAAAAAATTTCATTTAATATAATATCAATTTGGTCCCTATTTTCATTCAATTTTATTATTTTAGTCTTAATATTATTTTTTTATTTAAAGAGGTCCCAATTTTCATCAATTTTGTTTAATTTGGTCATTTTTTGTTAGCGTTATGAATAAATAATGATTGTCACATGTCACTTTGTGTTTTTTTTTTTATTTTTTAAATTAAAAAAAAATGTCTATTGTAAATCCAACAGTATGTCACATGTCAGAGTCAATGTTTTATATTCAATTTGGTCCTTATATTCATTATTTTTGTCCAATTTAGTACTAATTTTATTTAAAATTGAGCAATTTTGTCCCTCCCAAAATTGATACCAAATTTAATTTTTATATAAAGCTTATAATGATATTTTTATTAAAATTCACATTTTTATTAAATATTTTTTGTTGAAGGTTCTTATTATTTTAAAATTAGAATGAAAATTTTAAGGATGACAACTAACAACATCTATTTTAAATTTTAAAATTAGTCTTCATCTTTACAGTTTTCGTTCTAATTTTAAACTAACTTTAAACCAAAATATTTAATAAAAAATGTGAATTTTATTAAAAACATCATTATAACTTTTATATAAAAATTAAATTTAGTCTTAATTTCATAAGGGACAAAATTGTTCCATTTCAATAAAATTAGAACTAAATTAAACAAAAATAACGAATACAGAAACCAAATTGAATACAAAACATTAAGTGTAACACATAACACACGGTTGGATTACACGTGGACATTTATTTAAAAATTAACAAAAAAATCACAAAATGACATGTGGTTGTGACTGTTCATTACCGTAAATTATTTAAACGACAGTTAGCAAAAACAAGACCAAATTGAACAAAATTAACGAAAATTTGGACTTATTTAAATAAAAAAATAATATTGAGACTAAAATAATAAAATTAGACAAAAATAAAGATCAAATTAGTATTTTAACCAATATTTAACTAAAAAGTCTATTTCAAAATTTTAGTCATATAACAATATGTTACTAATCATTTATTATGTCAATTTAATAATTTATCACAATGAAATTCATAATCAAATGTTACTTTTTAATCTTAATATGTATCACTAAAAAAATAATATCTGTGATTTCATATATCAGTGCCTTTCAATGTATTTTTACCCGTCCATATCTACATATGATTTCATTTACAAATTTTTAAGACCAACGTCATAGTAATTTTATTTTGTACGAGATCGCATCTTATAATATGTGTACGTTCTCCTTTAACAACAACACATCTACGAGAACACATCATACAATATGCCTACACTATTTATTTGATCAATCCTTTTAGTTTTTAACAATAACAAATTCTATAATTTAGAGTGTTTTTAATAAAAAAAAATATACATAATTATTAAATCAATTATATATTACCCGTCTTAAATTAAGTTTTGAAAAATATGTAAATATTATTATACATAAATATGCATAGTTAATTATTATGTATAATACTAACTAATATAGTTTATACGTAATTACAAACTATTTTTATTATTTACTTAATTATATCAAACATGACCATTGTAACGAATTTAAATTTTATTTATACATACGATAAAATTATATATTATTGCAAAAAATATAATAATATACTTTTGATAACACTGTAATATTAAATTGACTGCTCCTTATTGATAAACCGATAAATTAACAAATTCAACGACCGTGTGTACATGGGTCTAAAAACATAAAACTTTACTACAAAAGAAATGCGGTGGATCTCTAACTTTTGGACGCATGGTTGCATATTTACAATACGTGGCAACAACTTTGTCTCTCAAAAGTTCAAAACCACGATTTCTCTCTCAAAAATTCGGAAATAACTCTATTTATTAGCCTCTTTTTCTTCCTCCCGCACATTTCAAAAACAATTTCCTCTTCTTTTTCTCAAATTGTAGAAGTTTTTCATCTTCTCTCATTTTCATTTTCATAATCCTTTTTCTTTTTTCTTACATTCTTTTTTCATTGCTTAAAATTTGTGTTTTTATTTGCTACTTTCTTCTTTCACCCCTTAAAGTTTGAAAAATCTTTTAAGCGACCCTCATTTAACCTTTATTTTATTATAGTGTCAACGTGTTATGACATTTCAAGTGACAATAATTCTACCTACTTCTTATATTTGTAAAATTTTAATTTATTTTATATATTTTTATTAAAGATTTTAAATTGTTGTGCTTCCAAACCTTCTTTATACAAAAGAATTAAAAAATCATTTTTCTAACATTATCTCTTAGACATTTTAACTATCATTGTGTTGGAGAGTATTCTTTTTCTTTTGTAAAAAGTGATGCTTAGCAATGGTAAAAGCAATGTTCTGTTCACATGGCTGATGAAAGTAAAATTAATATATATTATTTTGAAGCAACAAAACAGAGAACCAACTTAAAATAGGCAATACCCTAACAATGCTTTTTTTTTCTCATGACAAGATGAATAGTAGGGAAGAAAAACATGGGAATTTATAATGAACCAGAGCTCTTTAAATTGTTCTATTTCTTTGCAGAAGCTTTGAAGAAAGCAAACAATTCATCTCTAGGAGGAAGACCCTCTTTGATGACAGGATGATTCACAAACTCTTGACTCCATTTATATAACTTGGGAAAATTCTCATGTGTAAGCAATTCCAAGCCTGCAATTTCTTGCAATATAGCAACCCAATATCCAACGAAATTAGCAACAATATCTACCAATCCTATGCTCTCTCCTCCAAAGAACCTCTTCTCCTTCAGAGCTTCCTGCAGGATCTCCAAAGCTTCCATGGCTTCCTCCACCGCCTTCTCTCGCCCCTTCTCATCACTCCAGCACGCATTCCATATTGCAGGCAAAATCTAAAATCAAAACAAAAAAAAAAAAAAAGTGAAAAATTTTGCAACTCAGCAATAATTTATTGTAAAAGTGGAAGAGAAATAATGTAAGGCATACCTTGTCATCTAAGGTCTTGGCCCAGAAATGTGCCAAGGCTCTCTCATAAGGGTCTTGAGGCAAGAGAGGGTTGTTTGTCCAAGTTTGGTCTATGTATTCAACAATAACAAGTGATTCGGCTAAAGGGTTCCCATTGTGGATGAGAATAGGAACCTTCTTGTGGACAGGGTTGTACCTGAGAAGGTCCTGGCTCTTGTTGCGAAGATCTTCTTCGGAGTATTTGTAGGAAACTCCCTTGAGCTTGAGAGCAAGGTCTACCCTGTTGCTAAATGGGCTGGCCCACTTTCCCAATACCCTCACTTCTTCTGAGCTCCCTGAACCCATTGTTGATGCTCAAAATTGAATTCTGCAGCACAGTAGGGTGTTATAGGTAGGGTTTCTACTTTATAGAGAGACAAGTCAAGTTGGAATTTGGTTTCGTTTTGGTCAACTTCGGGGACTGGGGTTTGGTGGATTGGTGGAGCTCGTGGTGTGGTAGGTGCTTTCCTACAATCTCATGTATTTCATATTATATTAAGATTTTGGTATTTTTGCAACAAAAATTATCTAAAACATATACTTCAAATTTGTAATGGAATATTTTTAGTAGATATTCACGTGCAGTGTATATCCTTCAGAACAGGAGAAAACTGTTCATTTTTGAATAATAATATTTACATTTAAAAAAAATGTATAAATATTTATGGATTTCTGATACCTGTACATATAAAAGAAGACCGTGAATATTTTTCATGATACCAACCTATAATGGAACATGTAATAAGATAAATACTTTTACACAAAGCGAGTAGATAGACATATATTAAAGTACACAGACATACATGAAAGTACATGTATTTTAACAAAATATAAATAGTTAAATATGTTTTTATCTCAAACTATAACACAATTTTGTTTTTAGTTTCTATTTTAAAGTTTGATCCTCTTAAGTCCCTATCCTTATAAAACACATGAATTTAGTTCTTAATATTGGACGGAGTTAACCGTTTTCGTGACATGACAAACGGTTTGCACATCCACCATCCATTTTTTGACATTTGTTCTCTTTAAAATTACACATGTAAGTTTATTTTTTTTATACCATTTTATTTTATTTTTTTGTTTTCTTTTCTTTTCCCTCTTCTTCGGCCTCCTTTATAACCTCCATCTTCATCTTCCTTTCTCCCTCCACCATTTCCATCCTTCCCCTCCCCCACCTTCACTCGACCATCATTTTCTTCCTCCCTTTATTTTTTATCAATAGAGTTAATCAATAATTCATTTCTCCCATTTTCATCTTCTCCATCAATTCTCCTCTTTTCTCCCCCTTTATCATGCTCATCCTCTCAGACTTATCTATTTTTTCTTCCAATAACTCTTTCAACTCTCTCTATGGAATGTAAATCCTTCAAAATACATAATAATTTTTTTGGAAGAATGATGATATTTCTACTATATGTACAAAAGAAATATATAAAATAGATAAACAACTAATGTAGTATAGATATTAATTATGTTTTATTTTTAATAAAATAAAAAGAACTTAGTATTTGTGTGTTTAATAAAAAAATAATATTAATATATAATTAATTTTTAAAGAGTTATAGAGAATTTTAAATTTATAAATAAAAGGTAAAAGGTAATTTTGTTCAAGGTGAACAGGTCAAAATTTAAGCAAAACATTGATAAGGTAGGTGACCCATCCATTGAGTAGGTGTTTGTGTAGGTTGTTGATATGTGTAGTTGACATCTCCAATTTTTTTTTTACACACATTCTGATTTTTTTTCTTATTTTTGGAATTGGAGAAACTGAGGAAATTGGTGATGGAGAGGAATGATGGAGGTGGTGGAGTAGGGAAAGAGGATGAAGATGAAGGTGAGGAGGGAGAAGAAGGTGCCCGGAGGAGAGGAGAAAATTTATGTGTGTGTCTCTGTGATGTGTTGGATTGAAATTGATAAAGGGAAGGAGAAGAGAGGATTAACTAGGTGAAGGTGGGAGAGGGGAAGGATGGAGATGGTGGATAGGGAAAGGAAGATGAAGATGGAAGTTAGAAGGGAGAAGAAGATGGCCGGAGAAGAGGGAAAAGAAAAAAAACGAAAATAAAAGAAAATAAAATGGTAAGAAAAAAAAATAAACTTACAAGTGTAATTTTAAAGAGAACACGTGTCAAAAATGAATGATGGACTTGCATACCGTTTGCCATGTCACGAAAACCTTTAATAGCGTCCAATATTGAGGACCAAATTCATGTGTTTTATAGGAACAATAACTTAACAAGATCAAACTTTGAAATAGGAATTAAAACCAAAATCATGTTATAGTTTAGGAACAAAAACATAGTTAACCCAAATATAAATTGTATTTTAGTACACATTTTAAAATACATTTCCTTAATTTTCTGCAACTTATTTCATTTGGAACATTACTATTTTTTTAAATAATCTTTTTTATCTATATATATATATATATATATATTAAATTTATATTTTGGTTAAAAAAATTAGTGAGATGTAAAACAATAATAAAAAACACAATATAGTAATGTAATTTAGTGTCCAACGCTTACCATGAGAGTGACTTTGTGCGCCTAAGGATGTTAAATGCAATGATTTAAATAATTTACAAATAACAAATTTTATAATTTTTTTATGTCCAAGAACACAAAGAAACTATTTATGGAACAAAAAACGATTAACAAGGTGTATAAGAAACCATTGTCCAAGACAAAAAAATGACTGTCCAAATATATATATATATATATATATATATATATATATATATATATATATATATATATATATATATATATATATATATATATATATTCACTACACAAGAATTCAGTTATATCACATCCATTTCATTACTTTCTTTTTTTTTCTCACAATATTTCTTTATATATCTTGCTAATATAAATTTCTTTAAAATATATGTATTCTTAAATTTTTTTTATCTAACCTTTACATCTATTTATCTAAATATTTATTTATATATCATTTTTCTAAATAGTTATATCTATTTATTTCTATTTGAACATTTCTTTAAGATATATCTATTTTTTAAAAAAATTAATTTATCTAATTTTTTACTTGTCTAATTTATTAAATATTACAAACTAATTTTAATATGTTAGGCATCACCATTATGAGTTACTTAATATATTATCAAAGAAGTTTACCCTCAATTAGGAGTGGACATAAAATCTAATTTTTTTATCCAATCCACTTTTGCTCCAATCCAATCCATTTAAAATTCATTTTATTAAAAATCCAATCCATTTAAAATCCATTTTAATGGATCTGAATTTCAATCTAATCTACATTTTATATATTTTATGCATTAGATATTCATTCTATAAATCAAGATTTTCAAATGTGGATAATCCAAAAAATCCAATCCAAATTTTCAATTTAAATTTTTAGTTGGGTTAGGCTAAAGGTTGATATGGACTAGGCTAAATTCAGACTCGGATGGGCATTGTTTGATGACCGGTACGGACCGGACATGACCGACAACCCTAAAGGGTCAAACGGGTCCGACGACCAGAATAGACTTTGTGGGCCTAAAGACATGAGCGGGCTCAGCAAGCCTGACAAACCGGGTAAGTTGATCGGGACCAACGCCCTGAAAAAGTCGGGTGCGCCTAATGCTCTCAACGGGTCAGGTGGGCCCGAAGACCCGAACGGGCCAAGCAGCCATGATGACCTGAACGGGCTAGGCGGACCCGAAGACCTAAATGGACCAAGCGAGTCCGATGACCCAAACGGGCCAAGCGGGCCCAAAGACCCGAACGAGCCAGGTAGGCCCAAAGACTTGAAAGAGTCAGGTAGGCCCGAAGACCCAAACGAGCCAGGTGGGCCTAATGCCCCGAGCGAGTCAAGCGGGCTTGAAGACCAAAATGGGTCAGGCGGGCCCGAAGACCCGAACGGGCCAGCTGGACCCAATGACCCGAATGAGCCAATTGGGCACGAAGACATGAACGAGCCAAGTGGGATCGATGACCCAAACGAGTCAAACGAGCTCAAAACCGAACAGACTTGGCAGGCCTGATGATTCGAACGGGCCAGGTGGGCCCGAAGACTCAGATGGGTTAGGATGGGTCGGCCCAACGATTCGAACGGGTTATGCCTGACGATCTATACGAATTGGACAGACTTGACAACCCTGATGGACCGAGCGGGCCCGATGATTCAGACAAGCTGAGTTGGCTCGACGACCCGGGCAAGCTAAGTTGACCCGACGACTCAGATGGATTGTGCCAGACGACCCATACCAATCGGGAAGACCTGATGCCAGAATAGGCCAAGCGGGCCCAAAGACGTTGATGGGCTAAGCCGGACCGACATGACGATTCATATAGGTCATACCCGACGACCTGTACGGACTGAGCAGGCTCGAGACCCTGATGGGCCGAGCGAGCTCGACGACCCGAACAGGTTGAGTGGTGTTGACCTTAAAGATACAAGTTTTAGAAAATTCAATTTAATTTTTTTTATAAAAAATAGATTCTAGATTTTGAACTTGACCCAAATATTTAGATTGGATTTAAATCTTGATCCAAATATTTGAATCTAGATTTAAAAAAAAATCCAAACTTGTTTTGCTGAAAAAATAGATTTGGGTCAAAAATCTAATCTAATTATTTGGATCTAAAGTGGATGTGAGTTGGATTATTAAAAATCCAATTCATGCTCACCCATACCCTCGATTTTGCTCCCATAAGAAAAATGTAAAACCTCAAAGATATTTTTGAAATAGTAGCATGAAATAAAGTAGGGAAAGGAAACTTATATTTAAGTCCACCAAACATAATCATTTTTTTCTTACATGAGTACGTTATAACAAATATAAAAAGTTGATTACTTTTAAATCAAGAAATTATTATTAATCGGGTAATTTGTCAATAATATACAAAAACAACCAACTAATACGTTATTTCTGAGTGACACCGGCATCTACAACTACAGGTTTAGGTACTTTTCGGATCAAAGTTTCTGCTATGATGCCCGTACACAGCAATTATCTTGTATATTTTTGGTACATAAAACATGTTCAACCAAAGATACAACAAAATTCGAGCCACTAAAATTAAAAAGCAAAAAGGGTAATTTGAGGTTAATCGGAGGACTAGTTACATTACTTAGAACCATGCTTACCATACTCTTCTACTCTGTGAAGAGCATCCATGAGAACATCAGTTGTCCAATCCTTTACATCCTCCTGTTCACAGCATGGGAAAATTTCAGTTACTCAGGGTGTTTGGATTAGGTTCATGGTGAGAAATTATCAATTAATTTTTCATGATGGAGGAAGGTAAAACAACAAATACTTCTCTCTTTCAGGATGATAGGATAGAATTGATTTTTGTGTTATCTAAACACATTGTAATTTAAATGTTTCCTAACTCCAATGCAAGTACATATGCTGATTGATTCTTAAAGTTAAGCAACTTTAAAATATCATTAGAACACATGAGTACTTAAAGACGTTGCATATGTAAGAAAATGCAACTCACAACATTACTTAGCATTACAAAAACAATTTTTCAAGTCAAAATGAAAAAATATCGCTAGTACAGAGATATAAGAGGACTTACTAAAAACAAAAATCTTACTACTACTAAAAACAACTTAAAAACTCAGGCTCAATTCTACCATTCGAATGAAAATTGGCAAGAGTGTGTTTTTGAAAACCATTCAACCTCCATCGAATGTGAATCCAACAATTTCTCTTACGATCGGTTTAGTTTTGAAAAAAAAAAATAGAGGAAGTAAGCTGAGAAAAGAGAAAACAAATAGCTGAAAAATAGAAAGAAAATGTTTTCAAAATTGTGTAATTTGATAATAAATAAGAAAAAGTAGAGTGAGTCCAACAATATTACAGGTACAGTAGGTTTTCCAATTTACTATGGTAATTTGCATTTTATTGAATGCATTGCATATTACTAAGGTGAAACTTTACCAAACAAACCAACAAAAGTAATGATCTCGCTCTTTTCTTTTCCCTCCTCCCAACCAGAGAAAAACCCTTTGTCATGTTTAGTTTCTTAGAAAATGAGAAATGAGTGTTGAAAACACAAAAACAAAAAGTTTTTCAGCACGCAAATCTCTCTTTCTCAATAAACTAAACATGTATGGCAAAAATTATTGGACTCGGAGGTTGAATAGTTTTGCAAACACACTCTAAGTTTTCAATTTTTGCATTGAAAATGCCCATCAAAGCAAGTGATAACTGCCTAGATCATGTGCAATGAAGAATATTTCATAGATTATATAGACAAATCTAACAAAAGTCTAGAGAAGTTAATTTCAACCATAGTTATATAGCTATCTATTTTAGATCAGTTTCTTTCGAGAAAGCATGTTCTCATCAAATACAAAGCCTACAAACATATAAAGAAAGTAAAGAATATAGTAAGGTGAGAGTGATCACCATGCGCAATGGTTCTCCGGTTCTTATTCTGGAATTAGGGCGCGATAAAGTGGACTCAAACGGAGTTCTGGGCCTGATTTCTCGAAACTTCTCCCACTCCTCTCGGGTGACCATTCTAACGGTGCCTTGACCTTCAGGAGCATTCTTTATCTTACGCTCCAACAGCTCTTGGGATTTAGATTCATCATACTGTCACCGATTACATCCATTAGTCACAACTTCATTTCATCGAACACGTGATGTGCATCAAGATCAATCACCGTAACCCTCACATTGATATACTTGTTAGTTTATATTGTGAAGTTGGGGAGGTGGCATACGTACCATCATGAGGAGTTTGGCGAGGAGAGCGATTCCGACGACGGCGACAACCATGGGCATGGTGGCGGTGTCGAGGTATGACAGGGATTCGGGAACTGTAACGATAAACTGGTCCTTGCTCTTGGGTTGCCTCATCTTCCTTTTCTTCTCCAATTCCAACGCTCTTCTCTTCAATGCTTCTGTCGGCACACCACCACGAAGAGTGTGCAATAATCTACACTTCAACGCGTTCATCTTTCGTTACCTTTCATCGAACACCCTCTCTGCCCAATTCATGTCTTCAATGTCCCTTTACTGTTATATATAGTATTAATAAATATTTCTTTTATATAATTAAAATTTATAATAAAAATATTTAAATATGTTGATTATATTTAAAATTTACCATAAATATTTTTATATTTTATTTTTAAATTTTTTATTTGAAAAATAACTTTATCAGACATTTTCTCTTTTTTATCATGATTCATTGTTTTGAATGTTCATCGAATAGAATTGTGTTATTGGTGCAAAAAAAGTTTATTGATTTTATACAGAATAAATAATACTTATTTAAAAATTCATCAATTATCTTTAGTGATATTTCTCTGAAAAGAAAAATCAATCTTTTACCTTTTATTTACAGAATTCGACTTGTTTCATTTTTGGGAGTTTAGGATTCGGTTTATGGTCCAAATTCGAACATAGGGTTTCTATGGAATAAGATTGAAAACGTGGGACTAAGAATGAAACAAAATTAAAAAAAAATCGAAAAGTTGAATTTTTTTAAAAAAACAAGAAATAAATTAAAAGTGTATAAGAAATTAAATTTATGTGATTGAATATTTTTATATTATTATATATAAAAAACAGTAAAATAAAATTTCAAAAATAATTTTATGAATAATATATATATATATATATATATATATATATATATATATATATTTATTTATTTTGTAACGTCCCATTAAATCAATAATAAAAATTAAAGAAACGTCACACAAGATAATGTAGGAGCGCGGTTTAGGAACGTAAGCATAACTCCTTACAATACTCAAGGCACACCACGATGCCAAAACTAATCAAAATACAAAGTTTAACAGTACACCAAAAATAAATTTAAAAGTCAAGTAAATACATGGGCTATAGCCTTGTAATAAAACCTAAAGTAGTATAATCAGTCCAGGCATACTACGCAGCGGAATCATCCATTTCCTGTTGACCTCGAGTGTCTCTCGCATATGCTCACATCAATAAGTTGATGATCATCGCAAAAGGAGAAGAACCACATACAAGATAACCAAACAAGCAAACATGGTAAGCTAGAGTAGAAACAAGCTAGAATAGAAACAGTTTATCAAGCAGTCACATGCTATTACACAATCCAAGCAATATATATATATATATATATATATATATCATCCAAACATGTTATGACTCCTCAAACAATACACTAGACTCTGACTCGACTCATCCGGATACATATAATCTAGTCGGATTTAACGAATGCTTGCACTTGTGGTGGATATCTCTACTCACCCCCGAGCTGCTCACCCCTAGAGATGGCAAATAAACCCGTCCCCGTGGGTATTGTCCAAACCCGTCCCCGTTTTAACGGGAAATCTCCGCATTGACTGGGTATGGGTATGGGGATGGTTATGGGTATGTACATATCCCCACCATAATACTCGTCGCCGCCATATCTCCGTCATCATTTAAATTATTAAAATATTCACAATTAATTAAGTAACCATATATATATATATATATTTATTTCTCAATTTTTTATTTCTTCTAATTATTTGGTTTGTCATGAAACTCATTCACATCTCCAATATATTTTTCATCTTATCATAACATTTATGTAATTATGTTAAAATGATGTATGTTAATGAAATTTTTTTTATATCTCATATTTGAATATTTCTATTATTTTTTAATATTTTTATTTATTGTATATTTTCCTTTCATATGAATATGTTCAATACTTTCAATTTAAGTGTTTAATAGCCTAAATATTTCATTTACTAGGTAATATAAAAAAAATTCTTTACTTATTTTTATTAATTTTTGTTTCATTTGAAAAATTCTTTTGTTTCGCTAAAACAATTATTTTCAACCATTGAGTATATATGTTGATATTTGAAAAGTGTTCTTAGATGTCTAAGGTATTTTTCATCTTATCATACCTTTAATTATACATTCGTTTTCCTTTGTGTGATTTCTTTCAATAGTTTCTCAAATTGTTTCTAAGACATACATTCGTTAATTTTTCAATATTTTTATTTGTTGTTTTTTTTCATCATGTAGAATACTATTTCAGAATATTTTATCTAATTATTTTTATTTTCTAACTCATTATATCAATCATACTGTAATTTTTCACTATAATTGTATAAATAACTTTTATTTACTACAATATCAAAATTTAATGTAATTGCCATGAATATTTTTTATCACCATCCAACATATATTGGAGTTCAAAAGATACAATAATTATGTTAAATTTGTTTTATTATGTTTATTATTTGTTATTTGCGTCATTTTGATTAAGTGATGTATTATCATTTTTATTAGTGTATAAAAAAATAGATTAATTAGAATTTAAAAAATTGAAGTAAACAAACATTTAAAATATATTTTAATTTGAATATTTGTTTTTCTTTACATTTTTTTAAAAATAGTTTTAAATTTTATCAACTAGGTTTCATTAATGTTTGCAGTTTGCAAATTTAATAAATATTTTAGTTCTCATGAAATTTTATTTGGTATTCCAATCTAAGATGTAAACAATTATAATTTATTTCAAAGTATTTGATATCAAAGAAACAACAATCCTCCTAATATTGAATATTTGATAATATTATGTTTCCTTTACCGTAATTTTTTATCATTTTATAAAAATTAATTAATCTTTATATTGAAGTTAGTAAGGAAACGGGTACGGGTATGGGTACGAGATTATACCCGTTACCCGGTGGGGATGGGGATGAGATAAAACTTTGATACCCGTTGGGTTTGGGTATGGGTATGGGGATGCATTTTTTTTACGGGGATGGGTATGGGATAGTGAAACTCGTCCCCGCCCCGTTGCCATCCCTACTCACCCCCGAGCTAAGTGTTACAAGTGATACAATGTCTCAATCCCCCACACACAAGGTTAGCCCTTAATGAGTTTTAGGTCTCCTGCTACTCTCACCACAAGAGTCAGTCCGCTCTAAGTGAGACTAACTGACTCCTTAGAGTGTCAAGATGCAACCTTACCTTGAATCCTTACCAAATTATATAGATGGGGCACCACCATGAATTCCCACTAACATGGGTCATGCAACTACGTCCCGACCACTGAAGCACGACCAGGAAGCCTCACCTAGAGACTCATGGATTTATGTACTAACCACGTACCAAATATTCAAACAACCAAATAATATTAATCATGCCTTTAAAACCTCATGCCAACTTCTATGACCCATCCTCATTCATATTCCATGTTGGATCCATACCATTTCATTCTTCCCAATTCATGAATATAGAGTTTCATCTCATACCAATACCATTGCCACTTTAGTACCAATCATCTCATTCATCTTACATGACAAGATCATACCAGCATATCAATTCAATTCATAACTACATATATCTCATGCCTTTATTAAACTTCATACTTTAAATATACAAATCAATCAACCAAACAATCCATAACAATCAAGTGAAGAAAATAGCGAGGCCTACAGCGGATCTCGCTCAAGCTAGAAGCCTTCGCTCAGGCGAGAGGGGTCCCCTCGCTCAAGCTACAAGCCCTCGCTTAGGTGAGATCACGACAGAGACTCTGGGAGGTTTTTCGCACGCTCGCTTAGGCGAGCCCACTCCTCGCCTAGGCTGCAACTGCAGCGACACACGTCGAGCTCCCACGCGTTCTCGCTTAGGCGAGCATCTCTCGCTTGAGCGAGATAGTACCTCGCTCAAAACGAAAGCCCTCCGCCTAAGCGAGAGCTCGAGCGCGAGCTAGGGTTTGTTTCTGCAAGTCTCGCCTAGGCGAGACAGGGTCGCTTAGGCGAAAATGTCGGGTCTCGACACTGTTCTCCTTGCAACAGTCATACACTCATGCCCAAACAACAATACCATTCCATCCAAACGTTTACAGTAGCACATTAACCACACAATGATGCAAACATTGACAACATAAGTAGGAATCAAAATGACATGAAATTCCTAGCTTCCCTTAGCTGGAAATAGCTAGCAAAAGACTCCTAAACCGAAACTAGTGAGCACAGCAGCTTCGAGGTTAGCTCAGGAACCACTTAAGGAGCTGGAAAAATCAAAGGGACAGTAGGGACATAAGCTACCCAGAGTAACAGTAGTAGAGAAATGCAAGTACGGTGAGGAAACACTTACGTGGGAAGAAATGAACTGGTTCAAACTCGCTTGACTAAGGTGGTACCAAACCCTAGCAAAGGGGGAGACGGTTGCAACTCTAAGGTTTTCTGAAAATGAGTAGAATGAGTGAGTTAGGGCAGACTTAGGGTCTGTTTTCTCCTTTGAGTCAGCCTTAGGCCCATCTGATTTGGAATGACCTTTTAAAATAAGGCATAAATATAAGTGGGCCTTACATTCTCCCCAACAAGAAAAATTTTTGACCTCGAAAATGAAAACTTACCACGTAAAAGGATGTGGATGTGATTTCCTTATATCCTCCTCCAACTCCCAAGTCGAGTCACCTGTCCTCCGATCCCAGATGATTTTGACCAGGCTAACTGGTTTTCCTTGGTGTTCCTCTACTTTTCTGTCTTCTAAAGCCATGGGTAGTACCTCCATAGCGAGATCCTCTCTAATCTGCACATCCTCTGCTTCTAACACATGAGACGGGTCAAAGACATACTTCCTCAACTATGATACGTGAAATACCGGATGGAGATTTGCCAATTGAGGAGGCAAAGATATCTCATAAGCAACGGGCTCAATCCTCCTCGAGATCTGATAAGGGCCAAGGAACTTAGGAGAAAACTTCCTTGAGTGGAGAGCCCTTCCCACACCAATGGTTCGGGTCACCCTCAAGAATACGTGATCTCAAGCCGCGAATTCTAAAGGTCTCCTCCTGCGGTCAACGTAAGCATTCTGTCTAATCTAAGACGCTTGTATTCTGTCCCTCACCATTCTCACCTTCTCGGTGGTCTGTTCTAACAACTCTGGTCCAACAAGTACTGCTTCCCCATCCTGATACCAACAAAGAGGGTCCTACACTTTCTGCCATAAAGAGCACCATATGACGCCATGTCAATGCTCGCATGAAAACTATTATTGTAGGTGAACTCTATCAAAGGTAAAACTTCATCCCAAGCACCCAAATGATCTAGTATGCACGTCCTCAACAAATCCTCGAGTGACTGGATCGTCCTCTCAGACTGGCCATCGGTCGGAGGATGATAAGCTGAACTTATGGTGAGCTTGCTACCCAAAGCACTCTGTAGCGTCTGCCAAAACCGTGAAGTGAACCGTGGTTCTCTGTCGGAGACTATACTCGAAGGTACTCCATGCAACCTTACAATCTCCTTAATGTACAACTGGGCCAATTTGGCCATGGACATCCTCAAGTTCATTGCCAAGAAATGAGCACTCTTGGTGAGTCGATCCACTATAACCCAGATGGTGTCGTGCCCTCTAAATATTCATGGCAAATGGGTCAAAAAGTCCATGGAGATGCTGTCCCATTTCCATATTGGTATCTCCAAGGGCTGTAGAATACCACTGGATCTCTGATGCTCAACCTTCGCCTTTTGACACGTCAAACAGGCTACCACAAACTGTGCAACATCCCTCTTCATTCCCTTCCACCAGAAGGTCTCGTTGAGATCTTGGTGCATCTTAGTCATGCCAGGATGCATGCTAAGACGACTCTTGTGCCCTTCTGATGAGTGCGTATTTTTGCCCTCATTTAATGTTTAATTATAGGTATTGAATTGAATTTGTGTGCTTAAAGATTGATTTAATTGGGATTTCCTATAATTGGGTTTATTGAGCTTGAGATACAAAAACATGTTAAAAATAGCTTTTTAGTTGCATAAATGTTCGTTGGATATTTTGAGGTGTGTTAGTGCAGCTGCAGCTAAGTTGAGCTCATGGAGGTGTGGAAATATATTGATTAAAGCTTTATGACACCTTAAAGATAAATCCAAGAATAAGGAATTATCAAAAGCACAAAAATTCAAGCCAAGCATTGCATGAAGACGGCAAGAAAAACTTGAAAAAGTGAAGAAGTTTGGCTAAACCAAGAAGAGAGGAACAAAAAAATTGGACCTTGCGGTTTTCTTTATCTTTATGATAGAGATAATTTGGGAAAAAGATATCTTTAGATATTTTATTTGATATTTTTAAATAATTATCTTATTTAATTATATCATAAAATATTAAAAGATATTAACTACCAAATCTTTTTAAATATGACAAGATCTTCTGGAATCTTTTTAGATCCACAACAAACAAATATATCTTGAAGATATTGGATTATTTAGAAGATAATTTGAGGAGATTGCAAAGGGTTGATTTGGAAAATTAATTCAAATATTAATTGGTGATAATTTATCATATATCTTTAAGTAATTAATTAATTAATTAATTTAATTATATTAGATATTGATATTATCAACCAACTATATTTGTCAAATAGTATATATCTCTCTAAATATTTTTAAATATTTATATTTATCTTTATTTTAAAAGATATTTGAGAGATTTTAGCACCAGAAAAGCCCAGTCCAATTCCTATATAAAGAGACCAAGGGAGAAGCAGAAAACAAGCTCGGCACTTCGGAATTTAGGAACCCTTAGGGGGACCTAATTTCTTTCTCTCTCTTTTCTTCTCTCTATTCTTCCTTTATTCTTCTTTTATATTCCATGGATTGCTAAACTTCTTGGGTTGATTCCATTGTAATTTCATTATGGATTCTGAGGTTAGAATGAAATAATTTCTTTGTTCTTTTTATTATTGTTGAGGTTTTAATTCATCTATGTCTTTTATCTTTGAATCACGTAACAAGTAATGATTTTAAATCTATATGCATGTTGATCATATGAGTTCAAGGGTTTTTAAATTAAATTGAGACTTTACTTTGATTTTATTTAGAAACTTTCACATGATTAAATGAGTTTTTACCAATAATTGAGACTTTACTTTGGTTAAAGGTATTTACTCTAATGAAAATTAATCGAGACTTTACTTTGATTAATTAAGCTTTTTATTTGGTGAGGAGATAAAAGAATAGACATGATTAGGCATAGTAAAATTTGATTGAGACTGTACTTTGATTGAATTTACTATGGATAATCTAAAAGTTCTCACTTTTAATTGAGACTGTACTTTGGTTAAAAGTGAGAACGCCAACAAATTAATTGAGACTTTACATTGATTAATTTGCAAATCTACAACAATAATTAATTGAGCAATAATCTTTAGATAACTGATGATGAATCTATTTTGAAAAAGCAATGGAATCAATCTATTTTCTTTACTATTGTTTATATCTTATTTTATCTTCTTATCTTTATCCTTCATATTTTTATAATTTTATTTGACTAACTCTTGTATAGTTTTATAAGAACTAACTTGTTAAAAATCAATTTTGTGTTCGTTGGGAGACGACTTTGGGTTACTTTACCCTTACTATTTTGTTGACTACTTTCTTAACAATACTGAAGTTGTTATAGATAAGTAGTATTAATTTGATCGCGTCAACGACAGCGTTATCAATTTTGGCGCCGTTGCCGGGGTGCACGGTTAGAATTTTTATCAATTTAGTTCTTATTTTTTTTATTTATTTTTTTTCTTTTGATTTTATTTTTTGTTTATCACTAACATTTTTTTATCTCAATTTTTTTTTTCTTTAGTTTTTTTTTAGTTACTCTTTTTTGTAAGCATAATTTTTGTTTGAGGAATTTTGTTGGGAAATTTGTGAAATTAGTTGGGAAAAACTTTGGCTAAGGAAAGATAAGGTACTTAAGTTGTCCATTGAGACGCACCTCTCTTTCCTGGAAGTCTACTCAACAAGCTTTCAACTTATTTCTTTTCAGAAAACCTCTTTCAAAAATGCAAAATAGTTTTTTATATGAAAATAATCAACAGTGTGATTTTCAAGTGAATTATGATTACTATCCACAGCAACCACGTGATTCATATGATTATCAACAACAAATTGTCACACCTACTTCTGCACCTGATATAAGTGGGTTAACTTTACGACAATTTAATGATCTATATCCTAGATCATCTTTTTTGGGATATGAGCAACAACCATATTCTGAGTGTCCAACTCAGCAACCATATGTTCCAAATAGTTTTCAGCAACAATATATACCACCACAACAAGTTGAAGCAACCAATGGACCATCTTACAAGGAAGTTATGATATTAATGGGTGAAGTTATAGAGAAATTAGAGTCCATGGATGAAAGGTTGCGAGTTGATCAAAGATGCAGAAATATTGAGCAAGAGTGGTACGAAAATAAGCAAATACTGTCTGATATGTTGAGGGATGCAAGTAAGAACAACTTCATAGAATTACTTGTAACTGTTAATACCACCCCTCAACCCCATCAAAGATTTCCTGAAAATCCAGATTTTAATGCACTTCGTCATGAAATCAAAGATGTGCTTTTGAAGTTGGCCATCAAAGCTGAACAAATGTCTGAAGAGTTGAGTCTACTAATGAATGATACAGTTAGAAAGGTCACTTTGGAAGATATGATGAATATGATGACTGAAATGATGAAGATGAATCAGACAGATCAGAAAGAGATGATGAATGCCGCCACACAAAGCTTGCAGAATCAATCTGAAAAATTGATAGCGGAATCACATCACACTGATATATCTACTGATAGATATAATGATGCTCATAGTAATATGTCTACTGATGGACATATCAATTTTGCTAAAGATGTTGCTGATGAAGAAATTAAAGATTCTCACAAAAACATATCTACTGATGGATATGTTGACGATGCTCCATGTGAATATAAAGTTGTACTTGTTGATGATGTTATGAGTACAAATGATCAATTTCAAGAGCAAAGTTGTGAGAACAATACAATAGAGGAACCAAGTGCGGTTGAAGAGCCAAAGTATTTGAAGATGCAGCTGAAGCATCTACTATTGCAACTCACTTGGTTAATGATGAAGCAGTAGAGTCAACAACACCAGGTGAAAATTTTTGCTCAGAAGATGAGATTATGAGGATTACTGATGATCCGCTTAACCATCTGAATGCACCTGATGATGCTCAAGTTGAGTTGAAGCCACACACTCCACACATCAAGTTTGTTGATGTGAATGATGCAAATAAGTTTTCATTGGTTATCTTTGTTGACATGGCTGCAGAAAAAGAAGAAAGGTTGTTGCAACAAGTAAAAAGCTTAGATTCAAATTCTTTTGAAATCATTGTTGATAGAAAAGTTAAATTGCATGCATATTTGTTTTTTGTTTTTGATTTTAATAAAAACTATAAAAAAATTTCAAAAATATGTTTTTTTGTTTTTAGTTTTCATAAACTTCAAAAAGTAAAAATTAAAAAAATGGTACAAGCTGATTTGTACTTTGTAAAATTAAAGAAAATAAATTTTGACATATGGCCAGATTGAGTCAAAAGTCATAAAATTTTTCGTTTCCTCCCAAAAATAAGTCCATCAAGGACATTTTTTGAAATAAGTGTGGGGGAGACAAACTGTAGGTAGGATTTTTCTTTTTTTCTTTTTTCTGATTTTTTAATTTTTGTTTTTATTTTCATAAAAAAAATTATGATTTCTTTTTGAGAAAATTATGAAAGTATTAACTTTTTACTAAGTGAAACTTTTAAACAATATGTCTCATAAGAAATCCACCAAATATATTTTCCTGCTTTCAATAAAACATATTGACATTGGATTTTGGGATTTGATTCAATAATTGGGATGATCATAATTTTGGAAAAATAAAAGTCATGTTGGTAGGAGTGGATTGTTTCTATGATTTGCTAATTGAGTTTATTTGAGAATTTCTTGATTAAATCTTTTGTGAAAGAGTTTGACCTTGTGAGTCTTGGGCCTTAATGAAAAGGATGAACTACTATGTGTCTTTCCTATATTTTTTCTTGAGTGACTTGCTCATGTTTGTTTATACTCAAATGTTTAGCTTGACTCTTTTGTTCTGCATCTTAGGTGAATATGCATGATTTGATATGACTGAGGCATTTCTTGTTTTTAGCTACTTGGCCAAATAAGCCCACCTTGATATTAATCCATTGGTAGCCCCTTTGAGCTTTAAACCTCTTTTTCTTGTTTTAAGCCTATTGCATAACCTTGAAAAGAAAAAGACCATATTCTACCTTAGGAAGAAAGAAGGAGCTAATGGATTGTGTTCAGGAATGGTTGAGGAATAAAGTGTGTGGGTGAGTACCTCAACCACAAATTAATAAAAATGGCAAAAGGAAAAATTGTTGATGAAAAATTGTTGAAATAATTGCTTTCTAAAAAGAGAGAGAGCAACAAGCAATAAACGAAAATGAATTGTTTTTGAAGTTATGCTCCATTATTCTTCTTACTATTTCAAAAACCCAAAACTCCTAAATTTTTTCCTACCTTTGCCTTGGCCCCGTTATAACCTGTAAAGAGTCCTCATGATTTTTGATTGCATATTTTCTGAAAGTTTGTGAATATTAGAGTCTTGTTAAGTATTAGGAGTGTTTACTTGCATGGGTATTTTGAGTGAAAACCCAAGCCAAAACACTTGAGAGAATTTTGATGAGAAAATACACATTTAACTTGAGTACTTTCTTTCATAATTGATTGTCTTGTGAATTCAAAAGATTAACTCATGTGTCAAAAATAAAATCTTTCCGTTTGTATATACATGGTAACTTGATTTCTAGAATATTGATTTGTCTCAAGTAAGGTTAATTCCTTTGATCTAGTGTTGATGTGAAATAAAATACCTCAGAAGAAGTTTTGGAATTACTCAATTTTTCCCATGAGTGCAAAAGGATAAGTGTGTGGTTATGATGAATGCGTATTTTTGCCCATTCAATATTTAATTCTGGGTATTTACTTGAATTTATGTGCTTAAAGTTTGATTTAATTGATAATTCTGATAATTAGGTTATTTGAACTTGTGTGATAAAAATGTCTTAAAAAGTGACTTTTAGCTGCATAAATTATTTTTTGGATATTTTAACGTTTGTTGATGCAGCTGAAGTTAAGATTAAGCTTATTTAAAGGTGGGAAAATAAATTGATTGAGATTACAAACACCTTTTAATAAGGCTGAAATTAGCAAGTTCTGAAAAAATCACTTCTGCACCCCAGTTTTTACTTATACACTCTCCTCCTACAAGTGGACCACAAAAACCTGTTCTGCACCCATAATATGTCTATTTACACCCCTCCTACCACTTAAACCCAACTCACTCAGATCATGCCATGTGGCAATCCCCAACTTTTAAATTTGTCCAACCACATGTTGACATGTGTCATAATCCTCCACTCACCAAATTGACCAATAAGATCTTGCCACGTCACCATCTTCCAAAATGAAACCCTAACCCTAATTTTCATCATCTCCTTCCATCACCATGGTAGCCGCGGCTGGCGCCACCGCGAGTTCCTCCGACCACCACACTTCACGCATTCTCCATCATCTTCCTCACGCCTCCAACCATCTTCGCTGCAACGAACAACAACCATCTTCCACCTTCGAGCATATTCACGAACTTGCACGCGTTTCGTCATCATTCTGCAACAGCAACAACAACAGCGCAACCAGCCATGGAAACCACTCACCACAGGTCTGCAGCAGAAACACTGTGAGCCACCATCTTTACGCAGAACCACTATTCGTCATCCACACATTCACGTTGCAGCACCGCGTCGCACCATTAACGCGAGAACAAACCAGATCCACAACCATCATCTTCTACGCGCAGCTGTGAGCGAGAACGGGCCAACACAACAACGGAAACCATCACACCAAGCTTGACAAGCCACCACTGCAGCACCGTCAGCCACCGCAACACCTGTTCAGAACAGCACCTGCAACTCCACCAGCATTCTCCACCAGATTCACGCAGCCACGCCGGAGCAGCCGCCATTGCAGCAGCCACAAGCGTCCATGAAACCTTTCCCCAGCCAAAGTGTGAGAGAAACCCTAGTTCTGGAGAGAGAAAGTGCATTGGCATGTGTCATCCTATCATTGCAAATTCAAAGTCAAATCTGGTCAAATAGTTAACTCTGGTCAAATATTCAAATCTAGTTAAAGACTGGTCAAACAAGAGGGGTTTAACTGTAAATATTGATATTTTTGGATGTCTCTACAAATTTGGACTACATGATTAAAAATGGCTTATTGAGAAAATTAATGCAAATATTATTTGGTGATAATTTATCAGATATTTTTAAATAATTTATTTATTTAATTATATCATAAATTATGAACCAACTATATTCGTCAAATAGTCTATATCTCTCCAAATACCTTTGAATATTTATCTTTATCTTTATTTTAAAAGATATTTGAGATATTTTAGCAACAGAAAAGCCTAGTCCAAGTTCTATATAAAGAGACCAAGGGAGAAGCAAAAGGGAAGAAGCTCGGCACGTCGGAATTGAGGAACCCTTAGGAGGACCTAATTTCTTTCTCTCTCTTTTATTCTCTCTATTCTTCTCTTTTTATTTTGCATTCATGGAGTTCTAAACTTCTTGGGTTGATTCCATTGTAATTTCTTAATTGGATTCTGAGGTTAAATTGATTAATTTCTTTATTCTTTTTATTATTGTTGAGGTTTTAATTCATCTATGTCTTTTATCTTTGAATCATGTAGAAAGTAATGATTTTAAATCTATATGCATGTTGATCATATGAGTTCAAGGGTTTTTAAATCTAATTGAGACTTTACTTTGATTTTATTTAGAAACTTTCATGTGATTAAATGAGTTTTTATCAATAATTGAGACTTTACTTTGGTTAGAAGTATTTACTCTAACGAAAATTAATCGAGACTTTACTTTGATTAATTAAGCTTTTTATTTGGTGAGGAGATAAAAGAATAGACATGATTAGGCATAGTAAAATTTGATCGAGTCTGTACTTTGGTTGAATTTACTGTGGATAATCTAAAAGTTCTCACTTTTAATTGAGACTGTACTTTGGTTAAAAGTGAGAACGCCAACAAATTAATTGAGACTTTACATTGATTAATTTGCAAATCTACAACAATAATTAATTGAGCAATAATCTTTAGATAACCGATGATGAATCTATTTTTAAAAAAGCAATGGAGTCAATCTATTTTCATTACTATTTTTTTCTTGTTTATCTTAATCCTCCCATATTTTTATTATTTTATTTGACTAACTCTTTTGTATAGATTTTATAAGAACTAATTTTTTAAAAATGAATGAATTTCGTGTTCGTTGGGAGACGACTTTGGGTTACTTTACCCTTTCTATTTTGTTGACTACTTTCTTAACAATACTGAAGTTGTTATAGTTTAGTAGTATTAGCGTCAACGACAGCGATATCACAAACACAGAATCGCAACTATATTCACATGCAAATATGGACAACTCCCCTAACCTGGACTTCTGGATTAAAATTGGTAAGGATGAAGGACCTTTGTTAATTTCTATCTATCAAGGTTTGAACCCATGACCTTCCACTCGTAAGGTCAAAGCACAACCACTATGCCAATTCACATTCAGTGATAACTATTATAATTCTATAATCTTATTATCACCCAACATGATCACGCATAATATTAAAATTTAAATAATCAAACAACATATAAATGACATACATAGGACTCGAATCCAAGTCCTCTCACACAATCAAAGTACTCTCAACCACTTGAGCTAGTACTTTTCCACGTCACACCAAACAACATTTAATGCCATAAAGGCTCTTCCTACTCGCATTTATTAATTAATTAATTTATTTTCATGGGTCTTACATCTCCCCACCTTTAAAAGTTCTTGTCCTCCATCTCCCAAGTCATCTCTTGGGTGGCCTCGTCCTAGAGAACTTTCATAGTCTGAATCTCCTTCCCTTTGAGTTATTTGACTTGAGAATCCAGAATTCTCACCGGTCCAACTCCCATAGTCAAATCTTCACGCACCTGGACATGATCCTGCTCGAGCACATGCGTAGGATCTGCCACATACTTCTTGAGCTGTGATACATGGAAGACGTTGTGCAGATTTGCCAAGTGAGGTGGCAAGGCAATCTCGTATGCTGCTGGTCCGATCCTCCTCGTAATCTGGTATGGCCCGATGAATCTAGGAGTTAGCTTCCTCGACTTGAGAGCTCTCCCAATACCGGTTGTCGGGGTAACTCTGAGAAACACATGATCACCCGCCTCAAACTCAAGAGGCCTCCTCCTCTTATCTACATAAGACTTTTGTCGACTCTGAGTCACACGCATACGATCTTGTATCACCTTCACTTTCTCAATGGTTTGCTGCAAGAACTCTAGTCCAAGTACCATTGACTCCCCATCCTGCTGCCAACACAATGGAGTCCTGCATCTCCTACCATCCAATGCCTCGTATGGTGCCATTTCAATGCTGAAATTGCAGCTATTATTGTACGTGAACTCCACCAATGGCAACATGTCACTCCACGTACCCAAGTGATCTAACACGCAAGTCCTCAGTAAGTCTTCCAACGACTGTATGGTTCTCTCAGACTATCCATCTGTTTGAGGGTGATAAGTTGAGCTAATCCTCAACTGGGTGCCTAGTGCTGCCTGCAAGGATTGCTAGAACCTTGATGTAAATCTCAGATCTCTATCTGATATGATACTCGCAGGCACACCATGTAACCTAACTATCTCCCTGACATACAACTCTGCCAGTTTATCTAGAGTCATCTTCTGATTGATTGGTAGAAAGTGTGCGCACTTTGTCAATCTATCCACTATTACCCATATGGAATCATGCCCCCTCACTGACCTTGGGAAATGTGTAACAAAATCCATGGAAATATTGTCCCATTTCCACTGGGGAATATCAAGAGGCTCCAACCCGGCCTCTGATGCTCTATCTTCGATTTTTGGCACACTAAGCAGGATGCTACATCATCTACCACATCAGTTTTCATGCCAGTCCACCAGAAGGTCACCTTCAAGTCTTTATACATCTTAGTCATACCTGGGTGTATGCTAAGACGGCTCTTATGCCCTTCATCCAAGAGCATCTTCCTCAATACCTGACTCTTGGGTACACACACCCTCTCTCTAAAACGCAGGATGCCGTCTTTACCCATCCTGAAATCTTTTCTCTTATATGTACCCAACTCACCTATTATCTGCTGCAGCTCCTGATCATTACCCTATTCCACCCGAACCTCATCTAAAAACTCATTGGTAATTCTAAACATGCTGCACCGTATATGACTTTAAGTACTTCATCCATCGCCTCTACCTCATATTCAACTCTTTCTAGTCAAACAAGTACTTCAGACTCTTGTGATCGCTGAATACTTGGAATTGTGCCCCATACAAATAATGTCTCCAAGTCTTGAGGGCAAAGACGACTGCTGCTAGTTCCAAATCATGCGTAGGGTAGTTCTTCTCATGCACCTTCAATTGACGAGATGCATATCCGACTGGTCGTTTCTCTTGCATTAGCATGCAACCCAGCCCCTGATATGAGGCATCACAATATACCTTAAACGTTTTAGTCGGACCTGGAATAACTAACACCGGTGCAGTCATCAACCTTCTCTTCATGTCATCAAAACAAGCTTCACATTCATTGGTCAAAGTGAAAGGATGATCCTTTCTAGTGAGCTGAGTTAATGGGTTCACCCTCTTGGAGAAACCCTCCACAAATCTCCTATAGTAGCCTGCCAGACCCAAGAAGCTCCTCACCTCTGTAACGGTCTGCGGTCTCTCCCATTTCACCACCGTTTCAATCTTGGCCGGATCCACTGCTATCCCTTGGGTTGATATTACATGACCCAAGAACTGTACCTCCTCCAGCCAAAATTCACACTTCGATAGTTTCCCATACAACTGATGCTCTCTGAGGATTTCTAGCACCACTCTCAAGTGCTCTGCGTGTTCCTCCCGGCTCTCAGAATATATGAGTATGTCGTCAATAAACACAACGATAGATTTGTTTATGTAATCCATGAAGATCGTAGGAGCATTCGTCACCTCAAACGGCATCGCCACATATTCATAATCCTCTGGCTTGACCAAGATTTGATGATGCCCAGACCTCAAGTCAATCTTTGAGAACACAGCGGCTCCCTTCAGCTGATCCAATAAGTCATCATTCCTCGACAATGGGTACTTATTCTTTATGGTCAGCTTATTCAATTGTCGATAGTCAACACACAATCTGGAGCTGCAATCCTTTTTCTTCACTAATAATACTGGTGCTCCCCACGGTGACGCACTCGGTCTGATGAACTTCTTTTCAAGCAGGTCTTCAATCTCCTTCTTCAGTTTAGCTAACTCGGCTGGCGCCATCCTCTATGGTGCCATAGAAACTGGTCCCACTCCAGGGATGAGATTAATAGAGAAATCCACATCCCTACTCGGTGGCAATTCTTGAATCTCGTCTGGGAAGACATCAGCATACTCATCCACTACTGGTATGCTTCTGATCTGCTCAGCTGTGCTCTTCTTCTCTCCTTGAGCCACTATTGTAACATCCCGTCAGGATATTACGGGTTTAAACAAAAAATAAAATAAGAAAATAAAAACGCATTAATTATAAATCCATTTCCCAAAAACGCGGGAAATTTCAAATAATTTATTTCATAATAAAGATAACTCTAAGTTCAAATCTTCTCAAAATTCAATGAAATACCAAAACAGTCTCATAATAGATTACATCTTTAATCCAAAACCATAAATGATAAAACTCTATAAAACTATTCCCATGAGTTTTCCCCGCTCCGCTGCTAAGCCTCACCAGATCCACCTACAACATCATCTGCTCCCGTGTACCGCGTACACGATCATCGCCAAACACAAGCAGATAGGGTGAGCTAACAAAATAAACATATATATATATATATATATATATATATATATATATATATATATATATATATAACACAAATATACCAATCACACAATCACACCAAAGGAATTCCATCCTTTGATATCACATCACATGGCCACCACCATGTTATTCGTGTTCTACATCTTCTAGTGGGTACCTCAAGGTGTCTTGCTGCCATACCTATCGGCCACAACCGATAGAGCACGCGCGAGTAACCATGCTACGGATCATACACCGTAACGCTAGGTGGAGTTCCCATATACGAACATAATTCGTAACGTCCCAAGACTACCAAACTCGTCAGTCAACTACTGAGGAGGGCAATCTATCTCGACCCATCCATACTGGCCACCACCAGCACACTCACACCGGCAACACTCGCCAACCCGAGCTCAACTCAAGGGTTCCTCGTGTTCATCCGCCATCCCGAGCTCAACTCGAGGGATGCCATTCCGAGCTCAACTCGAGGAATGCCACGTGCTTAACCCCTATCCCGAACTCAACTCAAGGGATACGTTCCGAGCTCAACTCAAGAAACACCAGCAAACCGACCTTTAAGATATCCTAGAAGCCTTATAGATCACGCACATCATAGCAAGCATAACACCAATCTGCTACAGCAAAATCGCCTGGCAGGGGACACATACCGCTAGGCGCTGCCGCTTCTAGATTGCCTAGCGGGGCACACGTACCGCTAGTCGCTACACCAGTACTTGCACATTACTGGTTTTAGTTTAGGTTCAAGCACACTTCACACAGGTTGCTCTCATTTGCTCTCATTCTAGAGTACCCCTAATGAAAAGCATTGCCATCTATAATGTTCTAGGCCTTATAGAATCTCACATGTGCATTCATCCCCTAGTCATATAGACCATCCCAAGCATGCTCAAACAAAATATAAGCAACAACACTCTAACAATTTTAAGCACATGATCTTATGCACTGATGCAATTTAATATTGACACCCATGCCTTCACCAAACCAATTCTCCACATGTGACTAACCCAAAGGAACATTCAAATTGATAGAGACTTACCACATAACCCAATTATGCTTCATTAGAAGTTACTTGAACTAATCAAGGGCTTATACATGTACTTTACAAACTCCAAAATCAGCAATATTAAGTAATGTATATCTCTATCTACTGACCTCAAAATCCAATCTCCACCGTTCAAAGTGAAGAACCACATATTATGGACCACCTGTCAAAATTTCACCTAAATCGGACGCTTAACGAACTGGGAAATGCAGTTTTACAAAAATTGCGCGAACCAGAAAAATTGGTGGCGCCTAGCGCCCAGAATTAGAAGACCGGCGCCCGGCGAGACTAAACCACCGCCCGACGGTTATTGTTGCTCGAAAAGTATGAAAAACAACATTTTTCGTGAATCAAACACCACGCACCTCTGATGTGGCACCTGACGGCCAATTGGGTGCCGCCAAGCGGTACCTGCATTTCCAGGAACCTAGAAATTTCCTCAACACCTACGAACCTTATTCCAACAACTACAATTCTGATTCCACTCGATTTACGATCCAATAGGCTGCCTTCACATGTTGGCACTATCTTTTCCCCGGAATAGAATCAACCCAAAAACCCCAAAACACTAAAATTGAGCCAAATTGACTCGAGTCGCCTGGCGGGTGTTCATCACCGCCAAGCGGTTCATCAAAAACCCAGAAAACTAGGTGTGCAGTCACGTGTTGCCTGGCGGCGCAAGCCTTGCCGACAGGCGGTTCCATCTCTAGAACCCCAAAATAACCCAGAAAAGGATGAGTCGCCTGGCGGTGGTTCATCACTCGCCAGGCGGTTTTTGGAAAATTCTAGAAACATGAAAATTACATGATATGGGCAGGTTATATACATCCTTTCAAATGCAAGACAAGTGATTCGGCCACAACATCCCAAGAGTTTCAAGAAAAGAAAACTATTAAGACAAAACAAAGAACACCTAGTGACAAGCAAGAAAAGCACAAAAACAAGAAAGTTTAACTTCTAAGGAAATTTTGTTTTAAAGACAAAACTTGAACAAGACTAAAGCAATGAAAAACAATTTTAAAGACTCTATGGAAAGCATTTCAACAAGCCAAGATTATACCTCAAATTATGCATACACCAAGAAAGATCATAACCAAGTTAAAGCATGGAACTAATTTTCCAATATCACCCAAAATCCAAGTATAAAATTTGGTAGCATAACACCTAGTAAAAATGGCCAAATGGATTCACCAAGCAACACATTAGCTCTTGGCCAAACTGTTTTTGGTCATGACAATAATTTTTCTTTTCAAAACTAGGTACTTAAGATGATGAGAATGATATTTTAGGGTGTCTTGAACACTTAGTTCCTTAAAATTTAGGTCAAAATCAATTTCAAGGAGCATGCTACAACAAAAGGCATAGATCTCATGCAATAGCTCAAATACTTAGAAACAAGAATAAGAAAACTCAAAGAAGCATATGACATATGACTCAAGCAAAAGTTAGGCATATTTAAAGACTCAACATGACATACCCAAAGACACAAACATGTAGCTATCATGCATTTAAACTCATGGATTTGAGGCTCAAAGACTAAGCATCCAAAGACATGTTATCCAACCACATTTAGGAGCTTAAAGAGGTGCAAAAACCGTAGCCAAACTGCCACAACAAAATCTGAAAACGCTGATTCACGTATTCTTGGCAGATCTGACCTTTGCTCACTAATTTGATCATAACTTTCTCCACAGAACTCCAAATGCGTTGGTTCTTTTTTTTCTGGAAACTAGACTCATAGAGCTTTCTTTTGACACCAAAAAAGTAATTTTTGGACCGCTGAGATGGTACAGTTTAATGTTTTAAAATCGTCAAGTTTTCTGCCAGCACTGTTTTTGTGTGTCATGGAAGTGGATTTGAACCATACCAAGATAGCTACAACAAGACAAGGTTAGAACATGAAAAACATCATATTCAAGATAACCTAGGCTCTAGATACCAAATGATGAAGGATTATCTTGTTTCTTTTTAAGATTATTGAATATGGTGTGAGTTGATTACGAAAGCTAAGCGAAATCCCCACTGGACATTAAGATAGCAAGCTATCTAGATGTGAAGGTTCCTTTCACAAAGCTCAAGAGAAGAAGATGATGGATTGATTCAAAACAAAAAGGAAATGGAAAGCACATAAACCATAGAAAACCAAGAACAATTAAAGGAAGAAGAAAACATAAAATGGAAAGGAAAGAAATGGTAAAAATGTGAGAAGCACACCACTACAAGGCTAGGCTAGAAGCCATGGCAACCTTGAAGATGAGTGGATGTGTGCCGCCACTTGCTATGCAAGATAAGGCTTAAAATTATTCACTCCCAAGGGAGGAAACTCTCACAAATGGTTGAGACACAAGAGTGTTTTTACTTCAAAATGTTCAACCCTTTTACATGTCTAGGAGCACCCCTTATATAGAAGAGTTTAGGGGCCTCTAAGCAAATAAAAGATACCTAAGGATGTCTCTACAAAAACCTAACCCTAGCTTCTAGAAACTAGGTCAAATAAGGTTACAAAAATGAGAGACAAAAGAGCTAACTATGGTGTGTGCAAGGCTAATTTCGTTCTAGCACAAAAGGAGACAAAGAATGTGTCTCATATGTCTCCAAAAAATGGCCAAAGTGTGCTAAAAACAAAGGAGACAAAAGGTACATAGGTATACTTGCTTCATGCCTTTTACTTTATGCTTTATGCCTTTGCTTTACTCTCTCTTCCACATCATTTATGCTCCCCAATCACCATGCGCCACCTAGCATTGCTTTCTTACTCCTAATTAACCTACAAAGCAAATAAACATAGATTAGCATGTTGGCTTAAGTCAAGTCAACTATAGTCAACAAGTCAAACCTAGTCAAAGGTCAACAAGTCAACTAAAGTTGATTCAACTAAGTCAACTTAGGGAATCAAAAATAGCAAACACAAATGAAAGGGATGAAGGATTAGTGAACTTCCTTTCTAAACATGCTTAGTCTTCTTAAGCATTTGCCTCCATCCTTGGTTGGGGTCAATCCTTCATCATTGAGGGGTGGTATTAACAGTTACAAGTAATTCTATGAAGTTGTTCTTACTTGCATCCCTCAACATATCAGACAATATTTGCTTATTTTCGTACCACTCTTACTCAATATTTCTGCATCGTTGATCAACTCGCAACCTTTTATCCACAAACTCTAATTTCTCTATAACTTCACCCATTAATATCATAACTTCCCTGTAGGATGGTCCATTGGTTGCTTCAACTTGCTGTGGTGGTACATATTGTTGCTGAAAACTATTTGGAACATATGGTTGCTGAGGTGGACACTCAGAATATGGTTGTTGCTCATATCCCAAAAAAGATGATCTAGGATATAGATCATTAAATTGTCGTAAAGTTAACCCACTTATATCAGGTGCAGAAGTAGGTGTGACAATTTGTTGCTGAAAATCACGTGGTTGTTGTGGATAGCAATTGTAATCCATTTGAAAACTACAATGTTGATTACTTTCGTATGAAAAATTATTTTGCATTTTTGAAAGAGGTTTTCTGAAAAGAAAGCTTCTTGAGTAGACTTCCAGGAAAGAGATGTGCGTCTCAATGGACAACTTAAGTACCCTTGTCTTTCCTTAGCCAAAGTGTTTCCTAACTAGTTTCACAAATTTCCCAACAAAAATCCCCAAACAAAAATTATGCTTAAAAAAATAAATAAAATAAAGTAACTAAAAAAAATAACTAAAGAAAATAAAATAATTGTTAGAAAAAAAAATTTGAGATAAAAAAAAAGTTAGTGATAAAAAAAAATAAAATCAAAAGAAAAACAATAAAATAAAATAAAAATAAGAACTAACATGATAAAAATTCTAACCGTGTTCCCCGGCAACGGCGCCAAATTTGATAACGCTGTCGTTGACCCGATCAAATTAATACTACTAAACTATAATAACGTCAGTATTGCTAAGATAGTAGTCAACAAAATAGAAAGGGTAAAGTAAACCCTAAGTTGTCTCCCAACAAACACGGAATTGATTTTTAACAAATTAGTTCTTATAAAACTATACAAGAGTTAGTCAAATAAAATTATAAAAATATGAGGGATAAAGATAAAAAGATAAAATAAGATATAAACAATAGTAAAGAAAATAGATTGATTCCATTGCTTTTTCAAAATAGATTCATCATCGGTTATCTAAAGATTATTGCTCAATTAATTATTGTTGTAGATTTACAAATTAATCAATGTAAAGTCTCAATTAATTTGTTGGCGTTCTCACTTTTAACCAAAGTACAATTTCAATTAAAAGTGAGAACTTTTAGATTATCCACAGTAAATTCAACCAAAGTACAGTCTCAATCAAATTTTACTGTGCCTAATCATGTCTATTCTTTTATCTCCTCACCAAATAAAAAGCTTAATTAATCAAAGTAAAGTCTCAATTAATTTTCATTAGAGTAAATACCTTTAATCAAAGTAAAGTCTCAATTATTGGTAAAAACTCATTTAATCACATGAAAGTTTCTAAATAAAATCAAAGTAAAGTCTCAATTAGATTTAAAAACCTTTGGACTCATATGATCAACACGCATATAGATTTAAAATCATTACCTTTTATGTGATTCAAAGATAAAAGACATAGATGAATTAAAACCTCAACAATAATAAAAAGAACAAAGAAATTATTTCATTCTAACCTCAGAATCCATAATGAAATTACAATGGAATCAACCCAAGAAGTTTAGAACTCCACAAATACAAAAGAAGAATAGAGAGAAGAAAAGAGAGAGAAAGGAAATGAAATTAGGCACCCCTAAGGGTTCCAAAATTCCGAAGTCCCGAGCTTGTTTTATGCTTCTCCCTTGATCTCTTTATAGATGATGAAGGATTGACCCCAACCAAGGATGAAGGCACATGCTTAAGAAGACTAAGCATGTTTAGAAAGGAAGTTCACTAATCCTTCATCCGTTTTCATTTGTGTTTATTATTTTTGATTCCCAAAGTTGACTTAGTTGAATCAACTTTAGTTGACTTGTTGACCTTTGACTAGGTTTGACTTATTGACTATAGTTGACTTGACTTAAGCCAACATGCTAATCTATGTTTATTTGCTTTGTAGGTTAATTAGGAGTAAGAAAGCAATGCTAGGTGGCGCATGGTGATTGGGGAGCATAAATGATGTGGAAGAGAGAGTAAAGCAAAGGCATAAAGCATAAAGTAAAAGGCATGAAGCAAGTGTACCTATGTACCTTTGGTCTCCTTTGTTTTTAGCACACTTTGGCCACTTTTTGGAGACATATGAGACACATTCTTTGTCTCCTTTTGTGCTAGAACGAAATTAGCCTTGCACACACCATAGCTAGCTCTTTTGTCTCTCATTTTTTGTAACCTTATTTGACCTAGTTTCTAGAAGCTAGGGTTAGGTTTTTGTAGAGAGATCCTTAGGTATCTTTTATTTGCTTAGAGGCCCCTAAACTCTTCTATATAAGGGGTGCTCCTAGACATGTAAAAGGGTTGATCATTTTGTTATAAACTTTGTGCATTCAACCACCAATTTTCGTGAGCTCTCCTTCCTAGAAGTGAACTCACCTTTGCCTTATCTTGCTTGCAAGTGGCGGCACCATCACTCATCTCTAGGGCTTGGTTGGCTTAGATCCCCCCCTATGAGTGGCGTGCTTCTTCCATTCTTCATCTTCTATGCTTTCCATTTTTATTGTTTCTTCTTTCATTTTGCTCTTTAGTGTTGTTATTACCGTGTGTGTTTAAGCTTGAATCCAACTCTCTTCTTCCTTTCATGAGCTTGAGAAATGAACCTTCACATCTAGATAGCATGCTATCTTAATGTCCAGTGGGAATTTTCAAAAAGCTTTCTTAAACAACTTCACCATATTCATAACTCTAAAAGGAAACAAGATAATCCTTCATCATTTGGTATCTAGAGCCTAGGTTATCTTGAATATGGTGTTTTTCATGTGCTAACCTTGTCTTGTTGTAGCTATCTTTGTATGGTTCAAATCCATTTCCATTGCACACAAGAACAATGCTGGCAGAAACTGTTCACAATTTTAAAAGATTAAACTGCACCTGCTCAGTGATCCAAAAATTACGTGCTTTATATCAAAAGAAAGCTCTGTGAGTCTAGTTTCCAACAAAAAAAGAATTAACGCATTTGGAGTTCTGTGGAGAGAGTTATGATCAAATGAGTGAACAAAGGTCAGAGCTGCCGAGAATACGAAAAACAACGTTTTCAGGTTATGTTGTGGCAATTTTGGCTTAGGTTTTGTGACTCTTTTGCTCCTAAATGTGGTTGGATAACATGTCTTTTGATGCTTAGTCTTTAAGCCTCAAATCCATGTGTTTAAATGCATGATAGCTACATGTTTGTGTCTTTGTGTATGTCATGTTTGAGTCTTTAAATGTGCCTAACTTTTGCTTGAGTCATATGTCATATGTTAGCTTGAAGTTTTCTTATTCTTGTTTTTCCAAGTATTTGAATCTTGCTTTCACTTTATGTCTTGCTTGATGTATGCTCCATGAAATTGATTTTGGCCTAAAACTTGAGGAACTAAGTGTCCAAGCCACCTAAAACTCTTTCTCACCATTTTATGAAACTAGTTGTGAAAGAAGAAAAATTTGTATCAATTTTTTCCTAAAAACCGAGAGCAACCTTGCTCCTTGGTGAACTAAAAGTGTGCTTTTCAATAGGTGTTATGCTACTAGTTTTCATACTTGAGAATTGGGTGATATTGGCTAATTAGTTCCATGCTTTAACTTGGTTATGATCTTTCTTGGTGCATGCATGATTTAAGACTTCAAGATGCTTGTCAAGTACTTTCCATAGAGTCTTAAAAATTTGCTTTTCTTGTGTTAGTGTTGTTCAAAGTTTTGTCACCAATATTTTTCTTTCCTTAGAGTTTAGCTTTCCTTGTTTTTGTGCTTTTCTTGCTTGTCACTAGGTGTTCTTTGTTTTGTCTTAGTAGTTTTCTTTTCTTGAAACTCTTGGGGTGTTGTGGCCGAATCACTTGTCTTGCATTTGAAGGTTTTGAACAAGTTTTTAAAAGTGTTTGCTTCACTCCTTTGGAAGAGCTTTGAGTGTAGCCTTGCCTTGTTACTTTGGGAGTGTGATCTAAACACTTGGGTTGCATTTTGGGTTGGATTTGGTCTTGGTTTTTATGTTGTCTAACCTCTAATCCATTTATTTTGTCTCGGATTTGAGTGTTTTTGTTGTAGGAATCATGGCAAGTTCATCAAATGCACCTACACCAAACAAAAACAATACATTGAGGAGATTGCTTCGGGATTTGGAGTGGTCTAGGAAGGAGGCCTTTGAACAATTAAGAAAAGACAAGGAGAAAAGTGACCTAAGAATCCAAGAGCACATTCAAAGGCTTGAAGCTAAAGAGCAAGAAAGAGAGGCTAGGAAAAGAGGGCATTCTAGGCGCAACCCATCACAAGAGAAGCAAACTCCAAAGATTCCTAAGTTCTATGGAGGAAGTGATCCCAAAGTCTTCCTTGATTGGGAAGCTAAAGTTGATCAAATTTTCAATGAAAATCATGTAAAGGATCAAACACAAGTTGATCTAGTAGTTTTAGGATTTTTGGAGTATGCCAATACTTGGTGGCATAAAGTTTGTAAGAATTATGACCAAGGGCCACCCGCGGCTTCTTGGATGGACATTAAAACTCTTATGTGCGCTAGATTTGTTCCTCCCTCCTATAGGAAGGAACTTATTTTGAAGCTCCAAAGGCTTCACCAAGGTCCTATGAGTGTGAGTGAATACTTTAAAGAATTAGAGTCTCAAATGCGTAGGGTTGAAATAAAAGAAACTAACAAAGAGAAAATAAAAAGATTTGTGAGTGGTCTTAGGAGAGACATAAAAGACCAAGTAGAGTTGTATGAGTACTCCACTCTTGAAAATGTTTTGACACTTGCCCATGGGATTGAAATTCAATTGAAAAGAAAAAGAAGGGCAAAGAAGAGTTACTCACCCAACCACTACTTTAGTCACTCATGGAAGGGAAAGGATAAAAAGAAACATGATAAGTTCCCTTCTAACTCTCATCAAGAACCACCAAGTAAAAGTAAGTCTCCAAGTGATCACATTCACCATTCCACTTCTTCAAGATCAAGTTCCATTAAATGTTTTAAATGTTTGGGTTATAATCACATTGCTTTAAATTGCCCAACCAAAAGGACCATGATCTTAAAGAAGAGTAATAATGTTGAAAGTGAACACTCATCTCCCCATTCTCTTTCAAAAGAATCTTCTTCCTCTAGTAAAACTAAAATTTTTGAGAAAGACCCTATGTTATTAAGGCGCATGATAGGTCTAGATCAAAGTGAGCTTGAGCCAACTCAAAGAGAAAACATTTTTCAATCTAGATGCAAAATTAACAAATGGGTTTGCTCTCTAATTATTGATGGAGGAAGTAGTACCAATGTAGCTAGCACAAGGTTGGTGGAAAAGCTTTGCTTAGAGACCATTCCTCATGCTAAGCCCTACAAGCTTGCTTGGGTAAGTAAAGAGGGAGAAATAGATGTCAATAAACAAGTCCTAATTAACTTCTCTATAGGAAGCTACAAAGATGAGGTGTTATGTGATGTTGTTCCCATGGAAGTCACACATATCTTACTAGGTAGGCCATGGCAATTTGATAAACAAACTTTACATGATGGCCATACCAACCAATACATTTTCTTCATAAATGGGAAAAAGACCACTTTACTACCTTTATCACCTCAAGAAGTTAATAAGGATAGAAATATAATAAGAAAAGATAAAGAAGAAAAAGAAAAGGGGCAAGCTTTCACCAAGGTGTTACTTGCCTACAAAAAAATTATTCCAAAGCAAGATGTACATCACCCTTCCTTCTCTTCCCAAGCCAAAAAGGAAGGCCCAAAGCACAAGCAAGAGAAGAAGAGTAGTCTAGAAAATAAAGATGGCCTAACCAAAGCTAGGGGGGTAATTGTAACATCCCGCCAGGATATTACTAATTTATAAATAAATAAATAGAATAATTAAGACAACGCATTTAATAATACCTCATTTTCCCAAAACGCGGGAAAATTTAAAACTTTATTATTCGTGCAGATAATTTAAAAGTGTTCATTACAAAACTGAAACCTCAATAACATCAAGTCACCCCTCAGGGTTTACAATTGTTTTCAAAAACAAGTAAATACATAAGAAAAGTTTCCCCAGATAAATCCCCTCTCCGCGCCTAAGCTGCACCTGAGTCACCTGCATCACCAGCATCTGCTCCCGTGTACCGCGTACACGATCATCGCCACACACACGCAGATAGGGTGAGCTTAGCAGATAAAACACATATATATACAAAACTATAAACACATACATGTAAATCAGTAATCATTCACATATCATCACTTAAATTAACTTCTCACATTGTCCTATATTTTTATTCTCTCAATTCAATCTCCAATACGTTTATTCGTGTTCTACCTCGTCTGCTAATTACTTCAAGGTGACTTGCTGCCATACCTATCGGCCACAACCGATAGAGCACGTGCGGGAATACATGCTACGGATCATACACCGCAACGCCAGGTAGAGTTCCCACATACGAACAAAGTCCGTATCGTCCCAAGACTACCAAACTCGTCAGCCAAAAACTGAGGAGGGCAATCTATCTGGACCCATCCGTACTGGCCACAACCAGCACACTCATACCGGCCACACTCGCCAACCCGAGCCACAACTCCAGGGTTCCTCGTGTCCATCCGCCATCCCGAGCCACAACTCAAGAGATGCTATTCCGAGCCACAACTCAAGGAATACCACGTGCTTAACCCCTATCCCGAGCCACAACTCAAGGGATACGTTCCGAGCCACAACTCAAGGAACTCCAGCATCATCACCCTTGAAGCATTACCAGAAACCTTGTAGAACACCCTACGAAGTCCAACAACTGGGACTTACAGCATCTAAACCGCCTAGCGGGGGACACGTACCGCTAGGCGCCACAGCTTCCAGACCGCTTGGCGGGGGACACGTACCGCCAGGCGCCAAGCGCCTCAAACTCACAAAGTATGCAACCACCGCCTGGCGGGACAGTCTACACCGCCAGGCGGACGCTGTTCCAGGGGCCACTGTTCGCGTCACCGCCGCCTGGCGGAGCCTATCCAACTGCCAGGCGTTGTATCAGTACAGCAGCACTCCACTTGAATTCCCTGTCATGAGTTCCACGGTTCACTGCTTCTAGCTCTAATGCTATTCTCACTAACTGACTCATAACAAGTCCCTCAGGTTTGACCATTCACAATGCCTTCGCATCTATGGAAGTACCTTACTTGAAACCACTTTCCTAGCCTGAGTTCACCTAATCTTTTATAATTCTAGTAAATTTCACCCTTTTCTCCAAACAGTACTCCTGCACTTACTATACTTGTCCTCCTCTTCCTTCCCCTTTTTATAACTCACTTAGATACACAAGTTCACCCCTCCACATTTTATACTTACTTCTACCATACCTAGGTTACAGTCCACTATCTAACAATACCTCTCCGGGTCTAATATTGCCCTCACCCAATTATACCACTCATACCAAACCTCAATTTCAATATTCCTTCATTATTCTAATATACTCATCCTCTCTTACCTTATCCTCCATCTATAGCATTCCATTCCATCAACTCCTATCTCTAAAACTCCCAACTCCAACCAATTGCACTCATTTTCACGCCCAAGCTCCTACTGGCACTCAACACTCGCTCCATCACAACGAGCACTCCCTCTGCGCTGTCACCTACGTCGCCTGGCGGCCAGCTTCGCGCCGCCAGGCGGTGCGTCAGTTCTGGAATTTACCAGACTCCTCCCGCAACCAATTCCTCGTCCATTTTACCATCTTCAAGAGCATACACAAAAACTAATCCCTGCACAATCATAATACTCTAATTTATTTATCACTAATTCCTAAGTCAAATTCATAGTAACCCATCCCCAATTCGTGATTTCTGATAACATACGCTCAACCCTAACTCATATTCACTGTTCCATTCAATTAACCTCCAATTAGGTGGTCATACCTACTGTTGATCATCATTACCCCTCTATACTGATCACCACTACCTTTTGCTCCGATCAGATTTCACCCAGAATTCCAGAAAAGCCAAAAAATGAATCAAAATGACTCGCACCGCCTGGCGGTTCAACCAGTCCCGCCAAGCTCCTCATCAGCAACCCAGAAAATGGCTAAGACGCTTTGCGTCGCCTGGCGGCCGGGAATGTGCCGCCAGGCGGTTCCTCTTCCAGGAACCCAGAACACATCAATTTGCATGAGTCGCCTGGCGGTGATTCATCACTCGCCAGGCGGTTTCTGGAAAAATTCCAGAAACTCAGAATTTCGAAGGCTTTAACAGTACTCAAACCATCAATATACCATACAGATAGACACTTATAATTATATGCATAAAATTACGGAGTCCAGCTCCCCTAACCTGGTTCCTTAGCTTTCAACCTTGATAATTTGAGAAAATCTCCCTTGATCACCAACCCTCCTTGATTCCTTTCTATTCAGCCCCCCCTCAAGTCTCACTCCAACTCACAGAAATTTCAGATTTTCGTGCTCTCTCTCTCTGGTATATTTTTCAGCTTGCCAAAACCCTTCTCCTTATCTCACTTTGGCCTTTTAAAGGTGTCCTAAAAACTAGGTAATAATACAAAACGAACCTAAAACTTAATGGTGATGTTTATTGCCATTCATGGACCCCCTTTATGATCCGTTTCCAGCCTCTCTCCCCCCCTTTTGGCTGTCATTTCTTTAGGGTTTACGTTAATCCTTCACCTTCATGCCAAAAACCAAAATGAATAAAAAGTGTTCAATTGAAGTTCACCAAGATTTGAACCCCTCACCCTACCAAAGCTAAATCAATCCCAGACCACCAAGCCAATTCATTTTTCATGCCAACAATTATAATTTAATTATCATAACATACAAGAACATGTTTTTCATAATTTTAAATGACAAAAACATAACATCAAAAGTTAGCATACATAGGACTCGAACCCAAGTCCTCTCGCACAAACAAAGTACTCTCAACCACTTGAACTAGTACTTTTCCACGTCATACCAACCATAATTTAATGTCATAATTATTACCCCTCCCGTATTTATTAATTAATTATTTATTTAATTAATTAAATTCTACGGGTCTTACAGTAATACCCTTAGAAAGGATGGAACAAAAGCTCATAAAAGGGAGGCGCAAATCCTCTCCCAAATCAAGTCAAGTTCCATCCACAAAGGCTTCAAGAATTTGTGGTCAAATTCTCTCCAAGAAGGGGAGGATGATGAAGGATTGACCCCAACCAAGGATGAAGGCACATGCTTAAGAAGACTAAGCATGTTTAGAAAGGAAGTTCACTAATCCTTCATCCCTTTTCATTTGTGTTTATTATTTTTGATTCCCAAAGTTGACTTAGTTGAATCAACTTTAGTTGACTTGTTGACCTTTGACTAGGTTTGACTTATTGACTATAGTTGACTTGACTTAAGCCAACATGCTAATCTATGTTTATTTGCTTTGTAGGTTAATTAGGAGTAAGAAAGCAATGCTAGGTGGCGCATGGTGATTGGGGAGCATAAATGATGTGAAAGAGAGAGTAAAGCAAAGGCATAAAGCATAAAGTAAAAGGCATGAAGCAAGTGTACCTATGTACTGATAACGCTGTCGTTGACACGTTCAAATTAATACTACTTATCTATATCAACTTCAGTATTGTTAAGAAAGTAGTCAAAAAAATAGAAAGGGTAAAGTAACCCAAAGTCGTCTCCCAACGAACACGGAATTGATTTTTAACAAATTAGTTCTTATAAACTATACAAATGAGTTAGTCAAATAAAATAAAAAATATAGGAGATTAAGATAAACAAAGATAGAAATAAAATTTAAATGATAAAAAGAAATAAAAACAATAGTAAAGAAAATAGATTGATTCCATTGCTTTTTTCAAAATAGATTCATCCTCGGTTATCTAAAGATTATTGCTCAATTAATTATTGTTATAGATTTACAAATTAATCAATGTAAAGTCTTAATTAATTTGTTGGTGTTCTCACTTTTAACCAAAGTACAGTCTCACTTAAAAGTGAGAACTTTTAGATTATCCACAGTAAATTCAACCAAAGTACAGTCTCAATCAAATTTACTATGCCTAATCATGTCTATTCTTTTCCTCACCAAATAAAAAGCTTAATTAATCAAAGTAAAGTCTCAATTAATTGTAGTTAGAGTAAATACCTTTAACCAAAGTAAAGTCTCAATTATTGGTAAAAGCTCATTTAATCATATGAAAGTTTCTAAATAAAATCAAAGTAAAGTCTCAATTAAATTTAAAAACCCTTGAACTCATATGATCAACATGCATATAGATTTAAAATCATTACTTGTCACGTGATTCAAAGATAAAAGACATAGATGAATTAAAACCTCAACAATAATAAAAAGAACAAAGAAATTAATTCATTCTAACCTCAGAATCCATAATGAAATTACAATGGAATCAACCCAAGAAGTTTAGAACTCCATGAATGCAAAATAAAGATAAAAGAAGAATAGAGAGAAGAAAAGAGAGAGAAAGAAATTAGGCCCCCCTAAGGGTTCCTAAATTCCGACGTGTCGAGCTTGTTTTTTACTTCTCCCTTGGTCTCTTTATATAGGAATTGGACTGGGCTTTTCTGTTGCTAAAATCTCTCAAATATCTTTTAAAATAAAGATAAAGATAAATATTCAAAGATATTTGGAGAGATATAGACTATTTAACAAATATAGTTGGTTAATAATTTATGATATAATTAAATAAATAAATTATTTAAAGATATATAATAAATTATCACCAAATAATATTTGTATTAATTTAATAAATAGCTCATTTTCAATCCTATAGTCCAATTTTGCAGAGATATCCAAAAATATCAATATTTGCAGTTAAACCCCTCTCCTTTGACCAATCTTTGACTGTTTGACCAGCTTTGACAAACTTTGACTATTTAGTGTCCATTGAGAGGATGACACGTGGCAGCTCCTTCTCTCTCCCAAATTAGGGTTTCCGCTTTCTCCTTTGGCTGTTGAGAAGTGCAATGACGGCTGCCATGATGGTGATGCTGGTTCGTGTGGAAGCTACTGCGTGATGCAAGAAGATGGAACTGTGGTGGCCAGACTTGATGCACGCGGCAGCCATTGGTGGTGCTGGTGCTCCCGGCGGCGGAAACATGGTGAAGATGGAGGCTAGGGTTTTTGGTTGTGTGGAGATGAATAGAAATATTAGGGGTGTAGATAAGGTTTTTGTGAGACCCATTTGGAAATATGGGAGTGCATATGTAATTTAGGGGCGCAGAAGTGATTTTTTCCAAAACTTGTTAATTTCAGCCTTATTTAGAGGTGTTTGTAATTTCAATCAATTTATTTTCCTACCTTTAAATAAGCTTAATCTTAACTTCAGCTGCATCAACAAACGTTAAAATATCCAAAAATAATTTATGCAGCTAAAAATCACTTTTTAAGACATTTTTATCACACAAGCTCAAATGGCCTAATTATTAGAATTATCAATTAAATCACTCTTTAAGCACATAAATTCAATTAAATACCCAGAATTAAACACTGAATGAGGGCAAAAATACGCACTCATCATGTACCTTTGGTCTCCTTTGTTTTTAGCACTCTTTGGCCACTTTTTGGAGACATATGAGACACATTCTTTGTCTCCTTTTGTGCTAGAACGAAATTAGCCTTGCACACACCATAGCTAGCTCTTTTGTCTCTCATTTTTTGTAACCTTATTTGACCTAGTTTCTAGAAGCTAGGGTTAGGGTTTTGTAGAGAGATCCTTAGGTATCTTTTATTTGCTTAGAGGCCCCTAAACTCTTCTATATAAGGGGTGCTCCTAGACATGTAAAAGGGTTGATCATTTTGTTATAAACTTTGTGCATTCAACCACCAATTTTCGTGAGCTCTCCTTCCTAGAAGTGAACTCACCTTTGCCTTATCTTGCTTGCAAGTGGCGGCACCATCACTCATCTCTAGGGCTTGGTTGACTTAGATCCCCCCCTATGAGTGGCGTGCTTCTTCCATTCTTCATCTTCTATGCTTTCCATTTTTATTGTTTCTTCTTTCATTTTGCTCTTTAGTGTTGTTATTACCGTGTGTGTTTAAGCTTGAATCCAACTCTCTTCTTCCTTTAATGAGCTTGAGAAATGAACCTTCACATCTAGATAGCATGCTATCTTAATGTCCAGTGGGAATTTTCAAAAAGCTTTCTTAAACAACTTCACCATATTCATAACTCTAAAAGGAAACAAGATAATCCTTCATCAATATAGGAATTGGACTGGGCTTTTCTGTTGCTAAAATCTCTCAAATATCTTTTAAAATAAAGATAAATATAAATATTTAAAAATATTTGGAGAGATATAGACTATTTGACAAATATAGTTGGTTGATAATATCAATATCTAATATAATTAAATATATTAATTACTTAAAGATATATGATAAATTATCACCAATTAATATTTGTATTAATTTTCCAAATCAACCCTTTGCAATCTCCTCAAATTATCTTCTAAATAATCCAATATCTTCAAGATATATTTGTTTGTTGTGGATCTAAAAAGATTCCAGAAGATCTTGTCATATTTAAAAAGATTTGGTAGTTATTATCTTTTAATATTTTATGATATAATTAAATAAGATAATTATTTAAAAGTATCAAATAAAATATCTAAAGATATATTTTCCCAAATTATCTTCTATCATAAAGATAAAGAAAACCGCAAGATCCAATTTTTCTTTTCTCCCTTCTTGGTTTAGTCAAACTTCTTCACTTTTTCAAGCTTTTCTTGCCGTCTTCATGCAATGCTTGGCTTGGATTTTTGTGCTTTTGATAATTTCTTATTCTTGGATTTATCTTTAAGGTGTCATGAAGCTTTAATCAATTTATTTCCACACCATGAGCTCAACTTAGCTGCAGCTGCACTAACACACCTCAAAATATCCAAAGAACATTTATGCAACTATAAAGCTATTTTTAACATGTTTTTGTATCTCATGCTCAATAAACCCAATAATAGGAAATCCCAATTAAATCAATCTATAAGCACACAAATTCAATTAAATATCCAGAATTAAACATTAAATGAGGGCAAAAATACGCACTCATCACTAAAACATTATGTTTAGCGAAAAAAAAAGATTCGATCGCTAATTACCATATTAAACATATTACAAATGTTTGATGCCTAATTTAATATTATTTCAGTAGCTAATTTGGTGGCTAAAACATTACATTTAGCGACTAAGAATATTCAGTCGCTATTTCGGTCGTTATACAAGTAAATGTTAATATGCATTGATTTGATTGTTATTTCGGTCACTAATTTGCAACTGCTTCTATTCGGTCGCTATTTTAGTCACAATTTGTGACCAATTTTTTTTTGTCGCTAACGTTACTTGCTAAATTGTGTTTTTTTTTCGTAGTGACCAAAACAAAAACCCTCAATACCAAGAATATAATCCACAAAATGAATTGAAACAAAAAAAAAATACAAATACAGACAAAACACACGCTCAATCAAACACCAAAACAAAAGCAACTAATATGTACATTCCATTGATACCATCATTCCCAGTCAGAAAGCAAAAGGTACTTACTAGTGAAGATTTTAGGTCATAAAGAAGCTTCAGAGCTCCTTGAATTTTGCAAGTTGATAAACATGGTCATAGTCAGAGGGCCAAAGCCAATGTCATAGATTTTGGAATTTAGAAAGGCAACCAATAATATGTATCAAAAGATTAGAATGTATCCATCATGAGACTTCCTGTAAATATGGTTCAAAGTTTTGTCAAAAGAAGCAATTTTATGGTCTTGCATCACTTATAGGAACCAAAAATAACTTTATTCATCGAACTTAATAATTAATAAAATCACAATAAATCTATTTTAATATAGAAAAAATTAACTTACATTGACCAAATAATGCATATAAGTAATTTGGGGTTAAGCCAACCAATAACAACTAGACGAGCTTTGTATCTCTTGTCATCAAAATTCCTATAAATCACTTTAGAATCTATATGTCAAGCAGAATAAGCAACAAAATAAATACAAATAATGAACAATACTAAAACCATGAAAATCACAAAATAAATACATAAGGAACTAACACAATACCGAAAATACCATGAAAACCACAAATACAATATTCAGAGCATAGAACAATAAGGATTATACAATTTGATTATTCGTCTGAAGCATTGTACAAAGCTTCCAGAATTGCATTAACTGTTAAATTTATAAGATAAACAAGTATTGATCTTTAGTAATTCTACAATATTTACAGGTTGCTAAAATATATATATATATATATATATATATATATATATATATATATATATATATATATATATATATATATATATATATATATATATATTATATGACGTGATAATCAAGTAAATACATGTTTTACAAAGCAATAATCCTCAGCATAGCTTCTTGACTTTTACATATAAAAATGATTAATTATTTTCCAATTTCTTCAAAAGAGAAACTTAAGTTTGTTGCTTCATACCAATGTATCCAGATCTGTCTACACTAACACATACTCCAAAAAGGTAGAATTCCCTTTCAACACAACTAATATTTCAGTCAAAAATATTTAATGGTATAGTCTCTTTTCGTAAAATACTATAATGATGCATATAATTTTAGAAATATGTAGTTTCAATAGAATATACAAAGTTGATAAGCTCCATCGTACACTCAATCAGATAATTTGCGGCTTATAATAGAATGCATCACATATTAACTTCAAAACATTTGTTAACTATATTGCTTATTTTCATTCATTTAAAATAGTTCAGTGCTACAAAAGGATGCCCTAAAAGGGTTCTAGAAAATCCAAAGCAATTATCTAAATGATGCTTTTCACTGGAAGCAATTGTGTTGCTCTCATATCATCAAAATTACATTAAGACTTCAATAGATATCCTTAACCTATTGCTAGGGATGGCAACGGGACGGGATGTGGACAAGTTTCGTTATCCCATACTCATCCTCATCGAAAAAATTCATCTATATCCTTATACCAAAACCTAACGGATATCAAAATTTTGTCCAATCCTCATCTCCATCGGGTGACGAATATATATTCGTACTCATGCTCGTACCCGCTTTCTTACTGTTTCAATATTAATTAATTAATTTTTATAAAATAATAAAAAAATTATAGCAAAGAAAATATAATATTATCAAATATTCAATATTAAGAGGAGAATTATTTCTTCGATATCAAATATTTAGAAAAAAATTATATTATAATTGTATGCATTTAAAATTAGAATACCAAATAAAATTTCATGAGAACCAAAACATCTATTAAATTTGCAAACATTAATGAATTCTAGTTGATAAAATTTAATTCTTTAAAAAAAATATATAAAAGGAAAACAAAATATTCAAATTAAAATATATTTTAAATGTCTATTTACTTCAATTTTTTAAATTCTAATGAATTTCTTTTTTTATACACTAATAAAAGTTATAATACATCACTTGATCAAAGAAAAAATATCAAACTAATAATAATAAAATTTTAACATAGATATTGTACCTTTTGAACATCAATATATGTTGGATGGTAATAAAAAGAAATTCATGACAATTACATTAAAATTTTATATTAGAGTAAATAAAATTTATTTACACAATTATAGTGACAAAATTAAAGTATGATAATGAGTTAAAAAATAAAAAATAATTATATAACATATATCAAAATAGTATTTTACATTATAAAAATAAACAACAAATAAAAATATTAAAAAATTATCAAATGTGTGTCTTAGAAACAATTTGAGAGACCATTAAATGAAATCACACAAAGGAAAACAAATATATAATTAAAGGTATGATAAAATGAAAAGTACTCTAGAGATCTTAGAAAACTTCTCAAATATCAACATAGTCAATGGTTAAGAAATAACGAAAATTATTTTAGCGAAACAAAATAGTTCTTCAAACGAAACAAAAATTAATAATAATAGACTAAAGAAGACAAATATTTTATATTACATAGTAAATTAAAGATTTATACTATTGAACACTTAAATTGAGATTGTTAAACGTTCTGATGTGAAAGGAAAATATACAACAACAAAATATGAAAAAATTAGAAATATACAAATATGAGACATAAAAAATATTTAAGTGACATACATCATTTGAACATAATTGCATAAAGGTTATGATAAGATGAAAAATATATTGGAGATGCGAATGAATTTTATGGCAAATCAAATAATTAGAAGAAATAAAAAATAGAAAGTGTGTATTAATATATAGGGTTAAATATGTTTTTGGTCCCTCAAGTTTCAATGAATTTTGGAATTAGTCCCTCTTCAAAACTTGATACTGATTTAGTCCTTCATTTAAAAATGTGTGTATTTAGTCCTTATTACCAATTTTTATTAAGTTTATCTAACATTTTAAGCGTATTTCATGATAGTATTTGAATTGTTTACCCCGTTTGACACACTTTATCTTCAATGTTAACTTAAATATTATCATAAAATGCATTTAAAATGTCAAATAAACTTAACAAAATTTGGTAAGAATGACTAAATTCACACATTTCTAAAGATAAAGGACTAAATTGGTATCAAGTTTCGAAGAGGGACTGATTCCAAAATTCCCTGAAACTTGAGGGATAAAAACATATTTAACCCTAATATATATATATATATATATATATATATATATATATATATATATATATATTTACTTAATTGACTATGAATATTTTAATAATTTAAACAGAGACGAGGATATGATGTAACATCCCTAAGGAATATTACTTAAATAAATAATAAAAGAAAATATTGAATATCAAAAGTCGCAATATTTCTATTATTTAACGGGGGAAAAATTTAAATTATAAAAACACGCGCCAAAATTGATAACATAAATAACAAACGTATTACATGTTCCAAAATTCTTATTCATAAACGAAAACATAATAAAATAATTATGAAAATCTCCTAGCTCTAATCCCTAAGCTAGCCCTTACTCCGTCGCCTGAGCGTCCTCAGCATAACCTGTACCAACATCTGCTCCCGTGTAACGAATCACACGATCATCGCCATACACAAACAAAAAGGGTGAGCTAAGAAAATAAAAATAACATATATAAATCATGCAAGATAAGTCATACACCCATCTTATTCAATCTACTTAGTTCTTGGCCAAGACCTTAACCCCAAGGATTTATAGCCTTCAAGTCACACAAATGGTTAGCCTTGGACTCGGGAATATGATGCTCACACGAACTTGCCCGCTCGTGGTCCTGCCTCTACGAACCTCCCCGCTCGTAGTCCTACTCTACGAACCTCCCCGCTCGTAGTCCTGCTCTACGAACCTACCCGCCCGTAGTCCAACACATGTGATCCACCAGCCCCGTACCTCCCCGCACGTGGCATCCTCAAATGTGAGCACGAAACATACGAACATACCTCGCTCGTATCCCCACGTGAGAGTAATTGGATATGAACCTCCCCGCTCATATCATCACATGTAAATCACCATCCACGAACCTACCCGCTCATGACACAGCATCTCCTGATCCAAGTGTAGTATCATTGCTCAAAACAATGCACAAAACAAATTAGGATCAGCAACATTTTCACCTGGCCCCTACCAGCTCACCGCCAGGCGCCAGCGCCCTTCCAGTGCCACTATTTTTCTGTCACCACCTGGCGGAACACACCTTATCGCCAGGCGCCACGCAGTACAAGGACCTCTGCAGTTGTTTCTGTCGCCTGGCGGTTATTAGCAGACCGCAAGGCGCCATACCAGTAACTCCCTGCTGCTGGTTTTGGCACCCAAATTGGTTGGTTCTATAATTCTAGAATGCTCTAGGATATATTGCACTTTTGTTTTATCAGAGTTTGTTAGTTTCCAGCCATATACCTTCCCACGTATAGCTCCTATACCTAAGCTAAACACATTTAGGTACTTTCTTTCATTCTTCTACCAATGTTAATCATCACACCAGTACCAAGGCACTCCACATGAATCCCCCTTTCATCATACTCCTCTCGCACTATACTATCTTGAATGTTGTCCCACACAATATTGCATAATCACATGTCTTACACTTAAGCTTACAAGTCACTAAAGACACCTAAAGCCCATAATTCATAATCACAGATATTTAACAACAAAGATGTAGAGTACTAGGCTTTCAAAAATCTGAACCATTAACTAATGTTATCCTTTTCTCTTTCTTTCCTTAACACAACTATCAATGACCCATCACGTAGTCATACCATCAAACCTTTTTCCCACTCCTATACTCACTTACCTAAGTATATGATTTCGTACCATGTCCTCCTCTAATTTCCAACATCACTCATAACCTCTTCCATCACAACCAACCCGAAACAACGCACATTGTGCCACTGCCCCCGTCGTCGCCTGGCGGCAGCGGTATATTAAAATCTAGAAACCCTCCAGGTTGCTGTACCCACGACACGCCAAATTGTCCAGAATTCAACCCATACTCCATAGACAATATCACACAATGAATCACACATAATTTACTGACCCAGTTCCTTTGACATTATATCCTCAAATTCATACATACCATAAACCCTAATAACTCAATTCAGATTCTACCCATTCCAATAATCCAACTCTATCCATGTTAAATTAGAAAGGGTATTCTCAAGCACCATCAGACCCCAATTCTAACCAGTTTATACTATCCACACATAAAATCACAATCGGAGTCCAAATGCCCCTGCACAAAACACAATTCAACAGAAAACACGAACACTGTCGCACCGCTTGGCGGATATTCATCCCTGTCAAGCAATTTAAGCAACCAGGAACCAAAACCATGCACAGACCGATGAACCGCCTGGCGGCACATGCATGCGCGTCAGGCAGTTTCTGGGCAGAACCCAGAAAATGCAAAATAGCACATACCAGACAAAGGATTCATACGCTTATGATCATACAAGGCACAATAGGATGAATACGATTAAAAGCACGCGAAAACAACTCCCCTTACCTGGATTTCCTGCTCCCAAACTCGAATTCTTGATGATTCTCTAACCCAAAAGCTCTTTGAATCTTCCCTTGCACTCCCACACTATCTTCCACCCTCAATTCTTTCAACCGTACGTGCCACTCACGAAAATTCTACTGCCTAAGGTTCTCCTCATAGTTTCCAGGTCTCTCTTTCGATAATCACTCCCTATCTCCCTCACAATTATACCTCTTAATTGCCCTTTAACACCATAAAACGAAAATTAAGGTATATTGTGCTTAATGACTAGTTAACTACCCATTAGCAGAATGTTTTCAACCATTAGACTGCCTCCCTTTGCAATTAGGGTTTCTATGCCTCTCCAATATCACACAAAAAGAAAGAATTTTGCCAAAAAGGAATTAAGTTTTGTTCTTGGCAAAGTTTGAACCCACAACCTATCAATCACCAATTCAAGAGCATAACCAACTCAACCAAATTCATATTTGTGATCACTCCTACAATTTTAGAAAATTTATCATCACATCAAGCATTTAATACATAACATCAAAATGCATAAATTAAATAACATACAATTGGCATACATAGGACTTGAACCCAAGTCCTCTCACACAAACAAGTACTCTCCACCACTTAAACTAGTACTTTTCCACATCATAGCTCCCTGCATTAAATGATTTAAATGCTTCTATTACCCGCCATTATTAAATAATTATTTAATTAACTATTTAATTTCCTCGGGTCTTACATATGGCGGAAACGAGTATTTTGGTGGGTATGGGGACGGGCGGATATGTACATCACTATACCTAGTTGAAAAAGTTAGGGATACTTGATACACACCATTTTCTTGGATTCGATCTTGAGTCAATTTCCTTATACTTCATTAGGGAGATTATTTGGGTTTGTTTAAGTGTGACTGAAAACTCAAGTTAACAGTTGTATAATTGTTAGGGACATTCACTTTGAAGCTATCCTTAACTCTACTAGACTCACAAACTCATAGAGAATGGGGTCTAGTTGGTGCAAACTGAAGCATATTCCTATAGTTGGGTAAGGAGGTGGGGGACCTGTTTTCTGTTAATTATAGAGGACTTTGTAACACTTATAGTGTGTTTGGATGAGGCAATTTAAGAGAGTAATTAATTAATTTAAAGAATTTGAAATCCTTTAAAGGAAAATTATATGTTTGGATGAGGAAATTAAAAGGAAATTGATAAATTTTAAGAAGGTATTTCAAATAACTAAAATAGTAAAATTTGGAAGTCACTCAAAAAATAAGGAAATTGAAAATCCCCAAGTTCTGGAATTGCTCATTGGTTAAGACAAAAAAGGTCTACAAGTCCAAAAAGTCGAGTTGGGCTAGGTAGAAGGTAGAGTTGGGCCAGCCCAGACTGAAGGTCAGGCTAAAGATCGAGTTGGGTTGGGTTAGGTCATGTAGGGCAAAGGTCGAGCCAGGTAAGCCTGGACCGAAGGTCGAGCCAGGTCAAAGGTCGACTTAAACCAAAAATCAAGACAAGTCGTACTGCATTGAAAGACGAGATAAGTTAAGTTAGACTCAAAGATAGAGAGTAGTTCATAGTAAAATAGAAATTAAATTGTTATATCCAAACAAGAAAAATGAAATTTAAAATATTTCAATTACTTAATCCAAACTAATTATTTAAGAAATGAAGAGAATTCAATTATTACGTATTTCAAATTCTTTGAATTATTGAAATCCCTCATCCACACACAACGTAATGGTGTGTCTAGATGAGGCAATTTAATAGAGTAATTCAATTATTTGGAGAATTTGAAATTCTTTCAAGAAAAATGATATGTTTTGATGAGGAAATTAAAAGGAAAATGAAATTGAGAAATTTTAAGGAGGTATTTCAAATAACTAAAACAGTAGAATTTGAAATTCATTTAAAAAAGAATGAAATTAAAATTTCACAAGTTGTGGAATTGCTCATTGTTTAGGACAAAAAAGTGTAGAGGTCTAAAAAGCCGAGTTAGGTTTGCCAGAAGGTTGAGTTGGACTAGCTTGGGCCGAAGGTCGACTCGAATCGAGGGTTGAGTTGGGTCGGTCAGGCCAAATGATAAAGGATTGATCCCTACCAAGGATGATGGCCTATGGCACATGCTTAGAAGAAAGGGAGTTCCTTGATCCTTTCCTTTGCTTTTATTTTCTTTAGTTTAAAATTCCATTAAGTTGGCTTGGTTGACTATTTTTAAGTTGACCTTTTGACCTTGACTTTGGGTTGACTTGTTGACTCAAAGGATTAGCTTAACCTAAAGCCAACATGGTAATTTAGATTTAACTTGTTTTGTAGGTTCATTAAGAGGTGGGACAAGGAAGGACAAGTGGTGCATTTAGATGGCTTTTGGCGAGAACATGTGGAGGAAAGAGAAGGAGCAAAGCTTTCTAGAAACATCTAGAAAGGATGACCACATGCCTTGGCCACCAAGAAGTCTAGAAATATCTAGAAGGAGCATCCACCTTGCCTTGGCCAAGAAGGCTTCTAGGATGTGTCTATGTGCTCCTTTGTTGACCTACTTTCTAGACTCTATGTTTTGTTATTTGCATTGTAATCCTTTTTAACTTATTTGTTTTTGCTAAGAGGCCCCTAGACACTTCTATTTAAGGGGACCTCTAACACTTGTACAAGGGTTGAAAATTTTGGAGAAATTAAACACCTTTTGTGTATCAACCATTGTGAGAGTCTTCTTCCCTAGGGGGTGAATGCTTTTAAGCCTTATCTTGAATCTTGATTCAACTGGCAGCACACATCCACTCATCTTTAAGGTTGCCATGGCTTCTTCTAGCCTAGCCTTGTAGTGGCGTGCTTCTCACATTTGTATCATTCATTTCCTTTCCATTTTATGCTTTCTTCTTCCTTTGTGTGTATGACTTGGGTTTTACTTTTTTTTATGTGTTGTCCACTCTTATTTGTTTTGAATCAATCCATTCTTTTCTTCTCTAGAACCTTGGAAAGGAACCTTCACATCTAGACAACTTGCTATCTTAATGGCCAGTGGGGATTTCCTTGGTTTTCTTAATCAATCATCACCATATTCAATAATCTTCTAAAAGAAACAAGATAATCCTACATCACCAAAGGTCAAGTCGGGTCGGGTTGAAAAGGTCAATCCGGGTTAAAGATCGACTTGAAGCAAAAGTCAAGATGATTCATACTAAATTGAAGGTTGAGCTAACTTAAGTTAGACTCAAAGGTAAAATTGAGTTTAGCGTAAAATAGAAATTAAATTGTTTCATTTAAATAAAAAAATTGAATTTTAAAATATTTCAATTACTTCATCCAAACTAATTATTTAAGAAATGAAAAGAATTCAATTATAAGTAATTCAATTACTAGGTATTTCAATTTCTTGGAATTGTTGAAATCCCTCCTCCAAACACAAGGTTAAGGAATTTCAATATTTGGAAGCTAGGTGTAAAGCTTTTAAAGTTTGAGTCAATCATAAATCTAGATAAATTGAGTCTAGAGTTACCTATTTATGAATGTGTGTCCAATTGTATAATGTATGTTTGAGGGTGTTATTTTAGAATTTGTTTGAATTGTTATGATTTCTCATAGTTATCATTAGTTTACCCTCCTTTGTCTCTTTGTTGTGGTGCCTCTTTTGCAATGATCACTTCTATGACATAAGTAAATGATGTTACATGTGGTGATGGTACTAGATAATAGGTTGAGGGCAATAAAATAAGTTCTATTGGAAATGTGCATAAATATAAATATACATATTAATGTGAATTATTAGTCCTATTTTGTGTTTTGAATAATTTTAATAACTTATGCATTTTGAAAGACTAATTACATGTAAAAGGACTAGGACTATATTAACATGTATATACTCTTCTATCTCCAATTTTGCTTAATTATTGACTTGTAAGAATCCAAGGAATATTTTATAATTTTGGGTTGTTACATGTCTTTCTGAATATTTATTTATCTATTTTTGATATCTATTTATCTAAAAATATTTATTTATATATCATTTTTTTAAATATTTATATCTATTTACATATATTTTTCTTAAATATTTTTATTTATTTATATCTATTTTTAAACATTTCTTTAAAATATATCTTTTTAAAAATTAATTTATCTATTTTTTTACTAATATAACTAATTAAATACTGTGTAATTAATTTTAACTTTTTCAAAACATTCATTTTTAACTAATTAAAAATTAAGAAAATAAAAAAAATACAAATATCAGTTCAATTCAGTTCCTCGATAATCCTATTCTAACCCAATTGAAAATTGTTATTTCAATAATTATAAATCACAGTATGCTATGTAAAGAAATGAAATACGATAAAATAAAAGCTAAAATAAAATAAAATAATGAGCATTGATAATACCGTTAGAAAATAAAATCCCCAAATATGGACTCGTGCCATGGTTGTTGTGGTATACCTCTATTGCTGTTAAGTCTTTCTTAATTATTCCCTGTTATTAATTTTTCAGCTTTTAGGAAAATAAAAAGGACTATAATAATACATGAAATATAATAGATATCCAGATAAAGTTATACATACATTCCAAATTACAAACAAGCCTGTAAAAAAAAAGGAAATTTGAGACAGACTATAAAATAAAAGAAATGAATTTTTTAATTATTAAATTTTGATAATTTCTTTTTATAATTTTAGATAATATGTTTTAAACAATTTTTTATTTTTTTATCTTCTTATTTTTAATATTCTAAAATTACTTAAAATATGTTACTTCATATTATAAAAAAAAAATTATTAAAATTTAATAGTCAAAATATAATTTCATAAAACAAACCAACGGATACCTTTATTTAAAACTAAAACAACACGAACATGACTCAATTACAAGTAGCATAAGAAACAAAGGAGAAGATAGTTTGAATTGAGACATTAGATTCACGCACAAACTAACCTATTTCAAGCGGTTTGTCCCAATGGAAAGAGAGCAGAGTTGTAGTGCCACAAACAACCTAAAAAACATTCAAATGAAGAACATAAGGTTTTCCACGTCGGGGTGCAACTTGTAACACTCTTCATCATTTAAACCAGAAACCGACGAAGAAGATCCAGTGGTGGCAGAGCGATCAGGTTTGGCTTCATTCATGGCTTCATAGTAAACACGGCCTCTGTATGCAGCTAGATCAGCATAGTAGACTGGAGGGACTAAAGAAACAGGTCCAGTGCACTTTGCAAAGGTAAAACACATTTCGTATATCAGTTTCTGCAAATCATCAGAGGTAAATTTGTGTTCATCCCATAACACATGATAATGAGTGGGCTTGCTTGTGCCCCATTTCCCCATGTGACTAAAAAGGTAGAAGTCAAATTCAAAAGGATGCACCACTTTTGTGTCCACAACTGTTCCAGGTAACACATTGAAACTCTCACCCTTCACAAAAAATCGAGTTTGATGTCGCTTTTGTGCAACAATAAGAGTGATGGTTGGCGAGTGATTTGAGTCACCAAACACTGATTTCAAATCTTGCAGCTCCTCCGTGAGAACCATGTTAAATTGACTTTCGCTCACGCCGTCTCGAAAGATAACAATTTTCTCTGGCCACACTTTGTTCAGCTTCTTGTAATGAGATACTAGTTCAAGGCAAATTCTCCCAAAGTTCAAAATTTTCTCAACCCGGTGACCTTGAGCACAAACACGTGCAGCATAGCGATTTGCAGCAGGCCAATTTACAGTGGCAACTACAGCAGCAATTGAAGGACTGGTGGTGTCTCTGGAAGGTGGATGGTTAACATCAGCACCTATGAACATAACATGACCTTCGCCGTCAAAGTTTGGAAGCCTGTTCATGAGCTCTACGTTACTTCCTCCAATTTTTGCATTCATCTTGAGGGCGAGATTTGTAAGGAAGTGATCCTTCGAATCGATAGCATGAGAACGTAAGCAGCATTGTGTCACCACCCCAACCTTGGTCTCAGCGATCCATTTGAGGCTCTTGTAACCTGAATCTTTGTCGGCCATCACACAGAGAAGAATCTGCAGCCGTTGTTTACGTTCCTTTTGAACCTGAGAATCAATTTCTTGAAGTAACTCACACAGCGAATCGTATTCGCGAAGAGTAGACATGGAATATTCTTTAGAACAAGCTGGCTCCTCCATTTTAATGCCGAGTAATTCGCACTTGTTACAAAGATTCGTAATGAAGCGTTCGCTTTTGAATTGGCACTTGGAATCAGAAAAATAAAGAATGCCCCAACACTTAAGCGGCTTCCCTTCCACCATTGATCTTCCCTTCAGACTCCACTGTGGTTTCCCCACTTCCAGTGCCATACTAATAATCCCACCCTTTCGATTAGCTATCTTCAATTTTGGGGGCTGAATTACTCGTCCAGTCACTTTTGTCATGGAAGTGCCCACACGCATGCCAAAACTCTCAATAACACCACCTCTGTCAAAACAGATATCGACACAAATGATTTGCAATTTTTTGAAATGCAAAATTCATTGCAGCAAATCAAATTGACTTACCCACACGGTCCTTCCTCTGATTCCACTATAGTGCAGATTTTACTTCGCCTTTCTCCTGCAGTAGCCCGCGACATGTTTCTCAACACACTGCCAGCATTTGTATTCAGTAAGTTCTCTTTGGGGCATCTCTGATCCTTGATCAAGACGCACAACTCCATCGGCACATAATTCATCTTGTTGCCTCCAAAATCCAAGGCAGGAATTTCCGTGTGTTGAATCTCCACCTTATGCTTCCTTGAAAAGTACTCAATCAGACTACATTCCCGTGCTGGATTCCGCCCCTCAGTGTCAAAAACAGGGAATCTGATCTTGCTCGTAACCATGGGTGTCAACTTTGTAATAGTGTATTTCTGCTTCGTCATCCGGTGGGTTACATTGACTTTCAACCCCACAAGTAAATCCTCAACTTTTTTCTTGAACTTGGAAAACATCTTCAAATCGAACTTCTCAATCTGTTCGTGCAGAAACTCCAACACCGGTTTCTCCTCCCCAAAATACGACAGAACGGAAAAGTCTAGGCACAAGGACAAGCCCTGAGAAGTTGGCTTAAGACTCTGCTGAAATCCTCCAGTTGCAATTATCCCTTTAGAGTTTATCGGACTTATGGGATGATCCTTGGGAAAGAAGCAGCACCCAACCGTATCACACTGCTTAGCGGGATTCTCCTTCGCCACCAAATCCAAGCCCTGTAAAACATCTCGAGGAATCCCAGGAACCTTTCCACTCAAGTAATCTCTCAACTTCCGGAGTTCAAGGTCCTTCACAAGTGTAAGAGTGACCGAATAGCAAAGCGTTCTTGCGTCCCCACCTCTCACCACCTCCACTTCGAAGGTTCCTTCCTTCAACCGCTCCGAGCTGAATATGCTCTTGTCGCCGTCGTACGCCGAACTGGGGTACGCGTGATCGGAAAACAGCTTATCCCGAATCGACGACAGAAGAAACTTGGAAATCTTCTGAGGCCGATGGTTCATGGCCGGAGCCTTGGCCTTCACATCCACGTTATACTGGAATATTACTCTCTTTTCATCGAACTCAACAAGGAAATGGTTCACCTCAAGGTTGTTTCTCTTAGCTGCCATTTTTCCCCCTTTGTCAGGCCTACGCATTGGTCTCATGCTCTCTGCTTTTTCCTCTGATATCTTCAAAGATCCCACGTCTGTGAAAAAAAATCAAAATATAAATTGAATTCTCACCATCATTTATTGTAACGATTGATGCTTTTTTAGGCTATAAATATAGCAAGAGTGGCGCGCTCAATACCTGGATTTTGAATTGTTTCTTTTTCAGTTTCAATTCCAGTTTCAGTTTCAGTTTCAGGTCGAGGTTGAGAAGCATGTGGTTCTGAAGATTCACCCGGGGAAGAAGGATTTAACCTCGGTTTCCACCGTAGTTGTGGCTGTGTTTGGGAAGGAGACCTGTGTTCATTGCTACCACTTAACTGGGGACGTTGGTAGAACCTTCCTCTACGGCCGCCGTAACTGTCACGTCCGCCGTAACTGCTACGACCAGCATTGCCCTCACCGCCACCATAACTGCCACTGCCACGGCCGCGGTAACTGCTACGGCCACCGTAACTGCCTCTGCCTCTTTCCATTGGAATTGGAGAAAACGGGAGCGAAAAAACTGACTGAACAAAATGAAATGAAGCAAAACACTAAAGGACGCATCAACTTGAAGGGGTATTTATAGAGAGGTGAGTGAAATTACGAGAATGTTCTTAAGTTTGTAAGCGGAAAGACCAAAGGGAAGTTTGTACGAGATCGTAAAAAGGTGAGAGAATGTGGCGGAGTTACAGAGGGTTTGTCTGATACACCCTTTGTCGTCATTGGTCAAACTAACTTCATTCTCGCGTTTCAGTTTATTTTGACTGATATCTCGATACCTTCTAATGTGGAATACATGAAAGTCAATTGTTGATCAATGGTTTAAATTAACTCTTTTAGTTGTGTAAATCACCAATTCCACTTGCAGGTTTAGAGTAGGATAATGATACAATGCCCCGTTTATTTGACCCCAAGTTACCCGTCTACGTGGCACTGAATATTTTATTCATTTTTAAGGAAACGGGAAATGAAGGTAGCGAGAAGGGATAGTTTGCGTGATTTGCACGCGCTATGCATTGGATTAAGTTTTTAAAAAAACACATTCATTCGCAAGTTCCCTCGTTTCTTCCCCTGCACTTTCTTCTTCGACCAGAGACGCACGAGCAACCAAAAACCTATTTTGAATCGCAATGCTTTGTCTTCCCAAAAAGCCTATCGTTCCATAAAGGTTGGTGTTGTGGGTCGCAGTGGAAGCGGATAGCGGAGGTGTGGAGAGTGGTTTGGGTTGTTGGAGGCGGCGGCTTCCGCGAAAACTGGTGGGTAGCGTTCGATTCATTGGTTGGGCGCTCTCTTGTTGGTTGATTAAGGTCATTGGAGGAACGAACATTTCTCCGGTAGGTTATGGTGGAAAACCCCGCTCGACGAAGATAGGGAAGGGCTGGAAGGAATTTTGCAATCAACATCAATTAAAAGAAGGGGATCGTGTGCTCTTTCAAGTGGATCACGCTGATGCTGATGAATTCATTACAGTCTTTGTCAACAAATGTTTGTGTGACGACTAATTCTGATCTTCAAACAATTTCATGATATGTAATGAAAGTTAAGCTTTTCATAAAAATCTGATATTTATGTTTTCTACGTCTCGAATTAACTGTCCTTTTGTGTTTCCATAACTGCCTTTTTATGTTGAACTTTTTGTACATGTACATGCAGTACTGCAACTCATTTTACAATGTATTATTACTTCAAATATGCTTTCCACACAATCCAATGGTCATCCAAGTAATTCCATCACCATGAACCATCAACAAACCACCTAAATAAGTAATTGGAATTCAAGATTCACTTCAAAACGAACTTTTCTGCGTCTCGAATTAACTGTCCTTTTGTGTTTCCATAACAGCCTTTTTACGTTGTACTTTTTGTACATGCAGTGGTGCAACTCATTGTACAATGTATTATTACTTCAAATATGCTTTCGACACAATGGAATGGTCATCCAAGTAATTCCACCACCATGAACCATCAACAAACCACCTAAATAAGTAATTGGAATTCAAGATTCACTTAAAAACTAACTTTTCTACGTCTCGAATTAACTGTCCTTTTGTGTTTCCATAACTGCCTTTTTACGTTGAACTCTTTGTACATGCACTACTGCAACTGATTTTACAGTGTATTATTACTTCAAATATGGTTTCCACACAATGGAATGGTCATCCAGATATTTCCACCACCGTGAATCATCACCAAACCACCTAAATAAGTTATTGGAATTCAAGATTCACTTAAAAAGGAAGTTTTCTGCGTCTCCAATTAATTGTCCTGTTGTGTGTCCATAACTGCCTTTTTACATTCAACTTTTTGTACATGCACTACTGCAACTGATTTTACAGTGTATTGTTACTTCAAATATGGTTTCCACACAATGGAATGGTCATCCAGATATTTCCACCATCGTGAATCATCACCAAACCACCTAAATAAGTAATTGCAATTGAAGATTCACTTAAAAAGGAAGTTTTCTGCGTTTCGAATTAACTGTCCTGTTGTGTGTCCATAACTGCCTTTTTACATTCAACTTTTTGTACATGCACTACTGCAACTGATTTTACAGTGTATTGTTACTTCAAATATGGTTTCCACACAATGGAATGGTCATCCAGATATTTCCACCACCGTGAATCATCACCAAACCACCTAAATAAGTTATTGGAATTCAAGATTCACTTAAAAAGGAAGTTTTCTGCGTTTCGAATTAATTGTCCTGTTGTGTGTCCATAACTGCCTTTTTACATTAAACTTTTTGTACATGCACTACTGCAACTGATTTTACAGTGTATTATTACTTCAAATATGGTTTTCACACAATGGAATGGTCATCCAGATATTTCCACCACCGTGAATCATCACCAAACCACCTAAATAAGTAATTGCAATTGAAGATTCACTTAAAAAGGAAGTTTTCTGCGTTTCGAATTAACTGTCCTGTTGTGTGTCCATAACTGCCTTTTTACATTCAACTTTTTGTACATGCACTACTGCAACTGATTTTACAGTGTATTATTACTTCAAATATGGTTTCCACACAATGGAATGGTCATTCAGATATTTCCACCACCGTGAATCATCACCAAACCACCTAAATAAGTAATTGCAATTGAAGATTCACTTAAAAAGGAAGTTTTCTGCGTTTCGAATTAACTGTCCTGTTGTGTGTCCATAACTGCCTTTTTACATTCAACTTTTTGTACATGCACTACTGCAACTGATTTTACAGTGTATTATTACTTCAAATATGGTTTCCACACAATGGAATGGTCATTCAGATATTTCCACCACCGTGAATCATCACCAAACCACCTAAATAAGTAATTGCAATTGAAGATTCACTTAAAAAGGAAGTTTTCTGCGTTTCGAATTAACTGTCCTGTTGTGTGTCCATAACTGCCTTTTTACATTCAACTTTTTGTACATGCACTACTGCAACTGATTTTACAGTGTATTATTACTTCAAATATGGTTTCCACACAATGGAATGGTCATCCAGATATTTCCACCACCGTGAATCATCACCAAACCACCTAAATAAGTAATTGCAATTGAAGATTCACTTAAAAAGGAAGTTTTCTGCGTTTCGAATTAACTGTCCTGTTGTGTGTCCATAACTGCCTTTTTACATTAAACTTTTTGTACATGCACTACTGCAACTGATTTTACAGTGTATTATTACTTCAAATATGGTTTCCACACAATGGAATGGTCATCCAGATATTTCCACCACCGTGAATCATCACCTAACCACCTAAATAAGTAATTGCAATTGAAGATTCACTTAAAAAGGAAGTTTTCTGCGTTTCGAATTAACTGTCCTGTTGTGTGTCCATAACTGCCTTTTTACATTCAACTTTTTGTACATGCACTACTGCAACTGATTTTACAGTGTATTATTACTTCAAATGTGGTTTCCACAATGGAATGGTCATCCAGATATTTCCACCACCGTGAATCATCACCAAACCACCTAAATAAGTAATTGCAATTGAAGATTCACTTAAAAAGGAAGTTTTCTGCGTTTCGAATTAACTTTTTGCACATGCAGTACATAACACCACAAACACTTAAGAAAAGTCTTTATTTATTGATTGCACCATAACAGAACAAAAACACAACAAATACAATTCTACACAACTTAATGTTTCATAGGTTTCAATTACATGTCTTGTTACAATTAAACAAATGAAAATGATATTTCATTTCCATCAAACAAAACAAAATACATACATATTGTTGATACTCCAACAACTATTTCGGTATCGTTTTCTTCTTCCAACTATAAACTGCAAACGGAGTTTGGATTAAACGGCTTTTCAACCGTAACCGTGGATCATTCCTCATACGCACGTACATATCACTGTTGGTTGCATTTCTGTCTTCTGCAGGTTCACTTGGAACATCCACTTCATTCAAATTCACAGGAGAAACAAATTCATCTTTACTTCTATTTTCCCTCTCAGCCAGAGTTGATTTCAATTTAGCAATCGCTCCACCAAGTTCACGAATATCATGTTCTTGCTGCTCAATTACACCCATAAGTTGCTCCTTCTTTTTCATTCCACCACACTCTTTCCTCTTACATTTGTCACGCTCGCCATCACCTTTTGATAAAGCTTCTTTCATAACTAACTCGCTTATTTCTTCCTTAGAAAGACAAAGATCATGCACAATCTGAAATTTAATTTAAAACAAACAACATCAATAAATTGCAAAAACAACTTAAACCACAAACAATGCAGGATAAAATAATAGAAAAGTACCACATTATTTTTCAAATTATTTCTTATGGACACATCTCCAACTTTGTAATCAATCCAACGCAACAACCTTGGAAATTTGGATTCAATAACTGCTCTCTTTCTCTTCACAAACAGGAAGTGATCAAAAGCCCATAGCTACATCATACAATATTACAATTCATTTCAAACAAAGTTAGTCATTCATAACAATAAACCAAAATGCTACACAACACGATATTGGAGAAAAACAAACGAACTTACCTGCAATAAATATACGCATCCGACAACATGGAAGTGTTTTTGATCTGATTGCTTCTTTAAAACAACTGAGGCAGAACTCAAACTACCAACCAAATACGAATAAACCACACCACCCCAGTTATATTTAACAAGACTAGTCAAATCATCTACAATTCCAAAAAGTGAAACAAACACTGCTCCATTTCTATTAGGCAACAGAAACTCAGAAATGCCTAAAAGAATGTACAACCGACAATAATCTTCTACATCAAGACACTCACACTCAGTCAATAGATAATTATAGACCATACTAATTGTTACCTTTTTTTCAGAAAATTTCTTCCTACAAACACTATCAACGACAACCTCCTCTAAATCAATTCTATCTCCATAAACCCTCAACCCAAGGCCTACACATACATCTAATAACTTAAATGATACAAATTCGGAGTTAATCATGAAACCTCCTCTACTCTCCACCCACACATTACTTAACTCACAAAGAAGGTTTCGACTAATCTTAACTCTTTCATGCAACAAAACAAACCACCAAAATGGTGTTTGTTGAATACATTGTTTTTGCTCCACACTTAACTTCTTGTTCAACAAACCAATATATTGTGTTCTACAATAATGTCTGAAACTAATCTGCAAATAGACATATTAAAAACCATAGGTTAAACTTATTGTACTCAAATATAAATTAACTTACAAATCATCAAAAAATTAATTACCTGACTTATATCACTACAATCTCCAACCTCACAACCTGAACTACCTTCACAACCTTCACTGATGCCACTCATGTCAACTGACCTGCAATTATAATACGCATATTCAAAAACACAAATCCAATTTGCTTTTTCTACCCACCCAATCCTAAATGTCGAAACCAACATCCAACAACACAAATGCACATCCAATTTTGTACCCACCCGACCCTAACTGCCGAAACAATTCGCATTTTTTCTTACATAAAACGGTTCACATTTTCAATTAAATATCCACGACAACATTTACGATTTACAGAGCATCAGTTTGGGGAAGATAATGGGGTTTCATTTCCGCTCAAACATCACATAAATAATGGTTTCATTTGCGGAACAACATCACAAAAATAGGTGTTTCTAATAGGATAGTAAAACATACCACAACACCCTTTAATTTGCAGAACAAGAACACTTCAAATTAGGGCTTCCAATTCGACGCACGAAGCTATGGCAGCAATCCGCACTATTGCCGCACTCTCGCCACACTCTCGCCACACTCTCGCCGCACTGTCGTCGCACGCCGCAAACGTCGCACTGTCGCCGCACTCTGCTCGCACTCTCGCCTTTAGTATAAACCGCAAACCAAAGTTCTGTTTTTTTAACTTCTCATTTTTCCTCTCTTGCGCGTGTATCACAACCTCACCATTCACTCCAAATTCTCTCACGCGTTTCTGCTACCGCTTGCTTTAAAATGAATAAAATATTCAGTGCCACGTAGGCGGGTAACTTGGGGTCAAATAAACGGGGCATTGTATCATTATCCTTTAGAGTATTACTTTCTTATTTATTCTATCGAGTACTAAAAATTAATAAATATTTCTAATATTTTGAATAACCGGTCTTATTAATCTACTTTTAAAGAACACAATTGATTCATGTGTGATAGTTACATGATAATATAAAATTATTTTTAGTAAAATATTGTTAGAGACTCTTGACTGAAGGATTCAAGTTGTATATATATAATAGATATTAAGACTAACTGTTTTCTTATTTTTTGGAAGAGAGCTTGGGTAAAGTTCATGGGGGCCTTTATATACCTTCGCATTTTCATGTGTCATTCCATGTTTCTATATTTACGCCAATGTTTTGTGTGTACGTAATATTGGATTTTAAGCAGGTTGAGATTAATAGGACATTTCGATTTTCATATTTTGTTGCTTTTTGATTGCATTATCGTATCTGTGATGTTCATTCATAATGTCTTCCAACTCAACGACACTACGTTAAAGAACCCCCAGGTAATGTTCTTGTTCTTCAGTCATATGCACAACTAGGTTGTTTAGATATGGCGTATTGATGAGAGTGTTAGAATGGCAGTTATTAGTAGTATCACCGATTATGGCGAAGCATAAATTTCATCCCCCTAATATTTTGTTTTCTGTATATCTTCTTATATTTTTAACTCATTTGGGATCAAGCTCATGATCTTAATATCTCTTTATTATTAAAAAAAAAAATCCCCAATTTGTCCATAGAAAAATAGAGTATTTTATTATATTTAAGGACTTCAAATTATATTCTTATATTCCATTCGAAGAGAAGTAAAGTATTATATCACAATATTTTTAAAGATTAGTGTCTGAAGTAGACTATGATAATTATATTTGGATTAATAGATACTTATGAAAAATATTGTTAATGCTGGTAAGATAAAACTTACTCGTAAATTTTAAAAGAGAGATAAGTGTATGGATATTGTAAATCTTGTGGCATATTTGCACAGATTATATATATATATATATATATATATATATATATATATATATATATATATATATATATATATATATATATATATATATATATATATATATATATATATATATATATATTATTCTGGTCAAGAAAAGTGTTAGATAATTCTTAACCAAAAATAAAAAGAAAGTAATACTTTTAACTCTAGTTTAAGACTTGCTTAGGCAAAAAAAAAACAATCTGTCCCTTGACCATGGGAGTAAAACTCTTATTTATAGAATAATCAGTTACAAATATTAGATTCTATAGATAATACAAAATAAAATTATCTTTTTCCCCTAAAATATCTCTAAGTACAATCCCGCCCGATTACCAAATTCTCCTATCTATCACCTCGGTACAACTCCGAAATAATTCTCTGGACTAGTACACAACTCTCCAACTTCTGCATTTCCTCGTCTCAAGAACGAGAAAAGCAGGAGTTGTCTTTTCAATAACTGCTCCTCACCATTTCTCGTAAAATCATAATTGCCCCCTGCACATTCGCAACCACGTGTAACCCATCCAACGGTCTTCTTTTCCTCTCCTTTTTAAATTTCAACCACCACTCGTCTCCCTCTTAACCTGCGCAACCCTAAACAACCCTTCATCTTCTCACTCTCTACTCCTACGCTCCTTTCGCTTCCACCTATCCTTTCTCAACCGCCACTTCCTTCCTCTAGGTATTCTTCTTTCCACCCTCATCTTCAAATTTCATGCTTATCCCCCTGCTCCCCTTATCTGCTTCTTGTGCATTATCTTTGTTTTTGTACTGTGTTTTAGCTTTGCGATTGTATTTCCCCTTTCCCTGATTATCCTTAATTTACTCTGCTGAAACCCTTACCACACTGCAACTGTAACCGCCCTCTATGAATACCTACTACAATTCCCTCTATTCTTGGGCTCCTCTGGCTTTACGCAGGGAAACCTCATCTATGACCACCCTCACTAGGATTAGATCCTTTAGACGCCACCAAACCTTATGTAAAAGCAATGATACTGATGTAGTCATTGTTACCTGCGATGGTGATGAACCTATTTGTAGAGACGACAATTTATTTCCCATTTCCCCCCAAAGATTTACCTATATGTATTTTACTCTATTCGAAAAGCTAGGTTTACGACTCCCCTTCAATACCTTCGAAAAAGAACTCCTCACCATTTTGAATGTTTCCACATGCCAATTACACGCTAACAGCTGGGCTTTTATTCGTGCCTTCCAAATTCTATGTACCCACTTCGGAATTACTCCCTCAAGCAACATGTTTCTTTACTTCTTCGAATTACGAGCTCCGCATAAGCAATTGTGGGCATCCCTTAGTGGAGTCAGTGGCCGAGCTCTCCTAACCTTATATAACTCTTCTTACAAGGGTTTTAAGGGTATTTTTATAAAAATAGTAGCCCCCGATCACAACCCTTCCCTCCTAGAAGGTTTCCCTTTATATTGGTGTCAATTGCCCAACCTTCAAACCCTTCTGAGAAAAAAGACCTGGACCCTTCTGAGAAAAAATATTGTTTGATGCTGGAACAACTGAATGTTATTTTTGATACTCGAAAATTATTAGAGCTGGAATTCCGAGTGGTGGATCTAAAATTCCACATCGGTACTTACTTTACTACTGACTTTTCACTATTTCGCAATTAATATCACCTCTCATTTATCCGATTTCACTTACTTTTGCAAAAAGCCTAATGGCAATGTCTCATGAAGATATGCTAAAACGAGCTCGCTAACTCAAGAAGGAAAAAACAACAACAGTCGATGCTAGTCCTTTTGCACCCCCTCCTCGTATCGAACTCCATGAAGAGACATCGGGACCCGATCTTGAGCCCCTAACCAGAAAATTCAAATATCGAGGCAAAAAGATAGTTGAAGCAACCTCACAACATTCAACCTCTCAGATTCAACTAGTCCCTCAACAAACAGTGGATGACACTGAAATGAGCTTTTGGCACCCCCAATTCCTTCATTCCCAACATGGTCGGAAACACAACTATCTCCGTCATGATGCCAATCTGTTAAAGACCCAAGACCTCAAAACTCTTCACGAGAGCATCCTGGCCAATCTCCATAAAGCCAAAGCATCCAGTTTCATGCTGATGGACCAATTCACCCATCTATCCACTCAGAAATCCCTGGACTTAGAACAAAAAGAGCAATCTTTGGTGTTTTCCCAAACCGAAAACTCTCGCCTTACCGCCGAAGTCATCGAACTAACAACCCAGGTGAAGAAAAATGACGAATTACTTGCTGATTTAAACAACCAGCTAAACACTCTGGAAGCCGAGAAACAAAGCTGGAACCTCAAAGAGAAAGATCTCCTTAACAACTCAGAACTTCTCAAAGACCAAATCGGTTCTTCCCTAAATATGGGATTTCAACTCGCCCTTGACCAAGTCCGTGTTCTCTGCCCCGATGCGGATTTATCCCCAGCGGACATCTCTAAATCCGTGGTCAACAGGCAACTGGTGGAAACTGATGACTAGAACTCTTTATTTTAAACTTCCCATTTTGTAGCTCGGCATTCTCTTTGTATTACCTATTGAGCCTGGCTTTTAATATGATGCTTCTTCTCACTAGACTATTTATGTTAACATTGCGAAAAATATTCTCAACGTTTATTAAATACTTAGTTTTATTTCCTATTTTCAAGTTCTTACTATTAACTCTCCTGCCTATTCAATTTCTTTTCCTGAGCCTTTAACTTGATAATCAACTCTAACTAACCTATTAACCAACTTGTTCATTAGTTAAGCTCTAAATTGTACAACCAATCTCGATTTTAACCGAGCTCCCAATTACACCATTAGCCAAGTTATAAACCTCACAACTTCTATCAACAATCTCGATTGTTAACCGAGCTCTTAATTACACCAGCTATAAACCAATTTCTATATTTCTCGCCTACTACCTATATCCTCAGTTTTTAACCGAGCTCTCAGTTACACCAGCTATTAACCAATTTCTTTACTCTCCTACTACCAATAACCTCGGTTATTAACTGAGCTCTCAGTTACACCAGCTATTAACCAATTTTTACTCTCCTACTACCAATAACCTCGGTTAATAACCGAGCTCTCAGTTACACCAGCTATTAACCAATTTCTTTACTCTCCCACTACCAATAACCTCAGTTATTCACTGAGCTCTCAGTTACACCAGCTATTAACCAATTTCTACTCTCATACTACCAATAACCTCGGTTATTTAACCGAGCTCTCAGTTACACCAACCAAACCAATTTGAAATTCACAACTAATAACCTATTACTAATGAGTTTTTGTACCTCAAGCAACTCGGCTTGGAATAGAAGACGAAGGCTCTTTTAAACCTCAAGCAACTTGGCTTGGTATAAAACACAAAGGCTCTTTTAAACCTCAAGCAACTTGGATTGGTATAGAACTCAAAGGCTCTTTTAAACTTTAAGCAACTCGGCTTGGAATAGAACACAAAGGCTCTTTTAAACCTCAAGCAACTCGGCTTGGAATAGAACACAAAGGCTCTTTTAAACCTCAAGCAACTCGGCTTGGAATAGAACACAAAGGCTCTTTTAAACCTCAAGCAACTCGGCTTTGAATAGAACACAAAGGCTCTTTTAAACCTCAAGCAACTTGGCTTGGTATAGAACACAAAGGCTCTTTTAAACCTCAAGCAACTCGGCTTGGAAAAGAAAAAGTAGCGCTAAATAACATTATATTTGAAAAAATAAAAATAAAAATAAGAATAACTTACAAAGCAGAATAATTTAACTAAAATAAAAACGCAAATTTGTTGCATTCCATGTCCGCAGTATCTCCTTTCCATCTAACGTCTCCAATTTGTAAGCTCCTTCCCCCAACACCTCTTTAATACGATAAGGTCTGGTCCACTTTGGTGCCAACTTACTATCTATCTGAATTAACTGAGCCTTCCTTAACACTAAATCCTCTGCCTGGAAACTAGAGTATCGGTAACCAATCCTGGTGGCATCTAGTCTATTTTGCATCTCCTTGTTTGCCTTCTGCAACTGTTCCTGTTGTTGGAGTGCGTCTTCTAACATTCGGTGTGTTTCTTCAACTTCCTTGCGGAGTCGCTCTCTCTCCCCTAGAGCCTCTTCTCGAAGAAGTTGAAGATCTTCCTCTGCTTTCTTACGGGCTTCCTCCCTCTCCTTCTCTAACTGAATTTGATCGGCCTCAGCTTTCAATTTGATCTCCTCATTTTGTCGTTGTAGCTCGAGGATACTCTGTATTATCTGCTGCCTAGTCGGTCCTTCTCGTGCTGTACCTCTGCCCCTATTCATCATCACCTCTGTCTCTTTCTACTCGTTCTTTAGTGGAGTAAGGATCGAGTTTTACCGAACCCCACGGTGGGCGCCAATGTTCTGGTCAAGAAAAGTGCTAGATAATTATTAACCAAAAACAAAAAGAAAGTAATACTTTTAACCCTAGCTTAAGACTTGCTTAGGTAAAAAAAAAACAATTTGTCCTTTGACCATAGGAGTAAAACTCTTATTTATAGAATAATCAGTTACAAATATTAGATCCTATAGATAATACAGAATAAAATTATCTTTTTCCCCTAAAATATCTCTAAGTATAATAACAACCTTATATTTATTCAACAATCATCTGAATCCCCCAAATGCCGAGCATAATTTATTTCACATTTTTCTCCTCGGTCTCACCCCGATCTACCACGTATCTTTTATCCCGCCCGATCACTAAATTCTCCTATTTATCACCTTGGTATATATATATATATATATATATATATATATATATATATATATGTGTGTGTGTGTGTGTGTGTGTGTGTGTGTGTGTGTTCCGGTCTTATACTTTGAAAACAAACCAAGGATAACTTAAATTCTCTACTTGTCAAGTCGGACTTATTAGCCTTTTTTTTATTTTGTCTAGAAAGTGGGAGAAATAACTTAAAAAAAACTTGATCTTCACTCTAGCTAGTCTCGTCATATTATATAAGGCTCGTTATAACCACTTTCGATTTAGTTGCAACTTAGAGTCACTGACTTCCTATTTTCTCGTGCTTTCTATATCCCTAATATCTAGGCCTGGATCCATAGCACTCAGGAGTACTATCTCAAACTAATTATCCTTGGGTCATACTTAATTATGTCGACCTATTAGGTCTGCCCCGCGTGAGTTAGGCTTTAGAGCAGTTAGGCCATCTGACCCAATAGATCAGACTGACTAGACCAGAGCCCTATTAGGTCAATTTAGTCCTTTAATTTTCAAAAGTGACTCAATTTGGTCCTTTCCATTTAAATTGAACAAACGCCTTTCTCACAGTACTCACGTGGCATAATTGAATTGATACGTGTCAAAGTTTTTAAAAGGGGGTGCAATTGACGTGGCATGAGTTGTAATGAAGGGGGACCACAAATTATAGAAAAAGATTTGAAAATGGTGGGACAATACAAGCATCGAAATCACAAAACCATTCAACTCGGTAAACAAATAACAATCACAAAACGATATACAAGAAGCTAAATCAAAAACAAATCCAAAACCCCAAAATCAGATTCAACGCAAAAAGCTTAAAACCCTAAAATTGATTTCGAAAAAATTGGAAGCTCACCTGGATTGTTGAATGCCTTCGATCACAATGTCGAAAATTAATCTGATGCAGTTCCAATCACAATCACAATCGAACCCAATCGAACCCTAGCTTAGCGTTCTCCACGATCACCTTCGAACACTTCTCAGCTCATAACCTTGCATATAACCATTGATACGGGCCACGTCACTAAAACTCATACACAGTCATAAAGTCATGTCACTGTTTCGTTACAATTTTTAACGGTGTTAATTTTGGGGACCAAACTGAGTCACTTTTGACAATTACCAGACTAAATTGAGACTCCGAATATTTAGAGGACCTTTTTGAAACATCATAACAAATTCGAGGACTAAAACATTAATTAAGCCTAAAATGTGTATACGATGAGAACAAATAACTTAAGGGTTAAATATGTTTTTTCTCTCTTAACTTTCAGTGAATTTTAGAATTAGTCAATTTCGAAACTTTGGACCAATTTAGTTCTTCATCTTTCGAAATACGTGGATTTAGTTCTTTTAATCAAATTTTGTTAAGTTTATTTGACATTTCAATCGTGTTTCATAATAGTATTTTACTTAACATTAAAGCAAAAATGTGTCAAACAGTATAAACAACTCAAATACTATCCTGAAATGCGTACGAAACATCAAATAAACCTAACAAAATTTGATTAAAAGGACTAAATTTATGTATTTCGAAAGATGAATGACTAAATTGGTTTAAAGTTTCGAAATGGACTAATTCCAAAATTTACTGAAAGTTAAGGGACCAAAAACATATTTAACCGATAAATTATATATATTTTTAGTTCTTTAAGTGAAAATTGAAATTAGTTTCTTTATGAAATTTTGATTTAATTTAGTTTTTCAATTTTAAAATTGGGTGAATTTAATCTTTTTAATTAAATTTTAAATTTATTTGACATTTCAAATGTATTTTATGATACTTTCTTCGCTAACATTGAAGAAAAATATATACAACTCAAATGCTATCAACACATGAGAGCGTATATGAATTTTTGTCTCATTCTTCAATAATCAAAAATTAATTAAATATTTTTAATGATTCTTGCATTCGTTAGCTACATTCACTACTAGAATTTTTTCTATTTCATGGGAAATTTCTTGCAAATTTTTTACAGAAATTTGTAGGAAAATTGTTTCCTGCCAATTTTCTTATAAATTTTGATCGGTAGGTAATACCTTCGTGGGTAATTAGTTATTGGTGAATTTCAAAATTCGTAGGAAATTTCTTGCAAATTTTTTCATAAAAAATATTCACAACAATTTTTCCTGCAAAAAAATCAATCTAAAAAATCGCAAGTACTTTTTCTTGCAAATTTACATTTCGCAAGTAATTTTTTTGCGTATTTTAAATTTGCAGGTAATTTATTACAAAAAAAAAATTGCAGGTAATTCTTTTTGCAAAAATGAATTTGTATGTATATTTTTCTACCAATAATTTTGCAAGAAAATTCGCAAGAAACTTTTTATAAATTTTAAAAACATATAATTTTTGTTTTCATATTATTTTAAATGACAAAATAATTTGTAAAAAAATATTTATTTTATTATTATCAATACCATATATTAATTAAATAAAAAAACAAAACACTTTCTACGTCTATTTAGCTTTTTTACCAAATAAATGATCCTGAATAACATAATTCATGAGAAGTTAATAAATTTTTACATAAGCTATTTCAAATCTTTAAAATATTCTTCAAAATATATCAAACAAATTACAATAATTTCAAAATTGACATTATAATTTTATCCCTACAAAATTACCTACGAGCATCACGAATATACAAAAGATTAAGCTCAAATGATCAACAATGTAGACAAAATAATGCAGAAAACAATTTTATTAATTTGAGCTTTAGAAATTAAAAACATAAAATAAAAGTAAGTCTCTCAAAAGGTCATAATATCTTTGTTTAAAGGAACTTTTCCAAAAAGAAACATATAATACTTTAATCTTTTGAGAGCCAATTATGATATTTTCCTTGAATCACCAAATTGGTCCTTGCCATCTGCATCAGACCGTGCAAATCTTGGAGAGAAGAATCCATGCCTATCATTCTGACAAATTAGTTTCATTCACAACAATAGTTAGACAAGAGTATAATTAAATTAAATAAAAAGCTAAATTGTAAGGTTCTCTAAATGGTCTACAGAGCCCAAGCATGTCTAAAGAAAAAAGAAAAGCTAAACGCACCTTCTAGATACAAAACAATAAATGTACAAGTAAAAGTCAGATGCATATCCAAAGTAGTTATGTACAAATATTCTAAAATCAGCATCAAAACATTACTCATTATGACATGGGGTCAAGGAAAGTAGCTTTTGGAAAAATCATTAATTTAAAATCAAAAACCTGACAATAGATGAATCTCCATAGTTTAGCACAATTCACCAAATCAGGTTCACATTTTGGGACCACATGTTAGTTAACACGGAATAAATACACATATGTGAGGGTATGTGAGGGTGGAGACAGTAGCTTAAGTACGTGTTCATGAAAACAACTTAAGTTAGTATCACATTAGAGCTTCTTCTCTAAATTTGATCATTAAACTTAATGGAATAAGCTAAAAAGGAGTTATTTATGAAAAAGGTTAACTATGCATCTTATTGAAATAATAGAGAGATTATACGATTCATAAGCTCAAATAAACTTTCAATAAGCTCTTTAAAATACTTAGTTAGAATTAAAATCCTCAATTATTCATTTGTTATGGACTCAGAAAATAAATATTTTTAAAGGCTTGTAAAAGCACATACCACATAAGTATAATCAAGTGAATCTTCGACATCAATTCCTTCAAAAACACTGATGCCAATAATTTGCCCCATAACTTATAGATAACGTTGTCTCCCCTGATCCTATACCTGCATTCTTCTTTTTTGCTAATGTGATTATAATGTTTTGATACCTCAAGCAATGACTATATTAAGGGATTTATATTATTTATGAGGGAATTTCCATTATATATGACACACAAATTCAAATTGAATACATGCAATACTCCCATGAAAGATAAACTACTAATGATGGCAGCATAGTGTGATTTGCAACATACTTATGAAAGGACACTCCAAAATCATGTTTAGAGAATAATTGGACTTCCTTTAATTATTAGAACACTGTTTCAAAAAATTTATTTGCCAAATCCCCTTAACGATTTCAAGATATGCCTAAGAAATCATTGTGTAAAACATATGAAACAAAGAGAAAATTATTTTGAGATAACTTCCAAGGTCGTTTACCTTTGCTAGCCATTCTCTCCCCCTTATTTTTTCAATGACAAGATATCTCAAGAATCAAGAGTGATCACTATTTGTTTCATTTCTCATCTAAAAGTAAAACCAAAAGCATACCTATAAAAGGAAAATGGAAAACAAAATTAGCTTATATTTAATACAAGTTCATTGGAAACAGAATCCAAAACTAATCTTCTTAATGTGCCCAATGTTGACTGTAACATCCCATCAGGATATTACTGATTTATAAATAAATAAATGAAATAAGTAAAACAACGCGTTTAATAATACCTCATTTTCCCAAAGCGCGGGAAAATTTAAAACTTTATTAAATGAGCGGCTAAAGTTTACAACGTCCATTACAAAACCAAAACCACAATATTATCAAGTCACCCATCAGGGTTTACAAATGTTTTCAAAAACAAATCGATAAACGTAAGAGTTCCCCCAAGTCAATCCCCTCTTCGCGACTAAGCTGCACTAGAGCCACCTGCATCACAAACATCTGCTCCCGTGTATCGCGTACACAATCATCGCCACACACACGCAGATAGGGTGAGCTTAACAGATAAATCACATATATACAATGCTATAAACATATATATATATATATATATATATATATATATATATATATATAACAACATGCATACATATCACAACACATAACTTAACTTTCCACATTGCCCTATATTTTATTCCTGCAATCCGATTCCCCCCAATCAGTTTATTCGTGTTCTACATCGTCTGATGATTACTTCAAGGTGACTTGCTGCCATACCTATCGGCCACAACCGATAGAGCACGTGCAGGAAAAACATGCTACGGATCATACACCGCAACGCCAGGTAGAGTTCCCGTATACGAACATAGTCCGTATCGTCCACTCGCCAACCCGAGCCACAACTCAAGGGTTCCTCGTGTTCATCCGCCATCCCGAGCCACAACTCAAGAGATGCTATTCCGAGCCACAACTCAAGGAATACCACTTGCTTAACCCCCATCCCGAGCCACAACTCATGGGATGTGTTCCGAGCCACAACTCAAGGAACACCAGCAATCTCACCCTTAAAGCATCACTAGACGTTACCGAATCTGCACCATCAGACTCTCTCTCTGATTTCTCCTCTACCGCCTGGCGGAGTCGTTACCTCCCGCCAGGCGCTGTATCAGTACAGTGATCTCTACTGGTTTAGGTTCTCTGTCTCAGATTTATCTCAATACCAATGAGTTTTTGGCACTAAATGTAAAGTTTACCATATTATCTTACCATATTGTGTCTCAATAGTTCAGTCAGCAACAATGTACTCCAACCATCTATATCCTCAATCCCAACAATCCCTATTCTAAAACGTTATTATGAGTCGTGCCTGAAACCCTAGGCTTAACAGAGTGGCTAATGCCAATTTAAGTATTTTGTTCAATACTCTAAGCTCTAACAGTTTACTACTTAGTAGCTTGCTCACAGGTTCTTTCTTCAAGGCTTGCGTATATGCTAAACCAACGCTTCCTCCCATGACCCTAACATTTTAAATTCTTATACTCGCTATCCCAATCCACTCACCTATCAATAATCAAACCATCTGATTAACCCAGACTTAAGTTTTCTTCTGGTTATTGACAACTCTTGTGCTCAATTATTCATATGACCTATCCCAACATACTTGACCGTAATATAATAAAATAACTCATGATCTCTTAGTTTCTCGACCCCAATTTCCTCTTAATGAACTAATTCTTCCCAGACCAATTTTCCAACCCCTCAGCATTCTTCTCGTCAACGCAGTGTGGTAACTTCCGCGTCAGCGCCTGGCGGCAAGGTGCGTGCCGCCAGGCGGTACACTCCATCTGCCAACTCCAAGTTCTTTTCCAAAACCTGTGCCCCTGCCAATTACCTTACTTTACTAATTCTCTTCATTCTCCATTCAGGTTCCAACCACATTCGGAGTAATCCAAAATCTAGTCCCATTAATCATCAGTTTCTACGGCAATTCATAACACTCCGCGTCCAATCATACCACAGGATATCACAATGTTCGATCAAACAAAGATTTCATAACACTTTATCATATTGGCATTCTACCCTATGGATTCTTACAATATAATGACTCAGTTCATCGTTCCTTTGTTGGAACTACATTTTCTCCCTATCAGAACCACTCCAGAACACACAGAACACCAAAACCGAGCCCATTCCACTCGCATCGCCTGGCGGGTATTCATCACCGCCAGGCAGTTCATCAGGAAAAGCCCAAAAATCGTTATCAGTTTGCGTCGCCCGGCGGTATAGGGCGTCACCGCCAGGCAGTTCCTCGTGGTAACCCAGAAACCCGCTAATATAACATGAGCCGCCTGGCGGCTATGTGTAGTCCGCTAGGCGGTTTCTGGAAAAATTCCCAAAAACCAGAAAACGCAGAATTTAACAGAATCACACATCCAATTATCATGCTAATCATGCATTTATAATTACGAATAATAAAATCGGAGACCAGTTCCCCTAACCTGGATCCTTTAGCTTAAATTTGAACAATTGATTAAGCTTTCCCGTGATCACCAAGCTTATTTACTTTTAATAACCATTCATCTCTCATCATGAATGGTGAGTGCAGCCCCCTCCTTGGCCGTACTGATTTCCCATGGTTTCTGTTAGCCTTTCCAATTCCATTTAAAGTCACCATTAGCAAAAATAAAATAAGCATATGTTCCATTTAGAATTTCCAAGGTTTGAACCCATGACCCCTTTGTTACCACTCAAATGCATAACCACTTCAACCAATCATGTTTCATGCTAACCATCACAATTCAAGCATCATATCATAACATGCTTTCATCGATTGAAATAATAATAATAACACAAAAAGTATCATGCATAAGACTCGAACCCAAGTCCTCTCATACAACCAAAGTACTCTCAACCACATGAGCTAGTACTTTACCACGTCATACCAACCATAATTAAATGTCATAATTATTTCCCCTCCCATATTTATTAATTAATTATTTATTTAATTAATTAAATTCTACGGGTTTTACATTGACCGTTGTTTTCATTCATCTTGTCTCCAGTCAATACCCATAACTTCATTTTATACTGCATAGGCTTTTCAATACAACCAGGCGCCTGTATTTTCATGCAAAAAGAATCAGGCATGAGAATTGGTGTGAATAACTGCATTCTATTAAGTAAAATCATATGCAGGAGATGATTCGTATATCAACACGGGTTTAACTATGTTTTAGTTGAGTTAAACAAAGACAATTACATGATATAACTTATCAAAAGGCAATACAAAATGTCTTTCCCAAGTCTGACTTCTCCAAATTTACCAAATCGTGATGTTGTTGAATGCCATTCCCCTAGGAACTTCCTCACCAATATTCCCTTTCCCAAAATAGATGCTCAAATACATGTCACAAAAACCATTTATTTTACTTTTCACCAAATTCTCTGCTTCCTACACACAATAATCATCATATATTCATAATGCAACCACACTACCAAACGATTAATTATTAGGCACATCTTTTTGAAAGAAAGAAAAAACTTTTCAATTTAATCTCAATCTTTTATTTCTAATCCTTATTAAACTTAATTATGTATTTTATTTCTTTAGTTTTTCAAAATTACACCATTTTAGTCTATTATTAATGTGGTGGTGACTTATTATGTATTTCATTTCTAACATCAATAATTCCACTCTGATAGTAAGGGAAACGTAGAGGCAGTGTTGAGTCTCATTGCAAAAAAGACAACAACAAATGTATCATAAATTACAACTCTACTTTCATCTATTTTGTTTTATAGAAAAGAAAACAAGTTTTTGTAGTAAAAAACAAGAGAGGACCCTGGATGAATTCTCAGAAGCATGTTTTAGAAACATGATACAACATATGAGAAATCTTCTTCAGAAGACACTATCTAGGAGGGGTAGAAAATAATAGAATCTAATTTTTAAAACCCATATGTTTGGAGTGATCACCAAACGCATTGTTCCTGCCTCATTTTACTCTGTAGATTTTTTGTAAAGAAAAGCTATATTATTATATGTCTATCTAAGACCAAAAAGTAAAAATGAATTAGCTAACTATGGCTATAGGGGATATAATCTTTGGTTCAAACTTCAAAGACTGAATCAATAATCCATAAATATCTGCTTCCAACTTTCTACCCATGCTTTTCTAATTCACTAAACCAATGGTAAAAACAATTTGCAATCTGCATCTTTCTACACATGTAAAAATCTAGTTTGTATTTGCTTGTAAGTTCCTGAGTTGGATTACAATCTACAACCAAACAATATTACCAACAACAAAATATTATCCTTAATCCTTCACAAATGCCAATAGAACATTGTCAAGGTCCCAAAAAGAGTATAATGCTTTTTAATATAAAATACGCATGCTCTATTACTTGAAGATACAAGCACTTTAACCGCAACGTGCTTTCATGTGCTTTCCTTATTAAGGTTTGTTATGCTTTTGTGAATCCTGCTTAAAAATCTATAATGTAGAATATTGAAAAGTGTATCAAAAGAGCAATTCAACACGTCAAAAACAACAAGCCACACAAACTCCTTAACCAACGCTTTTCAAAATTCCAAACGATAAGAAATCTGTAACAACGAGATTCAAATAGCGCAAAAACAATATATAAAAAAATGAATGAATCACCTCACTTTCCCGCCTTAAATTGTGAATATCCTTCTCAGTTTTCCCGTCGTTCTTCATTATGAACTTCATTGCAAAGGTCTAATGATAGAGAATCGAAAGGGAGATAATAATCGAAAAAGATCGACTCAAAAGAAACCCTAATCAGAAGAGAAGCGTACCTGTCCCGTTTACTTGCGTCTTCCCTTGCATACCTTAAGCGTGTGGTTAACGGTAGGGTGAATGTTGATTTATACTCTTCGGCAGCAGTCATATTTCTTCACGTGCTCGTTGCGCAGATGTACTTCTCGTGATCGGAGAGCGTGACATTGAAGTCGAAGGCCTCGTTCCTCTCGATGAAGGCCTGCTTTCCGTGACCGTCCTCGATCTTTTATTTTACTTTTCTGCACAAGTAATAAAAAATTACGGAAAAACATTAGGAAATACTTTAATTATCTTAAATTTTAATATTTTTGTTGAGAAATTTTATTAGTAAGAAAAATTGTATAATTGATAGATACATATGTAAATTCGTAGGTAATTTTAAATTCTTTTCTGCGAATAATTTTACATAGGAAAATTTGTAGGTATTTCATGCAAAGTTTTATTAGTAGGAAAAAAATATATAATTAACAAATATGTAAATAAATTTGCAGGTAATTTTAAATTTTATTGTTGCAAATCATTTATCATGGAAAAATTTGCACGTATTTCATAAAGAAAATATTTTGCTACAAAATTCTCAAATATTTCTTGCCAATTACATTTTGTATCAAAAATCAAATGAATTTCATGCGATTTTTTAGTAGTGATTTTCTTAAATATGCATTGTATTCTTGTCTTTACATAATACTTATACCTAAGGAGAGCTTGTATGACTCATTGGTGAAAAATACTACTACCGATAATGTTCAAAATGATAATATTAGCGATTAAATGTTGCTTTTAGATGTATTTGTATTGATCGATTGACTTTCGTGAATATTGCTACTTTTATAAAATGAGAAAAGTACTTGTCTTGATTGTTTCAAGAACTAATGACATCAATCAACAACACTAGACTAGTTTTGGTTCGCCATCATCAACAAGGGGAAAATTGTTTGTAAAGGATGAAGGATTGAATTGATGATGATTTTGGTGATGCATGCACCTCTTGTTGTTGATTCCTCTATCCATGTCTCATTATCTTAGTTTTATAAAAATGTAAAGCATAAATCAACCTCTCTAAGATAATCTTAAGCAAATTTACATTGAGAAATTGATTTTATGCTTTTTTTTAATAGTTGATTATGTAAAAACCAATCAATTATCCTAATCAAAGCATGGATATCACATGTTTCGCAAATAATAGATTATTTCGGACAATAATCGATTATGTTGAAAGACCTCAATTCACAAATAATTGATTATGTTGGTTCAAAATAATTTATAAATTACATATTAATCTCTTACATTTAAAAATATTTAATTATATAAGGCAGTTACTCTAAACTTCTTTAAAAAGAAAGTTCTCACCCTTTCAAAAATATATTATTTCATATCTTTCAAATGTAAAGAGTCCTATTATGATTTAGAAATCCTTTTGAATGTACTTTTACATATTTCATGTTATTTTGAAAGAAAGATTGCTAAAGGTTCATCAAGGAGGTGATCATGTTATAGATTCTTATTGTAATATCCATCACAATCCAGGTGATATAGTTCTTGTTTATTTTGTATCTTATTTAATTTAAATATTACACTAGTAGGTGGTGTGTTTGATAGGAAATTGAAAGTTTCATTGTCTTATATTGTTCTTTGTATCTTGAAAGAGACTTTCAAGAGTGTTGTGTAATTTCTTAGTGTAGTTTGCATTGGAGGATCTTGTAAACTGGCTTTGTTTGAAATTTTAGTAATTCAAGCTAAGGTTGCTAGAAAAAACGGATGTAGATTGTTAAATGATCGAATCAATTTAAAATCTTGTGACTTTCTTTTTTACCTTTCTTTTAAGTTTCTTGTTGATTCAAAATGTGGTCATTAAGAGTTGTAATATGAACTTTATATCAATGACTTTCAAGAAAAAGTTTCATTTTACACAAAATGATGTTTTTCTTAATAACAACCAATTCACCGCCTCTTGGTTGTGAATCAACCAATTTCTGCATTTTAACAATATTATCAATTATGATTAGTCAAATAGTTTTTAGATCTCACATTTGATTATTTTTACTCCTTTTTAATATTTTTATTTATTGTTTTTTTATCACAAAAGAATGTTTGACTCTCAATTTCAAGTATTCAATTGCATAAATCCTTCATTTAATAGGGAATATAAAACAAAATTATCTTTTTTATTCTCTTTATTCCTAAATTTTTGTTTCACTTGAAAACTTTTGTTTTTTCTAAAACAATGTTCATTATCTCTCAATGGTTCGACTAGTTCAACATCTGAAAATTTTTCTTAGATCTCCAATGTACTTTTCATCTTAGTATACCTTTAATTGTTTTTTTTTTGTGATTTCGTTCAATGATATATCAAATTATTTTAAGATAGACAATAAATCATTTTTAATTTTTTTATACTTTTGTTTGTTGTTTATTTTTAGGTTAAATTATGTGTTTTGTTCTTAGTTTTGTTAGAAAATATCAATTTGTTCCATTTTTTTATACATCTCAATTTCGTCCCTATTTTGATAAATTTGATCAAAGAAAGTCCTTTTCGTTAGTACTGTACTAACAACATTAAATAAGTGTCATGTGTATCGTGATTTTTTTTTTTTAAATTTAAAATTAAATAAAAAATTTGTCATGTGTTAAGTTGACGTCGTGCCATGTGGTAGTGACAATTTATCAACTTTTTATTAAATATTAAAATTGATATTTATATTAAATATTTGTATCCTCTTTTTTAAATATTTTAAAATTTATATTTTACATTGAACTGTATTAGTATTGATATTTTATTACATCATACTTTTAAAAAATATTAAAAAGAATAAAAAAACTCAAACTAACACGTGACATGTAACGTCCCATTTAATTTATAAAAGCAATTAAAGGAAACGCCACACATAAGATAGTATAACAACGCAGTCCTGGGGTTCTTAAAACCACCCCTACACAACTAGGCACACCACGATGCCAACAAAAACAGGATAACGGTTTGACTAAAAGTTTACAAATCCAAGAACAAAGAATACAGGGGCCATAGCCCTAAAGAAAAGCCCAAAGGAAACTAAAGTCCAATCCACGCGGACTATGCAGCGGAATTACCACCTCCCTGTTGTCCACGGGTGTTCCTCGTCTCTGCTCACACCAACAAGTTGATGATCATTGCAAATAAGAGTACCACATAGCAGGAACAAACAACAACAAAAGTAGGGTAAGCTAGAGCATAAAATCATTTCATCAATGAAGTCAGATACATATTCACAGTCCATCATACATACGTCACACAAGCATGTTACGACCTTCCAAACAATACACTACGACTCGACTCGACTCATCCAGATACATATAACTTGGTCGGATTCAGCGGATGCTTGCACTTGTGGTGGATACCTCTGCTCACCCCCGAGTTGCTCACCCTTGAGCTAAGTGTTACAAGTGTTTCAATGAATCGATTTCCCTCACCACAAGGTTAGCCCTTAATGAATTTCAGGCCTCCTGCTACTCTCACCACAGGGGTTAGTCCGCTCTAAGTGAGACTAACTGACCCCTTAGAGTGTCAGGATGCAATCCTTACCTTGAATCCTTACCTAGTTATACAGATGGGGCACCACCATGGACACCCACTAACAGGGCCATGGAATTACGTCCCGACCACTGAAGCGCAACCCTGAAAGTCTCACTAGAGACCCCAAGGAATTATGCACTGACACAGATCAACCATATTCACATAGCCAAATAATATTCACCACGCATAGATATACATTAATCGTACCAACCTTTGAAGCCAACGCCTTTCATGATCCAGACCCAACTCATTCCAACACATCATAGTCCACCCATGTACATAAGATCCAACTCATCATGTTATCATGCCACTTTAATAATACCCATCTCATTCAGTTCACATGCCAATTTTCATACCAAACCCATCATCTACAATTCATGAATCATGCCAAACTTACTTAATACTCCAGTATATACATATTTCTCATTATAACATTCATACTCAAACCAATATCAATCATCCAAGAACAAACAAGCATCCCAACATCACCCGGTCTCGCCCAGCCCCTTCCTCAGGCTGAAGAGTCTCGCTCAGGCGAGACGTGCTCGCTCAGGCGAGCCTCCCTTCGCCTAGGCGAGGGCTCAAAAGCATTAGGGAAACCACACGGGATCTCGCCTGGGCGAGATACTCGCTCGCTCAAAAATAATGAGCGGGTCGCCTGGGTGACCTCTCGCGAATTAGGGTTTGGACGAGTCCCTGCTCGTCTCGCCTAGGCGAGACTGGCTCGCTTGGGCGAGATTAGCAGGTCTCGCCATTGTTTTCCTGCAACAGTCCCTCGTACCAGCTCCACAATAGGTTCATACAACAGATTTATGCATCCAAGACCAGTATGACAACACTCCAACCATACAAACTCGAAATGACAGCCACACTACAAGAAAACGGGACATATGAGTAAGGTTTTAGCCTCCCTACCTGGAAATGGCTTGTACGAGACCTTGACATTGGACCACGGAGCATAACAGCTCGAGAGACGGACCTGGAAATGGAGCAGAAAGTAGTATGTGAGCTTTGAGCGGACTGGTTCGAGACGACAAAGCTAACCCTAGCAGAGCTCTAGTGCACCAGTGAGGGAAACGACTGCAAGTCTGTGAATGCAAGAAAGTGGAAACATTAGGGTAGCAAGAGTGGTTTTATCAATTGGGTTAGCTCTAGGCCCAAACACAAGGGGCAGCCATTCACTTTAGGACAGAAACTAATAAGGCCAATTTTTATTGGGCCTTACATTCTCCCCAACAAGAAAATTTTCGACCTCGAAAATAAAGACTCACCAGGTAAACAGATGTGGATGTGATTTTCTCATGTCCTCCTCTAACTCCCAAGTCGAGTCACCCGTCCTCCGATCCCAGATGACTTTAACAAGACTGACGGTCTTTCCCCGGTGTTCCTCAACCTTGCTATCCTCAAGAGCGATTGGTGGTACTTCCACCATCAGGTCTTCCCTGATCTGTATATCCTCAGCTTCCAAAACATGGGCCGGGTCGAATACATACTTCCTCAACTGTGACACATGAAACACCGGATGAAGGTTCGCCAACTGTGGGGGTAAAGCTATCTCATAAGACACTGGCCCAATCCTCCTCGTGATCTGATATGGGCCAAGGAATTTAGGAGAAAGTTTCCTTGAGCGGAGAGCCCTTCCTACACCAGTGGTTCGGGTCACCCTCAAGAACACATGATCGCAGGCTGCGAACTCCAAGGGCCTCCTCCTACGGTCTGCATAGGCCTTCTGTCTACTCTGAGAAGCCTGCATTCTGTTCCTCACCATCCTCACTTTCTCAATGGTTTGCTCTAACAATTCGGGTCCAACCAACACTGCCTTTCCATCCTAATACCAACAGAGAGCAGTCCTACACCTCCTGCCATAGAGAGCCTCATATGGCGTCATGCCGATGCTCGCATGAAAGCTGTTGTTGTAGGTAAACTCAATCAAGGGCAAAACCTCATCCCAAGCCCCCAGGTGATCCAATATACATGTCCGTAGTAAGTCCTCAAGTGACTGAATGGTCCTTTCTGATTGACCATCAGTCTGGGGATGGTAGGCCGAGCTCATAGTCAACTTGGTCCCCAAAGCCTCCTGTAAGGTTTGCCAGAACCGGGATGTAAAACGTGGGTCTCTGTCGGAAACTAGGCTCAAAGGTACTCCATGCAATCTCACAATCTCCTTAACGTACAACTGGGCTAACTTGGCCATGGACATCCTCAAGTTCATCGCCAAGAAGTGGGCACTCTTAATCAATCGATCCACTATCACCCAGATGGTGTCATGTCCTCTAAAAGTCCGCGGCAGATGGGTCACAAAGTCCATGGAGATGTTGTCCTATTTCCATACTAGTATCTCCAAAGGCTGTAGAATCTCACCGAGCCTCTGATGCTCCACCTTTGCCTTCTGGCACGTCAAACATGCTGACATGAACTGAGCCACATCTTTCTTCATCCCTTGCCACTAGAAGGTTTCCTTGAGATCCTGGTACATCTTAGTCATGCCAAGGTGCAGACTAAGACGACTCTTATTTCCTTCCTCAAGAATTAACCGTTTTACCTCCGCATCATCGGGTATACATACTCTACCCCGAAACCTCAGTATGCCATCATCACTCAAAGCAAAGTCTCAAGCTTCCTCTGATCCAAGCTATTCTCTGACTCTGTTCAGACTGGCGTCTAACAACTGCCTCTCTCTGATCGAGTCCAAGAAGTCACTGAATATAGTAAGGGTACTACACCTAATGGACTCGGACCCCAACTCCACCTGTATCCTCATGTCTCTGAACTTCTCTAGTAGTTCTACCTCTTTTATCATGAGATGCGCCGTATGCACCGTCTTCCTACTCAGAGCATCTGCCACCACATTTGCCTTCCCCGGATGATATAGGAGCTCGAAATCATAGTCCTTCAGGAATTTCATCCATCTTCTCTGTCTCATGTTCAGCTCCTTCTGGTCAAACAAATACTTTAGGCTTTTATGATCGTTGAACACACGAAACTGGGCACCATAGAGATAGTGCCTCCAGATCTTCAAGGCAAATACTATCACTGCCAACTCTAGGTCATGAGTGGGGTAATTATGCTCATGCACCTTAAGCTGTCCTGAAGCATACGCCACTGCCTTCTTTTCTTGCATCAAGACACAGCCAAGCCCGAGATGAGACGCGTCGCAGTAGACTTCAAACGATTTCCCCACATCCGAAATTACCAATATAGGAGCACTCGTCAATCTCCTCTTTAGTTCCTGAAAGCTCTCCTCACACTTGTCCGTCCAAGTGAAAGATTGGTCCTTACGGGTAAGCAAAGTCAGAGGTGCCACTATCTTGGAGAATCCCTCTATGAACCTCTTATAGTAGCCCGCTAACCCTACAAAGCTCCTGATCTTTGTGGCCGACTTAGGACTTTTCCACTTTACCACTGCCTCAACCTTCGCTGGGTCCACTGCAATCCCCTGGGTGGATATCACATGCCCCAAAAACTGAACCTCGCTCATCCAGAACTCTCACTTGGACAACTTGGCATACAGTTGCTTCTCTCTCAAAACACTAAGCACCAACCTCAGGTGTTCTGCATGCTCCTCCCGAGTTCGGGAATAGATAAGAATGTCGTCTATGAAGACTACGACAAACTTATCTAGGAAGGGCCGGAAGATCTTATTCATGTAGTCCATGAACACCGCTGGAGCGTCGGTCACACCAAACGGCATAACCACATACTCATAGTGGCCATATCTAGACCTGAAGGCCGTCTTCCGTACGTCATCATCCTTCACCAATATCTGGTGGTATCCTAACCGCAGATCAATCTTCGAGAATACTGTTGACCCATGTAGCTGATCCATCAAGTCATCGATTCTCGGAAGAGGGTACTTATTCTTGATTGTCATTTTGTTCAACTGTCTGTAGTCCACACACAGACGCGAACTCCCATCCTTCTTCTTCACTAACAGCATTGGCGCTCCCCAAGGCGAAGTGTTGGGTCGGATAAATTGTTTCACCATCAGTTCCTCTATTTGTTTCTTAAGTTCAACCAACTCTGTCGGAGCCATGCGGTAGGGAGCCATCGATACTGGACCTATCCCTGGCACTAGATCGATCGAGAACTCTACCTCTCTGCGGGGAGGTAACCCTGGCACTTCCTCTGGGAACACATCCTCAAAATCCTACACAACCGGTATTACTGACGTCGTCTCTCCTCCCTCCACCTCCAGATGTGTGAAGATCATGTAGCTACTGCGCGCCGTCATGGAGTTCCTTCATAACACCCTGAGAAGATACCAACTCAGGCTCCTCTGTGTTAGGAAAAAGCAGCTTCTTCTCTCGACAGTCTATTAGAACGCGATTGGTAGAGAGCCAATCCATTCCTAAGATCACCTCCAACTCTTGTAGAGGCAGACAGATTAAGTTCACCATGTACTTGCGTCCTTCTACCTCCACTGGACACATAGCACATAAGGATGACGTCCTGACCAAGCCTGACGCCGGAGTAGATACCGCAAGCTCACACTGCAGCTCGCGTACCGGCAGACCCAAATGTTCCACACATGCATTTGACACAAAGGAGTGTGTCGCTCCAGAATCATACAACACACAGCAAGAAGTACCAGCTATCATGCAACTACCCATAACCAAGTTACCTGAGCCTGATGCCTCAGCTTTTGACATAGCATACACCCTGTCGGTCGCCTTAGGCCTGTTGCCTCTGTCCCTCCTCTGATACTAATGGGGAGTCTGGACTGGAGGGCGTGTTGCTGCCCTGGCAAGGTTGGGACAGTCCTTCCCAAAGTGGCTTTCCTTGCCACAGTTGTTGCATCGACGGTAGCCCTCCATGCGTGGGCAAGCGCTCCTCAGGTGAGGACCTCCACAAATATAACACTGAACTCGACCCTGCTGAGGAGAAAAGCTGCTAGACCCCTGAGGCTGAGGGTGGGGTCTATCATATGGTCTTCTCCGCTCCTCATGTTTGGGCTTAAACCCAGATGGTCTACCAATCCTCTGAGGCGGCTGTGGCTGCTGTGGACGCTGACCTTCCACCTCATGTTTCATCTTCTCCATCACCCTGGCCTTCTCCACCAGAGCGGCAAAATCCTTGATGGACAAAGGAGCCACCATCAAGCGGATATCACCGCAGAGACCGTTCTCGAACATACGACATCTTCATTCCTCATCAAGTGGTAGAGTATAAAAGCGGCTGAGGTGCTTGAACCTCTCAACATACTCCGTCACGGTCTTTCCCCCCTGAGTCAACTAGAGGAATTCTACCTCTTTGGCGTACCGGATACTGTCTAGAAAATACTAGGAGAGAAATCTCTCTCTGAAAGCCTCCCATGTCACTGGCTCACCTCTCTCCTCTAGTATGGATTTGGTGCTGATCCACCAATGCTCTGCCATTGGTCTGCGGCGTCAGGACTAGTCTTCCCATCAAACTTTGTCGGGTGGTGCTTCAGAAAATCCTCCAAGCTCCACTCCCTGACTGCAGGTCGTGGTTCAGGACCAAACATAGGGGCAGCCGCCCTGTTCTCCTCCAGCTGGCGGAGGGCCTCCATATGTTACCGATGAGCATCCTCAACAGCTACTCTCGCAGCCTCCATCTGCTGCATCACTGCCTGTTGTTGCTCAAGCGACGCCGCCTGTCGCTGCATGGATGCCTCATGTTGCTGCATCATCGCAACACTCTGCTACGCCATAGTTGTTACCATCGCCTCTATAGCTCTGGAGATATCAGATGCGTCCCCCTGGGATGATTGAGAAGTTCGACGAGGAGGTGCCATAGTTCACTGGCACACAGAACATCACTTGGTTAGGCTCGAATAAGGCAAGAATTCAACTAAGAACACTCAGAAGACACAGAGAAAGCTAAGCGGACATCCAAGTCCACAGACCTAAGGAATGACCGCTCTGATACCATAAATGTAACGTCCCATTTAATTTATAAAAGCAATTAAAGGAAACGCCACACATAAGATAGTATAACAACGCAGTCCTGGGGTTCTTAACACCACCCCTACACAACTAGGCACACCACGATGCCAACAAAAAAGGATAACGATTTGACTAAAAGTTTACAAATCCAAGAACAAAGAATATTCACATAGCCAAATAATATTCAACCATATTCACATAGCCAAATAATATTCACCACGCATAGATATACATTAATCGTACCAACCTTTGAAGCCAACGCCTTTCATGATCCAGGCCCAACTCATTCCAACACATCATAGTCCACCCATGTACATAAGATCCAACTCATCATGTTATCATGCCACTTTAATAATACCCATCTTATTTAGTTCACATGCCAATTTTCATACCAAACCCATCATCTAAAATTCATGAATCATGCCAAACTTACTTAATACTCCAGTATATACATATTTCTCATCATAACATTCATACTCAAACCAATATCAATCATCCAAGAACAAACAAGCATCCAAACAGCACCCGGTCTCGCCCAGCCCCTCGCTCAGGCTGAAGAGTCTCGCTCAGGCGAGCCCCTCTTCGCCTAGGCGAGGGCTCAAAAGCATCAGGGAAACCACGTGGGATCTCGCTTAGGTGAGACCCCTCTCGCCTGGGCGAGATACTCGCTCGCTCAAAAATAATGAGCGGGTCGCCTGGGCGACCTCTCGCGAATTAGGGTTTGGGCGAGTCCCTGCTCGTCTCGCCTAGGCGAGACTGGCTCGCCTGGGCGAGATTAGTACGCCTGGGCGAGATTAGCAGGTCTCGCCACTGTTTTCCTGCAACAGTCCCTCGTACCAGCTCCACAATAGGTTCATACAATAGATTTATGCATCCAAGACCAGTATGACAACACTCCAACCATACAAACTCGAAATGACAGCCACACTACAAGAAAACGGGACATATGAGTAAGGTTTTAGCCTCTCTACCTGGAAATGGCTTGTACGAGACCTCGACATTGGACCACGGAGCACAACAGCTCGAGAGACGAACCTGGAAATGGAGCAGAAAGTAGTACGTGAGCTTTGAGCGGACTGGTTCGAGACGACAAAGCTAACCCTAGCAGAGCTCTAGTGCACTAGTGAGGGAAATGGCTGCAAGTCTGTGAATGCAAGAAAGTGGAAACATTAGGGTAACAAGAGTGGTTTTATCAATTGGGCCAGCTCTAGGCCCAAACACAAGGGGCAGCCCTTCACTTTAGGACAGAAAGTAATAAGCCCAATTTTTACTGGGCCTTACATGACACCTCTTTAACATTGTTAGTATAGTACTAATGGAAAGGACCAAACCAGATTGCATTTAAATTTTCAAAATAAAAACTAAATTGAGACATAGAAAAATGACCAAGTTCATATTTTCTAACAAAAATGGGACCAAAAATATAATGTAACCTTATTTTTATCATGGAGAATATTATTTTGATTATTTTTTATATAATTATTTTTATCATCCCAATTCAGAAATCTTCTATATCATCACCCAAAATTATTTTGATTAAAAGTTTATGCTAAATTTAAATTATTATTAGTGTAATATTTATTTTTTGTATGTTCCGTTGAATTGATGTATTACAATCATTATTAATGAATGAAAAAAGAGATTTCGTTAAATTAAAGAAAGAAACCAGAAAGATATTTGAAATATTTTTAAATTTAAATTTATTTTTCTTTCATAATTTTTTGAAAATATTTTTTAACTTTATCAAATTTATTTTATTAACGTTTATAAATTTAATAAATGTTTATAGTTATCATCAAATTTTATTTATATATAATTATGTTATATTTATATAAATTTTTTATTTTTGTTCAATTGTTATTTGATACACTAGTTTGAAATTTATATAATTATAATTTTTTTTTAAATATTTGATATAAAAAATGTAAATGCATTATTTTGACATTAAATATATAATAATATTATATATTTTTTTATAATTTTTAATTTTTTTATTAAAAGATAAATTAATTGATATTAAAAGAGTAAGATAACAAATATACACAGACATATTTATATCCGTTACTAAATACAATAATTTGATAGTATTATATATGAATACGAAAATAAGAATGATTTTTTCTTTGAAAATAAATATAAACTAATAAAATCTTTATTTTCACGGTGTCTCATTGTCCTCCCTAATAATGTCTGTGGTATTATACATATTATCAAGTGAAGGTATAATACCGTATAAGTGTAAAAGTGAGTCTTCCTAACGGGCATATTTGTCAATTTAATTTAATAGTGGGTCATATTAAATATTTTAATCTATTAGTTTATTGTTGTTTGTCCCATTAGAGATTTTTGTTTTCGACTACTTCATTGTCGAGCCTAATTCACCCATCCAACAGAATATTAGTGTGACACATTGCTCGTACACTTTTTAAAAAATGAAAAATATATTCAAAATCTTAGTTTAAAGTTTAAATGTGTTTTTTTTAAATTATATTGATTTTAGAAAATAAAAGTAAATCTATTTCTTATGGTTATATTATTTTATAGATTTTATTTCTTTAATTTTAAAAAAAGTATTCACATAAAATTTAAAAATTGTTAATGTATTTTACATTCTTCTTAAACTTGTTTACTCAAATTAATTTTATAGAATAAATAATTTGAACTTTTATTTTTTATTTTTTGTAGGTTGATTTCATAGGATGGATTAAGATTTCTATTATACTTTATATTGACAATTTAATCCTACTTCTTTTATGTCTGGCAATGATTGACTATTTAAATTACGTATAAATGAAATTTATATTTAATTAAAGAAATCAAGCTTTTTATCCAATGAGATATAAGTAGAGTTGTCAAAATAAATTTAAGTTGGACAAGTTAACACAAAACTATAGTAAAATAAGTTAAAAAGTTGTAACTAAAATTGAATGAAGTCATTTTTCACCGGCAACTTCAATGGATTGATGTTGAGTCATGCGGTAAATTTGTGAATTAACTTATTTTATAAAATAAAAATTATATTTTAAAAAATTAAAAGAGTATCACGTCCTTAAAACACTTATATGTATTATAGCTTATATTTATTTACAAATCAAATACTTATATCTAAAATTTAAATTTAATAATGTAAAAGTTAAAATTTCAAATTTATATATATGTTTTTTTTTATTTTAGTTTTTTTTTTAAGACAGACCATAGTTGGTCTGATATAGTATCATGTCAGGCAACTCGTTTAAAAAAAGGGAGTGAATGGGTCAAATAAATATAAATTTTTTAGGTGTCTGTTAAGTGAGAGTGACCGGATTTCTACAATGTTAGAATAATGTTTGATTAGCTGAACCATGTCTTATAAACACATATTAATGTTTGGTTCAGTTTTGGTTCATTCAACAAAGATTTAATTGATATATGATATTGAATATAAAGTTTGTGTTTTTTAAATTTGGTTCAGTTTTGGTTCATTCAACAAAGATTTAATTGATATATGATATTGAATATAAAGTTTGTGTTTTTTAAATTCTTACGTAAGTCAAGAAAAAGACTTAGCAAAGTGTTCCGGGGTAGGTTGCGGGTGGTAGACATAGCTAGACAAACCCTAAACCTAAACCCTATTACATCATTTTATTTTAAATCAATGGCTCAAATTATTTTACTTTATTATTTTGTCTTTCTTAACTCATTTTCCGAAACTGCCCCTTGTCTCTTCTATCATCCTTCTCTGTTGCCAAAGTTTCATATCTTTCATTAATGGTAAATCCTATAGCTCTGGTTCAGAGTTATATTAATTGCCTTTTAAAAATAAAATCTTGATGGAACCATTCAATTTTCCATAATTCGATTGTTGTGATTATTAATCTATGGTGTCTTAACATACATGAAACATGAAATAAAGAATTATTTATTGTTTTCATGTTTAAATATATTTTTGTTATTATGTGAAATTATAATTTGTTTGTATATTTTAATTTTCAAACTTAATTGTATTAACTTTTATTTTAAAAATGATGTTTGAGTTATTTGTAGTGTTTTAACATATTTGAATTCAAATATCAAATATCAGCTCAAAATACCATTTAATAAGTAAAAAACAATTAATGTTATAGGTTAAAAGAATTATATTTACTTATTCTTAAACTTTTGAAATTAAAATGTATGGAAGTTTGAACAGAAACGAAATTTTACATTTAGGAGTAAATCATTCTTAACCCTTATGTTTTAAATATTTTTTAAATGAAACACACGATGAAAAAGATTTTCACCGCTAAATAATTGAGGGTACATAGGAAAAAGGTCGAAAGTGCAAGTTCAGAGAAAGTAAGGAATCAAGTAGGGGTCAGTTTTTGGATTTATCCTGGATATCATTTGTTTACAAGCGATTTCCGTACAATATTGTAACAGTTATTTGGATAATGGTATTCTAATGGAATCTTACATTACATTACAACCTATATTGAAACTTACATTTTAGATTAACGGTTTCAATTTTTCCCTTAACGAGATGAAATGTTATGTGGTACATTCCACTCCTCATTTCTCGTACCGTCTACTTTCTGGTGCAAAGGGAGGGTTTGAACTTTGAACAGTGTTTGGTTCGTCACTATTATTCAGAAGAGTCAGTATTGGAGACCAAGAACTGAGAGTAGCATGTGAACAGAGCGAAGAATGGGGACCATGCACATTCAAAAACGATGATGATTGGTCATATATTTCATGAAAAATTGGAGTTTGGATTCTTGTCTTACTCTTTTTGCTTTGTATACGGCTGTTTCATTGTTTTGTTGGAGATGGGGTTCCTCTAATGCAGGTCAAGACAATGGAAGATACACTTGTGGCCACCCACTGCAACCACATGCCTCAGCATGGAGTTTCACCAATCAAAAACCCTCTGTCATTTGCTGCAAAATTCATTGCTTAAAGATGAGAAGGAATAAATGTACCAAAATAGACTATTCTTGCCCCTGGGGAAAATTTCGAACACAAAATCGATAAGATTTTAACTTTAAGTTTAATTCAATTCTACAAAATTAGTTTGTAAGATAAAGTTTGTATCAGTTATATATTATGAAATTTTATTATTGGTGAATCTCTTAGTCATGTGATTTTTATCTCAGAGAATGATACTATATAGTTGTAGGAGAATTACATAGTAAAATGTGATTGATATAAATTTAAATAATGACAAAAAGTGTATTGCTACAGAAGACAAATGGCATGATAATAATATTGAGACTAAAGTGATTTTGTTGGTGCGATATGGATGATTCAGTAGTTTATATGAAGCGGCTATAGAGAAAGAAAAGTTGGTTTGTCTTTATATATGTGGGAAATTAGCATTACGTTAGATGCCAAGATTTATAAATGGTGGCAAAGGCCATACGCAGAGAGCCAAAACATCAATGTATAGATGACGTAGGACTTGACCTCTGTTCCAGCGATGCATGTTTTTTTTTGGCCTAATAAAAGTAACTAACACTTGGAATCTTAGTGTCCCAAAAACTTATCCAGCTTTGCATAGTTTCCTCACTATGGTTTCTTACCATATTTACTAATTCTTAAAACTAAAGTCTGAGTTTATGTTAGTGGAAATGTTATATTACCCCAACATTTGATCGTCATCAACACAAACTATCAACTGTGATACAGCTCTTGAGATGTTTTTACTGAGATAAATTAAGAAAATTCATCACCTTTGAGGTATGAGTTAAGAGACCTTATACCACTTAAATATAAAACCTTACTGTTTATGGTTTGTGGGTCTATCTTTTTATATTGCACTCATCTTTTTTAATTTTATCTGTGATATAAGACTTTTAACTCGCTGTTAGATTCCTAACGACCTTTAAAAAATCATGAAACAGTTTTTTCTTTTTTTTAAATAAGACACTTGAGAAAAAAATAAATTAAATATACTTTTAGTTTTTAAACTTGGACGTCAAATTAGAATTTGTTCTTTTTTAAATTTTGATACATTTTAGTTTTAAAATTTAAATGAATTAATATGATACTTTTAATTCAAAATTGTTAATCTCTTTTATGTGTTAAATGATATTCTAACGAGACAATTGAGTTGAAATGTATCAAATTATATAAACAATTTAAACATAAGTTGAAATACACTTTAACGCGTCAAAAAAGTTTATGTAATTAGATCAGAAAGACAATATATCTATTTATTTTTTTGAACTAAATTGTATCAAAATTTGTGATACGAACGAATTTTAATTTTATATCTAACTTTAGCGGCTAAAAACATTTTTTATTTTTAAATATCTCAATTTGTTGACCAGCCTGAGTACCAATCCAAGTTTAATACTTAGCTTGCTTATGTGTGTATGGAATGGATTTAATTTTGAAGTTACTATAAGCTTAGAAAAACAGTTCTCTCCCCTCGTGAGGTTCCTGCAATGAGTGATCACAGTCACATCCACATGTTTGTCTGCTATTCGGCAGGAAAATAGTTTTTTGCTAAGAGATTCCTTTTTCCTTATGGAGAGTGTGGGGGGTACTTTAGTCTGTCACAGCCTCGAGCATGGAGGTGCACATGCACAACCACGCAAGAAATAAGTTAGTAATCCATGCAAAATGCTTAATAAAGTTACCCCCTTTTTCTCATCTATTTTTTGTCCTCTTTTTCCTTTCCTTTCATCGAGTGATGTTACAAAGACATTGACATAATCACACTTTTTGTAATCTTGGAACGAAAACATAATACCATAATCAATGGGTAACTTCTTGTGTTGGATATGATTTAGCACGCAAGACTATTTTACTGTTTTCCCCGTGTTAGTTGTTTCTTTCTTTGGCTGAACAAGCTTTTCAGGTTGTGAGATCATAAGCTATCATAAAATGAAACAAAGTAGACTTTTGGCAGTAACATTTCCACTCAAACTAATCAGCTATGCAAACTCAAGGATGGTGCTGGTTAATTACAATCACGCGAATGAACAAAGAACACACCAACAGTTCAAAAATGAGCTTTGTTTTTCATTCTTTTGTACTGCAAGCTGCTTTTCGAGATGATTGCAATTAGCTCATTCGCAGTCCACGTAACAAGAGAGAGATTTTGAAGATTTTTTATTGAATCTTTATCCACTGATGCTAGGAAAGAGACACATCCTGCTACAAGTTTGACAAAAAAAAGGACAAATGAAAAAGAGAAGAGTTAACCAACGATACAAAATTCTGATTAAAATCTCATTAGTTTATATTAGTATATTCTGAAGCCCCCCTTTTTCTTCTGATGCCAAATCTAAAAGTTTGAGCAAAACTGAAGCAAATGGTCCTTTCATAGTTCATACCTGAATTTTTTACAAGGCATAGCAATGAATATGAAGCCAAAACTCTTGCCTCAACCTCTTTATCATAATTCAATGATTTTAGCAGCAGTGGCGTGAGGATTGAGAATGCCAATGGTGGGAACTTTCTGTCATCAACTAAGTGAAGGTAGCTACTCATCCAAGAAATTGTTACAAGGCTAGCTCGTGCTAAACTTGGGACTCCATTGGTTAAAGAATCTGAAAGTGCCTTTAGTAAATTCTTGTTTCCACTTTGGAACAAGACACATGCTGTTGTTCTTCGCCATGTTTCAGCTTCATTGTCCTCTTCACTCTAATCAACAACATGCAACCAATCAATATCTTGAATTGCTAGTGATACTAAAAGCGGTTCCTGTTTACAGAACCAGGGATATGAAACTTGACAATTGCATAATTATAATCCAATGGTTACCTTGTGAGCTGAATCATAAACAACAATTTCCTTGCCATAAGAGGAACCTTCCATGCAATTTTCTTGAAAGCCAGCTTTGTGTAAAAATGTTCTCTCCATTAATGATTCTCCTGTATAAGTAAAGTTTCCTGCTAACAAGAGTAAAGCTCTTGCTGATTGTTCTTGTGTTATATCATTACACACTTGACAATCTAAAGCAACCACAATTGCGTCAATTGCTTCTGCTCTATAAAAGCTCTCTTTGAAAGGATCTTCCTGCAAAACAACTGCTTTTCCATTTGTGAACTCTTCAACAAACTAAACTTGATATATTACGGACTAATGGACGGTTAAACAGTCTAATAGCTTGATTGATTATAGAACAACTTGGAAAATTATTCACCTAAATGTTTTTCTCCGAACAATAAAAGGTTAATGTTTCCATTCAAGAGGGTGAAAGAATTACCATAATATCAAGCATCAATAATACTGCTGCAACCAGAGGACGTTGTTCTGGTGGAGCCCTCTGAAGATAGATGAACAGAATGTGCATTGTGTTTAGGCCACCCCATCCATCTTTAAGTCCCCTTAAGAATTTTAAAATCTTGGTGGTTCTGACAGTTTCAAAAGACTCATGTCAGCACTTTGTGGTAAAATTTAGTAAGGAAACAAATAAAAAGATATCTTCAAAAAAAGTTAGGTAATGAAAAAGTGCCTTTCAAGATAGAGCAACTCAGCTAGCACAGCAAAGGCACATCCACTGCAACTTTTACTGTTACTGAGAACAATGAGTTCTAGCAAAGAACTCTTCTTTATATTGTCAGATAGAAAACTCCGGCAGCTTCCTTCAGCATAAATGCAACTATAAATAATAAAAACAGCTTTGTTTCTTTGGTGAACCTCTCCTTCTTCAATTCTTTTCATGAGAAAGGGCAATCCCCCAAGAGAAACAACCAGCCTAGCATTCTCTAAATTCTTAACTTCATCAAAACCAGTAAGAAGTTGGTCCATAAAGTAAATTGCAGCCTCTTGAGGACAGCATTGAACTGTGAAGAGGGTTAGAACTTTGTCTCCAAATTCTAACACTCGAAGTACAAGAGACACCCATTCTGGTGATAACATCTGTTTTGCCTGTGGCTTTAACAGATAAAGCAGAACAGCAGCTTTTAGGAACAGGCCAGTTTTTCTTAAAAGTCTCACAAAGATATCTAGTAGTGGATCCCAGCTCAGTATAATTTCTCTAATTGCATCATTCCTCCCTACTAGTTCTGCTAAAACTGATATAGCCAATTCTAGAATTTCATCTATACTTGAGGCAAACAGTACCTCCAGGATAGCCTCAACTACACTAGATTGTGACACTGCTTCTTCAATTAGAGGGTCAACATGAGAGTTCAACCAAGCTTTGGCAATCACACGAATTGCAAATTCACATTCACTGAGAGTATCTGATGAACATATAGTTGTGATAGCTCCAACAAATTCGCTTGAAAGAACAGTTGCTTCGTTTCTAAATGAAGCATTGCAGGATGCGTAGTTGCTGCTCACCAAGCTTTCTGCTTGCATACTCCTACAAGAAAAGCACTGAAAATAGTCCAATCTCTGTGACCCTTGCTTTAATTCGGCATAACTATCGTCAATTGACCTTGAAGATTTTCCAAGGAATACAGTGTCTTGTTTCTGCCAAAGGTGGGAAATAAAAAGACATTATATGTTTCAAATGCATTCTATATTTTAAATCTGTCATTCAATGAAGATACTGAAACTTACCTGAAGTGAACTGCGGTTGTAGTCATCTCCATACAAATTTTCATCATTCCCTGAGCCCCATTTGATTGTCAGCAATCCATTTTGATCAGCCAGGGTGGTAGATTTCAGCTCTAGTTTGGGGCCAAATACTTCCTTGTATCTATTGCAAGCAACCAAAACATAAACTACCATTTACCTGATTTGTTTCTTGTGAAAACATAACTAGAATGAATGAGCCAGTGAATGCAAAATATCCATGTCACTTACAAGTTTTTGTTGATTGAAGAACTCAAAACAAAAGAATCTGAAGACATTTTTCTTGATGATCCTCGACTTGGTCTTGATGGCAATGGAACAACGGGAAGAGGAGGCTCGTTTGCCCCAACTTTAAGCCACTGCTTGTAATACAAAGCAAACAAAGCAGTTCCTGTGTCCACTTTTTTCCCATACTCTTTGCTCAAAGTCCTCATTGTGTTCTCCTTCACATCCTGACATTCAGTCGAAGCCGAAAGTGCATCGAGTTCCTCAGCATACCAAATTTTAAGATGGAGAAGATGAGGAAGGAACACGTGCTCCCAAAGGTCAGGAAGCAAGTAAGTCCTAGCCAAAAATGGAGAATCAGAAAACACTTGCAGCAGGTGCCTAGAACAAATCCTGTTGTTCTTCTGAAGCTTGTAAACTATTGCCAAGTAGAGCTGAGCACAAGCAGAGATATGGGAATTGGGTATTCCACAAGTTGAACCAGCTTCCCTTGGTGTTTTACTTTTACTATTCAATGAAGAAACTATGGTCAAAAGCTCAATGGAGTTCCTTAAGCTTTCCATCTTTATCTCTTTCCTTGTCCCTTGATCCTGCACCAACTTGTCAATATTCTCCATGGCCAGTTTCATGTTTACCAGAACCTCTTCTTCTGACCCAGAACCGTTTCTCCTTCTGATCAAGTAAGAACTGCACTTGTCTCTCACTATTTTCCTGAAATGATCATCTTTCACAAATCTTCCAATGTAGCCACTGAGGATAGAAACCACTGCTCTGGTGGCTACTTCATTCATGGGAGGTCCCACTGTTCTTGAACCCGGTGAAAACAATGATTTGGAATTCTTCCAAATTTCAGAAAGTGAACCAACCCTTTGAGAGTTGGATTGAAAAGACCAAGACCCACTTGGTATCGTGGAGTTGTTGTTGGAACAATCAAGGCTTTTTCGATCGTTGCATATGTGTAGAGGGAGTGAGTTTATTATTATCTCTGGTGTTTGCGGTAAGAATTTGAATTTTGGCTTCAAAGGGTTGAGGTTTGAAGTTGTTTGGTAGAAGCCTTCTTCTGTGAGAAGTTCTCTGAGGGAAGTCATCTCCAATGGCAACGGGAGAAAGAAAGAAAGAAAGAAAGAAAGACAAATTTGAGCTTTCAGTGAAACCACTTTCTTAGAATTCAGAGCCAACGAATACAAATCAACTGTTTCTTGAGAAGAGAGAGACAACGTGTTAAAAAGGAAAGGAGAAGTAAAAGTTATCATAACCATTCAGGGTTTAGGAAAATTTATTTATGTAATTTTTGAATGAAAAAATATTTATATGAGAAAAAACAATGTTTTGAAGAAAAAAAAAATGCATAATAACACTCACTCTTCTTCCATTTTCTTTTTTTGGCATTTCTTTGTATTGAAAACACTACTCTGTTTCCATTTGTTTTGAGTTTGGTGCGCAGTGGGAAAGAGGAAAAATGGAGAATAGAAGACAGCTAGAAATGAGAGTGGAGACAGTGAGGGACATAGGAACAGAAATGAAGACAAGAAAAGTGTTGGACTAATCAATCAATCATGTTTGCTGAATCTTTCAAGGTCTTTTAACTCCTAACTTCGTAACTTACTATGTTGTAACATTCTACGCAACCCAAAACAGTCTTCCTTTTTACTATAACTATATATAAAAACTAAATTTAAAACCACTTAATATTTATATTATTTTAATCATAAACAATTAAATCTAATATGTATATTTTTTATTAAACTTTCATTAATTTTTTTATTAGGTATTCAAAATCTTATTGTATTCATTATTAATAAATATATTTTATGATTAATAAAATAATATTAGTTAATATAAAATGATAATATTTTTTTTTGTTTTATTATCATTTTATACCAATTTTAATTTTTTTAAATTGTGGAGATAAAAGAAAACAAGATAATACCTAATCAATATTTTTTTAAATAATTAAGAAATATAAAAATTTTAGTATCTAATAAATAAGAAATATTATTAAACACTCAATTGAAAATAGATTTATAAGAAACTTCAAATATTTATTTATTATTTTTTATGCTTCCTCATAATAATATTTTTTCAGTCTTGTGTTCTTATCTATAAAGAACATTATATACAAACTACATTATGTTTAGTTTTAGGTAATTGCATCCAATATCCTTTTTTACATACAAAAAAGTTCCTTCCTTTGTCAAAATTATGTTAACTATTAACAAATAAAAATATATATAATTACCCTTGTAGTCCTGTTTTTTTTTTAATTATGTTTAATATCCTCTGCTAATGTTACTGATATGTATACTAATATTTCTCTTTTATGATACTAATTATTGTATTTACTAAATACAATATATTTATTGAATTATATATATATATATATATATATTAATCGCTGAATTATTGATTCAATTTTATATATAAAAAAATATTATATATGAAAGTAAATTGTGGGTACGAAAATGGAAACCATTGTTACTGTTTTCGTGGTTTTGGCAGTAGTTTTTGGACATAAACAAGGAGGACAAGTTCATAGAGTTACAACACAAAAGACGATGTTCGATAACATGTATGAGACTTGATTTTTTTTTTTCATCATGTTGTATATTTTCAAACGAAAATGATATTTGAATATGATTTTTAAATTCAATTTTGACATAATTGACGTGGTAGGGCAATTTTATTTTTTAAATTGATTTTCATTCGATAATATTAATTCTTGCATGTGCTACAGACAGTTCTGGAGACAAAGAGCAAAAGACATTGTGTTTCGTAGAGAGAAACAAAGATTTTATGTTTTGTTGAGAGAAGACAGAGTGGTTTCCGTTGCCGTCATCCACACCTACAGTGACGGTTTTTTGTAAGTTTCCTTTTATTCTATCCCACACCTTCATCTTCATCGTTTCTGAATTTCCTTTGTTGTTTTCGCACATCTCTATGATTTGTGCTTGGTAAAGTTCTGACCTTCAGAGGAAAAATAGAGTTGTCTTTGTTGTTGATGGAGGTATGGTTTAGTGTGCAGTTTGTGGTGGGATTTTATACATTGTTGGCGTTTTTTTGGTGGTGTTGTTGGAATTCTTCCTTCCTTCGTCGATGTTCATTGCGTTGTTGGTTATATGTGTCATTTTTATGGTGGTAGGGTTCCTCTCTTGTTACCTTTCCATTCCGTTATGGGTGATGTGGGTCGTTTTATGATATGTTTTTTAGTTCAGGAGTAGAAAATGGGAAATAAAGAACTTCAATTTAGTGATTGTAGTGAGTTGAAGAAGGTATGTTATGTTTTACCTGTGCATTGATTTCTTTGAATTTTTGTGAAGGGACTAAATGTATGATTTCTTGGAATTTTTGTGAAGGGACTAAATGTATGATTTCTTTGAATTTTTGTGAAGGGACTAAATGTATGATTGGGTATACAGATGTTTTCCCGTCATTCCTGCAAAGTGAAGTATATTAGTGCTTTGAATGATAGATTACATGTTGAACAGAAGGAGTATATTGCAGTTTCTTTGGATGGTGACCATGAAAAGAAGTCTCATAAGTTACTTATGAAGTATGTGGGAGTTGTGATGGTAAAAGTAGGGAGTTATGTTGGATATTTTGGTCATCAGTTGCAGTTCTTACAGAAAAAAAATATATAATGTGAACATGAAATTTTTGTGTGTGGGCATAATATAAACAAAAAGATTTCCATTACCATTAAATTCAGTAGCACCTACTTTGGATGGTGACCATAAAAAAAAGTCTCCTAAGTTACTCATAACTACAGGGAGTTGTGATGGTAAAAGTGGATAATTATGTTGGTTATTATGGTCATCACTTGAATTACTTAAAAAAAAAATGTCATCACCGCATGTTTAGTGTGGACATAATATAAGACAAAACAATTTTCATTGCCACTAAATTCAGTAGCACCTTCTTTAGATGGTGTTAATGAAAAAAAGTCTCCTAAGTTACTTATAACATGTGGGGAGTTGTGATGGTAAAAGTGGGGAGTCATGTTGGTTATTTTGGTCATCACTTGCAGTACTTAAAGAAAAAAAATAAATAATGTGAATACCAAATGTTCATTGTGGTCATAATATAAGAAAAAGGGATTTCCATTACCACTAAATTCAATAACACCTACTTTGAACGTTGTCAGGAAAAAAAGTCTCCTTAGTTAATTATGACCTATGTTGGGAGTTGTGATGGTAAAAATGGAGAGTTATGTTGGATATTTGGTCATCAGTGCATTACTTAAAGAGAAAAAAATATATAATGTGAACACCAAATGTTTAGTGTGGGCATAATATAATAAAAAAGAATTTCCATTATCACTAAATTCAGTAACACCTACTTTGGATGGTTGCCATAAAAAAAGTCTCCTTAGTTATTATTTTGAAAAAATATTCTGAAAAATATCGTCATTCCCAAAAAAAATCATCCTTACTTTTCAAAAAATATTATTTTTTCAGAATAATAACTAAGGAGACTTGTTCTCATGGACACCATCCAAAGTAGGTGCCATTGAATTTAGTGGCTATAGAAATCGTTTTGTCTTATATTATGTCCACACTGAACATTTGGTTGTGACATTTATTTATTTATTTATTTCTTTAAGTACTGCAACTGATGAACAAAATAACCAACACAACTCCCCACTTTTACCATCACAACTCCTCACATGGGTCATAAGTAACTTAAGAGACTTTTCTTCATGGTCATCATCCAAACTAGGTGTTACTAAATTTAGTAGTAATGAAAATTATTTTGTCTTATATTATGCCAACATTGAACATTTGGTGTTCACATTATATATATATATATATATATATATATATATATATATTTTTTTTTTTTTTTTTCTTTAAGTACTACAACTCATGACCAAAATATCCAACATAACTCTCTATTTTTACCATCACAATTCCCCACATACTATTTTTACCATCAATGCCCAGGTAAAACATAACATACCTTCTTCTCCTCACTGCAATCACCAAATTGAAGTCCTTTATTTCCCATTTTCTACTTCCGAACAAAAAAACATATCATAAAACGACCCACATCACCCATAACGGAATGGAAAGGTAACAAAAGAGGAACTCTACCACCATAAAAAAGACACACATAACCAACAACGCAATGAACGTCGATGAAGGAAGGAAGAATTCCAACAACACCACCCAAAAAATGCCAACAATGTACAAAACCCCACCATAAACTGCACACTAAACCACACCTCCATCAACAACGAAGACAACTCAATTTTTCCTCCAAAGGTCACAACTTTACCAAGCACAAACCATAGAGATGTGTGAAAACAACAAAGGAAATTCGGAAACAATGAAGATGAAGGTGTGGGATAGAACAAAAGGAAACTTACAAAAGATCATCAACATAGGCATGGATGACGGCAACGGAAACCATTCTATCTTCTCTCAACGAAACATAAAGCCTCTATTTCTCTCTGCAAAACACAATGCATTTTGCTCTTTGCCTCCAAAACTGTCCGTAGCACATACAAGAATTAATATCATTTAATGAAAATCAATTTAAAAAGCAAAATTGCTCTACCACGTCAGCTATGTCAAAATTGAGTTTAAAAATCATGTTCAAATATCATTTTCGATCTTCAAAATATACTATTGGATATTAATTTTGATGTTTCAAAGTACGGAAATGATATTTAGACATATATTTTGAACTTACTTTTGACATGCTGACGTGTATATTATTTTTCTTATTTAAAAATTTGTTTTATTTTATTTTTTTAAAACTAAAACACATGTGGGAGAAGATGAGGAAGAGGTTCAGCAAAGAGAACCCATGGTTTTCTCATTTGGAAGAGAGCACTGTAACTTGAGAGAAGGGAGAAGAAATGCCTCGCGACATCATCGAACAGAGAAGTAGGGTCTGAGGTTTGGTTCTCAACAGCGATGGGTGGTGGTTCGTTTTGACTATGTTCTTTATTTCACTCTCACAATCGCCAATGATTCATTTTCGTTCAAATACCATACGTGATTGAAATGTTTGTGGTTGGTTGTTTTGTGGGTGAGTTGTAGGGTTTCTCCATTCTATCGTTGTTGTTTGTGTAGATATCATTTAGGATTTAGGTTTTTTCTGAGTTGAAGATGACGACACTAGAACCACTCTTAACGGAAAAAAATATGACAGCAGCAGTCACACAATGTGGGAATTTATGTGTAAATAGGTGGGGAGTTGCGTTGGAGTTTTTGTACAAATACTGGACAGTTCTGCAAATATGAGACATCATGTTCAATGTACCTAATATGAACCATAAAATGACATTGAAGTCCTCATGAAGAACTAAAAAGTCTGTTAGACCCAATCTTAATGAAAAAAATATGACAGCGAGAGTCACTGACATGTGGGAAGCCATGTGCAAATAAGTAGGGAGGTGTATTGAGGTTTTTGTACAAATACTAGACAATCATGTAAATATGAGACAACAACTTTAATATACCTAATGTCAACCACAAAAATCACATTGCAATCCTCATGAAGATCAGAAAGCTTCATTGGACCCAATCTTAACGAAAAAAAATATAACAGCAGAAGTTACACAAATGTGGGAAACTATGTGCAAATAAGTGGGGAGTTACGTTATGTTTTTTGTACAAATATTGAACAATTATGTATTTGTGAGACAACATGTTCAATGTATCTAAGGTTGGTTATAAAAATCACATTTTAATCCTTATGAAAAACAAAATAGTTTGTTCGACTCAGTCTTAATAGTCATGTTGTATGTACAAGTTAAAAATTTATACATGTTATGTTCTATACAATTAAGATAATTGTCTAGTATTTGTATTAAAATCTCAACGCAACTTTCCACTTCTTTGCCACATGTTAATGATTCCTTCTGTCATATTTTATTTATTAAGACTAGATCCAATAAACTTTTTTGTTCTTCATGAAGACTACGATGTCATTTTTGTGGCCCATATTAGGTACATTGAACATGTCTCGTAAATATAGAATTGTCCAGTATTTGTACAAAAACTTTAACATAACTCTCCACTTATTTGCACATGGTTCCCCACATGTGTGTAACTCCTGCTGTCTTTTTATTTTGTTAAGATTAGGTCCAACAAATTTTTTTTGTTCTTCATGAGGACTACAATGTCATTTTTGTCATCTATATTAACTACATTGAACATATTGTCTCATAATTACATAATTGTCCAGTATTTGTACAAAATATTCAATGCAACTCCCCACTTTTTTGCACATGGCTCCCCACATTTGTGACTCCTGCTGTCATATTTTTTTTCCATTAAGATTGGATTCAACAAACTCTTTTTTTTCTTCATGAAGACTACAATGTCACTTTTTTGGTTCATATTATATACATTGAACATGTCGTCTCATACTTACATAATTGTCTAGTATTTGTATTAAAATCCCAACGCAACTCTCCACTTCTTTGCACATGGTTCCCCACATGTTTATGATTCCTTCTGTCATATTTTTTTCGTTAAGACTAGGTCCAACAGACTTTTTTGTTTTTCATGTAGACTGCAATGTCATTTTTGTGGTCCATATTAGGAACATTGAACATGTTGTTTCATAAATACACAATTGTTCAGTATTTGTACAAAAAACTCAACGTAACTCCCCACTTATTTGCACATAGTTTCCCACATTTGTGTGACTTCTACTGTTATATTTTTTTTCGTTAAGATTGGGTCCAATGAAGCTTTCTGATCTTCATGAGGATTGCAATGTGATTTTTGTGGTTGACATTAGGTATATTAAAGTTGTTGTCTCATATTTACATGATTGTCTAGTATTTGTACAAAAACCTAAATGCACCTCCCTACTTATTTGCACATGGCTCCCCACATGTTAGTGACTCACGCTGTCATATTTTTTTTCATTAAGATTGGGTCTAACAGACTTTTTAGTTCTTCATGAGGACTTCAATGTCATTTTATGGTTCATATTAGGTACATTGAACATGATATCTCATACTTGCATAACTGTCCAGTATTTGTACAAAAACTCCAACGCAACTCCCCACCTATTTGCACATAAATCCCCACATTGTGTGACTCCTGCTGTCATATTTTTTTCCGTTAAGAGTGGTCTAGTGTCGTCATCTTCAACTCAGAAAAAATCTAAATCCTAAATGATATCTACACCAACAGCAATGATAGAATGGAGAAACCCTACAACTCACCCACAAAACAACCAACCACAAACATTTCAATCACGTATGGTATTTGAATGAAAATGAATCATTGGAAATTGTGAGAGTGAAATAAAGAACAAAGTCAAAACGAATCACCACCCATCGCCGTTGAGAACCCAAACCTCAGACCCTACTTCTCTTTTCGATGATGTCGCGAGGCATTGCTTCTCTCTTCTCTCAAGTTGCAGTGCTCTCTTTCAAATGAGAAAACCATGGGTTCTCTATGCTGAACCTCTTCCCCATCTTCTCTCACACGTGTTTCAATTTTACAAAAGTAAAATAAAACAAATTTTTAAATAAAAAAAATGATTGACACGTCACTATGCCAAAAGTAAGTTCAAAATATATGTCTAAATATCATTTCCGTTCAAAGTATATTAGCTTTTTTAATATACCAATATTAATATATTTTTAATATTTAAAAGAAGATAATAAAAAAATCAAACAAAAAATCTGCACTTTCACATTGTTAAGTTTTACAGTCTATTTTTTACAATAAATAGGTATATAATTAAAGTAATCTATAAACTAATAAAAAAAATCAGTTTTAACATGGATTGTCTTATTTAAAAATGTTCTATGCATGGATGGTGATATTTGGAATGATGTATTTATTTATGCAGGAGTACTTCTCGTGGATAAGAAAAAACACTTATGAAAAAAGTGGTTTATTTCTGCTAATTTAAACAGAAATACGACCATGAAAATATGGGAAAGACATTTTTGGACCTTTCTTTTTTTATGAAAATTTAACTCAAAGATAATTTATTTACAACTTTAGCAGCAAATAATGTGAAAATAAATTATCTTATATAACATAATAAATTATATTTATATTTATATTATATAATATAATCAATTATATAATTATTTATTACTTAGTCTAATAATAAAATAAATTTATATAATAATATTGATAGAAAACAATAAAAATTAAATAAATTTGTATAATAATAATAATAATAACTATATTAATAAAAATAGTAAATAAAAGTGAAATAAATTTATAGAATAATAAAATTAATAATTGTAACATCCCAATTTAGCAGCTTAAAACTAATAAAAATAGGGAGTTTCATCATAGTTCCACAACAGATAATCCAGTGTACACAATATATTAATACAGTCTTACAAAAGGTATGACTATAAAAATATATCACTTATACACTTAAACTAAACTAATAAACTCTGTACTACTGACCACTGCTAAAGCTCCCACTGGAAACCTCCTCTTCAACACTAACACGATGACTATTTATCCTCCAGAAGTGCCTTTGACACTGCAACCACATCTACTCCCACCGAATAGGTGATCATTGCAAAAGGGAAAACATACAACACGAGACAGACACACAACAAGCAAGGGTAAGCTAATCTGATTAAAAGAATCATACAGTTCAATTATAAACAGAAATCATGCAATCTTTGTCATTTTCACTAGAATCACATAGACCACCACAACCACAATGCAGATATATTACTCTAGACTCGACATCCGGATTATGTAAGTGACATTGGATCTCTGGGTGGCTTGCACCTGTGACGGTTCCCAAACTCTGCAGAGTTGGACACAAGGAGTTATCACCCGACCGCTCACAGGGTAAGTCCCCTTCGCGTCTAAGACTTGATCAAGTCCAAAGACTAGGACCTCCTGCTACTCCTCACGCATAATCCATTCTGCTCTATATGAGCTTGAATGATTATTGGAGTTTCAGGATACCAACCCATACGGAGTCCTTATGTCCTTACATACGCTAAAACATTCCTCTTAGAATTTTCCCTTGAAATCCTAATTCAACCACATCTTCTCATAATTTGTATTCATCCAATTTAATCATACAATACATCAATGGTAGCATTCCAACCATACAGGGCCTAAGTTGCACAAGGATACATAAAAACATACATTTCCACCAAAGAAAACAGAATTAGAGCACTATTACTACATTAGCTCTCGCTCAGGCTAAAAAGTCTAGCCTAGGCGATAGGTCATCTCGCTCAGGCGAGTCAGTCTCGCCTAGGCGAGACACTAACAGTGGCAAAAAGAGAAAACCTGGGCGAACTCTCGCTCAGGCTAGGCTGGTTCGCCTAGGCGAGACCGTCTCTCGCTCAGGCGACCCCAGCTCGCCTAGGCGAGACTTCGCGCAGGAACAAAAGTGCATCTCCTGGTGTTTTCGCTCAGGCGAGTGTCACTCGCCTAGGCGAAAATACCAGGTCACGAACCTGTTCCCACATGCAGTGGATCAGTTTGCCTCAAGCACAAAGCAATTATTCACCAAATCATGCAATTCAAACACTAATTCATCTATCAAACACATAATTCAAGCTCATATACTAATTTTCTATTCAAATTAAGAAGAGTGGTTAGCTTCCCTTACCTGTTATCATGTTTAGACAGCTTTATAAACGTCAACGCCTTAAAAACGTCAACACCTCTAACTCCACAGGATGCTCTATCTACACATAGAAACATCACAAGAACGATCAGGACATACCGTTATGATCATTGATCAACAGAGACTCATACTGATGATTAAAACGTCGCATGCAAGCGGAAGAGGGCTTGCATGCAACAGAAAACAGAAAAAGACTAAAAAGAGAGCGGAAACTCAACTTACGCGAACGGAGAAACTGATCGGTCCAATTTGAAGAGCTTGCCGAGAGGATCAATCCTACGGTCTCGGTTCTTCAATCAGATGACCAGAGAGACAGAACCTCTAGAGAGAAGTCAGAGAACTCTAGAAAAGTGGTTTCTAGAGAGATGGTGTGTTTTAAAATAATGAAACTCGTTTATAACAATTCTATTTATACTAAAACCTTTTTAATATTAAAATAATCGAGTCTCACTATTTTTAAACCACTATCACTTTTAAAACGCCATTTTCTAGGGTCTTACATTCTCCCCAACAAGAAAAATTTTCGTCCCCGAAAATTCACTCGTCAGATAGAAAGGAAACCATGTTCTCCTCATGTCCTCTACAACAACCACCTAGACATGACTGAGTTAACGATTGCAACAACTAAACTTACTGAAAACTCTGCCTCTGTGCTAAGCGATATATGTTCAACTGTATAGATTGGATTAGTCACTACTTTCTAAGCAACTCTCCACCTTCCACCTTAAAACTTGAATGATCCTTCACACCTAACCAACCCACTTATGTCTTATATGCCGACTCACCTTCCATACATTCTCCACTACGTCTTGTAGGTGTTTACCAAAATGTAAAGATTTGCAATCGATCTCGACCTAAAACGCGATTGTTATCACTTCTTATTATCTAGTGTCTTCCTTGAGGTACCACTCATCTGACTTGGTCACACACAACTTCATAACATTCTTGACCACCCTTTCCACCACCATCCTCATGACATCATGCTTCTCATATTGACTTTGACCAGGGTAGCATAGTCCATTATAATACTATCCCACTTCCAGAGTAGACCCTTCACTTGCGGCAACAACGACCCCAAATTCTGACACTTTCTCAGCATTTTATTAAACCCTTTAATGTTCAACCATCTCTCTACCAATTCTTACTCTTCATTGTCGAACCAACCACTGCAATTCTCTTTTTGCTTAAAACAAATACTAACACTTTTCTGCTTCTAAGGTGATAGCACAACTCAAAACCATAGCTCGATTTCTCTCTCTCATTTCCTATCCATCTCCCTCTATGCAACTCCATACTTCTAGCTGTTGATGATCACTAAACATCTTTAACAAATCTTCATAACTCTGACACATATGTTGTTTTAGAGAACTCACTACCACATCAACCACCAGGTCATGAGTACGATACCTCCTTTTCTCCTATATTCCCGCTATTGATAAGTATATCCCACCATTATTCCGCTGCGTCACTCTGATCAACAACCATTTTTCACCTCTGATGTGTTTAGCCACAAAAGACCGTAAAGAATAATCAATCATTGAAGCGCCGATCATGTTTTTCTTCAACGTCTTGACGACTCTCTTCACACTTGAGAAACTTGTCGCGAAACCTTGATAATAACTTGCTTGTAAAACCTTACTTAAAGTCACTTTTAGAATTTCCTTTCCCTTAACACATTTTCCACTCATCTTAACCACTTACGGTCGTAGATCTTAACATATAATTACTTCTCTTTCCAAACTTTGTTAGACTAGATTACTAACGATGATACACTCCGATTAAACCATTGCTTTTCTAAGGACTCCTCCACCTATTGTCTTGACTCCACACTTTTAGCAAAACCATCCAATGAAAGCTATTGATACTGATTACGTTTCAGATATCAATGCCCCAATGAATCCCACTGCTTGTCGATGATTGTTCTAACATCTGGTTCATAACATAACTAAAACTGCTTTACCATTGAGATCCCTTACATATGTTCTTCACGCGCCTTTACTAGATAAACCCTCATACCGGTAACATTATGTCTTCACCTTTCAACTTGTTCCATACTTGATGCACAACCATTTACTCTCCTTCTTGAAACAAGGAACATGACTTCCTATGATACCACATTCCACCAAAATGAGCTTGGAAAACAACCAAGTCACCCTTGAGATTTATGCTTCCAAACCTTGTAAAGGAAACAATTTAAGTTTAACTTTGAATCTGAATCCTTTGGTCACCCCGAAACGTACCACACGTCCAAGAAATCTTTACTTGCTCGCCATAAAAGAAAAACTATCAGCTCAAACTCCAACTCCTCCTTGTAGTTAACCATGACTCATTTACCATATTGACGACACCAAGGTTTTATAATCACGAACGAAACCAAAACTCATATCCCAAACACCACCTTCTGAATTTGATAATTTGCACTAATAGCTTAGCACCAACTATCGTAGACACAATTCCAACTATTTAGGATTTTTCTTCTCCTTTCATTATTTACGGTACTATGCCTTCTCCAGCTTTTATCGTTCCCACAAGATCGAACTTAACAGTTCACTTCTTCCTCCCACATTTGAATTTCTATACCTCAGCCCAAAGTCAATGCTTATGCTCATGAATTACTTTTCCTTGAAACATCCTGCTATCTACTAAAAAGATCCAAGCATCTCCTTCTGATTATTGAACCTAATATGAAACCTTTATGCCATTTCATCCTTATGCACATATTATTTTTTCTACTTAGGAAACATCACCTTAGCTAACTGATGAAGGATTATCTTGTTCCTTTTTAAGATTATTGAATATGGTGTGAGTTGATTAAGAAAACCAAGGAAATCCCCACTGGACATTAAGATAGCAAGCTATCTAGATGTGAAGGTTCCTTTCCAAGGTTCTAGAGAGGAGGAGAATGGATTGATGGGGAGTAAGAAATCAAAAGGAAAAACATATAATAGAAACAATATAAACCAAGAAGAGTAAAGAAACATAAAATGAAAAGCAAGGGAAATGGGAGGAATGGAGGATTCACGCCACTACAAGGCTAGGCTAGAAGAAGCCATGGCAACCTTGAAGATGAGTGGTGTATGCCGCCACTTGCCAAGGCAAGATAAGGCTTGAAAGAACTCCACTCCCTAAGGAGGAATGCTCTCACAAAAGGTTGAAACACAAAGTGTATAATTTCTCCAAAATGTTCAACCCTTGTACAAGTGTTAGAGGTCCCCTTAAATAGACAAGTCTAGGGGCCCCTTAGCAAAACAACTAAGTTAAAGGATTACAAAAGAAACCTACCATGTTCTAGAAAGTAGGTCATCCTAGGGTGCACATGGGTGAATTTTCGTCCAAGCCATCTAGGTGGCAAGTCTTCATGGCCAAGGCTCCCAAAGGAAGGTTCTAGAACATTCTAGAAGACTTGGTGTCCAAGGCATGTGGGCCTCCCCTTTCTAGATGCTTCTAGAAAGTCTTATTCCTTCTCTCTCTTCCTTAGGACGCCAAGTGTCTCCTATGTGGTCCTCCTCCTTTCTTATTCCTACAAAAGCAAATTAAGGAATTTATTAGCATGTTGGTTTAAGGTTAAGATAATCTTTTGAGTCAACAAGTCAACCCAAAGTCAAGGTCAACAAGTCAACTCAAAAATAGTCAACCAAGCCAACTTAAAGGAATTTTAAACTAAAGAAAATAAAAGCAAAGGAAGGGATCAAGGAACTCCCTTTCTTCTAAGCATGTGCCATGGGCCATCATCCTTGATAGGGATCAATCCTTTATCACTAACTGATCTGCAAACTCTGATATGTCTTAACCTCCCACTAGGGATTTGTCGTCTTTTTACACTTCACGATCTTTATCTTTCTTAGCTTGCTCGATGCCAAACAATTTCATTATTTTCTGTAACCTAGGATCTACCAATTGTTTCTCTTCCACCAATCCAATAAAGCACTAGATATGGTCTTACGACTATATCTAATGACACTTATCCTAACATTGCATGTATCTGGATAACTCTGAACCTCAGAATTGTCGGGATGTAGAACCAAGTTGATTTTCCCCAAACATTGTTGCGCTGGCATACACTGATATTTTCCATATTTCTAACCTCTGAACTCAACCCCTTTTGAAAAACTTGTGATATTTGATCTCGTGAGCCTGCCCTTGAAGCTTCTTAGTCTAAACATTGATGCTAAATTTTAACCTCTTAATCCAGTCTACTAACCCAAAGCTTAACTTTCCTCGCTCATCGATCTACTTCATACAACAAACCTATATCCTTAAGACAAAAAGTTATCTCAAAAGCTATATCCAACCCTCACAAAGGTAAGCATGTCAAGTTGACGTTGAATCTGCATTCCTCTATCACTATAAACACTAAACGCAAACCACAGAGGTGCAACAAAACAAACATGGACACAGAAAGCAAAACTCTAACATCTATTGATAGCCAAAACTTTTCTCTATCTCTCTTATTTTCTCAAACCAGTAAAATTAAGAATGGAAAACAATCTTTGATCTAGTCATGAGTGTGCACCCTCATTACTTTGTCAAGACGTTTTCTGTTCTTAATACTTTTGGTTTCATTGACAAATTCTACTAAACTCGAAGTCTAACACAAACAAGACATGACAAACCCAGAACCCTCAGGTCATCCTAAGGACGAACTGCTCTGATACCATAAATGTAACATCCCAATTTTAGCAGCTTAAAACTAATAAAAATAGGGAGTTTCATCATAGTTCCACAACAGATAATCCAGTGTACACAATATATTAATACAGTCTTACAAAAGGTATGACTATAAAAATATATCACTTATACACTTAAACTAAACTAATAAACTCTGTACTACTATTTGATAGTATTTCTAAATTAGTAAGACTCAATTATTTTACTGTTAAAACGTTTAAGTATAAATAGAAAGTTTATAAACCAATTTCATTACTTTAAAACACACTATATATTTGGAAACCACATTTTAGAGTTATTTGTCTTCTTTCTACTCTATCTGACTTTGTATTCATATGTCTGAAGATCTAAGATCATAGAAGTGATCCTATCGATGAGTTTTTCCTAACCATTCGATCAATTTTTTTATTTGAGTAAGTTGATTTTTCTACTCCTTTCTTGGTCAAATTTGTCCTCTCTTCGCATGTAGTCTCTCTTGCATGTGTTCTTAGAGTTTTTTATGTGAATCTATGTTGATTAGTAATCATAACAATATGATCTAATCATCTTTGTGATGTTTCTATGTGTAGATAGAACATTCTATGGAGTTGAAGGAGTTTTGGTGTTTTAGAGTGGTTCACTGGGTGCCAAGCCCCTAGGAAGCCAGCACTGGGCACACCTTTGATGATGTTGGGCATCATTCTTTTTTGTATGTTTTATCAATTATGTTTTATAGTTTTCTTGATATTATTAGTATCATAAGAGTTTTATTAACTAATAAATGTGAAACAAAGTATGAATTGGTGATAATTTAAAGATTTTTAAGGAAATCCTATTTGAGGTGTGATTCAATAGGGTATGTATTGAGGTAAAGACTATTCCATTTTGTGAATCTATCATGAGCTTTACTAATCATTCACACTCATTTAGAAGAGGATGATTAAGTGGTGAGAGTGACAAAAGATCATGTGATAAGGATAACTCTAGGGTTCTTATTATTGTGTCAGGGACTAACCTTGTGTGTGGTAGTTCGATAAATCAATGCATTTCCACCACAAGTACATGACTTCATGAGTCTGACTCAAGTGTATGTATTCAGATAAGTTGAATCTAGAAGAGTTTGGTTGTATTTATGAACTTATGTGATGTTGTAATTAAATGACTTATTGTATTATAGACATATGTTGTTTCTTTTCTCGAGCCAACTTACTCTCATGTTTTTGTTGTATGTGTTGATTCACATCTAGAGGATGAGGAACATGTTTGAGCCATAGGATAGTTTTTTCTTTGACATCTGCACTTTTGGAGAAAACTCTCTATAGTTTATAGTTGTTCCCTTTTATATATTATGTTAATATAATTTTATTCTTTTTAGATAACTATACTAATGTCATATATACTTTGAATTATATGTTTTGAATGTTGAGGATGAAATGTTTAATTTTTATTAATTTCACACTATTAAAAATGGAATGATACATTTTAACTTATTTATCTTAGTTATTTATTTATTTTTCAATTTAAAAAAGTAATAATGAGTTATTTATAAAATAATCTAATTTATTTTATAAAACAATAACAAATTTAATAAATAGGTAAAATAAAAGTAATAAAAATGATTTAAAATATTGATTAAAGATTTTTTTTTTTATTGTTGTTAATCAACACATAACAAAAGTTAGAACAAAGAAATGGGTACATATCAAATAGTAAATATATTTACCATTAACTAATTTAATAACGTTAAATAAACATTTAACACATCTTATTGTAGGTTAAAGCTTAATAAAAATTGAACCTGTTTAGACAAATTTATATAGAAGTATTTACAAAAAATAAAAATAAAAATTTGAAAAAGACACATTTAAATGAAGTAATTTTAAGTTGCATATGTGTGAGAAGTGGTGAGGGAATGATTTGGTGGCAGATCCCTTATCCCTCACTGAACTCTTTAGATACTTCACCTCCCACAATATCAACAATCCATTCCATCCCAAAACTATCAGATATTTTTCAACTTCTTCAATGTTTCAACCTTTTCATTTTTGCTTCTGATTTTTCTTCACCAACAGTGTCTGAACTCAGAACTCTTTCTCTTCCTCCACAAAACCTCACAATCTCTTCCTATACTTTCACACATGGAGTTACCGTTAAGAACCGCAATTCTCCATTCCTCCTCTTCGCTTCAACAGAGATTCCACACTCACAAACCCACTCCAGAGTTACCCTCACCCTTCTCCTTGTTCCTTGCAAATCCACTTCGTCTTCCAAGCTCAACTTTTGCTTCCAAAGGTCAGTCTCTACTTTTCAACTCTATGTTTTGTCACCCCGACTATTTATTTTAGCTGTTTTCTGCGTTATTTGTTACGTATTGTTGTTGGGGTAGAGCTTAGAAGGTAAAATCAGCATACGGAGTTCCTTTTTTTTTGGTTTATCTTCATTGTCGTGACTTGTGACACTGAACAAACAAAAAGAAAGGGGAAGACCCAAATTGATTTTTTTTTTTTTTTTATGAAAACGGTTTTGATGTGATTAAAGAGTCAATAAATAATACTAGTTTTTCCCGGTTGAGATTTAGTGATAACATTAAATGTTATGTTTTTTAAACTCTATTTTTGATTTCTTAGCTGCCCTTATATTTTATTCAATGGAAAAAATGAACCACAGATCACTGGAGAAGGATTGAGTCTAAAAGATGAGAGTAAACATCTTGTACTTGGTGAACACCATGGCAAGCATGGAAATGAGCAGCATTATTTGCTTCTCTAAGGCATCAGTTGGCAAAACTGCTGTAAATATGTAGTGGTCAAATATTTAGCGGAATCAAACTTATTCTTATACCTAATTTTTTTAATAAGTTAAAGTATTCTTTTGGTCCCTGTAATGGTTTGCATTTCAAGTTTCAGTCCTTGTATGAGAAAATGGTAAGTCTTAGCTCCTGTAGATTTTCTTTTGCAACGGTTTATCACAGCCAAATTCTTTTTGCAGCTTGTAACTTGTTTGATATTAACACCAGGAACCAAAACTTAGCTTTCATCCATGTGTGGGAACTAAAATCATTAGGAATAAATAAATAGTTTTGAAAGTTGTAATCCACTGTGATGGTGTATTTACAGCATAATTGTATTTATCTCACTTGAATTGGTGGTGCGTTTCATGAGAGGATCCTAATTCCTGTTATGCTAATTATGCTAACTTGTTTCTTGATCTAGCAGATCAGCAGCATTACTTTCCAGCCAAGGCAACTGGCACAAGGGCAGTGCTAAATCCTATCAGTAAAGGGTTATCATGTACTGGTGCCTTTTGTGGTGATAGTTCTTGTGATGATGATGATGATGATGGCAAGGGGTTCTTGGATAACTATGAAATGATCTTTAGAGATTGTGACAAGCTAATCGAGTCTTTCATGCTGCATGAGACCGATTGGAGAAAGTTTTTAATTTTAAACAAGAAGTGGAGCAATATTAGGCCCCATTTCTTTAGACACTGTCAGGATAAGGCAGATGCCATAGACAATCCGGTGCTGAAGAACAAACTGCTCTGGCTTAGAAAGAAGCTTAAAGAGGTTTTTCATTGCTTATTTGATATTGAAAATTATACCCATCACTCTGTCATCATGATATTGGGGGTGACTAATTAAAATCAATCTAGCACAGTTCTATTCTATCTAGCCTTTTACCCCCACCCATATAACAAAGAAACGTCAATGGAAACATTGTTTGTCTAAATATTATACCAATCCTTTAAATTGTTATTTATGGCATTCACAAAGTCATTTAATACTCCTCTTCTTCAGATAGATGAAGAGTTGCAGAGACACAATGAACTTATCCTAATGATCAAAGAGAATCCATCTGAAATTAGTGAAATTGTTTCAAGGAGTCGTAGAGATTTTACAAGAGAATTCTTTACACATCTTCATACCATAGCTGAATCTTCTGTCAACAATCTTGAAACACAAAATGGTGAGATTAAAGGCTTTGAATTCTGAATTAGTGTTTCTTATAAGAGTATATTTTGCTTTTAAGTATTTGGTCAGCCACAGAACTGAATGATATCCCTTAAGTTCAGAGTTTTTAAATATTTTATTGATTTGGTGTCTTCTATAATCAAATTCATCCACAGAATCATATTACATTTTCATTCTCATCTTTCCAAAAGTTCTTTTATAATGCATTGTTCAGCTAGTGTTTGTTTGGCTTAGCCTTAACCTTGGATAAACTGTGATAATATGCCTTGGGATTTTTATGTCGTTGATGTTAGTATTCAAGAAATGAGTCAATTTATAGTTCAAACTTGCCTATTCAATTAATCTTGTATTTTTTCACCCTATGTTTATGTAACAAGATTTTGCAAAGCTTCGGAACATGTGCTTGGCTGCTGTGAAAGACTACGACAGTGCAATGGAAAGCATTGAAGCACTAAATGCTGCAGAATTGAACTTCCAAGATGTTATCAAGTCTGCCTCGGATACTTCCTGCTGGAAGATAGACAACTTAGGTGAGAAAAATCAATGCTTCAATCCAGAATTAGTTGCTCATTGGCTACAGTTGTGTTATAATGTGGAAGAAGTCAGAAGGGTACATGCAATTGTCTTGAAATGTTTTAGACATTCAAATACTTATATTGATAATAATTTGATTTGTAGCTATTTAAGATTGGTTGAGTTGGATCGGGCTCGTTGTGTGTTTGATGGAATGCCAAGAAAGAATACAGTCACATGGACTGCTATTATTGATGGATATTTAAAATGTAACTTGGATGATGAGGCTTTTAAGTTATTTCAAGATTCTGTTAAACATGGGGTTCCAGCCAACAGTAAGATGTTTGTCTGTATCATGAATTTGAGTGGTAAAAGAGTGGATTTAAAGCTGGGGAAACAAATCCATGCTCGTATTTTGAAAAGCAGGTGGAGGAATATAATTGTGGACAATGCAGTTGTTCATTTTTATGCAAAATGTGGTGATATATCAAGTGCATTTCGGGCATTTGATTGTATGACAGAGCGCGATGTAATATGTTGGACAACTATGATCACTGCCTGTTCCCAACAAGGGTTTGGGTATGAAGCTATGTTGATGTTGTCACAGATGCTAGGTGAAGGGTTCTTTCCTAATGAATATACTATATGTAGTGCACTAAAGGCTTGTGGAGAGAATAAAGCACTGAAATTTGGAACACAGCTTCACGGTGCCATAATAAAGAATATATGTAAGAGTGATGTTTTTATAGGAACTTCCCTAGTTGATATGTATGCAAAATGTGGATTGATGGTGGATTCTAAAGGGGTGTTTGATAGAATGAAAATCAGAAATACAGCTACTTGGACATCTATTATATCAGGATATGCTCGAAATGGGTTTGGTGAAGAGGCCATAAACTTGTTTCGATTAATGGAGAGTAAAAGAATCCATGTTAATAAATTGACAGTTTTAAGTGTCTTGATGGCTTGTGGCACAACAAAAGCTTTGCTAATTGGAAGAGAGGTTCATGCACAGATAATCAAACGTATTTTCCATACGAACATGTACATAGGAAGCACTTTGGTATGGTTCTATTGCAAGTGTAAAGAATACTCTTATGCTTTCAAGGTGCTCCAGCACATGCCACTTAGGGATGTTGTTTCTTGGACTGCCATTATCTCTGGTTGTGCTAGACTTGGGCTTGAACTTGAGGCTCTGGAGTTTTTGCAAGAAATGATGGAAGAAGGCGTGTTGCCTAATTCCTATACTTACTCATCAGCCTTGAAAGCTTGTGCAGAACTAGAAGCTCCAATGCTTGGAAAGTTAATTCATTCCTATGCAAGCAAGTCTCCTGCCTCGTCTAATGTATTTGTGAACAGTGCTTTAATATATATGTATTCAAAATGCGGATATGTTGCTGATGCTTTTCAAGTTTTTGACAACATGCCAGAGAAGAATTTGGTGTCTTGGGAATCCATGATCTTGGCTTATGCATGGAATGGACATGCTAGAGAGGCTCTGAAACTTGTGCACAGAATGCAAGCTGAAGGTTTTGTGGTGGATGATTATATCCATACAACAGTTGTTAGTGCTTGTGGAGGTGTTGAGCATGTAGACATTCATCAGAATAGTGAATCTTCTTCATATTACTTGCATTCCTAGTAATCTTCTACAAGATAGGAGCATCAATGAATATTGAAGAACATGTGAATGTACCTAATTAGATTATAGCTGCAGCTAAAGGATACTGTATATTCAGTAGATGAGGAGGATACATAATGATTTTTTAGAAACATTGTGCCACCAAATACTAGTGATAGGCTTCTTTTGCTTTCCTTGTATCTACCATTTATGTAAAAGAATGAACAATGATGAGAAAATGAAAAAATGAAAAGGAATGTCTCAATCACTTCATCATCAAATGGGATTTTTAAGAGTGACACTGTCTCTGAAAACTCCATTTATGATGAAGGATGCTGCTATCATATTTACGTGTTGTGTTTTATATTTTATATTGGGTTATACTCCTTACACCTTAGCTACAATATATTTTCATTTTTGAAAATTAAAAAAATCAAAATTGGTATTAATGTTATAAATAAAAAATTATAATCCTTTTGAAATATTTTTTAAATTATCTTCTATGATAACAAATACTGAAAAATAAAAAATAAATAAAATTATAATAAAAAAAATTGACGGTTATAATTGTAATGTTGACAAATAAAATTGTATACCTCAGGATAATCCTTTTATTTTTATCAGCAAACTAAATATGTATTAATTAATATCAAGTTAAGGATTGTTAGGGGCTCTCTTTGAGGCCATCCGGTGTGTTATGTTGATAGTAAAATGGTTTATTTGAAATATTAAGGTTAAATTATTCTTTTGGTCTCTATATTTGTTAAGTAGTGTTAAATTGATTGTCCAATATTTTTTGTCTCAATTTGGTTCTTAAAATGATTCAATTTGGTTTTTGTCGTTAGTTTGACCAAACGGTGTTAAAATCAATGTTACATGTCAGTTTATGATTATTTTTTTTTGAATTTTTTTTATTGTTTTTTGAATTTTTTTGAATTCTTTCTTTTACACATGTCACCTCACAGTTGTGTATGTGTCAAAATGATTCAATTTGATCCCTATATCTGTTTTTAGTTTTAATTTAGTTCTATTTTTTGTAAAAATGAAGCAATATTGTTTCTCCTTAAATTGGTACTCAAATTCACTTTTTTGTATAAATCTTATGGTGATATTCTAATAAAATTAACATTTTTATTAAATATTTTTAAAAATCTGGAAGGTATTCATGGATTAAGTAATACATTTCGGAATGGACTTTTTGGAACACATTAATAAACTCATTATGGAATACCCATTTTGGAAGGAATTACCAAATCTAGGAACACCTTTTGAAATGAGCTTTCTGGAAGAGATTTATTATTATGTTCTGGAAGGTGTTCCCAGATATGGTTTTTTTGGAATGAACATGTCGAAATCAGTTTATTAATTTGTAGTGCGTGTTGTATAATTTTGATATGATTTGTTACATAATAATTACAAATAAGGCAAAGACTAAAGGTGGTGCAAGCCAACCTGAAGGCAGTAGAGATCGTGCAAGACAAAGATCTACTGATTTTATTCGTATAAGAAATTATGATGAAGTTGCAGGTTTTATTTCTTTGGATGTAGATCCTATAGTTGCCACTATAGGGGTTTATATGGAGCAAGAGTAGTAAGAAGGATTTCCTAAAGGACCATTTGACACTTCTTTGTTAGTGAATTATGTTGATCATGTGGAGCTGCAACTATAGGGGTTTATGTGGAGCAAGAGTAGCAAGAAGGATTTCCTAAAGGACCATTTGACAATTCTTTATTGGTGAATTATGTTAATCATGTGGCATGCAGATTCTAGAAAGGCGAGGTTAGTATACAAAATTTAGCTTTATGTTATTTTGATGATGTTTATTTTTAATTTATATAGTATAAAACATAAATGTATTCTCTAGGACCATAGAGAATTGAATTTGTTGTCTCATGGACGTAAGTTAAGTAAACTAGGGTTTTTTATGCTAATATTGATGACTATGTTATCAATTTTTGGTTGTTGCCTTTGTGCAACATTAGTTATGAGACAACTGATGAGGGATTGTTATTGTCCTTTGTGGAAAGGTGACATAGGGACACAAAACCTTTCATTTTCCAATTGGTGAGATGACCATAACACTGGATGATATATCTATATTGCTTCATATTCCTATTGTGGGAAAATTTTGTTTGTTTTTGCCTTTTAAGTTTGTTGCTTTTATGCCAATTTTGGTTGGGTTATTAGGAGTAGAATGGTCAAATGTGACCTAAAAAATGAGACATTGTCATGGGGCACATGTCAAACTTAGTTGGCTAAGAGAAGTGTATCAAGACCTATGCCTCGAACATGTTAGGAATTTCGAACACGAGCGCTCTTGTTGCATCTTGTCGGGTGCATTATATTTGCAAACAAGAGTGCAACTTCTATTAGTGTGTCATACCTATAACTGTTCAAGGATCTGAGGTCTTGTGGTAGATATTCATGGGGAGTAGCCACATTGACCCACATGTATGAGCAATTAGGTGATGCATGATTTGCCCACACAAAGCAATTAACTGGTTGTGCAACCTTTTACAGGAATATGGTATAAAACTTGAATACAAATTTAATTTTTGTTATCTAAATACACGACCTTATAATGTTTTCTTGAAATTATTATAGGTTGGATATATGAGCACTTCCCTAGGATGGGAATGAGGGAGGTTCCAAATATATGACGAGGTTATGCCTTGTGCAACATGGTATATCACTGGATGGCATATATGCACACTTAGAGAGGCTAGGCTACAACTAGACAGTCTAATGGGGTCATATGGAACCCTTATGAAGCGTACACATCAATCATTCATTTAAGTGAATCTCCTTGCTTTGTGGATTCATTTGGTTGTGTGAGATTATGCATTGTCATCTACTGGAATAGGGGTTGTGACAATATGGATATCAATAGACCATTTTGAGGTCTCCTAGTGTGATCGACAATTCTGACTTGCGCATGATTGATGAACATTGGTTACCCTTCCCAAACCAACTCCTGACAGAGTTGAAAATAGCTAACTCAACATCCACTTGTGCTGAGGGATAGTTGGAGTGGTTTTGTAGGGTATCCAATCGTACATACTTCTTGGTAATAAGGAAGACCGACCCAGTGTCCTACCTCACCATCGTTGTAACAACCATGATAAGGGATGTCGTGCTAGAAGACCATATCCACATCCTGCTTATATGGTAAATCAATTAGTTTAGATATGTTCATTGTTTTATTATCAACATGTTTAAATATGGCCATTGATTATTTTGTATTATGAATGCAGAGCATATCTAGACACATCGCCAGTATTTTACAAAGGATGATAGGTTGTCGTCATGTGACTGAAGGCACTGTAGCGTAGGAGAGGACTCAGTCAACATTACAGTTAGCCCGTGGTGTGACTGGGAGGAATTTGTACTAGATGTGGTTGTAATGTACTTGGAAAACGATCCAGACATAATAATTAGATATGACTTCATATGTACATTTTATTTTTATTGTGGAAGTTGTTTTAACTATGTTTATATTTTGACAAACTTCGTATTGTACGAAAATCGTGTTAAAATGTTATTATATCAAAGATTTTATTTGATTAAAGTGTCTCAACTATTAATGGAAGCGAAGTGAAATGTATTATATATGAATAAATGTTTGCCAATACAATACAAAAGTTGAATCAATAATCACGCATACCAAATATCTCATTAGTGGTAAATGGTCAAGTATAATCTCCTACAACCATTTCATCTGCACTCATTGTTAGTGAAAAACCAACACGGCAAGTGCACCGGTCACACATAGCAAGTAATAAGTATTTTATCGTTCTCTCCCAAGGGACTTGTGCAACGCATGACAACTCTCGCAATTCACGACTCAATTAGATACAAAGTTCATACAAACACAATGGAAACTCTTTTTGTATTTTATGAAACAGTTGGTGTGCAACAAGAACTTAACATAGTGTATTTACAATTTATCAAGATTAGACTTCAACCATTTCATTCTCATGCATTCTAAATTATCCCAATTCCATATTCATGTTAAAATCAATTCACAAGAATACTCAAATCCTATTCCTGGAGCCTTTGAGCCTATGATTACTCATCAAGTTTCAATTCCTTGAATCCTCAACAAGTGAAATCATGCATTAGTTTCAAGAATCTAAAATTACTAATGAACCAAGTTTTATTCCTAGATACAAGCATCCATTAGGTATTTAATTTCAAATCTAGATTCTAAAGATGTTTCCCAACACCTCAAGAATCACAAATCAAGCATGGGTGATTAAACCACAACAAGCATTAAGCATGGAAATCAAATACTAACATGAATTGGAAAAGCATATAAATTAACAACACAATTTTACACAAGAATTCAATATTTTACATCTAATCTCAATAAATAGAAATTTCTCTCCATGGTGGAGAACTTAGGGTTTTACAAAATTGAAGAATAGGGAAGAAATTGGAACCATAAAGTAGAAACAATCCCTCTCCCAAGGTTCTTGAATACTGCTCATGGTTCAATTGCGCCTCCCATTTGCATCTCCACCTTCAATTTCATAGCCCATCATCCTCTCCAACCCAAAAGGGGTAAAACCTCCATGGATGAGGAAGGAGACTCAAAAAGGAGAAGGGAGAGTTTCCCAACACCCCTAATAGCCTCCAAGAGTCTCTCCCAAGCACCCAAGGTGTTTCTATTCGTAAAAAATGAGGAATCCCTTAATACTCTCGTAAAAACATGATTAAATAACCATATTCACGTATTGGGGTCGACATTCTCGCCCAGCGGCTTCACACTCGCCCAGCGAGGCCTAAAATCAACGTTCTCAGACATGCAACTCGCTGGGCGAGCCATATTTTCGCCCAGCGACTCAAATATTGCAGTTCTGGTCTGTCATTTTCGCCCAGCGAGTGACCCTGGCGCCCAATGGTCATTTTTTTGGCCTTCCAAGGTTGGTCCAAGACAATATATACATATAGGTGAGTCCTTTCTCGATGTTTGCAGTGTTGGACTTGATCTCGGTGCCCCTCGACATGGGTATTTGTGTAAAAGTCAATCTTTCATGTTTAATCATGTTTCCTTGAGTTTCAACTTGTTTTCCTCCACCATAATTGCTTCCTATTGTTTTATTTCACACACTCATAATAGAGATTAGAAGTAAAAAAACATAAAACAACTAAAATACGAAACAATGCAAAAACAACATAAACTAGAGGATTAAACAAGATAAAAGTTAGGTAGGAGTTGATTTTATTCACAAAACTTAACATCAATAAAAGGTAAAAAACAATGTTATCACTCATAAACATTTCAGACTCTTCCATGCACAAGCTATGATAAACTTCATCTAATACTCTAGTCAAATAATAAGATTCCATCTCCAAGATAAAATATCCAACACCTTACAAAAGAACAAACAAATTTTCCATCAATATGTTATAAACTTGTTGCACTCTGTATAACTCCTTGCATTTTGCATAACTCTATGCACTATTAAAAACCATGTTTTCTAAAATACAGTTTCGATTCGGTGGCACATTCTAAATTGGATATTTCGGAGTACAAACATGCATTCTGGATTGCCCAATCTAAAATATATTTTTGGATCTAGAGGTGTATTTCACATTGTTCATTATGAAATACATGTTTTTGTTTCAGAGTAAGCAATGCAGAATACACATTTGAATATGATAATATTTTCAAAATTGAAAATTTCAGAATACAAACATATATTCTAGAATGAATAATCTAAAATATACTTTTGGATTTGAAAATGTATACTAAATTGGACATTTTAAAATAAAAACATGTACCCTAGAATGAGCAATCTAATATACACTTTCGAATCTAAAAGTTTATTACATATTGCTCGTTCATAAATACATGTTTGTGATCCAAATTGTCCAATTAGATATAAATGTGTATTCTAGATTGCTCATTCTACTAACAAACCAGAATGTTTATTCCAGAACATCATTCCATATTTGGTGACACATTACGAATTACTAAATCTGAAACCTACGAAAAGAAACCCAAACCACCACACGACCCCACCAGATACATCGTATACAACAATATTAACGAAAAAGAAAGCCATATGCCTCTATTCAATTGGTGGATATGTTGAGGAGGATGGGACAAAACTTAAAAATTTGGTTAAATTATGTCATTGGTCCCCATTTTCATAGCAAAATATCGATTTGGTCCCTCTATTTTTTTTATCTCAATTTGATCCCTATTTTGAGCAATTTGATGCAATCAAGTTCTTTTCATTAGTGGTACAGTAACAACTATAATAGGAGTGCCACGTGTCAGTTTCTGGATTTTTTGAAATTAATTTTTTGAAATTATTTATTTATTTATTTTAAATTCTTAAAAAAATTAAAAAATTAGCCACGTATCAAGCCGATGTCATGCCACGTGGCAGTAAAAGTGTGATGTGACAGTGGTAGTGCCACGTGTCACTATTATGCTAGGTGTTACTTCCTGATTCTCAATTTGGTCATTGTATTTTTCTTTTTGTCTCAATTTAGTTCCAATTTTTGTAAAAATTGGCCAATTTTGTCCATTTCCAAATTAAAATCAAATTCAATTTTTATATAAATGTACACAAATATTTTTGTCAAAATTAATATTTTTAGTAAATATTTTTAACAAGATTAAGTTTATTTAAATTTATATTTCACATTGAAATTTATTTAAAATTATTTTAAAGTTGTTAATAGAAAATAATGCTAATAGCAAAAAAAATCATAAATTATATTCATATTTTATTTCATCATACTTTAATATTGTTTTTCATTTAAATATATATTTCAAATAATTGTATATTTTTAAAATGTGTAAAGTCAATAATTTCTATACAAATGTTTCAGTTGGTATAAAAATAACAATTATATAATTTTTAAAAATAAGTTTAACTAATTTATGTAACAATAAAAAACAAATAAATTTGAAATTTGAAAACAATTTTAAGTAAATTTGAATGTGAAGCACAAATTTAAATAAACTTAGTTTTGTTAAAAATATATAATAAAAATATCAATTTGAATAAAAATATCAAATTTAATAAAAATATTTGTATGACATTTATACAAAACTTAATTTTTGTTTCAATTTGGTGAATGACGGAATTGCATAATTTTTACAAAAATTAGGACTAAATTGAGACCAAAATAAAAATATAGGGACCAAATTGAGAATGGGAAAATGACATTGTGCATAATAGTGACACGTGACACTATCACTACCACATTACACCGCGTGACACGACTGACATGTGGCAAATTTGTAATTTTTTTAAAAAAATAATAATTTTTTAAAAAAATTTAAAAAAATAAAAAATAATAATAAAAATCTAGGAATTGACGTGTGACATCCTTTAACATTATTACTTCACCACTAATAGAAAATGTTTGATTACATCAAATTTTTTCAATATAAGAACCAAATTAAAATAAAAAAAAAATAGAAGCATCAAATCGATATTTTACTTAAAAAAAAAATTTTCAATGGTACAATTGTGAACCTTTGGGAGTGAACCACCATGAAGGAAGCCTGAGAAGTGAAAAACGAAAGGGAAGAAAGGGTTTGCGGCAGAGGTTGAACGAAGAACAGGTGAATGTTAACTTTTCATATTTTATTATAAATTTATAAGGATAAAATGGGGATATGTGAATTCAGGGGTGCAGGAAGAAAAATTTGAGGTGCATGAAAAAGGGGCTTTTTTGTTTTATTTGTGTACGTGATCCCATTTAGTCCATACTTTCTTTCTACCTTCACACTAAGAAAGTTACTCTGAATTTTCTTTATATAGCTTTTTCCACTCTTGCTAGCATTTTGAAAAATGACAAATAAAGATAATGAAGTAATAACATATTTAAGCAAGCATGTTATATGTAAATGGTAGGTGTTTCCCTTTTTATCTGCTTAATCTTTTTCTTTTCATTTTCTCAACTACCCCTTTTCACAAATGATGCTTTCTAGGATTACTCCTATGATAGATGCATGATATTATAGTTTAACATTTTTTAATATTTTTTCCTACTTATTCCTCCAAATTTGCTTTTAATGAAATTCACCTTAATTATTTGTATATATTAAAATTGCTTTCTTTCATATTCTCTCATCTCTCTCGTAAGCTTCCACCACCAAAAACATGTCTAAACTTTGAAAAATCCCAACTCAACAAGTAGTTTCCGAAAACGGCTTTGACTTGATTATTGTGATTTAACTTTATTGGTAAGTTATATGTAAGGTCTCAACGAAACTTGTGGCATATTCTTATGATAGATTAAGCAACTCCCATGGTTCATGCATCTTGTAAAGGTATGCATGATACAAAGAAATCCCCACGTCGTAATAATCATCAATAGTAAACTCAATTTTAAATTTTTAAAAATAACTCAAACTCCTTCTAGGCTAAACCTAGAGTTTGAAAAAAAAATGTTCCAAGTTAGAAACTTATTTTTTTAAATACATTTTCTAAAAGTAAGTTATACACAATCACAAACTCTAAGAATATGTATATATTTATTTTAAATTCGTTCAAAGAGTTGTTTATTACTTACCACCAAACCTAATAGTGATGTGATGAAGAGGTCTCAAATTAATAACAAGCCGAGTTGAATCTAAAATTTTAACAATTTATTTAGAGTATCTTCAGTTATAGAATATAAAATTTTATACTATTTTACCTTTTTCACATCACTATTATTATTTTTTTAATGTAAGTTTTGCTTTGATACAAATTTGATATATATAGCACGCAATTGACTTACTATTTGGGATTTTGCTTTCAACGAAAAGCAATACATTGTTTCGTAACGAACCTAACCCACTTGAATCTGCTCCTAACCTTATAAACAGTGAATATTCTAGTTGTTTCCAAGTGCAGATTAGGAATCGCAAGAATTGACAAAAAGGTGTGCGTGTGAATTAATACACGAGAAACATGCATCTATCTATGTACATGTAGTGTAACACCCCCTACCCCCAAAATATCTTATTTTCATTTCTCACTCAAATTCGTTATTGGTAGCTTTCTTAAACTTCCAAATCTAGCAAAAAGGAAACATAGATATACATTGAAAATGTCAAACAAGCTCATATTCCTAATAAGTAATTAACATGAGAGGAAAAAGGAAAATAAACTAAGATACCGTTATGATATAGTTCTTTTAACTAAAAAGTATTCATTTTTTTAGATTAAACTGTATTTTAGATTAAAAAGTTGAAATATGTGAAATAATATAAAAAACTTAAAAGTTAATTTATAAACGTTGTTTGATGCGTTAAATAAAATATAATACAATTAAATTAGGTAAGTATATTTATTTATTTTTAAAATTTGAAGATCAGACAATACCAAAGTTTGAAATAATAACAAATTTGAATCATTGCATAAAAGTTTAGGAACTAAAACTAAAAAATCATGTCAACACTTTCTATGTTAATAAATTTAGGAATTGCTTAATTTACAACCAATTTCGCTATAAATAAAAGATTAGTCCATAACTATGAAATTTGAAACTCCATGACTTGAAGTTATGCCAATTTTAAACTGTAAGCATGTACTAATTGATACTGTTAGAGATTTTTAGTTGACTAGTCATATAATTAAATCATAATATATCAGTGAATAATATATAAGTAAGTGTAGATCTTACATTATGTGAGTGAATTAAATAAAGTTTAGGGAGATTGATGAAAAAATTGTTTCCCCGTGCCAAACTAATTGAACAAGGAATATCCGTTATACATTCTTTTCTTCCTTGAACAAATTGAGAAATCAAGCCATATACTATTTATCAAGTTTTGAAAATAAAAATAGTGGTAGGTCCATAATTAAGTGTTAAGTTGCATAATAAGCCGAGAAAAATGAAAGGGATAATATAAATGAATGTGGATAACTTGTTGTGAAGGCAAAAACATGGATGCATTTGAAGGTGCGAAGATCATGTGTCTATACCTAAAAATTATAGAATAGGGCTATATCTGCATGCTGGTCAACAAAAATCACATGGCTCCACAAACTGTAGCAAGGAATCATGAAACAAAAGTTGGTATGAGAAGTACCATTTTGTACGCTAACAAAAACTGTACACACAGGAAATTTGGTTGTGTTGTGGATCATATACTTTGCAGAAGACAGACTTCATTTTCAGACACAACATGTGAGCCCTCTCCATTGTTTCAATCAAATACTTAACTTCGTATGTTCTCGAATGTTGCAGATCATGACTGCTGCATTATATATATATCTTCAGATTCATTATTTTATTTAACTACTGCTATAATTGTTTGTGACGTGACAATCAAACAAGAACCTCTAAATATTAGATAACATTTGTGATGCAGATTACTTATATTAGACAGAATCCATGTTGTCTGTCTGTCACGTTAATCAACTGTCCCTACGAAAACCATAACATAAAATTAATTTTCAAATACTAGATCGGTTAAATTTTAAAATAATCACAGTTAATTTAATATTCTTGACATATGTAAAAGATTATTTTAAGAACGTAAAACTGCTTTAATTTATTTTAATAAATAAATATTTATATTAATTTTAGATTACTGATAGTTTAACTGACACTAATAGAATATGTTTAATGATAGATGGCTAACAGATTCAGTTCAGTAGATTTTATTACGATACTAATTCATGCTAACCAGTAGACTATGCAGTAATCATTTTAGAATTTAATTATAATAGTTTTAGATATCAATAATTTCAACTTTCTTTCTGAGGATAAGACTTATTGTATTAAGTGCTTTAGTACTGCATTTATTCCAGGTTCGCATAAAACCAGTCATCATAGTTAGAAGATTAACTTTCAATTTGAAACAAAGGCTAACCCGAAATACATCCCTTTGTCTGTCATTACTGCTCTTCGGTTTGTCACTGACTACTTAGTGGGAGATTTTGATACGTAGGAGATTTTTATTTTCAAATATTGTGTTTAAAGAAAGCCATATAGTATATCTTCTTTCCTTTTTTTAATTCATTACAAAAGGTATTTCAAGTTATTTTTCTTAAATTTAACCACATACATGCATTGTTTTCTAACTGTGAAATCAATATTTATGCAGGACTTTTCCAACTATGTTCGCAAATACAAATTCAAAAATGTGATTCTTCGTTAACGTAACAATGGAGTGAAATGCAAAGTTGTAATAAGAAATTCACCTTCAATGTCAACCAAGATTAGTAAATGATAGAGGCAGTCCTATACTAACATTTTTTTGTTATTAACCATCTATATATTTAAAACACATAAGATGCATTTTTATTCTTGTAATTGAATGACAATGCTAAATATATTTATCATGTGACAACATATACATTGTACAAACTTGATTTTGAGTTATTTTAATTCAGGGAATATTATCTATTCTCCTACCATGCTTTTCAAATTTCATACTTTTATTTTTATCTATATTAAGCATATGACTAACATTTTTTATCTATAAATTAATACTTTTTTACTACACAAGTTATGTATTAGTACTTAATAGCAAACTGTTCAATGCAATAAATTTATTCAATTTTAATTGTTTGACTACGTAATTTTCAATGAAATAAGCATTAAAACCTTTAAAATTGACATTTAAGAAAGAAAGAAAAAATCCATTGATTGCCGAGTTGAATTGAGAAGTTGATTCAAAACTTTGGTGGCAGAAAAATCCAGAATCGTAACTTACAAAATTTGGATAAGACAGTACGTTTTGAAAAAAACAAGTTATTGACCAAGTTAGAATGAATACTATAACAGTTACCCAGAGCCCAATTTTTTTATAACCAACTATAATTTAATCAAATAGAGTTTTCCAAAATACAGAGTTAATAATTCCTAAATCAAATAAATTAAGTAATATTTAATTTACCCATTTTTTAAAAAACTGGTTGGTAGTAAGTCATTTGTTTTTAATTTTATTGAGATTCAGTAAATATATGACTTCTACAACCTGCAACAAAATTTGCAATCCACAAATAACACGTGTATCGAGAAAAATTGAGCGTTTTAAATTCTGAATTATTCGCTCCATAAAACTCCCCAGGTTCTTCACAATCTATAACTATATATAAAGGGAATTCCCTCTTTTGTGTCCACATTTCATAATTCCAATTTTACCCTTTACAATTTAATTATTTATTAAATTTTTAAAAATTAATGGTTAATTTTACAAGTTTTTATAAAACTATTTATTTATCTCCTTTTTTTTTTTCTCATACTATTCATCAACAATTATTTTTTTCATATTTTCTCCATATATTTCACTTTAATTTTTATAAATATACTTTTATTTTGTTCATTAACTTAATAACATTACAATATCATCAATTATAAATATAATTCGAAAAATGCGTACACGCAGGCGCTATCGCGCCTGTGTTTACACTAGTTTAATATAAAGTGTATATTATTAATATAGATAAGATGGTTCGGATAAACAAAAAATTTGAACCTGACGTGAATCGAACACGCAACCTTCTGATTTGGAGTCAGACGCGCTACCATTGCGCCACAGATCCAATTCCATTTATAGTAAAACATGTTTAAAAGTGTACAATCAAATCTTAATATTAATTCTTAAAAAATAATGACCAGTGCGATAAAAACTCGGTTTTTTTTTTCTTATATTATATAGGATGTATTTCTTTCTCTAATAATTAAATAAGAATAACATGTGTTCAGTATATTTAGTAGTTTTATATTATTTAAGACTCAAGATCAAAATAAATTTAAATATTATTTTCTTTTTCAATTCTCTAAAATGTTTTTTAAAACAAAATTACAACGAAGTTTTAGGTTTCAAAGAAAACAATATCTTAGATGTGTTGATTGTCCTAATGATGTCACTCAACAAATTTAAGATCGGAACATTGACACCGTCTATAGGAAATAAAAATGATTTCCTTTAGTCCTTTATTAGGGGATGAACCCTCATTTCTCTTAGACCTCGATTGGGGGACTTATGTTCTGATACTCCCAATAATCTCATATCACTTAGGAGTGGAAACTAAGGGAAGTTTAAATACATCTTCCTCCTTTAATCTATGAAGTATCTTTTAAGGACAAAATCATAACGGCGCTCCAAACTTTAAAGCATACAATACCTTAGATGCAATGATTGACCCTAACGATGTTATCTCATCGAATTTGGGAATAAAACATTGACATTGTCAGTGAAAAACAAATTCCCTAAGCCTTACATTAGGGATGAACCTTCGTTCACCTTAGACCTCAACTAGAAGGCTTATGTTTTGGTACACCTAATAGTCTCACATCGCTTAGGATTTGAGGTTAAGAAAAGTTTAAATACCCCTCCCTCCTTCAACCCTCTTAGAAGCCTAGCCTATAAATACTATAAATACATACTATAACATGAAGTATGATATGTTCTAATGCCATAATTACTTTATTCAATTTCTTCTCTTACTCATGTCACCATGAACATTTATGATGGAAATTTGCAATGCCAATGAATGTTATCTTCACACTCCATATCTTTTCCACATTAATATTTTACTATAATATAACATTTTATTAAAAAAGTGTGGATAATTGAGTCATCACTCATTCTCCATTCATACACAAATCCCAAACATAATATGAAAGTTATACCTTCTAATGCACCAAACTTTTACTGATGTGAAAATTCAAAAATATGAATTATCACGTCTTCATGGGTATATGATAAATACGATTTGAATGGTCATTTACATACTTTAATGCATTATTTTAGATTTGAATAGAAGTATACTCAAATATTGATCTCATGTGTGCGTATGAGTATGAAGCTCACGTCAACAATTATTCAATTGACGTGCAACTAAGGTTCAAACTTTTTGGTTGATTTATCACATTACAATATATTAATATTTTAATTATAATCGTTATTATATTATTATATCATGAAATAAAGTCTCATTTTATGTAGTCAATTTATATTATATATGTTGGGGGCAAAAATGAACAATAATTAATGTATCTCAGTGGAGTTCGTTTTAGATTACCTTAATGGTTTGTCCTTCTTTATTTGATTTTTTTGTGTTTTATTTTCTTATTAGAAATTGGATTTTTTTGACAAAGAAGCAATAATCCGGTTTTTGAGAGACTAATACACCACTCAGAGATTAAACTTTGATGAGGCTGATAATGATGATAGTTTACAAATCAATTACGACGACCACAAAAATTCTTGATGCATGACAACATTGATAAATTGATAAACAACCAACTTTATACACAAGGTATTAGAAAAAACTTGAGTAGAAAAGGAAGAAATATGATAAATATTCATATGATAAATATTATCTGAGAAAGTGTTGGTGTCATGGCTAAGAATATGAAACCTTTTTTGAGGATTTTTATTGGAAAATTTGTAAAAGGGGTTTGAGGAAAATATCGACTAGGAAATACAAGATTTTTAAGTTTGTCCTTTGTGACTCATCTTTCTTTCGTAAGAGTCTACTTGGTAAAACTTCAATAGTATTTTCCTCTAGAAAACTTATATGCACCGCATAGCTGACAATTTAGGTGGTCACAATATCAATTTACACCACATTCATTAAAAGCCTAAAGCTTCCTCAAAATCATCTTCATAGGAAAAGGAAATTTTCCTCTACTAGAGTTTGGCAAGATAACACTTGATCTAAACTTCATACATGAAATACGAGAAGAGGTTCGAATACAACACGATGTAGCAAAACAAAGAGTTGCACCACAGTATAACATGCGGTAAAGGAATGAGCTTAAACTCGGAGAAGCGAGAAGAGATAAGCTTGAAGATAGTCCCATATTCCATAACACCACTTTATGAGAGGCTTTGCAACTCTCGACATCAATCAAAGACAACGAGCAATGCCTTTGAGTGGAGATAACAACATTACACATGGAGGACTCAAAAGAGATATATCTAGATCCTCGATCAAAAAATAAAAGTACTTAACCCTAGTACCAAAAGCTTGCACTCAAAATTTAAATCAGGAAACATGATAATGTTGACCACATAAACAAACTGTTTTTTAGACGAGAAATAAGAAAAATTTGAAAACATGACAATGATCAAAATAATGATCGACAATTGTACACTTTAAGTCCAAAATTGACGATTCCTAATAATAATTGCTTAATGTTGGGTGTTTCATCAAAAAATAATGAAAGATGCTCTAGTACGATACAAGTTAACTATGTATTGACCAAACTTCGTGAAAGAAAATACCTAAAAAATATGATATACAATAAAATTAAATTTATATGAAAAATACGAGATGAGACTTCAAACATAAGAAATATCTAAATACCTCGAAAAGTAAGACAAATTTTATAAAAGAAATATAGAATAAGGTTAATAACATATGAAATAACTCGTAAACAAAAGGGAATCTTGTTCAATAAATATGAGACAAGGCTTATGACATAAGAAATACCTCTAAAAGTGGTTAGAGCTCAACAACAACATAAACACCCGAATATGAGCCTAATCCATAAATTCTAACATGAGCATCGAATATTTGCAAGTGACTTATGATATAAACTATATCATCACTTTTGGACTGTTTTTATTTTACAAATCACAATTAAAATTTTAAAACTGAAACTTACTCATATACGCACATGTTCGTATATGACACTAATTGGACTAATGGAGTAGTATACAGTGAGAACTGCCACAATGTTGAATTATAGTATATATTCGGTATATACGCTACAATAATTAACTCCGGAAAATGAGTACGAAATGATGGCGTGATTTAGGGGTTTTAACTGTGCACCATGCTTGCAACCTAGGAATACGAATGCCACGTCACGTTATTGTCATTTCCTTATTTTGTCCAAAGAAAATTATCATTAATTAATTTATGTCTAATACTTTTCTTTCTATTTTCATGCAACCATACATACTATCCTTGAGTTTTATTTTTGTTACATATCCTTCAATTAAACTATGCAGACAAAATAAAATTAAGTCATGTTATTCATAGGAAGAAAAATTAAGTTAGTTCAAATAATCAAGTAATCTTTCATTCATTGATTTTCAATCCAATTAGAAGTAAATAATTATTATAACTCAAAACTTGATATTGTAGTGAGCAATCAGGCGTAGGATTAACATTAACCTCTTTCTCTTTGAGTCTTGCGTAAAATCTTGAAGCCAATAGAAGGAGATTAAGGTAATGGAACTATAACGCACGCAAAGTTCACTTACCGGTAAAACAGGTTCTCCCTTCTGATTCAAAAGTTGGGCACGACTTTTACTTTCTTCCCATTTCATTCACACCTTCAATTATTTATTCTTTATTAGTATTAATTAATATAATATAATAAAATAACTTATAATTTTATTTATTCTTTGTTATGACAAGACATGTAGCAAACCAACCTGCACAGTGCGTTGCCCCCTAATTTTTAGCTATAAATACTCTCACAAACCGTTCCAACTCCCACTCAACCTTCCATCTTCTTCACCACTAGCACCACTCCATCTTTCAACTTCTCACGATCACCGCATTCAACGCTTGACCAAATTCCAAAAAATGGCAAACCCGACACCAAAACCTAGTCCCACTCTCATCCTTCGCGTTATCTTATGTTGCTGGTTGTGTTCGTCCCTTGTTATGGGAGCCACTTACAATGTGGTCAACTTTGGTGCCAAATCAGACGGCAAAACGGACTCAACCAAGGCCTTCCTCAATGCATGGGCCAAGGCTTGTGCTTCCACCAGCTCTGCCTCGGTTTACGTGCCTCAAGGGAGGTTCTTGCTCAGAAGTGCCACCTTCAGTGGCCAATGTCACAACCAAGCTATCACCTTTACCATTGATGGCACTCTCGTGGCTCCTTCTGATTACAGGGTCATCGGAAATTCCGGTAAATGGTTGCAGTTCGAGGGTGTGAACGGGGTTTCCATCCGCGGTGGTGTGTTGGATGGCCAAGGCACGGCTCTGTGGAATTGCAAGAACTCCGGCAAAGGAAACTGCCCCACCGGTGCCACGGTGTGTTTTACTTTCATGCACATTATCATCGTTCATTGTTTTTAATTTAATGTTGGTCTTGGTGAGCAGTGATTATTTGTTATTTAATTAGTGGGGGGATTCATGGAACGGTTTTCAACTGCTATAGGTGTGCTTTGCTACAAAGAAGTTGAAGCAAATATGAAGCGAGGAGTTAGTGATCATAATATCTACTACTCATAATTAATAATTAAAAAATAGTAATGATATGTTATATGGCGGCTAGAAGAAGTTTTAGCAAATTAATTTGAAGTGAGGAGTTAGTCATAGCATTAACATATACTACTAATAAATAAATAAATAAATAATAGGTTATGTATGGTTAGTTTGCTAGAACAATTGCTGTTGTTGAGCTTTGGATTTGTTGATAATAATTTGTCTCTTACTGAATTTTGTTCATTTTTTTAATCCTTCTGAATCCAATCATTTGGCTTTTTAATTATACACTTAATTATTTGATGGTGTACTTTATATACCAACCCTACTATAGTACGTAAGTTGTTATTGTTACTATTAAGCCAAGTCTAATGATATAACCTTGTTTGTGTTGTGTTGGTTTGGTTTTGTGTTTGTGTTCAGACGTTGGGTTTCACCAACTCGAATAACATCGGTATTAGTGGGTTGACCTCGTTGAACAGTCAAATGTTCCACATAGTGTTCAATGGATGCCAGAATGTGAAGGTGCAAGGAGTGAAGGTCATGGCCGACGGAGACAGCCCTAACACCGACGGCATCCACGTACAGATGTCCTCCCACGTCACCATTCTCAACTCCAAAATCCGAACAGGAGATGATTGCATCTCCATAGGCCCTGGAACCACCAACTTGTGGATTGAAAACATTGCATGTGGACCAGGACATGGAATAAGGTCATCTTTCATTCAAAATAAGAAAAAAAGAAACAATGTTGTTGTTGTTTTTGTTGTTCCATAAGTATGAAGCGTTGAATTGGATTTTGCAGCATTGGGAGCTTGGGGAAAGATTTGAAAGAAGCTGGTGTACAAAATGTGACGGTTAAAACGGTTACCTTCACCGGGACTCAAAACGGCGTCAGAATCAAGACCTGGGGGAGACCCAGCAACGGCTTTGTGAGGAACGTTGTTTTCCAAGACGCTATCATGGTCAATGTCGAAAACCCCGTTATAATTGACCAAAATTACTGCCCAGATAACAAGGGCTGCCCCGGTCAGGTATGCATGCAAATCACATTATTATCAAAGAAATAACAAAACATGGTCTGATACAAATGTTGTTGGTTTTTGTTTGAACAAATAAAATGTAACAGGCATCTGGTGTGAAAGTGAGTGATGTGACATACCAAAACATTCATGGAACATCTGCTACACAGGTTGCTGTGAAATTTGATTGCAGTTCCAAGTATCCATGCAGCGGGATTAGGTTGGAGGATGTGAAGCTGACGTACAAGAACCAACGTGCTCTATCTTCCTGCAGCCATGCAGATGGAGCTGCGTTGGGTTCAGTTCAACCCCAGGGTTGCTTTTAGACCCTACAATATGCCATTACCATTCTGCACAAAAAATATACTATTAAACCAAGATTCCAAATGGAGTCATAGGACAAGATCATAGGCATATATGTTTTTGTTTTTGTTTTTGTTTATGAATAGTGTATCATCATGTCGCAGTTTGAGGCATTTGTAGCCCCTTCTGCTGCTCTGTAGCATGGTCTTACCATTGTTATGGACCGTATCAACATTTTTCTATTGCATAATTGTATTTCTTCTATCAAATATATATTACAATTTTTATGCTACTTTTATTTTCCTTTTTCTCTATTGATTCTACTGTTAGCTAGGCCATAAATTTTTATATATTCATCTGTCATAACTTACACTAATTCACAGACGCTTTTTTATATTGAATTCGAAATCGGAACTTTGAATCATATACTACTATAACAGCAGACCATTGACATTTCAAAACGTAAATATTAGATACAACAGTTTATAATAGCGAAAATGAATGTCCATTTCTTCACTGACATTGCACATCCTTCAATCATCTTAAAATAATAATTTGGAGAAAAATTATGGATTATCATTCATTGAATATCAGTTAAATGTTTTTGTACAAAAAAGACTGGCATGACTAAATATTAACTGCTAAAATCTTAGCTGAACTAATTATGGAGAAAATTGTGAAAAGGAGTTTTATCATCCAGTGCCTCTGAGAAGAAATCAATCAACGGGTTGACAGAGATAATAAGGAATGGATGAAACAACTGAGCTTCAAGTTTCTCCCAACCAATGTCATAGTGCGTTAAAACTATATAAACTATTGAAAATGTATAAACAGTCAAACTAGTAAAGAAAATAAAGAGATTAAAAATGGGGGAAAATAATGATATAAATTCATAAACGAAAATGTTTATGTATAAATTTATTTTAAATTTAATACAACCAGCTCAAAAAAATTATAAAGGATTAAATCTCCAACAATAACAAAATTATCTAAAACTTATTTCAAAGTAAACATTCACATATGTATGATAATTCTCACTCCCAGTTGGAGGAGAATAGCACAAAAAAGATAACGAAGTTGAAGGGGAGGTAAGTAAGCAATTGCAGGTGAAAGAGTTTCGGATTTTAAGTTGTAACAAAGTAGATAGTGAATATTGGAGTACATTACAAAGAATGTGATAAAAGAGTCATAAGATGATTTAGAGAAGTAAATTTAGTATGACAAGTTTAAGAAGGAAGAAAGAGACTTTGAGTTCCATCTTCACTAACAAAAAAGTAATAATAAAAGAATCAAATGGTGAGTGACACATGTATCGAGAATCAACTATATAATTATATCTTTTAACTCCAAAATTTGAGGGTTGAGCCATGGAAACTTCCTCATCCAAAAACCCACTAAGAAATAAATTGTTGACATCTAACCGAAACAAAGGCATAAAAGACTTAAAATAATGCAAATGATCAAGACAATTTTGGTAAAAAGAGAAAAAGTGTAATTAAAATTGAGACAATATTGTTGATTTCCAACAATATGATGATTACCAAGAAGAGAAACTCAAGACCAAGTTTTGTTTTATTGACGAGCAAAGGAATTTTTTTCTCATTAAACAAAAATGTCTTTTGAAATATACAATCTAATTTATGAAAAAAAAAACACGTGTATTTTTTGTGAGATGTGGAAAAAGTCAAGTCTACCAGAGTTATACGGTCTAAGACGAGAAAAACAAGATATTCAAAAGCAAGAAAAATAAGATGTCTCAGTAACAATATCATTTTGATGATTAATGAAGGACAAATGAGAAAAATACCTTGAGATTTTAGAAAAGTAGTAAAAAGGTGAAATTCTCCACCTCCAAAAAAGTTTGAATAGCTTTACTGTTAAATTGTAATTCAACCATAGATTTAAACTGTTGAAAAATAGAAAAAGTTTCAGATATTTGTTTAAGCAAATACATTCAAGTAAATTGAGAGTAGGTATCCACAAAAAAAAAATGTAATAAGAAAAATAAGTAGATATGAAGAAATAGGCGAAGGTCTTCACGAGTTTGTATATATAAGATAAAAAATAATTGATATACAAAACAAAAAAGTTTGAGAATGAAGTGTACAAATCTTGCCCTTGCAACAAGCAAACAAAAAATGGCATAAAAGTTTTATTAGAAAAGAAAATATTTTAAGAACAATACATTTAACATTGATATTAGGATTTCCCAATCTAATATTCTGAGGGATGGTAATTAGGGCCTGGCTTGTCGAGCTGGTCCGCAGACCCGCAAAAAAAAAGTGGGGCGAGCCAGGGCAGTGAACCCGCAAGCCCGCATAAAATAAAATAAAAAAACTTGCACTTGTGTATATTAATTACTTCTTTTATGGACTATTGCATTAACGTTTCAAATTCTTGTATAACCGGAAAAGACAAGTATTATGTAATTTTTAATGTGCTAAAATTTAAAGAATACATTGTGTATATCACAATATGAATATGATGAAAATGTTGAATTATCAATTTATCATCTAATTCTCCAAAGTCTTTACTTAATTTTGTGAACTTCTTAAAGTTTCCCAATTTTTAAACATTGAAAGTTTTATCATAAAATTTAAAAAAGAAATTAAAAAAAAAGCGGACCGGCCCGTAGGCCAAGTGGTATGCGGAGCGAGCCAGTGTTTTTGGCCCGCATAAAATATGCGGGGCGGGACGGACCAACCCGCGTTGTGTGGGTCTTATACGGGCCGGCCCGCGTTGCCACTCGTATGTGTAAGTAGGGATGACAAAAATACCCGTGCCCGCGGATATCCGCGGATAAAATCCACGACAGATAGTTACTATCTGTGGGTATTTATTACCCGCGGGTAGCGGGTATTTTAATACCCGCTTATAAACGGGTCGGGTACGGGTATCATACTATCTGTACCCGCGGGTACCCGTTACTCGCAAAAAATTAAAATTAAAATTTAATTTATATTTTATTAAGTTAAATTTAATTAAAATTAGAAGTAATAATATATTTTATTATGTCAAATTTAATTATAATTATAATTTAATTTAATTTATATTTTATTTTTATAATTTAATTTAATTTTAATTTAATAATATTTTTTATAATTTATTCACGGGTACTCGCGGGTTTTAAAAATATCCGTAAGTATTTTTTAAGCGGATATCCAGCGAGTAAACGGACGGGTAACGGACGAATTTTTTTTTGGCGACAAATATTGGAAATTGTAACATTATTACAAGAGTTAATAAAACAAAAGAAAAAATGTTGAGACATAAATGGAGACTTAATTTGTAACCGCATTAATTGGAACCAACTAGTCATGAAGAAGAATGTTGGCTTCTTGAGATTTTACGAAACAATGGTGAGGAAAGAACATAAAATAAGCATTAATATCTTATGAAATTTTGCATACACTAAGTTAAGGTTTAACAAAATTAACTAAACTAAACTGTAAAATAACTGTACCATATTTAAAAATATTGAATATTTATGATAAAAACTAAATTCAACTATTTTATAGTTCAATTTATAAAAATTGAACCTCTAAAATTGTACACATAACTGCTTGTTAACTTAAAAATATCAAGAGTATGTTAGAAATTTATTAGGAATCTTCACATGAGTCCACTTAATGACAATATATAATCAAGTAGATATATTTTACAAAAAAAATTATATCAAATTTAATTTACTGTGTAAATGTCTTAATATGTTTCCTATTACCTACTAATAATAGTAACAATGTAACTTTAGTTAAAACGTGTCAAAATTATTAAAAATCAAGCTCTACGAGTTTCAAATAAAAATATTAACAAAATAAATATTAATTGAGACAATATTATTTTGATGTGACCCGATTTTAATTTTACGCTTTAAGGATGTAATTTATGATAAGTTGTGATCTTAATATTTTCTCTAAGGTAGAATTAAATATAATAATAAAAAAAATAAAGATGAAATTAATTGAATGCAACATCTTTTTAATTTCAAAAACTTCATATTACAAGTTATGAAAATCTTTAGTTTATTTATAATATAAGTGCAAAACATAGTAACAATAACAATAATAAAATCTACAACAATAAAAAGATATAATCAATTGATTTAGATCACTATAAAATAGATAGATGGATACCGAATGTGTACAATTAAATAGATAGAGACTAATTTAATGACTAAAATTAGTTACTAGTAAGTAATTATAATAACAAAGTTAGTGAATAATTTAAGTAACCAAAAATTTGGTCAATAAATCAATTACTAAATTGAAAGAAAATGAAAATTGGTCATTCATTTAGTTAATAAGAGTGACTATATATTTTAGTCACTAAAATCGGTTACCACTTATTATTTTTTTAATAATAGTGATTAATTTAGTTGTTGATTTTTTATGATTGCAACGAAAATGAGTTGAATTGCTAAAGTTTTATAAAAAAGATTAAAACTATATAAATCCGCAGATGAAAATTTTAAATGAAAGCATATATTCTATCTTGAAATTGGAACTACAAAGTCAATGGTACAAAGTCAACTTAACTATATTTTATGTCCTTACAAACCTGGCCTGAGAGGTGTTAGTTGTATCACACCAAGCCAACTTAACAAAATAATGATAAAATGATCACCATACCAAAACATTCAAGTAACCGGTCTAGGCTGGCCTAACCGGCTAAAAGCGGTCATCATTGTTGAAATCGAAAACTATGCCGTTAAGAAAGTCCTTGTTGACCAAGGCAGCTCTGTTGACATCCTCTACTGGGCCACCTACCAAAAACTCCAACTTCCGAACACCGCCATGGTCCCGTATGACGAGCAGAATCTATGGCTTCTCTGGCGAACGAGTATCCACCCGTGGCTACATCGACCTCCACACCATCTTTTGTGAGGGAACCCAAACCAAAACCATCCCAATCCGCTTCCTTATCGTCGACGCGCCAACATCCTACAATGTCCTCCTGAGTCGTCCTTCCCTCAACACCCTTGGCGCTGTCGTCTCCACCCCCACTTGGCCATGAAGTTCCCTTCTCCCTCCGCTGACATTCTCACCATCCACTACGACCAGCACTTAGCACGCGAATGTTACATGGCCAGCCTGCGCCCGCAGCTTCCAATACAACAAACCAACCACATCGAATGACCACCTAGCTCCGGCATTGCCCTATCAGGCGAAGATCTAGATCCCAGAGTAGGCCGTGATGTCCGTCTCGAACTAGTTGAAGAGACCTCCCCTCTTGAACTTCCCAACGACCACTCTATCAACCTAGGCATCGGTTTGAACTCTGACGAGCGTGCCATCATCACACCCATCCTCACCAACAACACAGACCTTTTCGCTTGGTCAGCCGCTGACCTACCTGGGGTGAACCCTCAAGTGGCATCCCACAAACTATCTATCTATAAAGAAGCCTGATACGTATCCCAGAAGAAACGCAAACTTGGCGAAGAACGCCGATTAGCGGCTAAGGTTGAGGCCGACAAGTTACTGAACGCAGGATTCATAGAAGAGGCTCACTACACCACTTGGCTTTCTAATGTAGTCTTGGTGAAGAAAGCTAATGGCAAATGGCGGATGTGTGTAGACTACACGGATCTAAACAAGGCCTGCCCTCGCGGTGCCTACCCTTTGCCCAATATTGACTGACTTGTTGATGATGCAGCAGGGAATAAGGTGCTAAGCTTCTTGGATGCATATTCCGGATACAACCAAATCCCCATGGCCATATCTGACATGCATAAAACTGCCTTCATCACGGACGACGCCAACTACTTCTATAAAGTTATGCCTTTTGGTCTTAAAAACGCTGGAGCAACCTACCAACGGCTAATGGACAAGGTCTTCAGTCATCTCATGGGACAATGTGTCGAAGTATATGTTGACGACATGGTTGTCAAGTCTCCAAGCCACCATCAACATGTCGAGGCCCTCTCGGCCGTCTTCTCCGCACTCCGCCAATACAACCTCTGCCTCAATCCTGACAAATGTGTATTCGGCGTCGACCGTGGTAAATTTCTTGAGTTCATGTTGACCCAACGCGGCATAAAAGCCAATCCCGAAAAATGCAAGGCCATTATTGAAATGCGCAGCCCCACTACCATCAAAGAGGTCCAACGCCTTATAGGCCGCCTCACAGCCATTTCCCGTTTCCTACCCAAACTAGCAAAACAAACCCAACCCATCGTTCAACTCCTAAAGAAATCCACCTGGTTCACGTGGACTAATGATTGTGAACAAATCTTCCAGAAACTGAAAATAACCCTTACTTCGCCGCCTATCCTCCACAAGCCGGACACTCACCAACCCCTCCTCGTATACATCACGGCCACTAACCACACCGTCAGCACTACGCTCGTACAAGAAATAGAAGGTACGCAACATCCTGTGTACTTCGTTAGCAGAACGCTGCAAGACCCTGAAACCAGATACCAAATGGTGGAGAAACTAGCCCTGTCCCTGGTCCACGCAGCCCGCCGTCTACGCCCATACTTCCAAAACCACAGCATCACCGTCAAAACCGACTAGCCAATCCAAAAAATACTGCAAAAACCAGATCTAGCCGGACAGATGTCATCCTGGGCCGTCGAGCTGTCAAAATTCAACATTCGCTACGAACCCCATGGCCCCATTAAAGCCCAATGTCTCTTAGACTTCGTCAACGACCTCCAGTACACACCCTTAGAGGACCAGTGGATGCTCCATGTAGATGGTTCCTCAAATCCAAAAGGTGCCGGCGCTGGTATCGTGTTAGAAGGCCCTAATGACATTCTTATCGAAAAATCCCTTCACTTTGCCTTCAAGACATCAAACAACCAAGCCGAATACGAGGCTATCCTCGCCGGCCTTTCCCTTGCCCGTGAAGTAGGTGTCAAGACGCTAACGTGTAAAACCGACTCCAAGCTTACTGTAGGGCACCTATATGACGAGTTCCAGATCAAAGACCCCATCCTTCTACAATATTACCATATGGTCCGTGCAGTCATTCAATCCGCCTTTGAACGAGTCCGGATCGAACACATTCCAAGGACTAACAACATTAGAGCTGACATCCTCTCCAAATTGGCCAGCACCAAGTTAAAAAGCCGCCATCGATCCCTGTTACAACAAAAATTATCTATGCCCTCCATCACACATACCTGTCAAAACCTAACCCACGCCCCAACTAACATCATCACCCCCTCCCAAAGCCATAACTGGACCACCCCTATATCCAGTACCTAAAAATCGGCAACCCCTCTCAAGATGCGGACAAAACTTGGCTGGCCAAGGCCGCCAAGTACACCATGATAGGCGATGATCTTTACAAACGCGGGTACGGCCAACCCCTCCTTAAATGCATCACGGCAGAGCAAGCACACTATATTATTAAAGAACTACACGAAGGCATTTGTGGCTACCATTCCGGCGCGCGTACCATGGCTACCAAAATTCTTAGAGCCGGGTACTTCTGGCCGACTATAGAAGTAGACTGCCATGATTACGTCCGAAAGTGCAAACCATGCCAAAAACATGGCAACCTTATCCACCAAAAACAAGAAGAACTACACCACATACTATCCCCATGGCCATTCACTAAGTGGGGAATGGATATCCTCGACCCTTTCTCACTCGGCAAAGGGCAGGTGAAATTCCTAATTGTAGCCGTCGACTACTTCACCAAATGGATAGAAGCCAAGCCGCTAACCACCATCATGGCCCTGCAAGTTCAGCAATTTGTTTGGAAAGATATTATATGCAGATATGACGTCCCACATACCATCATCACAAACAATGGCCGACAATTTATAGATAAGGAGCTAGCCAAGTTCTACACTAGCCTGGGCATCAAACACATCACAAGTTCTGTAGAACATCCACAAACCAATGGACAAGTAGAGGCGGCAAATAAAGTTATCCTAGTGGAGCTACGCAAGAGATTAGATACCGCCAAAGGCCGATGGGCCGAAGAGTTAGTAGAAGTGCTACGGGCTTACAGGTGCACCCCTCAATCATTAACAAACGAATCCCCATTCAGCCTAGTCTACGGTGCAGACGCCATGATACCGGTTGAGATTGGCGAACCATCCCTGCGCCGAGAACTATACGACCCAACCCACAACCACCAAAACATGGCTATACATCTCGACCTCCTACCCGAACTCAGAGAAAAAGCCTAGATACACAATTTAGCTGCCAAACAAAGAGCTGCCAGAAAGTATAACACAAACTTATGTCCATGATCGTTCGTAATCGAGGACTTAGTATGGAGAATGGCCAGCAATGCAAGAAAGAAGGATGGCAAATTCTCCGCCAACTAGGACGGCCCATACCGCATACGTGAAGACGTAGGAGGAGGAGCTTATCGCCTTGAACATTTATCCAGGGAAGAAATACCTAACACTTAGAATGTATCCCACCTCAAACTTTATTTCAGTTAAATGTATGCTGCAATAAGTCGAACACTTGTAACCCTGGGTGTACTCTTTTTCCTCACCTGGTCTTTTTTCCCTAAGAAGGGTTTTGGCCAGGGAGGTTTTAACGAGGCACCCCATATTCAATAAATAAAACAAAGGGTTCTCAACTATATAACTTTCCTACGTTTTTACTCTCATATTCGTTTAAGTTCCCCACCCTTAGCACAAGTAAGCGGCCTGGGTCGAACACCCTTAACTTGTGTTTAATTCGTTTAAGTTCCCCACCCTTACCATAACTAAGCAGCCTGGGTCGATCACCCTTAACCTGTGTTTAACTCGTTTAAGTTCCCCACCCTTACCACAAGTAAGCGGCCTGGGTCAAACACCCTTAACTTGTGTTTAATTCGTTTAAGTTCCCCACCCTTACCACAAGTAAGCGGCCTGGGTCGAACACCCTTAACTTGTGCTTAAATCGTTTAAGTTCCCCATCCTTACCACAAGTAAGCGGCCTGGGTCGAACACCCTTAACTTGTGTTTAATTCGTTTAAGTTCCTCACCCTTACCACAAGTAAGCGGCCTGGGTCGAACACCCTTAACTTGTGTTTTAATTCGTTTAAGTTCCCCACCCTTACCACAAGTAAGCGACCTGGGTCGAACACCCTTAACATACAGTCGAACGCGTCATACATACACCACAGATCATCAAAATCCATCATACACCATAACATACAGAACATTAATCGCCTTCAACATAGATGCAAAAGTGTATCAATGTAACACAATGTACCAACTATTACAGACATAGGCTCAAATAATATTTTCAAATCAATAAAAGTCGAGGTCCTATTCTGCTGCATCAGGGGCCACCTCCTCGGCGTCACCCGCTTCCTTCACCTCTTCAGCCGCCTTCTCCTCCGCCCTCTCCTCCGCCTCGTCAACCGTACTGCTTTCATCTTCCTTCACAAGCCTCCCATCAATAACATCCTTGTTAACATCAAACTTTGCGTCCATAATATCAACCTCCTCATGGAAAAAGGCTGCTTGACGTAGTCCTTTCTCAAAACTGTTGATGTGTTCTTGTATGATACTGTTCTTCAGGTCGTCAAGCTCACCGATAGCACCGTCATACTTTTCCTTCAATTCGTCATAGTCCTCCTCCAACTCCCATATTCTCTTGTTCAATTTCTCCTCAGAATCCAAACACCTAACCCTCCACGTCTCTTTCTCTCTGCCTCCCAACCCTCATTCTCCTTCTTCCACGCTGCCCTTTCCTCCTCAAACTTGTCAATTTTCCCCTGCAGCTCTTCCACCTTCTCCCGACCTCCCTCCTTCACCTCCCGCCGATATAAAGACCCTACACGGTGACTCAATATCAGGGCCTTGCTCCCAAATTCCACCATTGTCCTTATGATATGATCTGCCTTCATACCTTCGATTGAGTTTATAATGGTATCCGGGAGGTTGATCGCAATATCCTTTCTCACAGATATTTCCGGCAACTCAATTAAGCCAGATTCTGGTCCTTTCTCTCCACTAGCCGACCCCGCCCCATTGGCCGACCCCGCCCCAAGCAAGACCGCCCTCACTTTCTTCACATCCTTCCCCTTGTCGGCGCGAGGCGGCAACTCGGCTTTCCTCTTCGTTCCACCATGTACGTGAACTTCCACCACGGACTCTTGCAAATTGGGAACGTCAACTTTCCCAGCTGCCTTAGCCTTAGCGACCATCTCCTTCCTCAGCGACTGGAAGAGTGCCAAATTCTTTTTCCCTGATTGCGCCATGTGCCCTACAATAACACAGTAAACCCCAGATTAAAACAACTTAGAATCATTAACACAGTTTAAGTAACAAACAGATACCTTCAATATCTATAATCGGATGCACCAAATTATAAACTCTAACTAAGCCCTTAGTGGGCAACTTATCAACAAACTTCATTAAGATCTTCACCACCTCCTTATCCCCCACCGACAACTCATCCGTCCCCATATCCTTGTACCGAGAAGGGGTACCCATCCAGCTAAATGGGAACTTTGTACTCCCATCAGCATTCAAGAAATAAGGCTTGCCCTCTTCCTTCACCACAACTTTGAAGTACCCGTCCTTAAAGTGCTTAAAAGACTGGGAAAATGCGTCCAGTCTGCTGATACTAGGACGACTTATCAGAGACAACCAAGTAGTCGGCCAACGGGGTTTGGTGTCATAGAAGTACAGGAAAGCGTAAGGAGAAGGCTCCAGGTATAAAGATTGGTACAAGATGCGAAAGGCTTGCAAGTAAGCCCAACTATTTGGGTGCAACTGTGTAGGTGCCACGTTCAACGCGCCCAACACACCTATAGCGAAATCATCTAGCGGTAACCACACATGTAGCTGAGAAAAATGACACATGTACATGTAGAAGAACTTCTCCGTAGCCCCCTCCTGCCTGTGACACACACGGTCAATAGCGCTAACCCTCTCCAGGGAAACGATATCCCTGCTTACACCCTTTGAGATGACAGGCGTACAGTTCAGCCAGGAGTTCAATAAGGGAGACCACCGGAACAAAGTTGATTGATTGCGGACATCGACAGCCACCCACCCATAACCGCCTTTGGCCGGCCAATCACTCTCAGCCAACTCCTCAGGGGGATCTTCTCGGACATCCCTCACCGTTTCCATGGGGATCCCACTTACCATACCTCCAGAACTAGTACCCTCTTCATCAACTTGCCTACCTCTACTACTCTCTGACCCCATACTCTCACTACTAGATGTGGACAACGATGTACTATCGCTACTAGACATACCTTTTTTTTGTGTTTACGGAAAGATGTCGACTGAAATTGGGAACTAGTCGGACAGTAAAATGCACACAAGACCTCTGAATACAAAACTCTCGCAAATGAACCAAGTAACCCCTCACTCGTTTTGAAATCCATATTTATAGCCCAGAATCCCAAAAGGCGAAAACCCCTTCCCGCCAAAACAACAACTCATACCAATCGACACCATCATTACAAGAGACGTGACTATTAAAAACGACGGCGCCATAACTTCCTGATTTGACCCCTAACACCCCTTCACCTACCTTCAAACGGTTACCACTTTTTAGCCTTAACAATGTTCATCACACTTAAAGGCTGAGGGACTGATGTATCACACCTAGCCGATTCCGTTAGCATATCAACACGTATCACCCTTAACCGACACCTATGTCGATCAAGGCTGGGGGACTGGTGTACCTGATAACGCTGTCGTTGACGCGATTAAATTAATACTACTTATCTTATAACAACTTCAGTATTGTTAAGAAAGTAGTCAACAAAATAGTAAGGGTAAAGTAACCCAAAGTCGTCTCCCAACGAACACGGAATTGATTTTTAACAAATTAGTTCTTATAAAACTATACAAATGAGTTAGTCAAATAAAATAAAAAATATAGGGGATTAAGATAAACAAAGATAGAAATAAAATTTAAATGATAAAAAGAAATAAAAACAATAGTAAAGAAAATAGATTGATTCCATTGCTTTTTCAAAATAGATTCATCCTCGGTTATGTAAAGATTATTGCTCAATTAATTATTGTTATAGATTTACAAATTAATCAATGTAAAGTCTTAATTAATTTGTTGGTGTTCTCACTTTTAACCAAAGTACAGTCTCAATTAAAAGTGAGAACTTTTAGATTATCCACAGTAAATTCAACCAAAGTACAGTCTCAATCAAATTTACTATTCCTAATCATGTCTATTCTTTTATCTCCTCACCAAATAAAAAGCTTAATTAATCAAAGTAAAGTCTCAATTAATTGTAGTTAGAGTAAATACCTTTAACCAAAGTAAACTCTCAATTATTGGTAAAAACTCATTTAATCATATGAAAGTTTCTAAATAAAATCAAAGTAAAGTCTCAATTAAATTTAAAAACCCTTGAACTCATATGATCAACATGCATATAGATTTAAAATCATTACTTGTTACGTGATTCAAAGATAAAAGATATAACATCCCGTCAGGATATTACGAATTTATAAATAAATAAATGGAATAAATAAAACAGCGTGATTAATAATACCTCATTTTCCCCAAAACGCGGGAAAATTTAAAACTTTACTAAATGAGCGAATAAATTTTAGAACATCCATTACATAATTAAAAACCACAATGTTATTAAGTCACCCATCCGGGTTTACAAATGTTTTCAAAACAAAGTGATACATGTAAAAGTTCCCTAAGTCAATCCCCTCTCCGCGACTAAGCTGCACCAGAGCCACCTGCATAACCAACATCTGCTCCCGTGTACCGCGTACACGATCATCGCCACACACACGCAGATAGGGTGAGCTTAGCAGATAAATCACATATATACAAAGCTATAAACATATATATATATATATATATATATATATATATATATATATATATATATATATATATATATATAAATCAGTATACATACACATAGCAGCACTTAACTTAACTTTCCATATTGCCCTATATTTTTATTTCCGCAATCTGATCCCCAATACGGTTATTCCTGTTCTACATTGTCTGATGATTACTTCAAGGTGACTTGCTGCCATACCTATCGGCCACAACCGATAGAGCACGTGCGGGAAGACATGCTACGGATCATACACCGCAACGCCAGGTAGAGTTCCCGTATACGAACATAGTCCGTATCGTCCCAAGACTACCAAACTCGTCAGCCAACAACTGAGGAGGGCAATCTCTCTGGACCCATCCGTACTGGCCACAACCAGCACACTCATACCGGCAACACTCACCAACCCGAGCCACAACTCTAGGGTCTCTCGTGTTCATCCGCCATCCCGAGCCACAACTCAAGAGATGCTATTCCAAGCCACAACTCAAGGAATACCACGTGCTTAGCCCCTATCCCGAGCCACAACTCAAGGGATACGTTCCGAGCCACGACTCAAGGAACTCCAGCAATCTCACCTTCAAAGCACTACCAGAAGCCTTGTAGAACACCCTACAAAGTCCAACAACTAGGACTTACAGCAGCTAAATCGCCTAGCGGGGGACACGTACCGCTAGGCGCCACAGCTTCCAGACCGCCTGGCGGGTGTCGCGTACCGCCAGGCGCAAAGCGCCTCAAATTATACTGACTTATCAACTACCGCCTGTCGGGTCAAACCCCACCGCCAGGCGCCACCGCTTCATACACTACCGCTTGGCGGAATACCCCTCACTGCCAGGCGCCTCCTGATATTCAGACCCACTGTACCGTGGCTACCGCCTGGCGGGTTGAATCCCGCCGCCAGGCGCCATCTCAGAACGTCGTCACGTGCTGGTTTATCTGCACTCCACTCCTAGATTATTCTCCATACTTGCTTTGTACTATCTGAATCACTCATTTTTTTGATGACTATGTTACCCCAATACTAGTTTGATTCATTCGAGTCCTCTCATCCTATCTTGCCTATGTGTTACACTAATTAAGGTTATTTAGAAGATTCCCCCATCAACCACATATCATCCAAATACACATTTTCCGCTAGTTTGACCACAACATGATTAATCCTTCCATTATGCTCACATGAAATCCTCCTATATTTGGTACTCAGTCTGACCAAAAGCACTCCCTTTACTATGGTATTTTTCAGCCTTAAGACCTATCTGTCAACATTCTCTTCTCATTGTCCACCCCATAATTGACCCCATCTTATTAGTCATACTTAAGTCTACACTCTCTTAAATTTCCAATTCATCCCGTAGTTAAATTTGTTCGCACCCAATATTATTACTCCCACTGCACGAATTTCCACTCCTCCAGCCTGAACCCGTCCCACCAGACCTCCAGTCTGCCACTGCTGCAACGCCGCCGCCTGGCGATAACCGATCTCCCGCCAGGCGATGCACCAGACCTGAGAGCCTTCCTATTCTCTTTTACCACTGTTAACCCTCACAACCATCACCTATCATCTATCTCAATGCAATTCCTCCTATTTTGGCATAACAACTCCAATAATTTCAGTCCTCCCCATCTCAATACCACCCTACCCCACAAGGATCACGACAATTTCATCCCAAGAGCACTCCGCTTTCATCTCCGTCACATTAAATCACTGTTTCATTCATTCCTACCTACTAATGCGTAAACTGCACACCATGTAATATCCAATTCATCTATTGTTAATCACCAACAGCTTTCCCACCGATTAGATTTAACCCAGAATTCCAGAAAACTCCAAAACAGGAAAAATGGCCCGGCGTTGCCTGGCGGTTCAATCGGCCCCGCCAGGCGCTTCATCCGCAACCCAGAAATTTAGTGTAACTCCAAGCGTCGCCTGGCGGCCGGGAATGGGCTGCCAGGCGGTTCCCCTCCTAGAACCCCAAAAACTCTCATAAACAGATGAGCCGCCTGGCGGTGATTCATCACCCGCCAGGCGGTTTCTGGAAAATTTCCAGAAACGCAGAAATTCAAGCATACAACAGCAGATAGACATTCAATTATCAAACATCACATGTAATTATTCTTTTTAAAGCAAAAATCGTAGAGTCCAGCTCCCCTAACCTGGATCCTTAGCTTAAATTTGAGCAATTGATGAAGCTCTCCCTTGATCACTAATAGCCCACCTTGGTTTCTCTCAAACGAATTTAAATTCATTTACTTTTTAATAACCATTCATCACTCATCACGAAATTAGAATTTCCAAGGTTTGAACCCATGACCCATTTGTTACCACTCAAGTGGATAACCACTTCAACCAATCATGTTTCATGCTAACCATTACAATTCAAGCATCATATCATAACAGAACATGTTTTCATAGATTGAAATAATAATAATAACACAAAAAGTATCATGCATAAGACTCGAACCCAAGTCCTTTAACATAATCAAAGTGCTCTCAACCACATGAGCTAGCACTTTTCCACGTCATACCAACCATAATTTAATATCATAATTATTACCCCTCCCGTATTTATTAATTAATTATTTATTTAATTAATTAAATTCTACGGGTCTTACAAAAGACATAGATGAATTAAAACCTCAACAATAATAAAAAGAACAAAGAAATTATTTCATTCTAACCTCAGAATCCATAATGAAATTACAATGGAATCAACCCAAGAAGTTTAGCAATCCATGGAATACAAAATAAGAATAAAAGAAGAATAAAGAGAAGAAAAGAGAGAGAAAGAAATTAGGCCCCCCTAAGGGTTCCTAAATTCCGAAGTGTCGAGCTTGTTGTTTCTGCTTCTCCCTTGGTCTCTTTATATATGAATTAGACTGGGCTTTTCTGTTGCTAAAATCTCTCAAATATCTTTTAAAATAAAGATAAATATAAATATTTAAAAATATTTAGAAAGATATATACTATTTGACAAATATAGTTGATTGATAATATCAATATCTAATATAATTAAATTAATTAATTACTTAAAGATATATGATAAATTATCACCAATTAGTATTTGTATTAATTTTTCAAATTAACCCTTTGCAATCTCCTTAAATTATCTTCTAAATAATCCAATATCTTCAAGATATATTTGTTTGTTGTGGAACTAAAAAGATTCAAGAAGATCTTGTCATATTTAAAAAGATTTGGTAGTTATTATCTTTTAATATTTTATGATATAATTAAATAAGATAATTATTTAAAAATATCAAATAAAATATCTAAAGATATATTTTCCCAAATTATCTTCTATCATAAAGATAAAGAAAACCGCAAGGTCCAATTTTTCTTTCCTCTCTTCTTGGTTTAGCCAAACTTCTTCACTTTTTCAAGCTTTTCTTGCCGTCTTCATGTAATGCTTGGCCTGAATTTTTGTGCTTTTGATAATTTCTTATTCTTTGATATATCTTTAAGGTGTCATGAAGCTTTAATCAATTTATTTCCACACCTCTAAATGAGCTTAAAACTTAACTTCAGCTGCATCAACAAACGTTAAAATATCCAAAAATAATTTATGCAGCTAAAAATCACTTTTTAAGACATTTTTATCACACAAGCTCAAACAACCTAATTATCAGAATTATCAATTAAATCACTCTTTAGGCACACAAATTCAATTAAATACCCATAATTAAACATTAAATGAGGGCAAAAATACGCACTCATCAGTACCACACCAAACCAACTTAACAAAATAATGATAAAATGATCACCATATCAAAGCATTCAAGTAACCAGCCTAGGCTGGCCTAACCGGCCAAAAGCGGTAACCTAGACGTCTAAAGGAACGACCTGCCTAAGACAACCCTGAGTAACACAAACTGCCAAGGAAAGTAGTCGGTCTAGGCCGACAACCTCAGTATACTCAGTAAAATCGAAGCCCCCCCATGTTCAATAGGTCCTAAGGGCCTGGGTTAGGGCCCATGCCCACTTACAGCCCAAACTAGAGCCCAAGCTAAGGCCCGACCCATGGGATAACCAAACATAATTAATGCTCTATAAATACACGTGGACCCCCAATAATTAAAGGTACGCATTCATTAATCACTGATTTGACCTTTTGAGAGTTTTGACTCACTTGAGCTTCGGAGTTCCTTTTGCAGGTAACCCCTCCTTGGTCCAAACCGACATGTACCAACCGGGAAGGGGCCAACTGAGGAGATAGCAGACTACATGGGTAAGGTGACGCTTGTGCCTAACTTATCTTATTTGTTCTCTGCAGGAACATTAGTCATTCCTATCTCTACCGTATCATTCCTAGTTGCCTAATGCCTAATATAGTGGAAGTACTTGTTTGCACACAAGATTGGTTGAAAAGAACAACTTTCTCGATACATTTTTTATAAGTATACAAAATCTCACAAGTAATAAAGTGGAAAGTTCAACTATCGTTTTCACTAAAGACTCTTGCAACACTTTACAACTCTCTCAATTTAGACTCAATTAGACAACAAAATTCACAAAAACAAAAAGAAAATTTTTTTGTATTTTTTATCAAATAGTTGGTGTGTAACGGAAATTTAATATAGAGTATTTATAATTTGAAAATACTAGATTTCATTAACTTCATTCTCATGTATTTACAAACATCTCAATTCCAATTTCATGTTAAAATCAGCTAAAAAATATACTCAAATCCTATCCCTATAGACTTTGGGCCTATGATAACTCATCAAAGTCCAATCCCTTGGATCATCAACAAGTGAAATCATGTATTAAGTTCAAGAGTCTTAAAATTACTAACGAAGAAAGTTTTATCCTTAGACACAATTTCCATTAGTTACTTAATTTTAGTTCAAGGTTCAAGAGACATTTTTCAACACCTCAAAAATCATAATCAAGCCATGAATGCTAAGCCACAACAAAAATTAAACATCAAAATCAAATACTAGCATTGAAAAGGAAAAACATATGTATTAACCTCACAAAATACATGAGGAATAAATTTATTACATTTAATCTCAACAAATAGATTTATCTCTCCATAGTGGAGAACCCAAGGTTTACAAAATTGAAGAATAGATCAAAATCAAGGCCTCTCCTAAAGTTCTTGGTAGCTGCTCCACGACGCCTCCCATTTGCATCTCCATCCCAATTTGGTGACCCATCTTCCGCTTTAGCCTAAAAGGGACAAGACCTCCATGGAGGAAGACCCAAGGAGGAGAAGGGAAAGCTTCCCAACACCTCAAACAATCTCTAATAACCTCTTTCCAACACCCTAGACAATTTCTATTCTTGAAAATCGAAGAAGATCATCAAACCCTCGTGAGAACATGCTTAAATACCCAATTTCACAATGCGCACTTGCTGGACAAATTGGGCCAATCTGTTGGGACTGGAAAATGTACTGGAATGAATTGTAACTAAATGATAATCCTTGATATATTCTTCAATCTTCTGGGATTTTCACTAGGCTACAAAATATTCCACAAATAAAATCCAAATACTTATCTTTTCCAAAATCATCTAATAAAACCTTAATTATCTAAAATGATAATAATAAAATACCAATGAAAGATAAAATACTTATGTTTTCCAAAATTATTTAATAAAGCCTTAATTATTTAAAAACATAATCATAAAAGTACCAATAAAAGATAAAAATAAACATAATACAAAAAATATGATAATGTCAATTATCAGGATTCTAAATAGCGTGATAAATTTGAACAAGGTGAGTTTATATGAAAAAATTATAAATTTTTAGTTTACATTTAAAGTTTTCGAAAAATTAAACACAATTCAAAAACATTTCACAAACAATTTGGTTAAAAAATATTGCAATTAGGTTCATAAATAGTGTAGTTCGAAAACAAGTTAAGTTAGATAACAATTCAATTCATTTCATATTACAATTTAGTGCAGTGCAATTTTGTAGAACAAAAAATAGTTCAGTTCAGGTTGTTTGAACTAATTTTCAGTTCAGTTCAGTTTATGCAACTACTTTTTGGTTCACTGTAGTTAAGAATGCCAACGGGTCGGGTCAGTCATGAATAATGCCAACCCGTAACCTGCAACAAAAATATCTACCTATTACTTGCTGGATACCTATTTAAAAAATACCTACGGGTTTCGTAGGTAACCATGGATACCCACAAATATTTAAAAAAAAAGATATTTTATAAATTTTTAAAATAAAATCTAAATATAATTCCAAAAAATATAAAACGAAATAAAAATTAAATTTTAATTTTAATTAAATTTAATGTAATAAAATTTAAATTAAATTTTAATTTTAATTAAATTTAACTTAATAAAATATAAATTAAATTTTAGGTTAAATTACTCTTTTGATCCTCTATTTGTCAAGAAATTTCAGTTTGGTCCTCAGATTTTTTGATGTCTGAATTTGGTCATCATTTTCTTAAAAATGATTTAATTTGGTGATGTTGTAAAAATGAAGTAATATTGTCCTTCCTTAAATTGATACTAAATTTACTTTTTTATAAATCTTATGGTGATATTCTTACTAAAATTAACGTTTTTATTAAATATTTCTATAAATAATTTAAATTAACTTTAAATTCTATACAAAAAATTAGACGTTGATTTTGTTTTGAACTTTAAATTTAGTTCCTAAACTTTTTGTGTGACAAGTTATTTGATTTTTAATCTTCACTAAGTTGGTACAATATGATACACTTGATGCCTTTATATATGTTCCTGCAGAGAACAAATAAGATAAGTTAGGCACGAGTATCACCTTATCATGTAGTCCGCTATCTCTTCAGTTGGCCTCTTCCCAGTCGATACATGTCAGCTTGAACCCATGAGGGGTTACCTGCAGAAGAGTCCCCGAAGCTCAAGTAAGTTAAAGCTCTCAGAGAGTCAAATCAGTGATTAATGAATGCGTACCTTTAATTGTTGGGGTCCACGTGTATTTATAGAGAATTAATGATGTCTGACCATCCCATGGGCTGAGCCTTGACTTGGGCTCTAGCTTGGGCTGTGAGTGGGCCAGGGCCCTAACCCAGGCCCTTAAGGTTTATTGAACGCGGATGCTTCCATTATACTGAGTTCGTTGGAGTGGTCGGCCTAGGCTCTAATCTTACCGGATATGCTGGAGTAGTCGGTCTAGGCCGGCTACTTGCCTTGATGGCTTATGTTGGTGATATGATGTGCAGGTTATCCCTTTAGATGTTTAGCTTAGGTTAAAACCGGTACAAGTTAGGCTAACTCGGCCTAGGCTGGATACTTGGCTGCCTTGATATACACATTGTTTACTTATTTGGTCGAGTTTGGCTAAGTGTGTAGAAGCCGATGGTGGAACGACAACTATCCAAACATGACCCCCAATTAGCACCAACATATGCATGAATGTTGCAAGCAAAGGTGGCTTTAAATAAAATTCCTTGCCAATTTGAGGCGATGAAGCAAAACAGTGGCAACAACCATTTGATCGGATTGAGGATGGGAAATTTACTGACTTAGTTTATGAACAACATAACATATATCAAAGCGAGAAATAGTTAAATACAATAATTTTCCAATGAGGCATCTATAAACAAGAAGACCATTAAGAGGAGTGCCAACAATGCTATGTAAATTCAAATTAGGAAGCATAGGTACAAAAGAAGGTTAAGAAGCAACCATACCACAATTTTTAAGAAAAGATAAAGTGTAATATCGTTGACACATGAAAATACCATATTTATATTTTTGAAAGTTCAATACCCAGAAATGTTTTTCAATCACTAAGGTCTTATAGTTTAAAAGTATTTTGAATATGATTTTTAACAGTTTGAATGCAATCTATATTTGGGCCAACAAGCACGATATCATCGACATAGATAAGAAGAACAATAAAACTAATACCAAATCCTTTTGTTAAAAGAGAATAATCATGTTTAGATTGACAAAAACCAAAAGAAACAAGGGTATGTCTAAACTTATTAAACCAGCTCCGTGAGGTCTGCTTTAAACCATATATAGAGTTATGGAAACGAAAAACTAAAGGGGTGGCAAAAGTAGAAGTGAAATTATGTGTGTAACCTAGGGGAATTTTCATAAAATTTCTCCATTAAGATTACCATTAAGAAAAGAATTGTTAATATCAAGTTGGGTAAGACGCCAATTATGAGAAGCAACCAAAGACAAGAGTAGGCATAAGGTAGTAATTTTGGCAACAGGAGAAAAGGTTTCAGTAAAATCTATGCCATATTGTTGGGAAACCCACGAGCAACTAATCTAGCTTTGTGTTTTGCTATGGTGCTATCAGAATGCAACATTAGTTTAAATAACCATTTACAACTTATAGGTTTCTTACTCGGTGGAAGATGAGTGATGAACTAGTATGGAAAACAAATAGCTTGAGTATAAGTTTGAGGCTCAAAAATCTCAAAGATTTGACATATGTAATGTGTGTAAGGAAGAGGCAATTTTGGATAATTAACATATTTTGAATGGGATAAATAGAAGCAGATTCATGTGTATTGGTATAACATTGATAATCTGAAAGATGAATGAGTGGGATAGAAATTCTAACAGACCTACGTAAGGGCACCAAATTTGTAGAAGATGGATGGTTAGAATTTTCCAATCAAGAAAAAGGGATGTTGACAGTGGAATCATCAGTATGAGGAAAACTGCCATCCAAAATAGGATTATCTTGTTGGTAATTAGATGCAGGTGCAAGAGTACTATGACTTAAAGCAACAATATCATTAGTGTAATTAAAGGGAGCATAATTAGGAATAACAGAATTGATATCATAACATCTAAATTTGTATTATGTTGAAAAGGAAAAATATTTTCATGAAACTTAACATCTCTAGAAATGAAAGGTTTTCTGGTTTTAATATCTAACAATTTATATCCTTTGTAATCGAGAGGATAACCAATAAAAACAGTAGCAATGTGTAACATCCCTAAGGAATATTACTAATTTTTAATAAATAAAATAAGAAATAAAAATAAATACCTCATTTAATATGATACCATTTCCCAAAATATGCGGGAAATTTAAACTTTAATATAACATAATTCACCAAAATCCAACATAATACATTTTACATCAAAAGTCTAAATAAGAAAATCCGTCCAAAAATCCAGGTTGCCCCTGTACTCCGCCTCTAAGCATCTCCTGGCCCACCTGTCAAATCATCTGCTCCTAGATAACAAGTTATCCGATCATCGGCACACATACACAGAAAGGGTGAGTTATGCACAATATATAAAAATATACATGAAATAAATATGCCACCCATCCCAAAAATAACATGACTACATATATCATTGTTTTCAAATTACCCATCCATAATCTCATAGTCCTTCATGAGTCATATACATAAACTAGGTCTTGAGACTTCACCGTGCTCCCACGAAACAATTCCATTCGTGGTCCAACCCTATGAGCCTATCATGCTCATAGTCCTGCCCTACAGACTCCTCGTCTGTAGTAAAACAACCAAGCCCTCTTAGCTTGGACCCTGGCATGCACGCAATCACCATACTATGGACTGCTCACCCAATAGCAGCCGACGGGAACATAACACTTCCTTGCCCATCGTGCGTTTGATGCATGTAATCACCATGCTAAGGACTCCTCGCCCAATAACAGCCGACGGGAACTACACAATTCCATGCCCATCATGCGTCCAACCATCAAGCACATCCCAGACCCCTATTGGACTTAGTCCTTCAAGCCCAAACACCAGAAACACAGACATAATTCCTATCCTTTAGGAAATAACCAACAATTCAGCTCAAACAACACACAAAAGACATAGAATCCGCAATACTCTTGCTTAAGCCAGGGGCCCTCGCCCAAGCTAAACCATCAGTCTCGCTTAGGCTAGTCCACCTTGCTTGAGTGAGCTTAAAACAATGATTTCTACACGTTATCTCGCTTAGGCGAGCCACTCTCGCCTAGGCAAGAGTGTCTGTCGCCCAAAACCCCAAAAATCCCTCGCCCAGACGAAAAGTCGCGCTCGACACGCGCAAACTTCTTCACGACCTCGCTTAGGCGAGCCACTCTCGCTTAAGCGAAAGTGTCTGTTGCTCACCCCATCCCTCGTCGCCTGAGCGAGAAGCTCGCGTAACAACATAGTTTTACGTCTTTGCCAATCTCGCCTAGGCGAACCTGCCTCACCTGAGTGAGAAATGCAGACTCCTACACTGATCACGCACGCAACACAACAACCAACTTACCAATTCACACTCCACTTCATACCAAAGTAGCTTGCATCAATTGCATCAAACATACGACATAATTTAAATACAATACAGTCCCCCAACCCTCAAATTTGCACAATAGCGGCGTACATAGTGCAGACATCCATCATAATCATACATTTAGGTAAAAACACCAATAGAATAGTACCCAAAACCCAACCCCTAATTCCTCTCATGTGAAACACGAAAATTCATTGCACAATAGTATCACAAGCATGCAATATGACCAAAAGCATACAATTACGGTTCAGCTCCCCTAACCTGAATTCTTGATTGAAATTGAGAAGGGAATAAGGATTCCTTGGTTCACCAAATTCTTTTCTTCCACCTCTCTCTCCCAAGTCAGCCCTTGCACACCCAATTCAGCCTCTCACTCTTCCAATTTTCGCTCTCCTCTCAAGCCAAAACAAAATAATTGCAGAAACCCTCCTTTCCACCTCAAATTTGCCTTTTATATGTGTCTTATGGTTGGGTTAAAGGGCTGAAAGGAACTTAGGCTTTAAGGTTTTTAATTCTCATTTAAGGATTATTATAGGATGGTTTTCCAGCCCCTCTTGGCTGCCCCTTCTAGGTTTACTGTTGCCCTCTCATATTCCTTCAAAAACTACACTTAAAAAAATAAAGTTCTAGTTTCTTTCCCGACCAAGTTTGAACCCACGACCACTCAGTCACCACTCAAGTGCATAACCAATTCAACCAATCATGTTTTGTGATACACTCCAATCAGTATAAGCTTACATTACCAATTCCATGCTCATACATATTATTAAAAATTAATAACAAAACAACAACATATAATGTTTGGCATACATAGGACTCGAACCCATGTCCTCTCACACAATCAAAGTACTCTCAACCATTTGAGCTAGTACTTTTCCATGTCACATCGAACAATAATTAATGCCATAAAGACTCTTTCTACCCGCATTTATTAATTAATTATTTAATTAATTAATTAATTTTTCACGGGTCTTACATTTCCCCCACCTTTAAAAGTTTTCGTCCTCGAAAATAAGACTTACCGGAAAAAAGGTGAGGATAAGACTTCCTCATGCGATCCTCCATATCCCAAGTCATCTCTTGGGTTGCCTCGTCCCAGAAAACCTTCACAGTCCTAATCTCCTTTCCTCTGAGTTGTTTGACATGAGAATCTAGAATTCTCACTGGTCCAACTCCCAAAGTCAGATTCTCACGCACCTGGACACCGTCTTGCTCCAGCACATGAGTAGGATCCGCCACGTACTTCCTCAGCTGTGATACGTGGAAGACATTGTGCAAGTTTTCCAAGTGAGGTGGCAATGCAATCTCATACGCCACCGGTCCAATTCACCTCGTAATCTGATACGACCCGATGAATCGAGGAGTCAACTTCCTCGACTTCAATGCTCTCCCAATACCTGTTGTAGGTGTAACCCTAAGGAACACATGGTCACCAACCTCAAACTCAAGTGACCTCCTCCTCTTATCTGCGTAGGATTTCTGCCGACTTTGAGTTGCACGCATCCGATCTTGTATTACCCTTACTTTCTCAATAGTCTGTTGTAAGAATTCCAGACCAAGGACCACAGACTCTCCATCCTACTGCCAACACAAAGGTGTCTGACATCTCTTGCCATACAAGGCCTTGTAAGGTGCCATCCCAATGCTAGAATGGTAGCTATTATTATAAGTGAACTCCACCAACGGTAGCACATCACTCCACGCCCCAAGATGATCCAAGACGCATGCTCTCAGTAAATCCTCCAAAGACTGTATGGTTCTCTCAGACTGGCCATCAGTTTGAGGATGACATGCCAAGCTCATTCTCAGCTGAGTGCCCAAGGTGTTTTGCAGCGACTGCCAGAACCTCGATGTGAACCTCAGATCTCTATATGAGATAATACTAGTAGGTACACCATGTAACCTGACTATCTCCCTGACATACAACTCTGCTAGTTTATCCAGGGACATCTTCTGATTGATTGGCAGGAAATGAGCGCACTTTGTCAATCTATCCACTATTTCCCAAATAGAATCATGCCCCCTCACCGACCTTGGCAGGTGTGTAACAAAGTCCATGGAAATGCTGTCCCATTTCCACTGTGGTATGTCAAGAGGCTCCAACATACCACCTGGCCTCTGATGCTCGATCTTCGCTTTTTGGCACACTAAGCAGGATGCTATATAATCTGCCACATCGATTTTCATGCTAGTCCACCAAAAGGTCACCTTCAAGTCTTTGTACATCTTAGTCATACTTGAATGTATGCTAAGACGACTCTTATGCCCTTTATCCAAGAGCATCTTCCTCAATACCCGATTTTTGGGTACACACACCCTCTCTCTGAAACGCAGGATACCATCTCTGCCCATCCTGAAGTCCTTTCTCTTCTCTGTGCCCAACTCACTAATAATCTGCTGTAGTTCCTGATCCTTACCTTGTGCCACCCGAACCTCATCCAGGAACTCATTAGTGATCCTTAACATGCTGCACCGTATATGACCTGTCTCCATATCCAATCCCAGATTCATATCTCGCAGCTTCTCGATCAGCTCGAACTCCTTAATCATCATGGCTGACACATGATATCTCTTCCTACTCAGAGCATTTGCTACGACATTAGCCTTACCAGGGTGGTATAACAGCTCAAAGTCGTAATCCTTCAAGTATTCCATCCAATGCCTCTGCCTCATATTCAACTCCTTCTGAACAAACAAGTATTTTAAACTCTTGTGATTGCTGAATACTTGAAATTGTGCCCCATACAAATAGTGCCTCCATGTTTTGAGAGCAAAAACTACCGCAGCCAATTCCAAGTCATGTGTGGGATAGTTCTTCTCGTGTACTTTCATCTGGCAAGAGACATAAGCAATACGTTTCTCCTGCATCAACACACAACCTAAGCCCTGGTATGAAGCATCACAGTACATCAAACGTCTTAGTTGTGTCAGGAATAGCTAGTATAGGTGCAGTGGTCAATCTCCTCTTCATGTCCTCAAAACAGACTTCACACTCGTCTGTCCAAGAAAAAGGCTGATCCTTCGTGGTGAGTTGAGTCAATGGATTCACCATCTTGGAGAACCCTTCCACAAAACGACTGTAATAACTTGCCAGACCCAAGAAACTTCTCACCTCGGTTACTATCTATGGTCTCTCCCACTACACCATTGTCTTAATCTTCACTGGGTCCACCGCTATTCCTTGGGCTGAAATTACATGGCCCAATAATTGTACTTCATCCAACCAAAACTCACACTTCGACAGCTTCCCATACAGTTTATGCTCTCTGAGAATTCCCAACACCACTCTCAGATGCTCTGCGTGTTCATCCCAACTCTCAGAGTATATCAGTATGTCATCAATAAACACGACAACAAACTGATCCAGGTACGATCAGAATATCCTGTTCATGTAGTCCATGAAAATAGAATGAGCATTTGTCACCCCGAACGACATCACTACATACTCGTAATGCCCGTAGCATGACCTGAACGCCGTCTTCTGCACATCCTCCAATTTGACTAAGATCTGATGATATCCAGACCTCAAGTCAATCTTAGAGAACAATGTGGCTCCCCTCAACTGATCCAATATATCGTCTATCCTCGGCAGTGGATACTTATTCTTTATGGTCAGCTTATTCAACTAACGGTAATCAACACACAACCTCAAACTACCGTCCTTTTTTTTTACTAAGAGTACCGGTGCTGATGAAAGATTGACCCCAACCAAGGATGGAGGCACATGCTTAAGAAGACTAAGCATGTTTAGAAAGGAAGTTCACTAATCTTTCATCCTTTTCATTTGTGTTTGTTATTTTTGATTCCCAAAATTGACTTAGTTGAATCAACTTTAGTTGACTCGTTGAGCTTTGTTTAGGTTTGACTTGTTGACTATAGTTGACTTGACTTAAGCCAACATGTTAATCTATGTTTATTTGCTTTGTAGGTTAATTAAGAGTAAGAAAGCAATGCTAGGTGGCGCATGGTGATTGGGGAGCATAAATGATGTGGAAGAGAGAGTAAAGCAAGGCATAAAGCATAAAGTAAAAGGCATGAAGCAAGTGTACCTATGTACCTTTGGTCTCCTTTGTTTTTAGCACACTTTGGCCACTTTTTGGAGGCATATGAGACACATTCTTTGTCTCCTTTTGTGCTAGAACGAAATTTGCCTTACACACACCATAGTTGGCTCTTTTGTCTCTCATTTTTTAACCTTATTTGACCTAATTTTTAGAAGCTAGGGTTAGGTTTTTGTAGAAACATCCTTAGGTATCTTTTATTTGCTTAGAGGCCCCTAAACTCTTCTATATAAGGGGTGCTCGTAGACATGTAAAAGGGTTGAACATTTTGAAGTAAAAACACTCTTGTGTCTCAACCATTTGTTAGAGTTTCCTCCCTAGGGAGTGAATACTTTTAAGCTTTATCTTGCATAGCAAGTGGCGGCACACATCCACTCATCTTCAAGGTTGCCATGGCTTCTAGCCTAGCCTTGTAGTGGGGTGCTTCTCACATTTTTACCATTTCTTTCCTTTCCATTTTATCTTTTCTTTTTCCTTTAATTGTTCTTGGTTTTCTATGATTTATGTGTTTTCCATTTCCTTTTTGTTTGAATCAATCCATCATCTTCTTCTCTTGAGCTTTGTGAAAGGAACCTTCACATCTAGATAGCATGCTATCTTAATGTCCAGTGGGGATTTCACTTAGTTTTGTTAATCAACTCACACCATATTCAATAATCTTAAAAAGGAACAAGATAATCCTTCATCATTTGGTATCTAGAGCCTAGGTTATCTTTAATATGGTGTTTTTCATGTGCTAACCTTGTCTTGTTGTATCTATCTTTGTATGGTTCAAATCCACTTCCACTGCACACAAAAACAACGTTGTGAGCAAAGGTCAGAGTTGCCGAGATCACCGCGAATCAACGTTTTTCAGGTTATGTTGGGCAGTTTTGGCTACTGTTTTTGTTACTCTTCTTACTCCTAAATGTGGTTGGATAACATGTCTTTGGATGCTTAGCCTTTGAGCCTCAAATCCATGAGTTTAAATGCATGATAGCTACATGTTTTTGTCTTTGTGTATGTCATGTTGAGTCTTTAAATGTGTCTAACTTTTGCTTGAGTCATATGTCATATGCTTCTTTGAGTTTTCTAATTCCTGTTTCTAAGTATTTGAGCTATTGCATGAGATCTATGTCTTTTGTTGTAGCACGCTCCTTGAAATTGATTTTGACCTAATTTTTAATGAACTAAGTGTTCAAGACACCCTAAAATATCCTTCTCATCATCTTAAGTACCTAGTTTTGAAAAGAAAAATTATTTTCATGATCAAAAACAGTTTGGCCGAGAGCTAATGTGTTGCTTAGTGAATCCATTTGGCCATTTTTACTAGGTGTTATGCTACCAAATTTTATACTTGGATTTTGGGTGATATTGACAAATTAGTTCCATGCTTTAACTTGGTTATGATCTTTCTTGGTGTATGCATAATTTGAGGTATAATCTTGGCTTGTTCAAATGCTTTCCATAGAGTCTTTAAAAGTGTTTTTCATTGCTTTAGTCTTGTTCAAGTTTTGTCTTTAAAATAAAATTTCCTTAGAATTTAAACTTTCTTGTTTTTGTGCTTTTCTTGCTTGTCATTAGGTGTTCTTTGTTGTGTCTTAGTAGTTTTCTTTTCTTGAAACTCTTGGGATGTTGTGGCCGAATCACTTGTCTTGCATTTGAAAGGTTTTGAACAAGTTTTTAAAAGTGTTTGCTTCACTCCTTTGGTGGATTTTGAGTGCTAGCCTTGCCTTGTTACTTTGGGAGAGTGATCTAAACACTTGGGTTGGATTTGGTCTCGTTTTTCATGTTGTCTAACCCCTAATTCATTTATTTTGTCTTGGCTTTTAGTGTTTTGTTGTAGGAATCATGGCAAGTTTATCAAATGCACCAACTCCAAACAAAAACAATACATTGATGAGATTGCTTCGGGATTTGGAGTTGTCTAGGAAGGAGTCCTTTGAACAATTGAGAAAAGAAAAGGAGCAAAGTGACCTAAGAATCCAAGAGCACATTCAAAGTGTTAAAGTTATAGAGTAAGAAAGCGAGCCTAGGAAAAGATGGCATTCTAGGCGCAACCCATCACAAGAGAAGGAAACTCCAAAGATTCCTAAGTTCTATGGTGGAAGTGATCCCAAAATCTTCTTTGATTGGGAAGCTAAAGTTGATCAAATTTTCATTGAAAATCATGTAAAGGATCAAGCACAAGTTGATCTAGTAGTTTTAGGATTTTTGGAGTATGCCAATACATGGTGGCATCAATTGTGTATGGACAATATTAACCAAGAGCCACCCGCGGCCTCTTGGATGGACATTAAGACCTTGATGCGCGCTAGATTTGTTCCTTCCTACTATAGGAGGGAGACTCTTTTGAAACTCCAAAGACTTCAACAAGGGTCCATGTGTGTGAATGAATATTTTAAAATGATGGAGTCCATACTTCTCAAAGTAGGACTCCAATTTGAAAGTAAAGAGGAAAAGGTAGCTAGATTTGTGAGTGGGTTAAGGAGGGACATACAAGATTTAGTAGAGTTATATGAGTACTCCTCTCTTGACAAAGTTTTACATTTGGCCATTAAAGTTGAAACTCAATTGCAAAAGCAAAAAGAGGCCAAGAGGAGTGGTTTATACAATGACTATTATTCTAGTACTTGGAAAGATAAAGAAAGAAAACATGATAAATTACCACTCAAGAGTTCCAAAGACCCACCTCCTATGACTAATTCATCTAGGCCTTCTAATGAAACTCCTAATTCTTCTCAAGGTACAAGGACAAGTTCTATAAAATGTTTTAAGTGTTTGGGATATGAGCACATAGCTTCAAATTGTCCTACCAAAAGAACCATGGCCTTAAACCTTAAAATAGAAGTAAAGAGTGAACATTCTTCTCCCCCTTCCCCCAAAAGTACTTCTTCCCACACTTCTTCTTCAAATGAAAGGATGAAACCCCTTGAAGGTGGATTGTTAATGATAAGGCACCAACTAAGACAAGTTTCCAAGGAACTTGACCCTTCTCAAAGACAAAACATTTTTCATTCAAGGTGCCATATCAATGACAAACTATGTCCCCTCCTCATAGATAATGGAAGTTGTGTAAATGTGGCTAGCACAAGGGTTGTGGACAAGCTTGGCTTGAAAACTATCCCTCATGCCAAGCCTTACAAGCTATCATGGCTTAATAAAGAAGACATTAAAGTAACTTAACAAGTCCTCATTAACTTTTCAATTGGAAATTTTAAAGATGAGGTGTTATGTGATGTTGTGCCTATGGAAGCAACTCATATTTTGCTAGGTAGGCCATGGCAATTTGACAGAAAAGTCTTTTATGATGGCCATGCTAACACTTATGCTTTCTCCTTCCAAGGCAAGAAGTTCACACTCCTACCTCTCTCACCCAATCAAGCAAATGAGGAACAAAATAAAGTGAAAGATAAGATAAAAGATGAAAAAGAAAAAGAGCAAGTTACCTCCAAAGTGTTACTTGCCTCCAAAAAAAGATTTCCAAAGATAGATGGACATCACCATTCTTCTTTCTCTTGCAAGGCTCAAAAGGAAGACGCAATGCGCAAGCATGAGAGGAAGAGTGGTCTAGAAAAGAGGGATGGCCTACCAAAGCTAGGGGTAGTACCCTTAGAAAGGATGGAACAAGACCTCATAAAAGGGAGGCGCAAAACCTCCCCCAAATCAAGTCAAGCTCCATCTACAAAGACATAAAGAATTTGTGGTCAAATTCTCTCCAAGGAGGGGAGGATGATGAAAGATTGACCCCAACCAAGGATGGAGGCACATGCTTAAGAAGACTAAGCATGTTTAGAAAGGAAGTTCACTAATCCTTCATCCTTTTCATTTGTGTTTGTTATTTTTGATTCCCAAAGTTGACTTAGTTGAATCAACTTTAGTTGACTTGTTGAGCTTTGACTAGATTTGACTTGTTGACTATAGTTGACTTGACTTAAGCCACATGCTAATCTATGTTTATTTGCTTTGTAGGTTAATTAAGAGTAAGAAAGCAATACTAGGTGGCGCATGGTGATTGGGGAGCATAAATGATGTGGAAGAGAGAGTAAAGCAAAGACATAAAGTATAAAGTAAAAGGCATGAAGCAAGTGTACCTATGTACCTTTGGTCTCCTTTCTTTTTAGCACACTTTGGCTACTTTTTGGAGGCATATGAGACACATTCTTTGTCTCCTTTTGTGCTAGAACGAAATTAGCCTTGCACACACCATAGTTAGCTCTTTTGTGTCTCATTTTTTAACCTTATTTGACCTAATTTCTAGAAGCTAGGGTTAGGTTTTTGTAGAAACATCCTTAGGTATCTTTTATTTGCTTAGAGGCCCCTAAACTCTTCTATATAAGGGGTGCTCCTAGACATGTAAAAGGGTTGAACATTTTGAAGTAAAAACACTCTTGTGTCTCAACCATTTGTGAGAGTTTCCTCCCTAGGGAGTGAATACTTTTAAGCCTTATTTTGCATAGCATGTGGCGGCACACATCCACTCATCTTCAAGGTTGCCATGGCTTCTAGCCTAGCCTTGTAGTGGCGTGCTTCTTACATTTTTACCATTTCTTTCCTTTCCATTTTATCATTTCTTCTTCCTTTAATTGTTCTTGGTTTTCTATGGTTTATGTGTTTTCAATTTCCTTTTTGTTTGAATCGATCCATCATCTTCTTCTCTTGAGCTTTGTGAAAGGAACCTTCACATCTAGATAGCATGCTATCTTAATGTCCAGTGGGGATTTCAATTAGTTTTCTTAATCAACTCACACCATATTCAATAATCTTAAAAAGGAACAAGATAATGCTTCATCAGGTGCTCCCCAAGGTGATGCGCTTGGCCGAATGAACTTCTTCTCAAGCAAGTCTTCTATTTGCTTCTTCAATTCAGCCAACTCCGCTGGTGCCATTCTATAAGGTGTCATGGATACTGGGCCAGCTCCACGGATAAGATCAATGGTGAAATCTACATCCCTGCTCGGTGGCAACTCTGGTATTTTATTTGGAAACACATCCGCATACTCCTCCACTACTGGAATCACATTGATCTTCTCTACAGTGTTATTCTTCTCTGTGTGAGCCACTATCATAAAACAGGTGGCTCCAGCTTCCACTTCATTTATCGCTCTCTAGGCTGATATTAACTCCAATTGCTCATGTTCTGGGAATACCAAACTACGTCGTCCACAATCAATTATAATGTAATTGTTAGACAGCCAGTCCATCCCCAAGATTACATCCAGTCCCTCCAAAGGCAAGCACACCAAGTTCACCTTGAATCTACGACCTGCCACATCCATTGAACACCCAACGCAGACTGAACTGGTAGCTACTTGACCCGGGGAGGGAGTTGAAACAAGCAACTGACACCCCAAATCGTGTTTCACCAAATTCAATCTCCCCACACACGCATTAGCAATGAAAGAATGTGTTGCTCCAAAATCGAACAAAGCCAACTGATGAAGGATTATGTTGTTTCCTTTTAAGATTATTGAATATGGTGTGAGTTGATTAAGAAAGCTAAGTGAAATCCCCACTGGACATTAAGATAGCAAGCTATCTAGATGTGAAGGTTCCTTTCACAAAGCTCAAGAGAAGAAGATGATGGATTGATTCAAAACAAAAAGGAAATGGAAAACACATAAACCATAGAAAACCAAGAACAATTAAAGGAAGAAGAAAAGATAAAATGGAAAGGAAAGAAATGGTAAAAATGTGAGAAGCACGCCACTACAAGGCTAGGCTAGAAGCCATGGCAACCTTGAAGATGGGTGGATGTGTGCCGCCACTTGCTATGCAAGATAAGGCTTAAAAGTATTCACTCCCAAGGGAGGAAACTCTCACAAATGGTTGAGACACAAGAGTGTTTTTACTTCAAAATGTTCAACCCTTTTACATGTCTAGGAGCACCCCTTATATAGAAGAGTTTAGGGGCCTCTAAGCAAATAAAAGATACCTAAGGATGTCTCTACAAAAACCTAGCCCTAACTTCTAGAAGCTAGGTCAAATAAGGTTACAAAAATGAGAGACAAAAGAGCCAACTATGGTGTGTGCAATGCTTTCTAGCACAAAAGGAGACAAAAAATGTGTCTCATATGTCTCCAAAGAGTGGCCAAAGTGTGCTAAAAACATAGGAGACCAAAGGTACATAAGTACACTTGCTTCATGCCTTTTACTTTATGCTTTATGTCTTTGCTTTACTCTCTCCTCCATATCATTTATGCTCCCCAATCACCATGCGCCACCTAGCATTGCTTTCTTACTCCTAATTAACCTACAAAGCAAACAAACATAGATTAACATGTTGGCTAAAGTCAAGTCAACTATAGTCAAGAAGTCAAACCTAGTCAAAGGTCAACAAGTCAACTAAAGTTGATTCAACTAAGTCAACTTAGGGAATCAAAAATAACAAACACAAATGAAAGGGATAAAGGATTAGTGAACTTCCTTTCTAAACATGATAAGTCTTCTTAAGCATGTGCCTTCATCCTTGGTTGGGGTCAATCCTTCATCACCAACACTGAATAACCCAACAAGAAGTAAGGCTCAAGGATAAGGTTACCTGATCGAGTAGTCTCTGTGGAGGTCAATGCAAAGACCCTGCCAACCGCTCTAGCCCTTTCTTCACACTCAGACTTTTCTTTTTTGGGCAATTATTTTCAAAGTGTTCAGGGTTGTCGCATATGAAACACTTGCGACAATCGCCTGACCCTCCTACTCCACCTGTCAGTTGTGGGCAATTCCTTGTCAAATAAGGTCCGCCACACTAGTAGCAAGTGGACCCTGAGATGTCTGTGGTCGGCTGTAAGGCTTTTTCATCTACCTCGTCTCTGTGACATTCCTCTGATGTTGGACAACTGGACTAGGGCCTTTCTCCAGCTGTTCAACACTCTTGGCCTATTTCACCAAGATTTGGAACCTTCTCTCTCTAAGAGGTGTTAGCACCTTCTTCAGTTCATGTTTGAGTCCTCGCTCAAACTTCAAACACCTCCACTCCTCGGTGATGTCCTGCGAGTAGTACCTCGCCAGATGCTCGAACTTATTGACATACTCCTGCATTGTCATGTCCCCTTGCTGCAATGCAAGGAATTCAACCTCCCTATGCTGTCTAGCTGTATCTGGAAAGTTTTTGTCCAGGAAATGAGTCCTAAAGTTGGCCCAAGTCACCGACTCTTCCTTAGTCCCCATCTGTTGTTCCATGCCTGCCCACCAATATTCAACATCCTCATTCAGCTGATAGGTAGCAAACAACAACTTCTGCTCATCTTCGCAGTTCATCACCTTGAAGATCTTCTCACATTTGCGAAGCCATGCATCCGCTTCATCAGGAGAGGCTTTGCCAGTAGACTCCTCTGGCTTGTGGCGTAGGAAGTCCTCCACAGTCGGCACCCTAACTAGTGCAATCGTCGTTCTAGGCTGCGCTACTACCGGTGTCTGCATCGCATCCACCATTCGGTGAATAGCCCAGGTGATGTCATCAGCACCACTACCTCTTCTCCTCCTGTTAGCAGCCATTACCTGGATACGCCACATTACAACTGTTAAAACCAATTCACTTAGTTAAACAAAACTACTCATCTCTTATCAAGATACAACTAAATCACACACACAATCAAACAGTAAGCTCACTCCCCAAAAGCCCCAAAATATTTTTTTTTTAATATTTTCAAAACTTTTGCTCTGATACCAATTGTAACATCCCTAAGGAATATTACTAATTTTTAATAAATAAAATAAGAAATAAAAATAAATACCTCATTTAATATGATACCATTTCCCAAAATATGTGGGAAATTTAAACTTTAATATAACATAATTCACCAAAATCCAACATAATACATTTTACATCAAAAGGCTAAATAAGAAATTCTTTTCAAAAATCCAGGTAGCCCCTGCACTCCGCCTTTAAGCATCTCCTGGCCCACTTGTCAAATCATCTGCTCCCGGATAACAAGTTATCCGATCATCGCCACACACACAAAAAGGGTGAGTTATGCACAATATATAAAAATATACATGAAATAAATATGCCACCCATCCCAAAAACTAACATGACTAAATATATCATTGTTTTCAAATTACCCATCCATGATCTCATAGTCCTTCATGAGTCATATACATGAACTAGGTCTTGGGACTTCACCGTGCTCCCACGAAACAATCCCATTCGTGGTCCAACCCTATGAGCCTATCCTGCTCATAGTCCTGCCCTACAAACTCCTCGTCTGTAGTAAAACATCCAAGCCTTCTTAGCTTGGACCCTGGCACGCACGCAATCACCATAATATGGACTCCTCGCCCAATAGCAGTCGACAAAAACATAACAGTTCCTTGCCCATCTTGCGCCCGACGGATGTAATCACCATGTTAAGGACTCCTCAGCCAATAGCAGTCGATAAGAACTACACAGTTCCATGCCCATCATGCATCCAACCATCAAGCACATCCCAGACCCCTATTGGACTTAGTCCTTATAGCCCAAACACCACAAACACATACATAATTCCTATCCTTTAGGAAATAACCAGCAATTTAGCTCAAACAACACACAAAAGACATAGAATCCGCAATACTCTCGCTTAAGCCATGGGCCCTCGCCCAAGCTAAACCATCAGTCTCACTTAGGCTAGTCCACCTCGCTTCAGCGAGCTTAAAACAGTGATTTGTCCACGTTATCTCGCTTAGGCGAGCTCGCCTAGGCGAGAGTGTCTGTCGCCCAAAACCCCAAAAATCCCTTGCCTGGACGAAAAGTTACGCTCGACACGCGCAAACTTCTTCACGACCTCGCTTAGGCGAAAGTGTCTGTCGCTCACCCCATCCCTCGTCGCCTGAGCGAGAAGCTCGCGTAACAACAGAGTTTTGCGTCTCTGCCAATCTCGCCTAGGCGAGCTTGCCTCGCCTGAGCGAGAAATGCAGACTCCTACACTGATCACGCACGCAACACAACAACCAACATACCAATTCACACTCCACTCATACCAAAGCAGCTTACATCAATTGCATCAAACATACGACATAATTTAAATACAATACAGTCCCCCAACCCTCAAATTTGCACAATAGCTGCGTACATAGTGCACACATCCATCATAATCATACATTTAGGTGAAAACATCAATAGAACAGTACCCAAAACCCAACCCCTAATTCCTCTCATGTGAAACACGAAAATTCATGGCAAAACAGTATCACAAGCATGCAATATGACCAAAAGCATACAATTACGGTTCAGCTCCCCTAACCTGAATTCTTGATTGAAATTGAGAAGGGAATAGGGATTCCTTGGTTCACCAAATTCTTTGCTTCCACCTCTTTCTCACAACTCAGCCCTTGCACACCCAATTCAGCCTCTCACTCTTCCAATTTTCGCTCTCCTCTGTTGCCCTCTCATATTCCCTCCAAAACTACACTTAAAAAAATAAAGTTCTAATTTCTTTCCCAACCAGGTTTGAACACACGACCACTCAGTCACCATTCAAGTGCATAACCAATTCAACCAATCATGTTTTGTGATACAGTCTAATCCGTATAAGCTTACATTACCAATTCCATGCTCATACATATTATTAAAAATTAATTACAAAACAACAACACATAATTGGCATACATAGGACTCGAACCCAAGTCCTCTCACACAATCAAAGTACTCTCAACCATTTGAGCTAGTACTTTTCCACGTCACATCAAACAATAATTAATGCCATAAAGGATCTTTCTATCCGCATTTATTAATTAATTATTTAATTAATTAATTTTTCACGGGTCTTACACAATGACTCTAGAACTGAACTTGTGTTTAGAGGATAGAAGGGTGGAAGCATAACAAAAGGAACCAAAAACCTTAAAGTTAGAGTACATAGGAATTTTCCCAAAAAGAATTTCATAAGTAGATTGATTATTTAAAATAGGACTAGGGGTTCTATTCATTATAAATACAATAGTACAAACACAATCAACCCAAACAGTAAGAGGAATATTAGATTGAAAGTACAAAGATTTAGTAATGTTCAAAATGTGTAAATGTTTACGGTCAACAACACTATTTTGTTCAAGGAGTTCAACACACAAAAAGCTGATGAATGACTCCTTTATTTGAAAAAAAAATCATGTAAATGTAGTTCTTTAGCATGTTAGAACGAAAAACTTTAATAGTGGTATTGAATTGATTTTCCACATGCTTAAAAAACTTTGGAATAAGAGTTAAACAATCAGATTTATGTTTAAGGAAATACACCCATGTAAAACGACCACTATCATCAACCAAAGTCAAAAAAACATCGAAAACCATCATAAGTAGGATGTCTAAACGGTCCCCATATATTGGCATGAACAATACCGAAATAGTGTATATTAAAATTATTATTATTACCCATGAAAGGCAAACAAGTTTGTTTAGACAAAGAACAAACACTACAATGATGTTTTCTATCAACACTATATTAGTTTTAGAAGTCATCCAATGATACACAGACACATATAAATGTCAAAAGTGTTTATGTGAAATATCATAGGTAACAAAATTATAAGAATGAAATTGTGTAGAAGATAAAGGAGTTTTGTAGAAGTAGGCACTATATTTGTTATCATAGTCCATTTGAATGGGTTAAGTATTTTTATAAGGATTTTTGGAATGGGGAAACTACTGTGATTTTTAAAAATACCTAGAATTTTGGGTAGATGGAGTAACCCAATTAACCCAATATGGAACAAATGTATAAGGAAAAATGAGAAGTTTTATAGTGAGAATCAAATTTAGGATAATAAAATATAGCAATGTAGCCATATTTAAAACAATCTTGACATTGCATTGCACCTATAACAACCTGTCAGGATATTACTGATTTTTAATAAAATAAAGAAGTAAATTAATAACACAGCATTTAATAATACCTCATTTTCCCAAAAAGCAGGAAAATTTAAATCTTTATTAAATAATTTAAACAGCGTTCAAATCCATCAATCACCAAAATCAAAAGTTATAATAACGCCCATAAGGGTTTACAACTGATCTCAAAACCAATTAAAACAAAGCATAAGATTTCCTCGAGCTATCCCCTCTCCGTAGCTAAGCTTCACCAGAACCACCTGCATTAACACCATCTGCTCACGTATACCGCGTAGACGATCATCGCCAAACACAAGCAGATAGGGTGAGCTTAACAGATAAAACATATATAATTTTACAGATATATACATATACACACGTCACTATGAATAACACAAACATCTCAATTTGTTCCATCTTTTAATTCGTGCCACCTGACCACAATCAGATTATTCATGTTCTACATCTTCTAGTGAATACTTTAAGATGACCTGCTGCCATACCTATCGGCCACAACCGATAGAGCACGTGCGGGAACCATTGCTACGGATCATACACCGTAACGCCAGGTGGAGTTCCCAAATGTGAACATAATTCATAACGTCCCAAGACTACAAAACTCGTCAGCCAACTACTGAGGAGGGCAATCTATCTAGACCCATCCATACTGGCCACAACCAGCACACTCACACCGGCAAGACTCGCCAAGTCGAGCCACAACTCAAGGGTTCCTCGTGTTCATCTGCCATCCCGAGCCACAACTCAAGAGATGCTATTCTGAGCCACAACTCAAGGAATACCACGTGCTTAACCCCTATCCCGAGCTACAACTCAAGGGATACGTTCCGAACCACAACTCAAGGAACACCAGTAATCCCACCTTTAAAGCAATCACTAAAAGCATTATAGAGCACTCTATATAATCCACCACCCCAAGCTGCAGCAGTAAAATTGCCTGGTGGGGGACACGTGTCGCCAGGTAGGGGTGTCAAAACGGGTCAGCCCAGCTCGTTTTGGCCCGGTCCGTTTTTGGCCCGCTTTAAATGGGTCGGGCCGAGCTGGCCCGACAAGGCGAAACTAGTTGCATTTCTGGGCCCGGCCCGCGGGCTGGCGGACTGCCCGCCATCCTTTTCCTGATATGTTTATTTTGTGGCCCAAAATCATATTTTAATTTTTTTCATTTCAAATTTAGTTGACTGAATATTGTCCCAATATATAAATATACTAGTAGTGACTATAATAATAGTCAGGGTGGTATGCATATGCATTAATACAATAGTCCATCATCAAAGTCTAAACAAATTGAAATGATTAAAAACAAAATGTAAATGACATCTGGCTCTTTCATAGTCATCAAGGTCACGGTTGCAGTTGAAGCATCAATAACATGTCTGAATGAGAGTACTTTAGGCATGGAACATAACCAAAGTGCAAGCTACATAAAAAAAATAGAAGCATTAATTATCACAGTGAATATACAAATACAATGTGCTGCAGAAGCATATAAACCCTCCAAATCAATAGGAGCAATGGTAATATACAAATACAATGGTGTTTGCAAGTGAAAACTGCACTTATAAATAATCACAGCAGAGTGATATTAAAGTTCACAGCAAGTATATAGTTACAACACATGTAATAAAAGGAAGGCACGAACATGCAGAGGATTGTATCATAGTACATACATCAATTTGATCATAGTGGCAGTAGTTATTTGATCACAGTGGCAGTAGTTATTTCATCATAGTGACAAGACTTGTTTATTGATCATCAGTAGGCAAGATTTAGAAACATGCAGAGGATAATGCACATACACATCTAAATATGCAGTGGCAGTACTTGTACTTATCAACAAACAATGTATTTGTAATTTATATTAACTAAGTTACTCACCTTCAGTTTTCATCAATATCCAATTCAGTGCCAGGGTTATTAGATGCAGCCTTAGAAGTACTCCCCTCAGCTATTCCATTGTCATCAACATCATCATCTTAAAAAAATACATGGAATTATTATTGAAAATATTATTGAAAATATTTAAGTCAGAATTGAAATTTCAGAAGTTACCATATTCACGAAACCCATGCATCCAGCTGCTAGTACAAATAATTGCTTCAACATGTTTTGACAATAGACGACTTCTATACTTATTCAAGATCCTTAAACCAATGCTGAAAGCAGATTCAGATGCAACAATAGTGATTGGGATGCTCAACAAGTCCCTAGCCATGATTGACAAATCTGAGAAACGTTGACTATTACTCTTCCACCATTCAAGAGCATCCATACTTTCAGTAATATCAGCATCCAATGTTGGCTCATCCAAGTATATGTCAAGTTGGTTCTTTCCCGTATTAACAGAAGCTTGAATCTTGCGTTGTTTTAATTCCTAACTTAAGAACCATAATCATAGTTTAATCAATAAGTTTATGCATAGTAATTTATGTACTAGAAAGTAATATGACTTACATGAAGTGCATTAGACTTGATAGAATCAATTGAGGATGATGTTGTTGACATATGCATATCACTATGCTTACGCTTTAGGGGATTGGAAGTGTCACTCTTGGAGCAATATTCAGAGAACAACTTGTACAATTTTTCTTTAATCTTTTCTAACTTTGCTTCCCAAGTTAGAGGATCTATCTTCTCATAGCAATAGCCCAATGTTTCCAACTTCATCCTTGGGTCTAAAATTGCCCCAAATGCAAGGACAGTGCTATATTTATCCCAGTATTTATCAAACTTTACCAACATCCTTTCAGCCATATCTCTGATAACTTCATCTTCATATTTTAAGCTTTCCAGTAAAAGGGTTTGGATGTTCCACACTTGTAAAAAGTACAAGTTTGATGTAGGGTAGCTTGTGGCAGAAATCATATTTGTAATCTCATAAAAGGGCAATAAGAAAACACAGATTTTTTTCACTCTTTTCCATTTCTCATCACACAGACAATACTTATAATTCTCATCAACCAAGTGCAAACTTCCAAACACTCGTTTATATTTGAGGGCACTTTCAAGCATAAAAAAAGTAGAGTTCCACCTTGTAGGAACATCTATACACAAAGCAGTTTTTGCATCAATGTCCCATAATTTTTCAATGCATTGTTTAAACTTCATCATCCTACTTTCAGAACCCTTTACATACTTTATGCTCTCCTTAATATGATCTAATGAATCACCAAGAGCCTTTAGTCCTTCTTGCACAATCAAGTTAAGAATGTGTGCACAACAACAAATATGCATAAACTCACCATCACATACCAAAGAATGTTGAAAACGAAGCTCACTTTTTAAAGTTCTGATCAGAACATCATTAGTAGATGCATTATCCAAAGTCAAAGAAAATACTCTTTTCTCAATTCCCCAATCATGCAAAAATCCATTTATTTTCTTTGACAGCTTAAAGCTAGTGTGAGGTGGAGGGAAGTGGCAAAAGTTCAAAATTTTAGAGCACAATTTCTAATTTGTGTTAACATAATGTGTTGTCAGAACAATATATCCCTCACCATTTATAGAAGTCCACAAATCGGATGTCAAACAAATCCTATTTCTGATTTTCCTGAACTCCTCCTTTAGCATGTTTTTTTCTTTCATATGTATTTTCATGACATCACTCTTTATTGTTTTTCTAGAAACTAAACATGCATCAGGATTGATATAGCTTATCCAAATTCTAAGAGCTTCATACTCAACAAAGTTGAAAGGTAAACCGTGTTGGATAATTAAATTGGCACACAACTCACGGGAAACCATTGGATCTATTCTTCTAGCTTTTAACTTTCCTTGCCCATCCATTATCATTTGCCTAACATCTTCAAATTTAAGTTTACTACATTTCTCCATGTGACGCTTCAAATGAGATGTGCCATAGTTTTTACTACCAATAACATACTTTTTGTTGCACCCATTACGCTTTGCCCTCTCTTTTCCATCATCACCAACCCCAACCCTTGTAAAATATTTCCACACATAAGAAGTTCTTGACTTCTCACTTTTCTTACTACAAGAGGATTCTCTAAGTTTTACACTATCATCCATATCCTCTTCAACTGCATCAACATTCTCAAACTCATTATTACACACATTTTGAGTTTCATGATCTTTACTTGGAGGAGGACTAGTATTAGACTCATGCTCATCCATGATATTAAATCTGGTTCACTAAATCCTAACACAAACAAAACAAATAGAATAACAAAACTTAGTAAAAGAAACACAAACAAGAACCCAAGCAACAAAGCAACCCATATAACAACACAAATTTCTACTATAATAGTTACACTTTTCAGCACAAAACTGTGTGCTAAAATAGCAACAGTTTTAGCACAAAACATCAACATTAGGAGCTCAAAACAGCAACATAATACCATTAGACCATTATACAGCAGCCCAACAACATTTTACTACACAAACATCAACATTAGGAGCTCAAAACAGCAACAGTTTTCAGCACAAAACCGTGTGCTAAAATAACAACAGTTTTAGCACAAAATATCAACATTAGGAGCTCAAAACAGTAACACAATACCATTATACCATTATACAGCAGTCCAATAACATTTTACTACACAAACATCAACAAACAATCCTGACCAATCGTTCATCTCAATTGAAAGCAATGGATCGATATGGTTACCTCCAATCCAAATAAGTGATTAACGGCAGCAGCTACGAAATTGAAATTGGGGAAGATTTCACGATGAACATCGATTAACGGCAGCACCTACAACAATTACGATTCATGATTCATAGAATGGGTCGTGGTGGTCGAAAATCACAAAATCAGAAATTTAGGGTTAAGAAAATCGGGAATTTAGGTTACAAATCGGGAGAAATGGAACTAGAACACAAATTAGGAATATACCTGTCTTCGCGATGATCGTGGCGATTGGAATCGTCCGCCAATCACAGTCTGACGGTGGCTCCGCTGTTTTCGCAGTGGTCGTGGACGCTGTTTTCTCGAAATTGCCACCGACGTGGTGGATGTCAAGGTGGAGGAGAAGAGAAGCAGTTATGGCCAACGGTGACAACGTGGTGGCCTGTGTGTTTCACGGTGGCTAGTTACGACGTGAGTGGAAGAGAAACGAGTGTAGAGAAATTGCAGAGAGAGAATGTGAAATGTGGAGGGACTGGGGCGCAGCGCAGAGTGTGTGAGGTGAGGGAGGGATACTAAAAAAAATATACACGTGGGGTTTTTTCCACTAAGTGATACGGGCCGCGGGCTGGCTTATTTTGGCCTACGGGTTGGCCCGATAGGCTAGCAGGCTTGACGGGTCGGGCTGTATCGGGTTGGCGGGCTGAATTTTTAGACCCGGTCCATGTTGTTTTTGTCGGGCTGGCGGGCCGGCCCGTCGGGCCTGGCCCATTTTTCTATCCCTACCGCCAAGCGCTGCCAACTCCCAGAACGCCTGGCGGGTGACGAATACCGGTAGGCGGGTAGCGCCTCTGATTCCTTCTCGCTGCAGGTACCGCCTGGCGGAAAGTCCCTCACTGCCATGCGCACGTGAACCAGGTGCCCTCTGTTTTGACCCCTTTCGCCTAGCGGTTTCCAGCCCATCGCCAGGCGACATACCAGTAATCCCACTTAACTGGTTTTCCCTCCTTTCTGGTTTGGCTCTGTGACAGATTACACTCTAAGTTAATATGACTAATTAGTGAACTTTCCCAACTAAGGAACTTCACTCGCAAACAAGTCACCCAATACCAAAGGTCTCAATACCACATAGGATCTTCAACCTAAAATTGCAACCAAATGTAATGACTTAAGTACAATCTTACTAATCCCATAAACCATTGTTAGTTCCACGCGCCGGTTCTAACTTCATTATCCCATCACATAGCTAAGCTTATATCAGATTTCTTTTGTTTACCTATCATAGTTTAGAACCAATATACTACATTATACCCACTTAGGCTCATCTCAATTGACCATACAATTCCGCATTTTCTCCTATCATCAAAACTGATCCCACAGGAATCATACAACATCCCACTGCTGCTCCATATGCAGTCCTTACCGTACCTGAGAACTATTTTTCCTCTCCTTCAACTCCTCAATTTCATACCCCAACTTCCACATATCATTACCACATTCGCTTATCCCAATTACTGCACACATTTCTGTCATCCTCATGAATCTAATCCTCTCCAAAATCATAACACAATCAAAATCCCCCTCTAGTACACCTCACAACCACGCGGTTCCCTTTCTCTGTGCACTGGCGCCTAGCGGTAAGTCCTGCGCCGCCAGGCAGTGCATCAATTCTGGGAATTCCATATTTATGCATTGCACCAACGAGAGTCCAATTCTCTTCCCAGTTCTCACGAATTATCTCATCCAATAGTCCATTATACGAACTGTACCTACTCCATAAATTTTCCTCAAAGTTGCCACACCAATGGGTCTCACAGTATCAAATTTCCCAACTTTTCAACCTTAATACCTAGTTGCACTATTGCATTCGATTAAGCCCTAATTACACTGCATTCAACAATTTTTACAACATCTGATCATCCCACAAGAATTGTCACAGAGTTTTTCCCGATTGAAAATCCCTCAGAACTCCAAAATCACCAAAATCGAGACATTTTGTTCGCGTCGCCTGGCGGTTGGATTAGCACCGCCAGGCCCTTCATCCAAACCCAGAAACTGGTAAAAATCCCATGCATCGCCTGGCAGCCAGGAGTGTGCCGCCAGGCGGTTCCTTCCCAGAAACCCCAAAACCATCTAAAAACATATGAGTCGCCTAGTGGTGATTTATCTTCCGCCAGGCGGTTTATGGAAATTCCCAAAAACACAGAATTTCGTGAAAGCAACAACATACAAGCATCCAATTCATCATGCATCATATGTTATTTATAAATAAAATAAACAACGGAGTCCAGCTTCCCTAACCTGGTTTCCTTTGCTAAACTTGAAAATTTCAAGCTCTTCCTTTGATCACCAATGTCCACCCTTGATTCTCCTCAACCTAGCCTCAATAATTCACTCACTACTCTTCCCTCACTCTTGATTTTCGTCTTTGTTTTCTAGGTATATTTCCAACCTTGCAAAACCTTTCATAAACCCTCACTTTTGCCTTTTAAACTGGTGCCTTAAGCTAGTCCAATGATCAAGTTAGGGTTTCCTTTACCCTTTCCAATTCCATCCAAAGTTAACATTAGCAAAAGAAAAATAAAGATTAATTTGGGTTTTCCAAGGCTTTTAAACCCACAACTATGCCATTACCAAATCAATGTCAAACCATCATACCAATTCATGTTTCATGCTAACAATTATAATCCAACTATCATATTATTTCACACATGAATAGCATATATTAAAATAATAACAAATAATAACACAAAATTGGCATACATAGGACTTGAACCCAAGTCCTCTCACACAATCAAAGTACTCTCAACCATTTGAGCTAATACTATTCCATGTCATACCAATCATAATTTAATATAATAAATAATTTTCCCACCTGCATTTATTAATTAATTATTTAATTAATTAATTAAATTTTATGGGTCTTACAATACCATACTAGAATATCTTTTTCCACCATAATGAAAATGTCCTTCAATGCCATTTCCAATCCCACAAACGAAGAGTTAAATCCTCAACTTCATCAATGGTAATATTTGTTGATCAAGAAAGGGTGCATAAGAAATAAATGAAGTTTAGGAAATATTATATGGAACTTAATTCTTTCTTTTCATACTTGTTAGAGATATTTCTTGAGCAAGATTAAAATTCTTAACCTCTTCAATGGTAAAAAGGCCCTCTTTTCTTTTAGTAAGAGGAATAGCATAATCATATTCTTCATAAAGACTTCAAGAATGTAGAAAAAATGTTCTTTAAATGGGATTGAAGCTTCAACAACCGAAGAAAGAGAGTCAACAAGACTCTTGACATAAGAAAAACAAAACAAAAAAAGACAAAAGTTGTGTGATTATCCAAAGAAAATCATGACAAAATTTAATTTTTATGCTAATTCCTAGTTTTCATGTAATGCCATTATCAAACCAACAAAGATATTGTTCATTTCTTGTTACTTTATTTAAATCCCTCCACTACATGAATCCATTTTTGTTTTGTTGTATTCCTTGATTTATGTTGCTCCGGTCCCACACTTGCTAGTAATATATCCTTCCATACTCCTTGTTTTTTAATTGCTTACCTCCATTTCCATTTATTATGAGTGCCTCATAGTTGTACATCTTTTATTTCTAGACTTCCTATATATTTTGGTTGATAGATGTTTGTCCGTGATGTTATTTTCTTACCTTCTGAACCCACCTCCATAAAAATTGTGTCTAGGTTTTAGATTTCTTTTATCACCGCCTTTGGTGCTTTGGAGAAGGATAAAAAGAAAAGAGGAAGGGTGATGACTATAGTTTTGATCAAACAAACTCTTCCTCTAAAAAATAGTTGTCTACCTTTCCATCTTGCCTTTCCATCTTGCCAATCCCTTTTGAATTTTAAGAATGATAATATCTCATATCTTCTTCTTTGGATCTCCAAATAGGTGAATGGTTATGTTATCTTAATACAAATCAAAATGACAACAAAGTGACTTAACTCTATATTTTTAACTCTTATTCCCCACAATTAGGCTTCATACTAATCTCTTTCATGATAAATTTATTATTAGTTTTCCTTTTTAATTTCATGTTTTATTTAAAATAAAAAATAAAATAGTAGTACTAACTACTAAAAATTCTCATATTACATGAGATTTTTCTTGCAAAATTGTTAAAATAATTTGAAAGAAAAAACTTTTTTCTGCTATTTTTTCTAAAAATATTAATTGACATGTAATTCCTTCGTGGGTAATTATTTCATAGAAAATTATAAAATTCTTAATTATTTCCTATAAAATTTGTTGTAAAAAGTGTTTTATAAAAAAAATATTTTGCAAAATAATTGGTAGTAATTTCCTACAAATTTTTTTTCATTACAAAATTTATAAGTATTTCCTAAAAAAAATAAATCAAAACAAAATTAATAGGAAATATGAGTTTTTTAGTAATGCTATATTAAATAATAGTCGTTTACAAATTTTATCATGGTTTGCTCTCACATCAATTGTTCCTCACTACTAAAAAAAACTCTTATTTCATTCTAATTTTGTTTTGAATTCTTTTTTTTAGAAACACTTACAAATTTTATTATGAAAAAAAAATTGTAAGAAAATGTTATTATTTTTTTTTGTAAAATATTTTATATAAATCACTTTTCGTGAAAAAAAAAATTATAAAAAATACTTACAAATTTTAGAATTTTGTAGAAAATAATTATACAGAAAAGAATTGTTTATCAATTAAAATTTTTAAAAAAAAAAGTCTTTTCATATAAATATTTTTAACAACTTTGCACAAAAAATCTCATAATATAAAAAAAATTCTAGTAGTGCCTTTTTATGGTTGAGTTCATACTAATTAATTCAGATACATGATTCCAAAACATGTATTTATATAATCACAAAAATTATAAATAATTAATTTTATACATAATCGTTGTATTAATAACAGTATATTACGCGGTTAAATTAATAGAATCTAATACTATAAAAGATAATTTCACAGAAAATCACTTTTAAATATATATATTCAACTAGTTGATATTAAAAACCCATGCGTGAGCACTTATCATTGCTTACAATAATTTCACAAACAAAAATATTGGATATAATTAGTTGCATGCTCATGGAACGATTAACTGTATACGTATTATAAGAAAGAAGTGTTCATCAGAAAGTGGAAAAGAGAGAGAAGAAGCTTCCACCGACGAAGTGTTATCTATCAGAAGGAGCTCCATTATTTTTGTTTCTCCAAACTAGAAATTAGGTCTTTGAAATGAGATTATTAATGTTTTTCACCCACAGAACCTAATTAAGATCGAATTTTAGATGAGATATTGAGATGCATAATTATCTGTCAATGATCGAAAAAAATCCACTAGGGGCCAATAGATAACATGGAATCGTGAGGGGGACCATGATGAACAAAACCAACTTGTTTGAGGATATCTAAAGTGACATGTCTTCACTGTTTCTCCTTCAGTGACAAAAACACGATAATCTTGTTGGCCATGCTTTGTTTGTTCCATGAAGGTTAAGACAACATAAGAATCATGGGACCCTCATTCTAGTGAGGATGTCACTTCGTATTACTTTGTGAACCGCCCCAAATTTTGTCCCTTAATTAAATCAAATCACCTTGAGCACTTGAGATTTTCCATAATAATAATAATTATATGAGTCCTTTGTGCTTTTTCTCACAACCAGATAATTACGCCTGGAACTTAAATTTCTTTTTATGGGAATATTTCCAAAACAATCCAATGCACTTTGCTTCAACATCTCATAGCTACTACAAGAGGAGACAAGAGGGACCTCTCTTGTAGTATTAGGGTTTCTTTTCAAACAAAGGAACCTTAAGCAATAGATCCTCAAGAGTCAAATTCATCATCATGCCATTATCAACATATCCCCATGCCTTCAACCAAACAAATAATATTGAATTTAACTTGGAAAAGTTACAATTAGTGCACTGCTTCTCCAATAAATTCTAAAATCTTTGGCCATCACTAATTTCATTGTTTTTTGGCAAATTTTTAAATCTTAAAATTTGGAGTTATGTTCACCACAGAAAGTGTGTATATCTTTAGAAGCTTGGTCATACTAAACATCAAGTTGATTTTGTTTTTGCATGTGACGAGAGACAATAAGTTAAAAACAAAACATAGACAAGAAAAGATAGAAAAAAGTAAGCCTAGCCTAAATGAAAATGCAAGGGGAATCTTATCTCTAATCATAAAATTGATAAAGATTGTACAGTGCGAGTTTACAAAATATAATTAACAAAGCCCTTAATAACTTTTTTGCTTAGTGGATAATGAAAAAGGGACTCATGGATTTCCTTAAACAACAAGTCTCACTCAATAATGTTAAGAAATGATTATGATTATAAGCACCCGGTTAACCCACTGAAAGATGTAGTGAGATGTCTGAACCAGGTAGCACCCAAATAATTAGGGTCTTGAAGTTAATAAATTAATATCCTCATTTCTTATAGTTTAGAAGATTGCGTGGGTTAGGATGCAACAGTATCTTCGAAGCAGTCTTGTATGGGTAGGAAAGGAATAAAAAGAATAAACGGACAAGTGCATTACAATTAAATCTAGAATTGGGCTTCATTTCTAACTTTCCATCGATTAAGATAAGTGCGTTGGAGTAAATGATATATACCTTATGCACTAAACATATATCTACCAAAGAACTTTGAAAACAATATCATAATTAGATGATAACGAAGTGTTTCACAGGAGTAATGTCCATTTTTAGTATATATATTCTTATTCTTTTATTCATCTTTGTCTTAAAATTGTAAAATATATTTAATTTGTTAGTTAACATAAAGAACTTATATGAATTTTTATTTGATATTTAGTTTCGTAACTTATGCCACTACATGAAATTAAGGGAATAGTATCCCTATTAAACTCATTTAAATAGAAAAAACCGGACGCTATTGCGACATGTGCGTCTATTACAAGCCCATGTCTTGTATATGGAAGCTTCATAACATTTGAGTGTACTGCAGATATAAAGCAAAATAGAGACGGTTTGAACCCACAAAAAGGACTTTTAATTTTATGGCAGCTTCATCTTGTGTTAGAAATAACTTGGCTAATAATTTAAATATTTATAAAATATTACTACAAGCGTGAGGTCAACCCTCCTTTTCAATTTCATAGTAACGGTCATGCCCTTTATTTATTTATATATATATATATATATATATATATATATATATGTATATATATATATATATACACATATATGCATATATATATATATATATATATATATATACATATATATATATATATATATATATATATATATATATATGCATATGTGTATATATATATATATATATGTATATATATATATATATATATGTATGTATATATATATATATGTATATATATATATGTATATATATATATATATGTATATATATATATATATGTATATGTATATATATATATATATATATGCATATATATATATATGCATATATGCATATATATGTATATATATATATATATATATGTATATATATATATATATATTTAAATTATTTATAGGATTAACTAGTCAGATGGTACCCATTTTCATTTAGATGTGTCAATTTGATATTGTTTTTAAAAATATGTTAATCTAGTCCCAACTCTTGAAGAAGTGTCTTTAATCAGGTTCCTTTCAAACAAAAATTATTAAAGCTGTTAACTTAATTCATGACTTTTACCACTAAATTTTGATATAAATACCAATACTTATTTTTGTAAGTCATTTTAAATATCAATACGGTTAACGGCATTAATAATTTTTTGCTGAAAATGACCTATTGAGGCATTTTTTCAAAAGTTGAGACTCAATTGACACATCTTTAAAAGCGGGTACCAAAGTGACACATCTAAATAAAAGTGGGTATCATCCGACTAATTAAACCTTATTTATATAAGAAGAGTGAGTCAAATGGTCTCTATGTTTTTTTTTAAAATTATATATTGTGTAGCGTCCCATGCAACGTAAGTTTTTCCCTTAAACTAAGTTTTTCTTTTTCTTTTTAAATAATCTTTGTGTAGCATCTCATGCTAGACCCACACCAGTGCATGAAAGGATTTCTACCGTAGTTATTTTAGTCATTTGGCCTCGGCATAAGACCCAAGACATATATAGCCGAAGCCAAAAAGGATCACCTTTCTGTCTCGGTTCTTAACAGAGACATATTCCATCATTAGTGCCTCGGTTCTAACTATAAATTTTCATAAATGAATTTTTGTCTCGGGTCTGGCTATAACCAAGGCAGAAGAGGGTGACTTACTGCCTCGAGGCATAATGCTGATTAAAATAAAAAATAAATAAATTTGAATAGTCTTTATGCCTCAATTTTGGTCATAAAGTATTTTTTTATGTAGTTTCTATTTCTCTTAAATCCCACACATTAAATATGCAAATAGACACATTAAACCACACATTTAAATTATTAGTACTATCTCCTTTTTTAAAAAAATACATCTCTAACAAAAACTTGGAGACAATAAATAATTTTCATATTCAATCTCAAACGGGAAACTAAGACTAACTTCATGCAACAATGATTTTAGATAAAACAAAATAAATCAATTTATTTAAGCATATATAATTGCATAAACATACAACAACATACATTTATTTCAACATGTAATTAAATAAATTTAGGTAACATACAAAAAATACACAACATACTAAAACATTATAGGCTCTGAGTAAAATTAAGAACTTGGGAGCGTGAAACATCATCAACAATGGAAGATAATACAACCGTACTCATAATCCCACAACAGGGGGCAACTATACCTAAACATTGAGGTATCACAAATGCAACCATCTAAAATTACACTGATAAAAGTGTAAAGTAATAAACTCCAATGAAATCGATGGGTACTCACTCTTAGGATCCAAACTAACTTATGATATTAAGGAAAGAAATCAAAGTTAATAATTTTGCATATACCATAATTTTGCATAATTTCGATAAGTAAACAAATTGCATAGTTCATCATCATAAATCCTTATATGCCTCGGTTGGATAAGGCCCGAGGCCTATTCTAGGTCATATGCCTCGATTAAATAAGGCTTGAGACCTATTTAGAATTATCTACCTCGGTTAAAGTTGAACCGAGGCATAAACTCGCGATGAAATTTAAAAATTTCAAAATAGCGTAACATGTGAAATTTTTGGAGTGACATATGCCTCAATTGTACTAATAACTGAGGCATAAAACCTACTTTGCCTCGAATGTAATAAAAAACGAGACATAAAAGTTCACATAAATTATAAAAATTCCACCGCATCTTGATATACCTCGTTTGTACTAGAACCGAGGCATATAGAGTGAGTTAATAAGTACAAAATGCATTAGTGCCACACTAATATTTATTCAATTAACCTATCCAAAATCATTGTCATTCTATCAGCTACCCAAAAGTGAAGAAACTTGTAGCATCTCAACTTTCTACATCTATCATACAAAACATACACACTCATAAACAAGTGAAGAAAACCAAAACAAGCGAAATCTAAGGTAAAAATAAATTCTCAAGTAAGTTCACTTGGGTAATCCCATTGGCCAAATCTTGCTTAAGCATCTATAGCACAAAATAATTATAGTAGGCCTATAGCCAAACTTTTGGCATTAAAAATATGAGCAACATACACATGATACCATCTCTACAAATTTTCATTTAAGTCACTAGTATAACACTACTGATGTACAAATTAAAGTACCATGCTAAAGTGATGAGGTTATATTAAAGAATGAATACATACCCCTATAGTGTATGGATGAATAACCAAAATCATACATCACAATTGAAGTTCTTTGGTTGTCATATGCAACCCCAATTGATGGGAGAACATCAATAAGAAAAAGTGAATCAGAGATAAGATATTTAATAATTGAAGAATCAAACAATGGCAAAGTGACAACACACCAAGATGAAAGATGTATCAAGTATAGAAGCAAAACATGCAATTGAAGACATTGTTGAATTTGTATATATTTGAAGTTATTAAACACATTTATATTTTGTGAAACACTTTGTCACCTTGCCACTAATTTCTCCAATTTTCTCTAAGAAAAAGGAGGAAGGAAACAATAAAGAAACAAAGGCATAACACTATCAAACGACATAAGTGTTTTATAATTAAGGAGGAAATTTTGCAACATAGTGTTCAAACAATAAGCAATGTGAGCAATAAACCTAGAAAACTTAAATTTTGTTGAATGCAATAATGCCACAACTTGTGATATATTCACTGCATGGCTCAATTGTTAGGTGTTCCTCAATGAGGATGTCCACAGATACAAGGTCATCCATAATAATCATCATGATCTACAACTTCTCAATTCCATATCCCACTAGCACTAGTTTGGCTGTGTCAATTAAAACAAGTCATTTTAGATACATTGTAATGCTTTCAAGAAAAAAAAATACATTATACACTTAGATTATAAGGCATGTTTACAATGTCATCCAATTACAAACTATGTAAAGTACCTGTCTTTGAACTTAAACAATAACTATCTTAAAAATTATTTCGTCTAAAGTTTGCTAAAGTTGAAAATGATTATCTGATCAAATCTACTGAAGCATAATTTCTACAATTCATACCTTCTTAAATGAGCTCAAAGATTTGGCTATTACTAAGAACTTAATAACCTGTACAACTTCAAGTATTTTGTTTCTAACAACAACAAAATCACAACATAAATATGATATATAGTTTGTAAAATTGAATCTTTTTTAATGAATCATCTTGCTACAACATGGTCATAGGAAAATGAAGAATGAGGAGGAGTAAGGAATTTCAATAAAATTATACGTTTAAGAAGACCATTACCCATCCCCCATGAATCATGCCCAATAACAACATTAATGAAACATACACTAACAGTATCCCATTATCAAACATTTTAGCTGAACATCTTTACCTCTTCAGCATTGAGACTTCTCCCAACAGTAAATACTCCAATACTCTAAGACTTCATCTCCTTCACATTTTTCACCTCCAACGAGTACTCATATTGACAACAAAAGCACATAAACACCCTCTTCGTCAACAATCACTAACCGTGCTAAAAAAATAGGGTTTGAAAGGACAAATTCCTTACCCAAATCTCACACCTCAATGCGGCACTGTACGATTGCAGCTCCGATGCGATTTCTCTCCACTAGTAGTGTCGATAGTAGGGGAAATGCCAACAAGCAAAGAGATTTGCCAAAGCTAAAAAATGTGAACGAGAGTGAAAAGGGTAAAGTGAAAAATGAAATTGTTAAAGTGTAGAGATAAAACTTAAAAAACTCTTTCTCCACCTAACTCTTACCATACCTGACACTTACATTAATAAATTAATTAAAATAATTTAGTTCACCTTTCATACAATGACACATGACATATGATTTTAATTCCAAAATTTAATATAAATGTGTGTGTTTAGTCTGGTCACTTTAGCCCACTTTTTTATTTTCTATCATTTTTAAAATTTGAATAATATTTTTAAGTGGGTTTAGCCCACTCTAAATTTTTTGTATTCTTTTTTGTTTTACTTCTGGTCACGAGACACATATGGGATGCTATTTGAGTCCGTCCCTGATAACGCTGTCGTTGACGCGATCAAATTAATACTACTTATCTATAACAACTTCAGTATTATTAAGAAAGTAGTCAACAAAATAGAAAGGGTAAAGTAACCCAAAGTCGTCTCCCAACGAACACGGAATTGATTTTTAACAAATTAGTTCTTATAAATTCTATACAAAAGAGTTAGTCAAATAAAATAATAAAAATATGGGGATTAAGATAAACACAGATAGAAATAAAATTTAAAAGATAAAAAGAAATAAAAACAATAGTAAAGAAAATAGATTGATTCCATTGCTTTTTCAAAATAAATTCATCATCGGTTATCTAAAGATTATTGCTCAATTAATTATTGTTATAGATTTACAAATTAATCAATGTAAAGTCTCAATTAATTTGTTGGCGTTCTCACTTTTAACCAAAGTACAGTCTCAATCAAAAGTGAGAACTTTTAGATTATCCACAGTAAATTCAACCAAAGTACAGTCTCAATCAAATTTTACTATGCCTAATCATGTCTATTCTTTTATCTTCTCACCAAATAAAAAGCTTAACTAATCAAAGTAAAGTCTCAATTAATTGTAGTTAGAGTAAATACCTTTAACCAAAGTAAAGTCTCAATTATTGGTAAAAACTCATTTAATCATATGAAAGTTTCTAAATAAAATCAAAGTAAAGTCTCAATTAAATTTAAAAACCCTTGAACTCATATGATCAACATGCATATAGATTTAAAATCATTACTTTTTACGTGATTCAAAGATAAAAGACATAGATGAATTAAAACCTCAACAATAATAAAAAGAACAAAGAAATTAATTCATTCTAACCTCAGAATCCATAATGAAATTACAATGGAATCAACCCAAGAAGTTTAGCACTCCATGAAATACAAAATAGAAATAAAAGAAGAATAGAGAGAGAAAGGAAACGAAATTAGGCCCCCCTGAGGGTTCCTAAACTCCGAAGTCCCGAGCTTGTCTCTTTTTCTGCTTCTCCCTTGGTCTCTTTATATAGGAATTGGACTGGGCTTTTCTGTTGCTAAAATCTCTCAAATATCTTTTAAAATAAAGATAAAGATAAATATTTAAAAATATTTGGAGAGATATAGACTGTTTGACAAATATAATTGGTTGATAATATCAATATCTAATATAATTAAATTAATTAATTAATTAAAGATATATGATAAATTATCACCAATTAGTATTTGTATTAATTTTCCAAATCAACCCTTTGCAATCTCCTTAAATTATCTTCTAAATAATCCAATATCTTCAAGATATATTTGTTTGTTGTGTAACTAAAAAGATTCAAGAAGATCTTGTCATATTTAAACAGATTTGGTAGTTATTATCTTTTAATATTTTATGATATAATTAAATAAGATAATTATTTAAAAATATCAAAAATATCTAAGATATATTTTCCCAAATTATCTTCTATCATAAAGATAAAGAAAACCGCAAGGTCCAATTTTTGAGTTCCTCTCTTCTTAGTTTAGCCAAACTTCTTCACTTTTCCAAGTTTTTCTTGTCGTCTTCATGCAATGCTTGGCCTGAATTTTTGTGCTTTTGATAATTTCTTATTCTTTGATTTATCTTTAAGGTGTCATGAAGCTTTAATCAATTTATTTCCACACCTCTAAATGAGCTTAAAACTTAACTTCAGCTGCATCAACAAACGTTAAAATATCCAAAAATAATTTATGCCGCTAAAAATCACTTTTTAAGACATTTTTATCACACAAGCTCAAACAACCTAATTATCAGATTTATCAATTAAATCACTCTTTAAGCACACAAATTCAATTAAATACCCAAAATTAAACATTAAATGAGGGCAAAAATACGCACTCATCAGTCCCCTCAAGGACGCTAATCTACGAAAGCTATTTTAAAGCATTCTTTTAGTGTGCAAACATTTAATCATTTGTACTCTTTTATATATTTACTTGACATTTATCCAATTGTTTTTTTGATATTCTTCTTTTGATATCTATACAATTATAATTTAATTTTGATATTTGACATTGGAGAAAAATTGTATCTTTTTGACATTCAATTATTGACAAATGATATTTTCTTTGTTATGATTTTTAATTTTTTTAAAAAGATATTTAATTAATATTTAGAACAGCAGAAGGATGAGTGTAGGCGTGGTACGGGTATACCATTCCCCGATGAGGATGGAGATGAGACAACATAGGGAAAGGAATGTGGATAATTTTTTACTTTGGAATGCAGATGAAATTGTCAAACCTGCACCTACCCCACTTCATTGTAATCCATGATGATAAAGCTATAAAGAAAAGTCCAACTTCGCTAAAAATCGAAAATGTTAAAGCAAAAGTCTAATGCCCTATGATTTTTATTAAGTCTTGAAAATAAGTGCAAGACATGATCATGTGTTTCGTCTATAAGACAATAGTTAAGCACAACAACAAATCAATCAAGATGCAAATATTTCTTTTGACAGACAATATAACATTATATAGTCTTTATTTATGTTTGACAAAACATGAATATGCTCAATCAATACACACATAGAAACAACTTAACATGATACTCCAAAAAAAAACATATAAATGTTTCTTTTATGTTGTAGGGAATGTTTGTTACTTTCATATGCCAACAATATTCATTCAAAAAACATAAGTCACATAAAAAAATCTCGGATAAATAATTAAAACAACTTTTCTTCAACAATTCCTTGAGTTGTGTATTGTTAACTTTGGAATGATTGTTTACTTCATATCCTTTGCATTGTAGAAAAATTAAAGAAAAGGCACACTGCCCAAGAGATAAGCACAACCATCAATTGGGATGCCACGTAAAGGAGAAAAGAATGTTTGGTGCTTTATAGAGTACATTTAATGCATCATTGAAAATCTAGTTAGTATACACAAGAAAGACATTAAGAAAAGCAAAAGTTGCCCAACGACTACTTTTTGCATAGTCTATATAAATCAAGAAGAAAAAGAAAGTAAGAGACCATAATGATGATGTTCAAATGTTCAATTTTTTGCCCCATTAAAAAGCTTTATAGAGAACATCGTGTTAGCACAAGTGACCTTAATTAATGCATGAATTTGATGAAGCAAGTGCATGAGATCATGTTTGATTGGTGAATAATTGATGAGATTCGTTGATGATCAAGCTTGTGTTTTGTAGCATATGGAGTTACCATGAAGATCTCAAAACTTGAAGTTTGAATTCTATTCGTAGACTATATGACATAGTGTATATGTATTTTGTCTTGTGTGTGTCCTTTTCAATCTGTTAAAAAGGGGTTTTAACAAGTTAAGAGTTTGATGCATATAGTTCTATAATGTATTCAATCAATTGAATTGTTATTCAATCGATTGATTTCACTTGAGTCAAGTGAAATCAACAGATCATACAGACAAATCAATTTGTTGAATTCACTTATGATCAAGCTATATTAGTTGGTTTTTCAGAGAGTAGAATAACAATTGAGATTTTTTAGCATGAAAAACAATGAAACGAATTTGAAAAACTCTCTCTAATTACATAGTGTGCAGCTCATGATTGAAGATATTTGAATCTTAGAGCAAAGTTTTGCTTGTGTTAAAGCTTGAAGAACATGTTGTTGGTTGGCTAGGGAGAGTCGCCACTCAAGTTTGGTTTGTGTTCACTCAAAAAAAAAAAAATGAGAGCATCAATCTTACTTATGTCATCAAACGATATTTCTCTCTATTGAGCAATTTGATGATACTCATATTAGCATTTTATCTTAGCCAAGTGGTTGTTTGAAAAATCATACTCCATTATTAGTTAGGAGTGACCGATTTTCAAAGAATACTTGGTTAAATTATGAGTGACTTGTCAAAAATACTTGGTTAAGCTAGAAGTTAATTGTGAAAGAATACTTAGTTGAACTAAGATTGACTTGTTAAAGAATACTTCATTAATCCAATAATTAAGCTCTTTCCTCTTTTTTTTCTTTATTAGGGTTATTTTAACATCTAAACACATAATTGAGCATTGAGGTTGTTCTTTCTCATATCAAATAAGGAATTACAATATTGACATTGTGCCCTTTTATTTGATTTAGGTTCTACTTGACATCCAGTTACTTATACTAACTAGCACCAATTTTTTAATCAAGTTGATGGTGAAGAAGAGTCCTTAGCCTAAATTCCTAGGTGTGTAAAACGAACATCAAATAAAATACAGCCACTTACTAGATGATCACATTTGGTTACTTTGTTCACCCCTAATTCTATACTGACCTATAGGGGTGGTCATGGATTGGATTTTTAATTATCCAATCCATATCCATTTTAGATTCAAATAATTGGATCCGATTTTTGATCCAAATCCATTTTTTCAGCAAAATTAGTTTAGATTTTTTTTTAAATCTAGATCCAAATATTTGGATCAAGATTTAAATCCAGTCTAAATATTTGGATAAAGTTCAAAATCCAGAATCTATTTTTTAAAAAAGAAATTTAAATTGAATTTTCTAAAATTTGTGTCCTTAAGGCCGACATGATACAATTTGGCTAGAGCTGTTAATTTGGCTCAATCCATAGGTCTAGGCCCTAACTCATGTGGGCTAGGGCCAAAAAAGCCCACAGGCAAAAAGGCTCTGTTCAGGTCTAGGACCCGTCCAGGTTGTTAAACTAGGCCAAGATGACCTATCTAGGTTGTCGGGTCGGCCTAGTCTGTCTGACTCGTCATGCCGGTCCAACACGGTTAAGTTGTTGTGCCGGCCCGACCTCACACGGTCAGGTACTCAGGGCCCGCTTAACTTTTTCGAGTCGTCAGGCTCGATCGACTCGTTTGGTTCGTCTGGCTCACCGAGCCCGTTCGTGTATTTGGGCCCGCCTGACCCGTTCAGGTTGTTGGGCTCGATGACTCGTTCGAGTCGTCGGGCCTGCCCGACACTTCAAGATCGTCAAGCCTGCCCGGTCCGTACAGGTTGTCAAGTAAGGCTCGTTCGAGTCTGAATTTAGCCTAGTCCATCTCAACCTTTAGGCTAACCAAACTAAAATTTTAATTGGAATTTTTTTTTTTGATTATTCATATTTGAAAATCTTGATTTAGAGAATGGATATCCAATCCATAAAATATGTAAAATGTAAATTTGATTGAAATTCAGATCCATTAAAATAGATTTTAAATGGATTGGATTTTTAATAAAATGTATTTTAAATGGATTAGATTGAAGCAAAAATATATCAGATCAAGAAAATTAGATTTTTTGTCCACAAACCCATGCATGAAAATGAGATTCAAGAGAAAATAAACCTAAAACAAATTTCAATTAAAAAATCGAAATTTTAATATACCTGCAAAAATAACAACACCATCAACAGATACCCGCCAACTCAGGATTTTTGAACCGTAGAAAGGAAATATTGATCAACATTTGATTTAAGGGAAATAGTTTAGGCCATTTTTTTCAAGGGGAATAGGTGGTGGTGGTGGTGGTGTATCCTCCAGGTAGGTCCACACTAGGTTGTGAAGGCTACCAACACAAATAATTGAGATTTATTCTTAGAGAAAAAAAAAAAGTATTAAGACATTATTCATTATTTTATATTAATGTCTACATACACATTTTCTCTTAATCTGTTTTCTTACGTCAGCAGCACATAGTGTTCTCTCATATATCTGCTGTTCCATTTAGAAAATTTATTATTATTTTTAAAAAGACCTCTTTGAAGTCGAATAAATAAGGCAATAATATTTTTTTTTTCTAAAATATCCTTAATTAGTTGATGAGTTTACTAAAAATTTATAACTAATATTTTAAAAAAATGAAATAAAGTTTCTCTTTTAATATGATTTAAATATATCATTATTAAATATATTGGTATTTTCTATTAATTTTGTTTTAAAATATTTTTCGATATATTTATAAATTTTGTTATGAAAAAAATTTATAAAAAGTTGCTACTAATTTTTTTTGTAAAATTTTTTATATAAAACACTTTTCTTAAATTTTTGGAAAATATGGTAAAAAGCGGTTTTATTTTCCAAAATATTTTAATAAATTTGTAAAAAAAAATTCATGAAAATTTTTAGTAATGTATGTATTATGAAAGTTTCATTCATTCAACAATTTGATATTTATCGGATATTTTTGTAACTGTAATATATCAAGTGTTTTTAACTAAATTAAATTTTAAAAAATTAAATCAACCGAAAGAATCTTATTATAATTAAGAATGATAAATGAACTCATTCCATGATTATTCTTTCAACTCCATCTCGATTTTTATGTGTAATTTTCATCTTAATTGAGTGTGGGAACCGATATAGTAATGTTCATCACTTCATTCTTGTACCTATCCCGATATCCCACGTTATCATTTTAAAGTAATAAAATATTTTTAATTTATTATGTAATCTAATTTTATTTTTATTCTTAGTTTTTCAATTTATTTTTAAGACACACATTTAATTATTTTTTACTTTTTTTTATAATTATTTGACATTTATTAATTTTTTACTTTATATTCTGATTTCATATTTATATAATTATAACATATTTTATATATTTACTTTAAAAAAAAGTATACATCCTTTTAAGGTTAAATACTTGATAATATCATTTTTTATTATAATTTTTAATTTTTATAAATATATTTATTTTAATATTTAAAATAATAAATAAGCGAATACCACATATTCATTCTTAGATAAAAATGAGAATAAAATAAAAAAATATCACATCTATTAATTAAGAAAATATTGATAAGCTTTTACTATGAAAACACTACATTTTAGTTCTTCCTAATTATAATTAGAGATAGAAGGAGTATTAATTCTTATATGAAAGAAGTAGACACAAATTTGTAGGATAATATTGTTAAAAGGAATTTTGTTTTTATGTAATATATTATTTTCTGCGTATACAGTGTGAAATTGAACCTAGTCAACATATTCTAAAAACCTAATTGTTTGTCTATTTTATTAAATTGGTGTCGATCCTAAACATCGTGCTATATTCACTATTTGGCATAGGAAATGATATTTTTGGGAAATGGGTCCCTTTTGCATCCAACCTCATTTGTGTTTCTAAGTTTAAAATCTTTGTGGGTTGCTTCCTTTAGTCAAATCCACTTCTCAACAATCCAACCAACCTAAAGATATTGGTAGTTTCTTGCCTCCCTAACGGTCCAAGAACAATTCTCCTATTAAATCTATGCATTTATTTCACCAACGGAACATATAGTTTCGAATCACTTATTATATTCTCTTATTCATTTCTTATGCATAATGGAATTAATAATAATATGTACATACAACACGTTGAATTAAATATTAATAATTAATTCAGTTTAATTTAATTTTACAAAATTTATTTATAAAATAAAATTTACACTCATTTATATATTATAAATTATTTTATTTTTAATTAATTTGAAACCGTACTCTTCAAAACTTTACCATTAGAAAAGATCTCAATTAACTAAAGTTTAAAGAAAAATATATCAAATAAATTGAAAATATCACTTTAGCCTTATTACATAAATTAAAAAATTAAAAGCAGAAGATGTTAATAATAGAAAGAATGATAAAAATCATAAAACCTAGTTTCCAAATACCTAATAATTTTTCCATGTTCATGTGCTTCCACTACATTGACCGTATAAGTGCACCTAATCACGTTGTCTTAGACGGCGGGTTTGTTATGGTTTGACAGTTGCGAAAAGAAGAAAAAGAATAAAAAGAAAAAAATATGATTACCCTACCTAATTCTTTTTGGCCTACAATCATTCTATTCATATCACTGTGTTTCATAGTCACAAATTGAACCACCTCAACAGTGTTTTAAAGTTCAGAATCCATTTCCTAGCTTCATTCTTCAAAAAATCATCTTCATTATAATTGTTTAACCAAGAACACTTTATACATATAACTATTGGTTTGAAACTTTAAACAAAATAGTTTTAATATTTACGATTAAAATAATTAATACTCTGGAATCTTCTTCTATTTGAAAAAAGTATACTCCAATACTTTATGTGAACATGATCTTTTCTTAGGAAAACTTTGACTAACTGCTACTATATATCTTTTAGAGTCTATGTTAAATGAATAGTTATTTCTATTAAATTCAATTAAGAAAATATAAGCATGCTATAATAAAGTCACCTCGTTTTGCTCACTTCATAGTTCGTACCAACGGCTTCAACTGTTTATAATTATGTTCTTTTTGATTATAGAAAAAACTCAATTTGTATATTATGGCCTGCAACATGAATTTTTCTTTATTCATAAATTTTCTTCGTCAAAGAAAACTGCATTGCATCATTACCGTTTTGTGTTGTGTCACAGCTCTATCGTGTTCCTCCAACCCTTCAATTACAAAAGCTTTTTCTTGTAATCAAAAGTATTTATAGAAATATTATTATTTTGTAACAGATTTTTTCATCAATAAAGTAATATATTTAAATTAAATATAATTAATTTATGTAAAGTTATTAAAATTTATCTTTTATTGGTTGTAAGATAGTATGAATGATTTTTTTTTTATTATAACATTTTTATGCTGTATATGAATTAATGATATAACAAATTATATTATCGTTTATTACTAACAACACTTATTTCTGAGTAAAAAAAAAAAATTCAAAAACGATAATTCTAATAGTAAAATTGTAGCAAGATTATGTGGTCCGTATAAGCTCCACCATAGCTAAGAGCAATAATGGTTAAAAGATTAAAATAAAATATTATCAAAAACATGCTTATTGAGGTTTCTTTATAAATAAAAGTATTTATTAAGCATAGACTACAAAGCTTAGTAATTGACCAACTAACAGTAGTCTCCTAATTGAAGAAAAAGCAATAATTAGATCCAAAACTCAAAGATCTTGGCATTAAGCCTCTCATGTTGATAAAATATTATTTCTCATTATCTTGCACTTTTATTTATTTATTTATTTATTGTTGATGTGGAATGGATAGACATTAAAGTTGAAAACACTATTCCATGTTTTATATAGAGGATACTTTAGTTAAACTATTATTTTTTGTCCTTTATTTTACTTATATTCCATAGGAGATTAACATGTAGGGTGAGAAACTATACACGCTCCATTTATTAGAATGAGTTAATGTTTGCATTATATTAGATTGATGTGATCATTAAAAAATATATAGTAATAAAGGGAAGACAAAAAAAAGGGAAGGAAAACTAGTATGCAACACTGTCATCTTGATTTCTAGCTAAATGTGTATTTGGCAAAAAGAAATAGGAATAACTGGCTTGGATATTCAATTATTGAATTAAGGATAACTATGATTGTCATGTTGTACTTTCACCTTTGACCTAAACAAATTTGGAAGGTGGATGTTCTTGGCAACATTCTAACAATTATCATGAAAGTTGTTTTCAAATATTAATTTTCATATATTTATTAGACAAAAGAGTAAGTTATATCTGAAGAGATTTAATTCTAATTTTTATAATATCCATTTTCCATCTTTAACCCACTCTCCTCATTATTTCTAATGAATTAAGTTGATGTTTACCTTCTCTTATAAATGGAAAATAAATTCTACAAAGAATATATATATATATATATATATATATATATATATATATATATATATATATATATATGCAACTTAAAAATAGAAGTGTAAGATTGAATTATTATATAAACCTATAAATATCAAAACATTGAGAAATTTAAATTATTTCATAAGCATAGTTAAAACATTGAGAGACGGTAAACTAATTCAAACTTAAATTTTAATTCTAATACCTTTTTCTAATTGGTTTGAAAATTCATTTTACTTTATTAATTTTGTTATTAAAGAATTAAGAGTAATTTTTACAAAAATGCATATAATTTCATATTTGTTAGATTATACATTTTAAAAAAACTTGTATACCAAGTGATAAGTGTCTACTATTGGTAAAATTGCATATCCTTTAGACATTTATCTTGCATGAATTTAATTTAAAAATCACCAAAACAACCTCTATTGGATTAAAATATAGAATGAGGAGAATAAAAGATATAAAAAGTGGAATCTAATGTTTTTATGTTGTTTTTGCAGAAAAAATGAAGGAAAAGAAGTTGGTGCTAAGCCCTAAAGTTGCAGCTAAGCTAGAGAAGATTAAATGAGAAATTTTAAATTATGAGCCTATTTTAGAAAATCTTCACTGCAAGGAAACCTTGAACTCTAGAATGACAGTTGAGCATCAAGAGAAAACTCCCATATGGGAGAAAAGCTCCATGGTTAATCACCAAAGATGACTACCCAAGCTTGGAAGCAAACTCACCCACGGAGGAAACTTCCATGGCTGACCTACATGAAATGGACCAAAGTAGCACTTAGAATTCTATAAATATAAGGCATGTCTTTGTTATTTAGTATGCAGATTTTTCAAATCATTCTAGATAGAGAAACTCCCTAGCTAGCTCAGTTCTTATTATATATTCTTGTAAAGTTATGGAAAGAGGAAAGCTACTCCATGTTCTTCTTATAAACATCTTCATGAGCAGCTAACTTCTTCCTAGTTAGGATTGGATGTAAAATCTAAACTCTCTATACTACACTTGATTTGATTTATCTTATGTTATTGTCTTTACGTGTTGGTTATTTGTTTGGCTTTCATTGATTTGATGACTTGATCACTCATCATACTTCATCAACACTAGATAGTAGAGACATTTGGTCTAGGGTTTATATCAAATCAAATATCTTAATGCTTGCATATACTAGACATGGTTATGCAACTTTAGTTTATTTAAAGAGTCTTGTATTTAATGCAAGGGTTCCTCAACCTGAATGGAGACATCCTATGTCTACGTCTGGTACACTTAGGTTCTAATTCTGCAAATATGAGGTTAGAATTATAATTAAGAGTACTTCCAGGAACACTAAGACAAAGAACATAATATAATGATAATTAAGGGAAATGTGCAATTGAGTGGAAGAAGCCAAGTTCAATGAAGAGATTTAATTCTAGTTTTTATAAAATCCATTTTCCATCTTTAACCCACTCTCTTCATTATTTCTAATGAATTAAGTTGATGTTTACCTTCTCTTATAAATGGAAAATAAATACTACAAAGAAATATATATATATATATATATATATATATATATATATATATATATAAATGCAACTTAAAAATAGAAGTGTAAGATTGAATTATTATATAAACCTATAAATATCAAAACATTGAGAAATTTAAATTATTTCATAAGCATAGTTAAAACATTGAGAGACGGTAAACTAATTTAAACTTTACTTAAATTTTAATTCTAATACCTTTTTCTAATTGGTTTGAAAATTCATTTTACTTTATTAATTTTGTTCTTGCGGAGAACAAATAAGATATGTCAGACATAAGCGTTACCTTACCTCAATTCGCAATCCCCTCAGTAGGCTTTCTCCCGGCTGGCATATGCTGTCTGTGGGTATCTTTGTTTGGACCGGTTTAGACCCGAGAGGGGTTACCTGCAGAAGAGACTCCGACGCTCAAGTCAGCAATAACTCTCAGAAAGTCAAATCTCGTAATTAAGGGAGTAATGAATGTGTACCTTTAATTGCTGGGGTCCATGCATATTTATAGATTATTAATTATTTTTGGCCACGTCATGGGCTGGGCCCCTGTTTGGGCCATAGGTGGGCCTGTGCCTTAGTCTAGGTCACTTAGTTCGATTGTCGTGGGCCTTAGAGGTTTTGCTGGTAATGCTAATAATTTGTCAAGTTCTTGCTTAGTTTCCTTAAGTTATCGGCTTAGGCCGGTTGCTCTTATAGTGGTTTAGGCTGGTTAATTTCATTTGCTTGGCATATGTATGGTGATTATTTGCGTCCTTGGGAGCTATGTAGACGAATTTTATGGCTATAGTCGGGCTAAACCGCCTAGGTGTAGTACACTAGTCCCCTAGCCTTTGCCGGTGTATCTATAGCGGTAAAGGATGAGATGAGAAGTGTTGGTGTGTTTCGTTGAGCCGCGTAGGTGTAGTACACCAGTCCCCCAGCCTTTAAATATGATGAACAATGTTAAGGGTTGAAAAGTGAACAGGTTTGTGGCAAGTGAAAGGGTGGCAGAGGTTGGTGACCTTTGGTGTGCATTGTGACGCTTCATATGGCTTGTGACTTTTGGCGGGAAGGAGTTGTAGCGTTTTGAATCGTCGTTTATAAATGAGGGTTGTGTGGAGAATGTGTTTATGTTGGCTCATTTGTAAGAATTCTGAAATCAGAGATCTGCGTGCGTTAGAGCTGTCCGATTAGTTCTTTGTACCTGCCGACATCTTTCTTTCTGAAAAGGTATGTCTAGTACTAGTGATAGTGTGTCGTTGTCATCATCAAGTAGTGGGAGTATGCTGTCTAGAGAGGATATAGGTAGACGTCCTGAGGAGGGGAGTGTTAGTCCAGCGGCAGGGGTGGGGAGAATTCCTATGGAGACGATAACTGAAGTGAGGGAAGACCCTCCCGAGGAGATAGCAAAGAGTAGTTGGCCGACGAAGGTCGATTATGACTGGGTTGCTGCTGACGTTCGAAGCCAATCGTCGTTGTTCCGATGGTCAAGGCTGCTTAACTCATGGCTGAACTGTGAGGGACGTGGACCGTGATATAGTATCGTTGGAGTGGGTGAGTGCTGTTGAGTGCGTTTGCCATGGGCAAGAAGGAGTGGCCGATAAGTTCTTCTACATGTACATGTGTCATTTTTCGCAATTGCATGTGAGGTTGTCGTTAGACGACTTCGCTATGGGGCTGCTCCGTTTATTAAATGTAGTGCCTACCCAACTGCATCCAAACAGCTGGGCATATTTGCAGGCCTTCCGTGTTCTTTGCCAGTCGTTATATCTACAGCCTTCTCCACTTGTGTTTTTGTACTTCTATGACACAAGGCCATGACAACCGACAACATGGCTATCTTTGGTGAGCATGCCGAGTATAAGTAGGCTGGATGCATTTACTCAGTTGTTCAAGCACTTTAAGGATGGGTTTTTCAAAGTGATGGTGAAGGAGGGAGAAAGGTCGTATTTCTTCAATGCGGACGGGAGTACTAAATTTCCTTTTAGTTGGACAGGTAACCCCTGGCGATATAAGGACATGAATACTGATGAGTTGTCGGCGGCGGATAGGGAGGTGGTGGAAATGCTAATGAAGTTTACAGATAGACTACCCACTAAGGGCTTAGTTAGGGTTTATAATTCGGTTCATCCGATTATTGATATTGAAGGTATCTGTTTGTAATTTCAAATGTTTTAATGTGTCTGAGTTAACTAACGACATTTGGTGTGTACAATGCAGGACATATGGCTCAAGTTGGGAAGAAAAATTTGACCCTTTTCCAAACACTACAAAAGAAGAAGGCGGCTAGGGCGAAAGCTGTCGGGAACACTAAAGTTCCAAATTTACAAGAGTCATTGGTTGAAGTACATGTACATGGTGGTACAAAGATGAAAGTCGAGTTGCCGGCTAAGTCTGGCAGAGGCAAAGATGTTAAGAAGGTGCGGGCCGCTTTGCTAGGGTCGGGGTCATCTAGTGGTGTAAAAAGGCCGAAAGCTAGCTTGATTGAGCTGTTGGAGACGACTGTTCGGAAGGATATTGAGATCACTATGTCGGAGACGCTAATCAATTCAATTGATAGCATGGAGCTGGACCATCTGGTGAGGACTATGGTGGAATTTAGTAGCAAGGCGCTAATTTTGGGGTGTCGAGTTGGGTCGTTGTACCGAAGAAAGTTGAAGGAAGGAAATCGGGATAAGGTCAAGGAGTTGCAGGGTAAAGTCAACAAGTTTGCAGAAGAGAAAGTTGCGTGGGAGAAGGAAAGGGAACAGTGGAAGGAAGAGAAGAAGAGGTTGGGGACCTGGAAGGTTCGCTGCTTGGACTCAGAGGAGAAATTTAAAGTGAAAATTGTTGACCTTGAGGCGGATTACGAGGAGTTAAAGGAAAAACATGGAGGCCTAGAAGTCGAGCTCGAGGACCTTAAAGGTTGCATCATCCAAGAGCATATAAATGGGTTCCAGAAGGGCGTGAGGCAGGCGGCCTTTTTTTGTAAGGATGTGGATGTGCTGATTCGAGGTTTGATGTGAACAAGGATGTGGTGGACGGCCAACTTATCAATGAAGCCGAAAACAGTCCTAAGGAGGAGGCAGAGAAGACAACAGCTGATGAGAACATGAACGCGAGAGAGGCCATGGTGGGTGGTGACAACAAAGCAGCTTAGGATGTAGTTTTTATTATGTTCTATTCGCAATGAATCCTATGTCTGTAATAACTCATACAATATTTTACCTTGCTTTTAATGTGATGCATATTGTGGATATATTTGTTTTATGGTTGTTGATGATAGTATATGTGATAGGAACACGGTTGTTGAATGATGTGTTATGTATGCGATATGTTACATTATATGCCTATTCGCTTGGATGAGTATTATTGACGTTTGTTGGTTAATGAGAGTACTCAACCCGTGCCACTTACTTGTGGTAAGGGTGACGAACTTAAACGATTTCAAATTAAGTTAAGGGTGTTCGACCCAGGCCGCTTACTTGTGGTAAGGGTGGGGAACTTAATCGATGTAAAATTAAGTTAAGGGTGTTCGACCTAGGCCGCTTACTTGTGGTAAGGGTGGGGAACTTAAACGATTTCAATCTAAGTTAAGGGTGTTCGACCTAGGGCGCTTACTTGTGATAAGGGTGGGGAACTTAAACGATGTAAAATTAAGTTAAGGATGTTCGACCCAGGCTGCTTACTTGTGGTAAGGGTGGAGAACTTAATCGATGTAAAATTAAGTACAAGGAGTAGACGTGAGTTTAATAACCCTTTGTTTTATTCATGAAATTTGGGTGCCTTGTTAAAAACTCCCTGGCCAAAACCCTCCTTAGGGAAAAAAGACCAGGTGAGGAAAAAGAGTACACCTAGGATTATAAGTATTCGGTACAATAGGTGTCTTAACTGAAATAAAACTTGAGATGGGACACATTCCATGTATTGGGTATCTCTTCGCCTGATAATTATTCAAGCTTATACGCTCCTCCTCCTGCATCTTCCCGTGCGGAGAACTTACCATCCTTCTTTCTTGCGCTACTGGCTATTCTCCAAACTAAGTCTCCCTTCACGAATGATCTTGGGCATAAGTTCGCGTTATACTTTCTGGCCGCTCTTTGTTTGACTGCTAAGTTGCGTATTTGGGCCTTGTCTCTTAATTCAGATAGGAGATCAAGGTGGGTGCTCATGTTTTGGTGATTTTGAATTGGGTCGTACAGTTCTCGGCATAGAGATGGTTCACCAATTTCGACTGGTATCATGGTGTCTACACCGTATAGTAGGCTGAAAGGAGATTCGTTTGTTGCTGATTGAGGGGTACACCTATAGGCCCACAACACTTCCACTAATTCTTCTAGCCATTGGCCTTTGGCGTTATCTAGCCATTTGCGCAATTCTACTAGTATGACTTTGTTAGCTGTTTCTGCCTTCCCATTGGTCTGTGGGTGTTCAACAGAGCTGGTTACATGTTTGATGCCTAGGCTAGTATAAAACTTAGCGAGTTCTTTGTCTATGAATGGTCGACCATTGTCGGTGATAATCATATGTGAAACGCCATATCGACATATAATATCTTTCCAAACGAATTGTTGGACTTGTTGGGCTGTAATGGTGGCTAATGGTTTGGTCTCTATCCATTTGGTGAAGTAGTCGATGGCTACTATAAAGAATTTTACTTGGCCTTTTCCTGGGGAGAAAGGGCCGAGAATGTCCACTCCCCACTTTGCGAAGGGCCACGGGGATATTATAGAGTGAAGTTGTTCTTGCTTTTGATGGATGAGGTTACCATGTTTCTAGCAGGGTATGCATTTTTTGACAAAAGTGTGGCAATCGGCTTCCATGGTTGGCCAGAAGTAGCCGACGCAGAGGATTCTGGTAGTCATGGTGTGTGCGTTGGAGTGATAACCGCATATGCTTTCGTGTAATTCTTTAATGATGTACTGGGCTTGTTCGACTGTGACACATTTGAGAAGCGGCTGGCCATATCCTCGCTTGTACAAGTCATCACCTATCATTGTGTACCTAGTGGCTTTAGCAAGCCAACTCTTGTTGGCGTCAGGTGGGGGATTACCGGTTCGGAGGTACTGGATGTAGGGAGTTGTCCAATTGTCGGCTTGGTGTTGGGTTAGGGTATGACAAGTGTTTGTTGTGGAAGGGGCAGATAGTGTTTGCTGTAAGAGTGATCGTTGTGGGCTTTTTATCTTAGTGCTGGCCAGTTTAGATAATATGTCAGCTTTGACGTTTTCAGATCTGAGGATGTGTTGGATGCAGACTCGTTCAAAAGCAGCTTGGATGACATTTCAGACCAGGTGATAGTATTGTAGGAGGGTAGGGTCTTTGATCTGGAATTCGTCATTTAAGTGGCCCATTGAGAGTTTGGGATCGGTTTTGCACATCAGCGTTTTGACGCCGACTTCGCGGGCGAGGGATAGGCCGGTGAGGATGGCTTCGTATTCGGCTTTGTTGTTGGATGTTCTAAAGTCGAAGTGGAGGGATTTTTCGATGAGGATGTCGTTGGGGACTTCTAAGACGATGTTGGCACCTGCTCCTTTTGGGTTTGAAGAACTATTAAAGTATAGTGTCCATTGGTCCTCTTCAGGGGTTTATTGCAGATCGTTGACGAAGTCTATGAGACATTGAGCTTTGATGGGTTCGTAACGGATGTTAAACTCAGATAATTCTACGACCCAAGACGACACGCGACCGGTAAGGTCTGGCTTTTAAAGTATCTTCTGGATGGGGTAATCGGTTTTGACGATGATGTTGTGGTTTTGAAATAGGGACGTAGGCGTCGTGCTGCGTGTACTAGGGATAAGGCTAATTTCTCCACTATCTGGTATCTAGTTTCAGGATCTTGCAAGGTTCGGCTGACGAAGTATACAGGATGTTGAGTGCCATCGACCTCCTGAACTAGCACGGCGCTTACGGTGTGATCTGTGGCAGTGATGTAGATGAGTAGGGGTTGATGAGTATCCAGCTTATGGAGGATGGGTGGTGAAGTTAGGGTGGTTTTGAGTTTTTTGAAAACGTGTTCACATTCGTCGTTCCACGAGAACTTGGTTGATTTCTTGAGCAGTTGAATGATGGGTTGGGTTTGCTCGGCCAATTTGGAAAGGAAGCGGAAGATGGCGGTTAGTCGGCCTATGAGTCGTTGCACTTCTTTGACACTGTTGGGGCTTCACATCTCAATGATTGCATTGCATTTCTCGGGATTAGCCTCTATGCCGCATTGTGTGAGCATTAAACCGAGGAATTTACCACGATCGATGCCAAAGACGCACTTTTCGGGGTTGAGGCGGAGGTTGTATTGTCGTAATGCGGAGAAGACGGTGGACAACTCTTAAGCATGGTGGTGATGGCTTGGGGATTTGACAACCATATCATCGACGTATACCTCGACATATTTGCCCATTATGTGGCTGAAGACCTTATCCATTAGTCGTTGATACGTTGCTCTTGTGTTTTTAAGGCCGAATGGCATAACTTTGTAGAAGTAGTTGGCATCGTCTGTAATAAAGGCGGTTTTGTTCATGTCGGATGTAGCCATGGGAATCTAGTTGTAACCAGAGTATGCATCCAGAAAACTGAGAACTTTGTTACCAGCTGCACCGTCAACTAGTCGGTCGATGTTGGGTAAGGGGTAGGTGATGAGTGCGTATTTTTGCCCTCATTTAATGTTTAATTTTAGGTGTTTAATTGAATTTGTGTGCTTAAAGATTGATTTAATTGGGATTTCCTATAATTGGGTTTATTGAGCATGAGATACAAAAACATGTTAAAAATAGCTTTTTAGTTGCATAAATGTTTTTTGGATATTTTGAGGTGTGTTAGTGCAGCTGCAACTAAGTTGAGCTCATGGAGGTGTGGAAATAAATTGATTAAAGCTTCATGACACCTTAAAGAAAAATCCAAGAATAAGAAATTATCAAAAGCACAAAAATTCAAGCTAAGCATTGCATGAAGATGGCAAGAAAAGCTTGAAAAAGTGAAGAAGTTTGGCTAAACCAAGAAGATAGGAACAAAAAAATTGGACCTTGCAATTTTCTTTATCTTTATGATAGAAGATAATTTGGAAAAAATATATCTTTAGATATTTTATTTGATATTTTTAAATAATTATCTTATTTAATTATATCATAAAATATTAAAAGATAATAACTACCAAATACTTTTAAATATGACAATATCTTCTTGAATCTTTTTAGTTCCACAACAAACAAATATATCTTGAAGATATTGGATTATTTAGAAGATAATTTAAGGAGATTATAAAGAGTTGATTTGGAAAATTAATACAAATACTAATTGGTGATAATTTATCATATATCTTTAATTAATTTATTTATTTAATTATATTAGATATTGATATTATCAACCAATTATATTTGTCAAATAGTCTATATCTCTCCAAATATTTTTAAATATTTATCTTTATCTTTATTTCAAAAGATATTTGAGAGATTTTAGCAACAAAAAAGCCGAGTCCAATTCCTATATAAAGAGACCAAGGGAGAAGCAAAAAGGACAAGCTCGGGACTTCGGAGTTTAGGAACCCTTAGGGGGCCCTAATTTTGTTTGCTTTCTCTCTTTATTCTTCTTCTATTTTTATTTTGCATTCATGAAGTTCTAAACTTCTTGGGTTGATTCCATTGTAATTTCTTAATTGGATTCTGAGGTTAGATCAATTAATTTGTTTGTTCTTTTGATTCCTGTTGAGATTTATTTTCATTTATGTCTTTTGGTTCTTAATTTAGTAAAAATAATGATTTTTACATTGTAGCAAGTTAGCACGATGTTAAATCTAGATAACATAACAATCGTATGAGTCCAAGGGTTTTTAAATTTTAATTGAGAAGTTACTTTGATTAAATTTAGAAACTTTCATATGATTGAATGAGTTTTTGCTAATAATTGAGAGGTTACTTTGATTAAAGGTGAAAACTTAGATTAGAATTAATCAAGAAGTTACTTTGGTTAATTAACTTTTTACTAGATATAAGAGGTAAAAGAATGGACATGATTACGATTAGTAATATTTAATTGAGAAGTTACTTTTGTTAAATTCACTAAGATTAATCTACAAAGTTCTTGTTTTTGATTGAGAAGTTACTTTTGTTGAAAGTAAGGACGCCAACAAATTAATTGAGAAGTTACATTGATTAATTTGAAGTCTTAAACAAGAAATCAATAACAATAATCTTTTGGAAACCAATGATGAATCCTATTTTGAAAAAGCTGTGGAATCGACCTATTTTTCTTTACTATTGTTTATATCTTATTTTATCTTTTTATTTTTATCTCTCACATTTTTATTATTTTATTTGACTAACCATTTTGTATAGATTTTATAAGAACTAACTTGTTAAAAATCAATTTCGTGTTCGTTGGGAGACGACTTTGGGTTACTTTACCCTTTCTATTTTGTTGACTACTTTCTTAACAATACTGAAGTTCTTATAGATAAGTAGTATTAATTTGATCGCGTCAACGACAACGTTATCAGTAGGCGTCCCTAGGACAAACTGTATTGAGATCCGTGTAATCGACGCACATTCGCCATTTGCCGTTAGCTTTCTTGACCAAGACTACGTTGGAGAGCCAGGTGGTGTAGTGGGCTTCTTCGATGAACCCTGCGTTGATTAACTTGTCGGCTTCAGTCTTGGCCGCTAGTCGACGTGCGTCACAAAGCTTTCGTTTCTTCTGGGAGACATATCTGGCATCCTTGTAAATGGAGAGTTTGTGGGATGCGACTTGAAGGTCAATGTCGGGTAAGTCAACGGCGGACCAGACAAAGAGGTCAGTGTTGCTGATGAGGGTATGTGTAAGGATTTTGTGCTGCTCGGGTTGTAAGCCAGTGCCCAATTTGATGGTGCGTCCATTAGGGAGTTCCAGTGGTATAGTTTCATCGACCCTCTTATTACGAGATTTGACTTTCTGAGAGTTATTGCTGACTTGAGCGTCGGAGTCTCTTCCGCAGGTAACCCCTCTCGGGTTCAAACTGGTCCAAACCGAGATACCCACAGATAGCATATGCCAGCCGAGAGGAAGCCTACTAAGGGGATTGCGGATTGAGGTAAGGTAACGCTTGTGTCTGACATATCTTATTTGTTCTTCGTAGGAACAAATTTTGTTCTTAAAGAATTAAGAGTAATTTTTGCAAAATGCATATAATTTCATATTTGTTAGATTATACATTTTAAAAAAACTTATATACCAAGTGATAAGTGTCTACTATTGGTAAAATTGCATATCCTTTAGACACTTATCTTGCATGAATTTAATTTAAAAATCACCAAAACAACCCCTATTGCATTAAAATATAGAATGAGGAGAATAAAAGTTATAAAAAGTGGAATCTAATGTTTTTATGTTGTTTTTGCAGGAAAAATGAAGGAAATTAAGAAGTTGGTGCTAAGCCAAGAAGTTAGTGCTAAGCCTTAAAATTGCAGCTCAACTAAAAAAGATTAAATGAGAAAGTTTAAATTATGAGCCTGTAGTTGAGTAGTGATATTGGCGTTGAACCACATTTTAGAAAACCTTCATTACAAGGAAACCTTGAACTCTAGAATGGCAGTTGAGCATCAAGAGAAAATCCCCATATGGAAGGAAAAGCTCCGTGGTTAATCACCAAAGATGACTACCCAAGCTTGGAAGCAAACTCACCCATGGAGAAAACTTCCATGGTTGACCTACATGAAATGGATCAAAGTAGCACTTAGAATTCTATAAATATAAGGCATGTCTTTGTTATTTAGTATGCAGATTTTGCAAATCATTCTAGATAGAGAAACTCCCTAGTTAGGTCAGTTCTTATTATATATTCTTGTAAAGTTATGGAAAGAGGAAAGCTACTCCATGTTCTTCTTGTAAACATCATCATGAGCAACTAACTTCTTCCTAGTTAGGATTGGATGTAAAATCTAAACTCTCTATACTACACTTGATTTGATTTATATTATGTTATTGTCTTTAGGTGTTGATTATTTGTTTGGTTTTCATTGATTTGATGACTTGATCACTCATCATCTTCATCAACACTAGATAGTAGAGACATTTGGTCTAGGGTTTATATCCAATAAAATATCTTAATGCTTGCATATACCAGACATGGTTATGCAACTTAAAGAGTCTTGTACTTAATGCAAGGGTTCCTCAACCTGAATGGAGACATCCTATGTCTACGTCTGGTACCCTTAGGTTCTAATTCTGCAAACATAAGGTTAGAATTATAATTAAGAGTACTTCTAGGAACAGTAAGACAAAGGACATAATATAATGATAATTAATGGCAATGTGCAATTGAGTGGAAGAAGCCAAGTTCAATCCCAACACCTAATCAACATCACCTATCTTTATTTTAATTCAAACGTGTTTCTAAAATGATAAAAACCAATCCTTGTTATTGTTTCATTGTCAAACTTGAAGTAGATTATAGATTGCGACTTTATCATACCAAATCCTTGTGGATACGATTTTATTGTGCTACAATTGATCCAGTGTACTTGTTAGATAATAGTTAGACCCTGATCTTGGTCACAACACTAAGACATACACTTCTAAAATGAATATTCAAAAAGTATTGAAAAGGTGGCAAATCTTGTACACATAAAATTGTAGACCTCATTTAAACATTTTATACATTGGGCCTTAACATTTGAACCTTGATTTAGGAGATCATTGGCCTTCACATTATGTTGGGTAAGGGATAAAATAGCTTTGTTTAGAGACAGAACAAACCTCTTATAGAAATAGATGAGAGAAATATTGAAATGGATAATATGATATCCCTTATTCCTTCAACATAACAGTTTATATAACAAAACTCTTCTCCATTTCAATCCTCACTTTTGTTATTATCATTCTATCTTCTTACCTCCCCTTTTGTGACAATTCTGGAATTCAAATTGCACGAGTCTTGAATATCTAGAAATTATTTCTCTCTTAACAAACCACTTATCCTTTCAAAATCTAACTAATAGTCTATTACCTACCTTCCATGATTCCATGATACATTTTTTCTGAATTAGTTTCAACTTATTGCATACTTTTTTCAAATTTCTCCACTAGCATGACTCAAATATTATTCTAATCTACCTTATAAATTCCTCAATGAAGCATACTTAGATTCTAGGATATCTCTCCATATACCTTGACTCTCTATTCTAAGTCTCCACATCCATTTGGCGAGGAGGGTTGTATTGATTTGATTTAACTCCTTCACTTATAACCAACTCTCTTTCTTCAGCTTACATATTGTTTTATATTTAATCTAAGCTATCTTTCTACCTTCATTTCCCTAATTTCATAAAAGATTGTTTTAATTCTCTTAGTTTCTTTCCACACCTTGTCAGGGAGTTTAAAAAACGACCAATAAAATAGAAGGATTGCATTTGTTATTGATTTTTATATATATAATCTTCTATAAAGGATATATTACTTCATTTCCATCTTCCAATTTATTCCTTATCTTTTCTAACACAAGTTTTCCATAGGAACGTTTTCTAGGATTTCCTACAATTTGAAATCCTAAGTGTATGAAAGGGATGATCATAGTTCTATAATTCAACATTGTTGCAAATTTATCTAAGCTTTGGTTTTCAACTACCAACCCCTTAATTTGGATTTTAATAAAATTTACCTTAAGCCATGATGCAATTTTAAAACACTAAAAGGATACATTTTCATCACAAAGATGTTCTGCTTTTCAGCCTTATCTAAGAATACTACTTTTATCTTTAAAACCCACTCTAAAATTTCTTTGTCTTGTTTATTGTCTCATTATACACATTAAACCTCCAACAAGTACGAAGTATGAGAATCGTGTCAAGGAGTTTCCTTGTCTCAACTAGTGTTTGTAGGGTTTCCATTTACCAATATAGATATTGTTTGTTGTGTTTAAGCATTAGTTTATCTAGCTAAGACATTAGGATCATAACCCATATCTTTCGATAATGTAATATATGAAAATTCCAACCTAATTGAGTCATATGCTTTTTTAAAATATACTTTATTGATAACCCATTTTCTCTTTCTATGTCTTACTTCTTACACACTTTCATTTAATGTCAATATACTATATAAAAGCCTTCTACCCACGATAAAAGTTGGTTATGATTTATTTATCATTTTATTAAGCACTCTATTTAGTATATTTTGTATGATTTTTTTTTATAAAATATTATAAATGATGCCTATAAAATATATGAGTCTATATTCATCTAAACCTTGCCGATTATTCAATTTGGATGTTAATGTTTTGAATGAGACATTACTTCATATTTGTCACTTTCCTTTATATAAGGTATTTCTCTTCCATGGTTTCCCATAATTAATTTATGAACCTAAAATTGAAACCATCTAGATAAGGACTTTTGTTACTATCATAGTTTCATACTACTTCTTTTACCTCTTATTTTGTGAGTTGTCAAATTAGGTTCATATTATCTACATCGACTAGTGGTATATTCCCCATCTTAAGTTATTTTAAGACCATCATTCTCCTTTAACCTAGACTTTACATTTTTCGAATCCTCATTCAATACATCTTCTATTTGATCCCTAGTATCCTATTTCTAACTCTCCATGAATTAATCATTAAGTGAAAATATTTTTGTGTTTAGATCTCCCATTTCTATCCTTTAGGCTCTAACCTATTATCTAAAAAAGCATTCATATCCTTCTAAGTTTAGCAAAATTTTCATTTCTCTCCTTATTTCTTTCATTTACCCTATTCTAGTTGTCTAATTCGCATACACACACACACACAAGCATACATACACACAAACACAAAAATAGACACACATAAAGGCAAAACACAGACATAGACACAAATGTCGACACACACACAAACACTAACATAGACACAAACACAAGTATAAACATAGACTCACACACAGACAAACAAACACACACACACACACAGAGACACTAGTCACAAACACATACACAAAGATACACACACGAACAAACACATGCACAAAGACAAGCAAACACACACATAGGGATTGCAACGGGGCAGGGCGGGGACGGGTTTCGCTATCCCATACCCATCCCCGCAGAAAAAACTCATCCTCATCCCCATCCCCATATCCAAACCCAACGGGTATTAAACTTTTGTTTCATCCCCATCTCCACTGGGTAATGAGTATAATCTTGTACCCATACCCGTACCCGTGTTCGAACTACTTCAATATCATTTTTTATAAAAGAAAAAACAAATTACAGTAAAGAAAACATAATATTATTAAATATTCAATATTAGTAGGATGATTGTTTTTTCTGTATCAGATACTTTGAAATAAATTATAGTTGTTTACATCTTAGATTATATTACCAAATAAAATTTCATGAGAACCAAAACATTTATTAAATTTGCAAACTACAAACATTAATAAAACTTAGTTGATAAAATTAAAAAACATTTAAAAAAAATATAAAAGGAAAATAAATATTCAAATTAAAATATATTTTAAATATTTGTTTACTTCAATTTTTTAAATTCTAATGAATCTTTTTTATACACTAATAAAAGTTATAATACATCCTTTGATCAAAATGACACAAAGAACAAATAATAAACATAATAATAAAATTTTGACATAGATTTTGTATCTTTTGAACTTCAATATATATTGGATAGTGACAAAAAAAATATTCATAGCAATTACATTAAATTTTTATATTGTAGTAAATAAAAGTTATTTATACAATTAAAGTTAAAAAATTATAGTATGATTAAAAATGAGTTAGAAAATAAAAAATAATTAGATGGAATATATCGAAATATTATTCTGCATGATGAAAATAAACAATAAATAAAAATATAAAAAATTAACAAATGTGTGTTTTAGAAATAATTTGAGAGACTATTGAAAGAAATCGCACAAAGAAAATCAAGTGTATAATTAAAAGTATGATAAGATGAAAAATACTTTAGAAATCTAAGAAAACTTTTCAAATATCAACATATATACTCAATGGTTGAAAAATAACGAAAATTATTTTAACGAAACAAAAGAGTTTTTCAAATTAAACAAAAATTAATAATAATAAGTAAATAATTTTTTTATATTACCTTAAATTGAGAGTATAAACATTCTCATGTGAAAGGAAAATATATAATAAATAAAAATATAAAGAAATTATAGAAATATTCAAATGTGAGGCATAAATTTTTTTTAATTAACATACATCATTTTAACATAATTACATAAATGTTATGATTAGATGAAAAATATATTGGAAATGCGAATTAGTTTCATGACAAACCAAATAATTAGAAGAAATAAAAAATAGAAAGTGTGTGTGTATATATATATATATATATATATATATAGTTACTTAATTAATTGTGAATATTTTAATAATTTAAACGGGAACGGAGATTTGGCGGGGACGGATATTATGGCGGGGATATGTACATCCCCATACTCATCCCCATACCCAATTGAAAAAGTCGGGGATTCCCCATACCCATACCCATACCCAATCAATGCGGAGATTTCTCGTCAAAACAGGGACGGGTTCAGGCAATACCCACGGGGCGGGTTTATTTGCCATCTCTACACACACACACACACAAATACACACAAACAAGACACATACACACTACAACAAAATTGTTAATTAGCCAGGGAAATTAGTGAAGGAATATATTCCTTACTTATTTCTCACTAATTTCTCGCTATTTAGCGAGGGGTCGACGACAAAAAGACTTTGTAGCTAATTAGCGAGGGAATACATTTTTCATTAATTTCTCTTTGTTTAGCAAGAGACCAATGACAAAAAATATTTTGTAGCTAATTAGCGAGGGATCAACTACAAAAATATTTCGTAGCCAATTTGTGAGGGAAATTAATGACATAAATTATTTCTCACTAATTTTTTAGTATTTAGTGAGGGATCAACGACAAAAAAAAATTCATAGCAAATTTGTAAGGAAAATTAGCAAGAGAAATTATTTTTCACTAATTTCTCGCTATATAGTGGGGGATTAGTTACAAAAAAAAACCCGTACCTAATTCTGAGAAAAACTAGCGAGCAAATATTTTTCTCAGTAATTTGTCATTATTTAGCAAGAGATTAACGATGAAAAAAATTGTGTAGCTAATTTGAAGTTAATTAACTATAATTTAATAGAAGTAGGTTATTATGTCGTTATTCCCTCACAAAATTCATATTTATGTACCTATGAAAAAATATTGTCACAAATCCATAACTAATAGAGAAATTTCTATTTAGCAAGGAAATAAAATCCAAGCTATTCCCACACTAATTTATTTATCACTATTTATTATCTATGACATTGTGTTAATTTATTTTAAATAGAAAAATATTAATTAATATCATTATATATTATTAGAAAAATATCTATTTCTTGCAATTTTTCTGCAAATAATCATCTATAAATGTGTTGTGAGTACACACAACACATATACACACAGACACATACACAAACAAATACACTCATAGATAGACAGATAGACATAGACACACACACACACAAACATACATACATATACAAATAAATATAAACACACACATACACACATAAACACACATATATAAACAAACATAGACATAAACATACAAAGACGTAAAAATATACATAGACACAGACACACACAAACATAGATACATACACACAAATACACAAATACACAAACACAGATAGACACACAAACATAGATACATACACACATACAAACACAAATACACAAACACAGATAGACACACACAGAAACATAAACACACAAACACAGATATAGACACACTAAAAAACAAAACTCAACACATAGACACAAACATTAGCGTCGGCCTAACCAACTCTATTAATATCCAATAAGAAGCAAACTTGATTAGCATTGACTAATTTAACATTAATACAAATATTTCTTTATTAAAAATATTAAAATATAATTAGCGACAATTTAGATTTGATAAAGCCAACTCTCTCAACAGTTAAATAATTTTAAAAAATATACAAATTTTATTTCAAAAAAATTAACTTTTTATTTTATATTATAGTTGACTAAGTTGAGTCTAATAGAGTTACAATTTAGTCAATACTTATATTTAAAAACTAATATGTTTTGTTATAACATTACAAAAATGTTAAGGATGAGCATTAGCCAAAAGCATTAGCGAGAAGAGAAAAATTGACACTAATGGAAATGTGACATAAAAAAAGAGACCAATAAAAAAAACATGGAAGCCAACCTTGATAGCATTGGCTAGCGGTGGATGCTAAGTAGAGTTGAACAAAGTATCGACTAGGTCAACACTAATATATAAAAAAATATCATTAATGAGCGTCGACCTAACTGATGGTAAAGTGAAGCTAGCGTTGGTCTAGCCGGTGCTAATGGATTATAAATTTTAAAATAAATAACGTGATTGTTTCTATCTACATGAGAAATTAACTATTTTCTAATTGTTATGAATTGGTGAAAAGAATAACCAAGTTTAATAATGTTGTAACAAATATTATGGAAATTGTAGACAAACACAAACAAGATATGGTTGTGAGTGGAACCGATACATCTTCCAACCTAATTGAGTTTGCAATGGTAGATATGCAAAAGTCGGAGGTGATGAATAAATTCGAGGAAGAGTTGAAAGTTGTGGTTGGAAAACATAATTGGTAGAAGAACCTTGCATTCATAAGTTGTCATCGTATACTACACTTCCAGTTCTAGTCCCATATAGCCCCAGTCAAACCAACAATGTGGGAGGCAACACCATCCCAAAGTTTTATCTAGTCTTCATCAATGTATGGGCCATTAATAGAAATTGTAGTGATTTGTATTCTAAATAAAAATAAAGCTATAGATAATTTTGATTCATATGTTTTTCTTTTCATTTAACTTATGTTTATAGATTTTTTGTGGTCGATACATTTTGAAACCTAGTCTCATTAATTCATTTAAACATTAACCAAATTATTTATTTTTTAACATTAAAATAATTAATTATTTTTTAATTTGTTGAACTTTCATTATGTTTATAATTATCGAAGGTGATAAGGAATTTCCCTACTTTCAATGTTTAAGAAGGAATGACAAGTTTGAATGGATAGAATAATGTGAAACAACTTTTCAATAGCTCAAGCAAACCTTGGTTAACCCATTAGTACTACATAAACCTCTTAAGGAATGGCCCATCTTAGTGTACTTGTGTGTTTGATTGGGTACTAAACTCGGTCTTTGTACAAGATATCAATGGCGAACAAAGGCTTATCTACTTCATAAGGAAGGTATTGCAAGGTGTTGAATCCTGTTACCAAAAGTTAGAGAAATCAACAACTCTCGCAATAGTATTTATAGTTAGGCGATTAAGGTATTATTTCCAAAACTATAAAGTTGAGATTAAAATTGACATGTTAATCAGGAAGATGTTCCAAAAGATAGACGTGGTAGAGAGAATGATGAAATGGTCGGTAGAACTATGGGAATATAGTCTGAGTTGTGAGAGTAGGGGACCAGTAAAGGCATAAGCTTTAACAAATTTTGTATCAAAACTATTCGTGCCATCAAGAGATAACACCATACAAGAGGCTAAGGGGATCTTATCGGTTGACAGAACCTCAAATCTAAAAGGTAGTGGTGTAGGATTCATACTGGAAAGGCCATATGGAGTCCTAATCGAATAATTCCTTTGTTTCTCATTCAAGGCGAGTAATAATCAAGTAGAGTACGAAGTCCTAGTTGGAATGAACCTGATGATAAAAATGGGTATGAAGGACTTACTAATCATATGTGATTCACAATTTGTAACCGAACAAGTAGCAAGGAGTTTCATAGCTAGAGACACACATTTAGCAAAACATCTTAAAAACTAAATGAAATATCAAAAAGAATCCTCACATTTCTCGTTGATTTTTGTGCTCATTGACCAAAATGTAAGGATTGATCTCTTATCTCAACGGGCCAGTACTAAACTTTTGTGACATCACCGAACAGTAATTCAAAAAACTTTATCCATTCCTAGTGTTACAATGGATTTCGTCTTTCAAATAGTTGTAGAAGATTCTTGGATAGAGGAATATGTTGATTTGTTAAAATGCGGAGAAACGCGTAAAGATACATGGTGATTGATGGAATCTTATATCGCAATGGATTTTCATCACCCTTATTATAGTGTATTGAGAGCATGTAGGCATAAAAAATTATGGGCAATGTCGATGTCGATTCATGTGGAAGTCATATTGGGGGAAGGGCTTTGTGGTATAAGGTGTTGAGAGCATGACTTTTTGAACCATTATGCAAGAAGATTGTATGCTTTTTGTTAAAAAATGCAAACAATGTCAAAAACATTCAGATATAACAATTATTCCCATTGAACAAGACTACTCGATCATATCGCTCTGACCTTCTTTCCAATAAGAACTGGCAATACGGACTAGATATTCTAGGTCCTTTTCCCCCAACAACAAGACAACTTCAATTCAGTATAGTTTTAGTGGAGTATTTTTTGAGGTGGATTGAAGCAGAATTGGTCGCAAAACTTACATCTAAACGAGCATGCAAATTCTTATGGCGATTTGTGATATGCCAATTTGGAGCTCCCCCGAACCATAATTACTTTCCTTTGTTGGGCATCCATAAACAAATGAAAAAGCAAAGGTTGCAAATAAAGTCATATTGTGAGGTTGAAAACGAATGGTAGAAGAAAAAAGGTGAATGGGTGGGAACTCTTTCCCAGGTGCTATGGTTATATCACACGATAATCTGAACTAGCACAAGGGAAACTCCCTTTTCATTAGCATATGAAGTTGATGCCATGATTCCAATCGAAGTATAAGTGTCTTCACATTGAGTTCAATATTTCTCTGAAGAAGCAACAATTATTAGACAATCAGCCATGTTGGATATCGTCACAGAGATACGTGAAAGCACTAGTGCAGAATAAACTTTTTACAGTGCCCAATATGCATCGGTTCAGGCGCAAACGAGGCATATGAAGACGCGGTGGCACTTTTGTAATTTTTTTGAACTTTTATGCCTCGGTTGTACATAGAACCGAGGCATAAACCTCCCAAAACTTTTTATCTTTCCCGCTACTTTGATATTTTTAAACAAGTGGAAGGCTTTTATGCCTCGGGTCACATCTAACCGAGGCAGATAAATGTTTATGCCTCGGGTCTCCTATAACCGAGGCAGATAGATGTTTATGCTTCGGGTCTCTTATAACCGAGGCATATAGATGTTTATGCCTCGGTTTAAAATCAACCGAGGCAATAAGTCTTCTTAGGGTTAAAAAGAAATCGCGCTACTGTTCTTCTTCTTCGCGCGAGCAACTACAATTTTTTCTCTCTTCCATTTTCGAATGCCAGTTTTGTTGTTGAACGCTATTCCTTCGTTGGAGTTTCGTTGCAGCACGCAAAGGTTCTTTCATTGCTCCACCACCGGTCTGTCGTCACACACCATTATCGTCGTCGTAGAGCTTGCAAAGTCGCCATTGTTGTCGTTCAATCTCGCTTTTGGTATGCGCTTCTCCTTTTTCTAATTATGAAACCCTTCTATGTGTTGAATGTGCGATTTGGCTCACGGTGGTTCAACTGTTGGCGGTTTAACGTTTTCCGTTTTGATATGGTGGTGAAGGGAGGTTGTTTTGTGTCACCGGCGAGATGACTGGAGGTGTTGTGAAGCTGTTTCGGCGTGATGCGGTGGTCGAAGATGGTGGTGACGGCACGCTGGCGACATTTAGGGTTTGAATGGTGGTTAGGGTTTCTGATTTGGGGGAATGTTGATGATGATGATGTGGCACACTGTGGTTGGTGCATATGTGTGTACAAGGATCATGGCCACATGTCTTGCTATTATTAGATCAGAAAGTTTTTTTTTTTTAAATTCGTGATACCCATTAGGCCTCGGTTCCCTCCAGAACCGAGGCAGTAACCCTTGCATATGCCTCGGTTCATAACCGAGGCATAAACAAATCATTTTTTACCTCATCAGTATATGTCTCGGGTGTGAAACCGAAGCCAAAAGGTCAAAATAATCGCGGTCAAATCCCTCTCCTGCACTAGTGAAGGGCCCGACTGCAAACAATCACAGCAAAATGAAGAATGAAGGCAAGACATGTTGCTTGAGTAAAACCCAAAATGTTTCAAGAGGGAGATTTGGTGTTGGAAAAGAAAGCTTACTCTCAAATAGAAGACAAACTATCACCCAACTGAGTCAGGCCTTATCGGGTACGTCGGGTCATCGAAAAAAGAGCCTATGTGTTGGAAACTTTAGATGGGGGAAAGGTACCATGAACTTGGAATGTAGCAAATCTCCATTTTTATTACAACTAGAGATAGTAGCAATATACTCTTTTCTCCTTACATATTTACAAGGTTTTTAATGAGGCAAGAATAAAGGAAAATCTTGGACGCAAGCATCAAGTTTATTCGAGACCATCTAAAATGTAAGCATATTTTCTAAGGTCTTGTAAAATGCAATACTCGAATCCAATCAAGCGTTTCAATCATCCTCATTGCATAAATAGAGAAATCATCCAAAGGCTCGTTAGAAGAAAAGATAAAATGGACACACCAATAGCTAATAAATAGACATATGTTATAGCCATACAAAATGTGTAGAGTCATCATACAAAGGGTACGAATCACTAACAAAAAGATATAGGTCACCAAGTTTTTTGTTTCTACCAAATAGATGATAAGGCAAATACATAAGTTAATTTTTCAAGCCACTATGTTTCCATCAACCACCATCTTAAAAGAATCAAGGCATGAGGTGTGCAAGTCAGGATAAAGGACAGTTAGCTACTCGGTAGCATCATTAAAACCCTCCATGAAACTCTTGGTGTTCTCTTCCTTAGCATCATCAAGAGCATTTTCTAGAGAAGTCTTTGAGTTAGACAACTTCCTTTTCCTCTCAATCGGCTTTGTCTTTTGATCATTCTTCCCGTAGTTTCCTGAGATCCTCCGAAATCTAACCTAACTTTGCATAATGCTTATTACGCTACAATTCAATGTCCATCAGGACCTTCTTCAATTTATTGATGGTATCTTTTGTTTTGGTCCATTCCTCAGTGGTGTTTCTCTATAGTTATTCATCTTCGATCAGTTAGCATTTGACTGTTATGGTAAGGTTCTTCATACCCTGTATAATGCTCGCCTATTTAGAAGGGGATGAGGAAGAGGCCATTTAAGGGAGGACATTTTTTGCATGCTTTTCAGCATGATAAATCTTCTCCTGAGAGCAAGATTGTTTGCTACCAACATGAGGATTGGAGGTACATGTTTAGTGTTTTTTTTAGGGTTTCTGTGTTAGTCTCTTCAGAATCAGTAATCGGGAGAACAATAACAGTTCTCCCAACAACACGCAGTTTCATAGCAATCACTTCTTTCCTTTGCATCTTCTTCAAACGTTGTGCCATCTCCTAACGCGTAAGCAGCACTTGTCAAGGAAAAAGATAATGGATATTAATAAAAGTACGCATAAAAGGAAAGGGGAAAATAGAATAGTACCAATACAAGCCTTAAGTTCTATGGTCGAAATCAAGTTTAGGGATAACAAAGGTGTTGAATATAACACCTAGTTCGATTAGTTGGTTGCAAACGGCTCTTTCCTCTATCCTTAAATCTTCACTCTAGCTACCCTACTAGGATAGGGGGAACCCAACCAGTATAGATGAAATCCTTCAAGGATATTGGGCCTGTTTGGGGATGAGCAGATTTTCAAAAGTTTCCTTTTAAAATGTTTATATGAGGATTGGTACTCTGTGACTAACACCCTATTGTTAAAAGTGCTTATGAATGTCCATGAAGAACAACCAGAGGTCTTTGATTCAAAAAAATAGAAAAACATGTTTGTTGAAGGAACGATACCAAGGTGAGTACATAAAATGTGAAAAGCCCTAACAAATGCCCAACTATTTGGATGAAGTTGGGCAGGAGCAATGTTTATGGTACTAAGTAACTCCTTTTCAAATGGGTCAAGTGGAAGTCGTACTCCAAGTTCAGAAAACACAATGGTGTAAGAATAATAGAAGGGTGTATTCTCATTTCTGCCATCCTTGCATATTGGTTCTTTAGGGTAACATGGATCCACTACTACATGATGTTCACATTCATTCCTACTCAAGATTTAAGAATGGAGGAAAGAACAAAATTTTAGGATGGATGTCTATGAGGAGGTTTCCCTAACAAAGTTTAACTTCACCCAAAGATAAAGGCTGAAATAGTCCATGAATGCGAGCAGAAAAAAGAAAAAAAAGGAAAGGAGTAAAGTGGCGTATCTAAAATAACTTGAGGGAAGACAAAACTTGAAGAGGGTGTAGCCAAAGAAATGCTATGAAGTGGAGAAGTTCAAGGAAGAAATGAGAGTTAATGAAGTGAGTTGAAGAAATGAAAACTCGACTCTTGGTGTGACCTGCATTGAATGAAGTCAGAGCTTTTTGGAGGCTTAGGTTGGCCCGACTCAACTTTTGGTCAAGGTAGGCCCAGCTTGACCTTTGGCCTGAGTCATCCCAGCTTGACCTTTGGCTCGGCCCTACCCGTCTCTATCTTATGCCCAACCCAACCCGACTTTTTGGCCCGGTCGGGCTTGCCTATATCTTCTATTGACTAAACTCGACCTTTGGTGCGACTTGCCCTGTCTCAACCTTCTACTTGTCCTAGCCTGTCTAGACCTTATGGTCGGTCCGACCCAGCTCAACCTTCAGGAAGGGTTAGCCATGCTTGACCTTCGTTCTCGGTCATCTCAGCTCGACATTCGGCCCGATCCAGCTTAGCTCGACCTTCGGGAGGCCCATCCCGGTTGACCTTCGGCCCAACTCGACCTTCGACCCAGGTTGGCTCTACTCAACCTTTTACCCGACCTAGCTCTTCTCAACTTTTGGCTCAACCCGACTTGACTTTTTGGACCTGTTAACTCTTTTTGTCCTAACCAGTGAGCAATTCCACATCTTGGAGAATTTTAATTTCCTTCTTTTTTTAGTGAATTTTAAATTATACTATTTTAGTTATTTGAAATATCTTGTTAAAATTTCTCAATTCCAAACATATTGTTTTCCTTAAAAATGTTTTAAATTCTCCAAATAAATAAATTACTCTCTTAACTATCTCATCAAACATATGATAAAAACTAGGAGATGGTGTGGTGGTGGGTTCAATACCAATCGGATCATTGGATTTGGTTAATTCGTCCTAAAGCCCGATTGGGTATTTAAGAGAAACCATACCCATTCGTATTTTTAGTTAAATAAAAATATTATTTTAGAAATAGATAGAAAATATAGGATACTATAATAATAACCCTAGTGAGACCTACTCATTGATAATATAAATTGCGAGTCGCACGCATGAAGCAGTACGGGACAAGAAGATGTTAGGGACCCAATGAAACATCAATGAAAATGTGAAGAACAACCAAAGGTGTTTAATTTAATTTTATGTGTTAATTAATTGGACCCACATGAATTCTACATAGAGTTATGCTCAACTCTGGTGCTCTTTTTTTCTTAATTATTATATAATGCAGGCCTCCTCCATTCCCTAACCCCACCACCACCCCCCCTCTCACTCTCTTTCTCTCTCTATCTCTCACTCACACACACACACACACGCCCTCTCTGTCTTTTCTTCCTTTCACTTTTCCTTACTTTATTTTCAGCTATAAATCATTCTCCTTCTTGCTCTACCATTTTCATGTCCTGTTAGAAGTTTGAGAAGAAGGGAGAAACATGAAAGATGGTGGTAGGAAGCAGGGTGCACCCTCACCCTGTGCTGCATGCAAACTCCTCAGGAGAAGGTGTGCTCAGGATTGTGTTTTTGCTCCTTATTTTCCTGCTGATGAACCCCACAAGTTTGCAAATGTTCACAGAGTCTTTGGTGCCAGCAATGTCAATAAGATGCTTCAGGTTCATTCCTCTCTTACATTATTCATTCCTTCAGGATTCTCTTTATTATGTATTTCCCACTTTTTTTTAACTTAGTTCCCATGCATCTGATCAACATTTTAGTTTTCACAAACAAAGATATATATATGTATCAGGAGTTAGATGTGATACTATAATGTTCTTGAGATTTATGCCACTATGTTACTGTCAGTTAAACTATACCTTGGAGACATAAAAACTACATATGGTTGATGTTTATTCCTAGGTGCCTTCTTAGGTTTCTCTTTTTCTTCCAAAAATGTAACTAAGAAATACTGAAACTGATAAATCAAGTTTCTGAACAAAATTCTTTTCCAATAAAATGAAAAATTAATAACGTAAATAACTTAAAAAACAGTTTTTTTTTTTTCTCTTTCTCTCCAACCACCTTTCAAGCGTATGAACTCTATTAGGTTCAAAGACTGCACATTCAGAAGTCACTTTCTTAACGAATTTATGATGTCTGTTATTGGTATAAAGATCAACAACCTTGCAGACTACTGCGACGCTTTCCTTGACCGCAGCTGAATCTTTCACATTATTTTCTTGTAAGCTTTAACAGGCTTCTAATCTTCAAATTATGTCTTTTCGTCTTACCTTAAACTATTTAAATCATATAGCTAGTACATTTGTTTATGACATGTTTCTATCTTCCGCCAATTATTTTCCATTGTTGTGGAACTATAGCATCTACAAATTTCGTAATATTATATATGAAAATGATTTGGTGTGAAAAAGTTTGAAAAGAGTACTAGCTTAATTTATTTGTATGTATAGGAAGAGGAATATAATATAGAATTATTGGTACGTGTGAATTAAGCTTTTGAGAGAAGTGATTGTGAAAAACCACGAATTGATACTTTTTTTTTCTAAGTAGCCCTTGAAAAATTAGAAAAGGTGGAGAAGATTAGGCATTCGGCGCCTTCAAACCTCACATCTCACGTCCTAATCCCTTTGTCTGCTTTTCCATTCCTTCATATTTCAATATTAGGTCAGTCTCATCTTTTGGTCTGCCATGTGTTGGTTAAAAAATAAAAAAAGAATAAGACAAGTGAAAATTAAAAAATAAAAATAAAAAATCTTATTTGAAAAAAGCCTTATATTATTTAGATTTTTTAGAAACTAAAATATTGTATCTCTTTCTTCATGGATCGTATCTTCGGCCACCCAATAGGAGCATCAAAACGTGGTTTTGTTACCAAAAGTCAGGGTCAAGCACAACACAAAGCCAAACTTAACAAGCAACGTACGTGCGTGATTGTGTGAAACCACGTTTAAGAATCCAAACTCCACTTCACCTTCTATTGTCACAAACCAAAAAGAAAAAGAAATGATTGAAGTAACATCCTGCTTCTGCACCACGTGAAGCTGTTTTTGCCACAAATTTTTTAATCAGTACCATTCAATAAAATTACTCATTTCGTTGTCAAACATCAAATATTTTAACTTACCGGATTCTTTGACATACTTTTATTGCTAAAACAATTTCATTAACTAGTTCAAAAATAAAACAACAATAATAATAATAATATACCCTCTTTCTTCTCTAGTCCTATAGTAAAACTTGAGAAAATCGAGAAAATTATTTAAGAAAAAAAATACTTTTAAAATTTGATGAACCTTTTTCTCTCTTGATCTTTTTCATGTCCCTTCTCTTTTTCAGCAACGACTTTTGATTTATCTATGTATTTACTGTTTACTGACTAGAAAAAAAAATATTTAGTCATTAAGGATGCTTTTGTTAAAAAGGTTAACACAGAAGATAAGTTGAAGATCTTTATAAAATAACAAGACAAACTTCCAAAAAAGGACAGAGATTAATATAATACAGGTGATGCAATATGAGAAGAAAAAAAAGAAGTGAAAGTAGTGTTGAAGCATATGATGAAAGTGTTAGAAAAGCAAGCCGTGAAAGTGACATTAATGTTATATATCAGAAACTTTTTGTTCATGAGTTATTTCAGTGGAAGCTTATAATGAATAGAATAGAATGAATTTGAAAGAAAAAGTAGAATAGAAATGAATTTGATGGTGTGTGTTACAGGAGTTACCAGAACATCAGAGAGGAGATGCAGTGAGCAGCATGGTGTATGAGGCAAATGCAAGAGTAAGGGACCCTGTGTATGGGTGTGTTGGGGCCATTTCATCTCTTCAGCAACAGATCGATGTGTTACAGACCCAATTGGCAGTGGCTCAAGCCGAAGCTGTGCACCTCAGAGTGCGCCAGAGTGCATCTCTCTACACTCCCACCAGCCCTACCAACACTGCCTCTCCATCATCCAAGAACATTCACTCACAATCCAAACCTATTTTTCACATCGACATGGACATGGTGGTGGACCACACCACCTACACTGATTCAATCTGGTGATTCATACTATTATATAATAATTCTTAGACACAAAACCACAAACAGACTAAGGAATGCCTTCTTTATTATCGTTATAAAGTTTGTTGGAAACCGCAAAACTCATACGTGAGACTCGTTTCACAAGTGTTTGTGATTTCTAATGGATTTTAAGCAATAATAAGAAATGTGTTACTGTTCAAAAGTCATTTCTCATTGTAGGAGGCGGCGGTGCCGGTGAGAGCTGTGGCGGACACTGTTCGCCCGCTTAATTACTTTGGTTTGGAAAATAGATTTCTTAATTAATTACCTTTTCACAATATATGTGGTTCTGTATATATTATGGTTATGTGGTAAGGGTTGGATTCTGGACTTTTTTGGTGGAGAAAGGTTTCGTGGACTTTTATGTTGTTTTTCTCTGGTGCCCTATAGACACATTGATTTTCATTTGTACTACGTTGGGGCCTTCACTATATAGAAGATATCATTTTGAGGTTTTAGTACTAATGTCGATCACTTTTTTCTCTGTTGTTTTCTTTTGTCTTCTTTAGTTTTCTCTAATTATAGTTAGAGACCATTTTTAGCATTAAAAAACAAAAAACGCTGCATGATTAGCAAAAGGTGAAAAATGGATGTGCTTTTACTTTTTAAAACAAAATGTTGTGGCTCAAGATGACAACTTATTCATCCCACTGTAAATAATATAAAAGGGTTTGAGTATAGTGGTATTGATTAAGACAAGTAATAATAATTTGTCTCCTAATTATTAAATATAATACTCTTATTGAATTTAGTTAAATAATTTAAATTAGGAAAATGAGGTTTTGACAAAATTGACAAACTTTTTATAAATAGGATTAAAGTAGATTAATTTTTTATTTTTTAATCAAAAAGAAGTAATAAAAATAGTACTTTTTTACCTTATTTAGTAATTTATCAAATTTTGTCAAAAAAAAACTTTGTTAATGTATTATTTTTCTATTAACTGAAACTAATTATTACAAATTGAATAAGCATGTAGACTAAAAGAATAATTTACGAAAAATATTTGGAAATGAAAAAAAATACAAATGCGTATAATGTAATATATTTCTAAGTTCATATTTTCAATATATGTATTTTAGGTAAATCGTTAATAAATCAATTTAAATTTCATTGCATAATTGAAAAAATTATTTTCATTGAGAGACACTAATTTTGACTAGAGAAGTATGAAATCCAAGTATACTTGCGGCCTTCACAGTATACATGCTCACTAGAGAAGCTGAGCATTGGTGGATCAGCATGGAATCCATCACGGAGGAGCGGGAGGAACTAGTGACTTGGGAGGCCTTCATGGGGAAATTCCTCTCTGAGTATTTTCCCGACAATGTGAGGTATGCTAAGGAGGTGGAGTTTCTCCAGTTGACCCAGGGGGGAAAGTCTGTAACAGAATATGTTGAGAAGTTCAAGCACATCAGCCCCTTCTACATTTTACCACTCGACGAAGAGTGGAGATGCCGCAAGTTTGATAATGGCCTCCGCTGTGATATTCGTTTGATGGTGGCCCCATTATCCATCAAGGATTTTGCTTCCCTGGTGGAGAAGGCCAGAGTGATGGAGAAAATGAAGAATAAGGTAGAAGGTCAGCCCCTACCACAGCATCAGAGGATTGGTGGACCATCTGGGTCAAAGTCGAGACATAAAGAGAAGAGAAAGCCTTATGACAAACCTCATCACCAGTCTCAAGGGTCCAGGAACTTCCCCACACAGCAGGGCCGAGTGCAGTGCTTTCAATGTGGAGGCCCTCATTTGAGGAGAGTCTGCCCGCACATGGAAGGCTACCGCAAATGTAACAATTGTGGCAAGGAGGGCCACTTTGGCAAGGACTGTCCCACCCTTACTAGGACAGTGGCACGATCTCCAGTTCAGACTCCCACGCAGAACCAACAAAGGAACAAGGGCAACTGGCCTCAGGCGACGGGCTGAGTTTACGCCATGACGGGAGTAGAAGTCGTAGGCTCAGGTAACCTTGTTATGGGGTATTGTGTGATTATTGGGGTGAAATGGTGTGTGTTGTATGATTCTGGAACGACACACTCCTTTGTGTCAGATGCATGTGTGAAACATTTGGGTCTACCGGTGTGTGAGCTACAGTGTGGGCTTGTGGTGTCTACTCCAACGTCGGGTTTGGTCAGGACATCATCCTTATGTGCTAGGTGTCCAGTGGAGGTAGAAGGACGCAGGTATAAAGTGAATCTAATCTGCCTACCTCTACAGAAGTTGGAGGTAATCTTGGGGATGGATTGGCTCTCTGCCAATCGCATTCTTATAGATTACCGAGAGAAGAGATTGTTGTTCCCCAACTCAGAGGAGCCTAAGTTGTTATCTTCACAAGGGATCATGAAGGAGATACAAGGTGGCGTGTAGTGCTTCATAATTTTCACTCATCTAGAGGTGGAGAAGGAAGAGGGGAAGTCAGTAATACCAATCGTGCATGAGTTTGAAGATGTATTTCCAGATGAAGTGTCAGGGTTGCCTCCTAGTAGAGAGGTGGAGTTCTCTATTGACCTGGTATCAAGAACCCGTCCAGTATCGATGGCTCCATACCGTATGGCTCCGACAGAGTTGGTAGAGCTCAAGAGCCAGATAGAGGAGTTGCTGGGAAAGCAGTTCATTTGGCCCAGCACTTCGCCTTGGGGAGCACCAGTGTTATTAGTAAAAAAAAAGAAACTTGCACTTGAGTATATTAATTACTTCTTTTATGGACTCTTGCATTAACGTTTCAAATTCTTGTATAACTGGAAAAGACAAGTATTATGTCATTTTTAATGTAAAGAATACATTGTGTATGTCATAGTATGAATATGATGAAAATGTTGAATTATCTCATTTTTGTAACCTTATTTGACCTAGTTTCTAGAAGCTAAGGTTAGGTTTTTGTAGAGACATCCTTAGGTATCTTATATTTGCTTAGAGGCCCCTAAACTCTTCTATATAAGGGGTGCTCCTAGACATGTAAAAGGGTTGAACATTTTGAAGTAAAAACACTCTTGTGTCTCAACCATTTTGTGAGAGTTTCCTCCCTTGGGAGTGAAACTTTTAAGCCTTATCTTGCATAGCAAGTGGCGGCACACATCCACTCATCTTCAAGGTTGCCATGGCTTCTAGCCTAGCCTTGTAGTGGCGTGCTTCTCACATTTTTACCATTTCTTCCCTTTTCATTTTATGTTTTCTTCTTCCTTTAATTGTTCTTGGTTTTCTATGATTTATGTGCTTTTCATTTCCTTTTCATTTTGAATCAATCCATCATCTTCTTCTTTTGAGCTTTGTGAAAGGAACCTTCACATCTAGATAGCTTGCTATCTTAATGTCTAGTGGGGATTTCACTTGGCTTTCTTAATCAACTCACACCATATTCAATAATCTTGAAAAGGAACAAGATAATCCCTCATCAACTTGGGCAGAGAGGGTTATCAAGCCCCCCATTTGGAAGAGCTTATTTACACCTTACTTAGACTTATCTTGTGACAAGTCGACTAGACTAAGTGTTCTTAACAGCCTATGATATGTCCATTTGATTTTTTTTCACCTTATTATTTCAACAAGCTAGCCAGAATAGCATATGAGAACAACCAACAAGCTTTATATAAAAACATTGTAACCCTATTTCCCTCTTATATGAAAAAAAAAAACTTATATAAGTGCTTACACTAATATTTGAATATATTCATCCAAAAAGACCCCAAATAAAATATTTCCAACTTCCAAGCAATTAATAGTAGAGGATTGCCATTTACCTTATCTACTGAACCAATTAAGATTGATTCATCCTGAGCTACAAACTTTACATTGCTCTCTTCTTTCTCTGTTGGGAGATAACAACATTGCAATCACTTAGCTCATAAATTATGCTAGAAGATATTCTAGAATGAATTTTCTTAGCACTAGGAGCCAGATCCTCATCCTCAGCATCTACATGTGAAAAAGATAATTCAGATAAACAATCAAAACAACAAAAAGAAGAAAAATAACAGCCACTAGGGAAAAATGTCCTTAATAAAGTGCCCAATGTAATCTTTTGAACACTTTCATCTATGACCTAATAACGTGCCAAATGTCCCTCAATGAAGTAAGGAGTTGCTTTATGAGAGTTAAATCAAACTCCACTTAAAATGTAGTCTACAGAATTGCAATATATAGAAGAAAGAAAAAGATATCATAATGTCAAAAACTCTTTTACCATTTCTCAGAACATAGGCATTTGTAGTTGAAGCATTTAGTGCAAAAACAAGTATTTTCCTTTCTACTTGCGCAAGTAAGCACCTAGCTTCATCTCGTTCGTTTTTAATTCTAGCAACAACTCGGCATGCAGCATCATGCTACAGATTAAAACAAATATAAATAATGGCAACTAAGGTACTGGAAAATATAGTAAACCTAATAATATAATCCTATAAAAGAAAATTGAGAAATAAATACAACATATTATCAAATTAAGTACCACCGCAACACCCAGTACATAGCAAAAGCAAACACCACAACCACTGTAATCAAGTACCTTCTTATTTAAAAATATGTTCACTTCCCTTCTTTATCAATTAGACAAACACTACTTCGACAACCCTAAAATCTCCATTTTTTTCCATAACAATGGCTTCAAATTCTCTACCACCATCATTGGCCAAATTAGAGCCTATACTAGTGTTCATGAAGGAATCATCCTCCAAAACTTGAATGGTGATTACAATGGCGTCTAGACGAATTTTCGAACCCAAAAACACAAGAAAGGTGGTGAAAGAGCAAATTGAAAATAAAGAAAACCCTATTCCTTTCTACTTTCATCAATGAAAATAGTAAAACACTTGAGTGGGTATGAAATAAAAAATTAAATTAACAAAAGGTTAGGATACTTACCTAAAGGGAATTGGTCAGAACATGCCGATGTCAACAGAAATGGCAGCGAAGATGGCTTGGAACATGTCACAAACGCGACAGGAGTAGAAGAATTGGTCTTGGGTGAGATGTGAACGCTCTTGTGCAACCTTAATCGAGTATCGTCAATAGCAAAGGAAGGGTTGATGTTGGTGATTTGGGACGAACGAGATGGCATGAGATGGTGTTGGGAAGGATGCTGAAAGGGAAACACTTGAATAATGAAGTCAAAACTCATAGAGCGGTGCGCGGTTTTGACAGAAGGAAGAGAGGCATGCGGTGTTTCGAGTGAACATGAGAAGGAGGCAGTCAAAAGGAAAAGGAAATTTTGTTTGATGGGAGACAATGAGAAGGAAACATAAGACAAGATGAGGGAAGAATTCGCAAATGAGAAGGTGGTGGGAAGAATTTGCCTTTTGAGTTGATATTTTTTACTACACACTAAGCCAGAGGGATAAGCTAAAAACTATATTTCCTAAATTATTACATTTAATTTTTAAATTTATTACAGGCAACAGTTTTGTGGATTAACCCACAAATTTTAAAGCTAACACTTGAATAAATATAGCATAAACTATCAACATTTTCAAAAAGCGTTGTCATTGAAATTCCTTAAGCCATACTTGTAAAACTATTTCTATACTATGTATACGCAACACTGTTATACTTGTGGATAAATTTGGTGTTGCCTAAGGCCAAAAATGTTGTAGTATGAATAACATTAAAAAAAAATTGTTAAGCCATGGATGAATAAAGTCATTTATTTAGGGAACATAACAAGTAACAAGTATGTTTTATCTTAACATTGTATGTTTAATTGGTATGTAAAAATTCTTATTGATTATGCATTTATTTGTAGAGTTGAAGTTTCCTATTGGAACTTGAAGAGATTGTTCCAACGTAGTATGAATGATTTATGATTTGTACAATTGTTTGGACATAATAAATAACATGAGAACATGTAGTATAATGAAATTAAAACATCATTTCATAAGATTTTTCATGTTGTGGGACAACATTCAACATTAGCTTATATTAGAGACTATGTGGTTTTTGTCCCAAATATGTCTTAAGCCAATATTGAAAAGCATGATCAAGTTAGGTATGTTAGAGTTGTATATACAACAAGAATATTATGTGTTTTTGAATCGTTTTAAGAAGACTAACATTACTGATAAGGCAACAATAAAAAGTAAGCTCCATAAAAATGCATATCTATACATGACTTCATTTGTATGCACTAAGAATCTGAATGCGGTGGGATAGATGTGGGTTTGACTATCTCATCCCAATCTTTGAAGTAACAACACATCCCTATCACCCAATAGGGGTAATGACGCAAACATAAACTCAAACATATAGTTGTCATGCAAATTAACTTAAGAAAAGACCACTCTATGGCTAAGCATACAGAGGCATGTTAACACACAATATTTAGGCATTTAAAAGCAACAACACAACAGCTCAAATTTGCTAATGAAAAAAAAATCATTCTAGCAACACTAACCTTTGCTAACTATTTTACTCATAACCTTTTTTCACGTATCTCTAAATGTGTTTATTCCTTTTAGTTGGATTCTAAAGTCAAAGGGCTTAAAATTTATTACAATAACATATTTATAATGATTGGTTGCCAGCAAGCACGCCCAACGATATGAATTTGCACCTAACAATGGCAGGAAGCGCCCAATGTGCATGAAGTCAATGGCCAACATTTGCCACTGCCAGAACTTTCTCCCAGCATAGGAAATGGTGCCCAACATGTTCAACAAATTCAACAGCTTGTGTTTTGCAAGATTTTCACCATCTTAGCCCATGAGAGGTTGATTTAGACTATTTTTAGATAGCTACACAAGATAAGATTAAGAAAAACACATACAAAACACCTTAAACAACCAAAGCTCTGATTGCCAAATAATGTAAATTCATCTTGTTGATCTTAGTGGAGAAGGTGTTTGTGTTAATATTTGATTAAGAAAGTCTAATGAAGATCTTCACTAGACATTAAGATAACCAAGTTATCTAGATGTGAAGGTTCACTTCAAAATACTCCAGAGGGAAAAAAAGGAATTGGATTCAAGTATAGAAAATGGAAAAACAACATAAGCAAACAAGAACATGAAAAGTAAAGAACATAAGATGAAAAAGAAGAAAAAAGATGGAAACAATAGAAGGGGAATGGGAAAGAAAGGAAGGCACGTCACTTGGGGTACTAGGCCAACCCAAGATAAGTGGTGGTTGTCACCATTCACCAATGCATAGAGGGTATTTGGCAGTGGTTATTTTTGCTATTTTGCCCCGATTTCAGAACCGAGATATATAAAGTCGAGGCCAAAAAAGGTCAGTTTTTGGCCTCGGGTGTTACCCGAGGGAAAAACTTACCTTTCTGCCTCAGTTCTAATGAGAATCAAGGTCGTGTGTCCTATTAACTTGTTAAATAAAATTTTTGTTTTTGGTTATTTCCACATTTTCTAACCTGCATATATTTTCAAAAAATCATACCAGATCAGAATAGAAACAAAACTATACATTTTATGAAACATAACATCATCCACAATCCAAATACATTTAAAAGTGTCTTGTAATAACAAGTCAATATCCTAATCAATACTTGTACAACTGAATTATAAATTTTGCACATTCTATCCTGCCAAACTTTATGAACTTTGCAGGAATTGGTGCAATACTCTTGAATGTCTACCAAATAAGACATTAACTTAAGCAAATAATAAATCACATATACATACAATAAAACTAATACACAATAGACTACAAATTCATAGACTCATTAGAAAAATAAGAACCTGTGAGCATGAAAAGCGAAGCGAATGACAATGGGAGGATGCAATGGTACTCACGTTCCCGAAAGCTACATAGTTCCACCACAATGCAACAATACCTTATAAAGAACACAACCTTAAAAACACAAGGAACAATCAAAAATAGGAGAAAAAAATAGAAACCAACAAAACCCCAACAAAATGCAAAACAACAACCCAAATTGCAAAAACAATTATATTAAACGTGAAATAAAAAAAGGGAATCACGTAATTTTTTGAATTTCAACTAACCACCACACGCAAGGAGAATGTGGCAGAGCCCGACGGTGGCTTTCCAGAACAGGAGCAACGGTGGTGCGAGAGACTAACAAATAATGGAGAAGCTTTGTTTGGGGAAAACGAAGAGTTGTTGACGGTGTAGAATGGTGGCGCGACGGAGGCTGGCACGATGGCTGCATGGGACGAACTAGCGGCTGTTGTGGAACCCAAATGACCGCAACAGTGTGGAAGGAGGCTCGACGGTGGCTGACAACGCGAATGGAGGCTAGAAGATGATGGTTGTGGATGGAGGAGGCGTGATAGAGGAGAGAAAACACAAATGTTGCGTTGAGGATGACGAAGAACAGTGCATTCGCGTTTTGAATCCCTAATTTGGTATATGGCATCTGTTCAATTTTTAATCGAGGTAAAATAGTGATTTTTGGCCTCGGTTCAATTTTAACCGAGGCCAAATGTCCCTCTCCTAATTAATTTTTTGCTTTAGGTCAGGGAAATTGAAGCCTAAAAGGCTTTATGGCAGCAGGTCTACTGCAACCGAGGCAGAAAAGTATATTATGTTTTGGGTATTGAGGGAACCGAGGCAGAAAAGCTGGCAGGAATTGCAAAAATGCCACTGTGGCATTATATGCTTCGGTTTCCTGATAACCGAGGCCTATAACGTGAGTTAAATAGTCAAAATTACACTAGTGATTTGAATCAAGATTCAAGATAAGACCAAGAGTAGAACACTCTCATAAGAGCAAAGCTCACAAATGCACACAATGTCTCTCAAATTCAATATTGATCAATCCTTTACAACGGGTGGGGAGACCTTCTTAAATAGGCAATAGGGCAACCTCCTAGCAAAACTACAAAGATGGGGGCTATCTAACAAAAAGAGAAGGATTTTCTAGTAAATACAAAAAATATCTTTTAAAAAATCCTTATAATAAGAGAGAATATGCTCAACGAATTACAAAATCATGAAAAATGTGCATTCTTTCTCCTCCAAATATGCATAGTGGTCCTCACATCAAGATCTTTCTATATGCTCTCATTTTTCACTTTGAATGGATCTTCTTAGCAAAACTAAGAGTGTGATAAGAACACTCCCATAAGCTAGACTCTTTCTTGACCTTTCATTTTTCTAGAGAGATAACAACCTCAAAAGGGGTTTTGTCACTAGAAAACCTACAAAACAAAAATCACAAACATGAGTTTTAGATTTTATTTAAAACTAAACTAAGAAAAAGAAGCAAGGTGAAGAAACTTTCTCCAAATATGTTTATTTTTCTTAAGCAATTTTCTCGAGCTTTTATAAGAGTTGGGACTCATTAACTAGTATCTAAAATATTCGTTATTCATTTATTAATACTTAGGTTATTGGGATACATATGTTACTAATATTTAAGGTTAAAATACCTTTTTGGTCTCAATTTTCGTCAAGTTTTTTCAAATAAGTCCTAATTTTGGTTTTGTGTTCAAATATGATGAAGTATTAACTTGTTCCTTTTTAAGATTATTGAATATGGTGTGAGTTGATTAAGAAAGCTAAGTGAAATCCCCACTGGACATTAAGATAGCATGCTATCTAGATGTGAAGGTTCCTTTCACAAAGCTCAAGAGAAGAAGATGATGGATTGATTCAAACAAAAAGGAAATGGAAAGCACATAAACCATAGAAAACCAAGAACAATTAAAGGAAGAAGAAAACATAAAATGGAAAGGAAAGAAATGGTAAAAAATGTGAGAAGCACGCCACTACAAGGCTAGGCTAGAAGCCATGGCAACCTTGAAGATGAGTGGATGTGTGCCGCCACTTGCTATGCAAGATAAGGCTTAAAAGTATTCACTCCCAAGGGAGGAAACTCTCACAAATGGTTGAGACACAAGAGTATTTTTACTTCAAAATGTTCAACCCTTTTACATGTCTAGGAGCACCCCTTATATAGAAGAGTTTAGGGGCCTCTAAGCAAATAAAAGATACCTAAGGATGTCTCTACAAAAACCTAATCCTATCTTCTAGAAACTAGGTCAAATAAGGTTACAAAAATGAGAGACAAAAGAGCCAACTATGGTGTGTGCAAGGCTAATTTCGTTCTAGCACAAAAGGAGACAAAGAATGTGTCTCATATGTCTCCAAAAAGTGGCTAAAGTGTGCTAAAAACAAAGGAGACCAAAGGTACATAGGTACACTTGTTTTATGCCTTTTACTTTATGCTTTATGCATTTGCTTTACTTTCTCCTCCACATCATTTATGCTCCCCAATCACCATGCACCACCTAGCATTGCTTTTATACTCCTAATTAACCTACAAAGCAAATAAACATAGATTAGCATGTTGGCTTAAGTCAAGTCAACTATAGTCAACAAGTCAAACCTAGTCAAAGGTCAACAAGTCAACTAAAGTTGATTCAACTAAGTCAAATTTGGGAATTAAAAATAACCAATACAAATGAAAGGGATGAAGGATTAGTGAACTTCCTTTCTAAACATGCTTAGTCTTCTTAAGCATGTGCCTCCATCCTTGGTTGGGGTCAATCCTTCATCATCCTCCCCTCCTTAGAGAGAATTTGACCACAAATTCTTTAAGCCTTTGTAGATGGAGCTTGACTTGATTTGGGGGAGGATTTGCGCTTCCATTTTATGAGCTCTTGTTCCATCCTTTCTAAGGGTTTTACCCTTAACTTTGGTTAGGCCATCTTTGTTTTCTAAACTATTCTTCATCTCTTGCTTGTGTTTTGGGCCTTCCTTTTTGGCTTGGGAAGAGAAGGAAGGGTGATGCACATATTGCTTTGGAAGAATTTTTTTGTAGGCAAGTAACACCTTGGTGAAAGCTTGCCCCTTTTCTTTTTCTTCTTTATCTTTTCTTATTACATTTCTATCCTTATTAACTTCTTGAGGTGATAGAGGTAGTAAAGTTGTCTTTTTCCCATTTTTGAAGAAAATGTATTGGTTGGTATGGCCATCATGTAAAGTTTGTTTATCAAATTGCCATGGCCTACCTAGTAAGATATGTGTGACTTCCATGGGAACAACATCACATAGCACCTCATCTTTGTAGCTTCCTATAGAGAAGTTAATTAGGACTTGTTTATTGACATTTATTTCTCCCTCTTTACTTATCCAAGCAAGCTTGTAGGGCTTAGCATGAGGAATGGTCTCTAAGCTAAGCTTTTCCACCAACCTTGTGCTAGCTACATTGGTACTACTTCCTCCATCAATAATTAGAGAGCAAACTCATTTGTTAATTTTGCATCTAGATTGAAAAATGTTTTCTCTTTGAGTTGGCTCAAGCTCACTTTGATCTTGACCTATCATGTGCCTTAATAACATAGGGTCTTTCTCAAAAATTTTAGTTTTACTAGAGCAAGAAGATTCTTTTGAAAGAGAATTGGGAGATGAGTGTTCACTTTCAACATCATTACTCTTCTTTAAGATCATGGTCCTTTTGGTTGGGCAATTTAAAGCAATGTGATTATAACCCAAACATTTAAAACATTTAATAGAACTTGATCTTTGAAAAGTGGAATGGTGAATGTGATCACTTGGTGACTTACTTTTACTTGGTGGTTCTTGATGAGAGTTAGAAGGGAACTTATCATGTTTCTTTTTATCATTTCCCTTCCATGAGTGACTAAAGTAGTGGTTGGGTGAGTAACTCTTCCTTGCCCTTCTTTTTCTTTTCAATTGAATTTCAATTCCAAGGGCAAGTGTGAAAACATTTTCAAGAGTGGAGTACTCATACAACTCTACTTGGTCTTGTATGTCTCTCCTAAGACCACTCACAAATCTTTTTATTTTCTCTTTGTTAGTTCCTTTTATTTCAACCCTACGCATTGAGACTCTAATTCTTTAAAGTACTCACTCACACTCATAGAACCTTGGTGAAGCCTTTGGAGCTTCAAAAGAAGTTCCTTCCTATAGGAGGGAGGAACAAATCTAGCGCGCATAAGAGTTTTAATGTCCATCCAAGAAGCCGCGGGTGGTCCTTGGTCATAATTCTTACAAACTTTATGCCACCAAGTATTGGCATACTCCAAAAATCCTAAAACTACTAGATCAACTTGTGTTTGATCCTTTACATGATTTTCATTGAAAATTTGATCAACTTTAGCTTCCCAATCAAGGAAGACTTTGGGATCACATCCTCCATAGAACTTAGGAATCTTTGGAGTTTGCTTCTCTTGTGATGGGTTGCACCTAGAATGCCCTCTTTTCCTAGCCTCTCTTTCTTGCTCTTTAGCTTCAAGCCTTTGAATGTGCTCTTGGATTCTTAGGTCACTTTGCTCCTTGTCTTTTCTTAATTGTTCAAAGGCCTCCTTCCTAGACAACTCCAAATCCCGAAGCAATCTCATTAATGTATTGTTTTTGTTTGGTGTAGGTGCATTTGATGAACTTGCCATGATTCCTACAACAAAAACACTCAAATCCGAGACAAAATAAATGGATTAGAGGTTAGACAACATGAAAACCGATACCAAATCCAACCCAAAATGTAACCCAAGTGTTTAGATCACTCTCCCAAAGTAACAAGGCAAGGCTAGCACTCAAAATCCACCAAAGGAGTGAAGCAAACACTTTTAAAAACTTGTTCAAAACCTTTCAAATGCAAGACAAGTGATTCGGCCACATCATCCCAAGAGTTTCAAGAAAAGAAAACTACTAAGAAAAAACAAAGAACACCTAGTGACAAGCAAGAAAAGCACAAAAACAAGGAAAGCTAAACTCTAAAGAAGAAAAGTTTGAGACAAAACTTTTATCAAGACTAAAACAAGAAAAGCACATTTTAAAGACTCTATGGAAAGCATTTGACAAGCATCTTCAAGTCTTAAATCATGCATACACCAAGAAAGATCATAACCAAGTTAAAGCATGGAACTAATTAGCCAATATCACCCAATTCTCAAGTATGAAAACTAGTAGCATAGCACCTAGTGAAAAACACACTTCTAGTTCACCAATGAGCAAGATTGCTCTCGGTTTTTAGACAATATTTGGTACAAAAATTTTCTTCTTTTCACAACTAGTTTCATAAAATGGTAAGAAAGAGTTTTAGGTGGCTTGAACACTTAGTTCCTCAAGTTTTAGGCCAAAATCAATTTCATGGAGCATACATCAAGCAAGACATAAAGTAAAAGCAAGATTCAAATACTTGGAAACAAGAATAAGAAAACTTCAAGTTAACATATGACATATGACTCAAGCAAAAGTTAGACACATTTAAAGACTGAACATGACATACACAAAGACACAAACATGTAGCTATCATGCATTTAAACTCATGGATTTGAGGCTCAAAGACTAAGCATCCAAAGACATGTTATCCAACCACATTTAGGTGTAAGAAGAGTAACAAAAACAGTAGCCAAAACTACCCAACATAACCTGAAAAACATTGATTCGCGGTGATCTCGGCAGCTCTGACCTTTGCTTACTATTTCAATCATAACTCTCTCCACAAAACTCCAAATGCATTGGTTCTTTTTTTGTTAGAAACTAGACTAACAGAGCTTTCTTTTTACATCAAGAACTTAATTTTTGGACCATTGAGCAGGTGCAGTTTAATCTTTTAAAATCGTGAACAGTTTCTGCCAGCATTGTTTATGTGTGCAATGGATGTGGATTTGAACCATACAAAGATAGCTACAACAAGACAAGGTTAGCACATGAAAAACACCATATCCAAGATAACCTAGGCTCTAGATACCAAATGATGAAGTATTAACTTGTTCCTTTTTAAGATTATTGAATATGGTGTGAGTTGATTAAGAAAGCTAAGTGAAATCCCCACTGGACATTAAGATAGCATGCTATCTAGATGTGAAGGTTCCTTTCACAAAGCTCAAGAGAAAAGATGATGGATTGATTCAAACAAAAAGGAAATGGAAAGCACATAAACCATAGAAAACCAAGAACAATTAAAGGAAGAAGAAAACATAAAATGGAAAGGAAAGAAATGGTAAAAAATGTGAGAAGCACGCCACTACAAGGCTAGGCTAGAAGCCATGGCAACCTTGAAGATGAGTGGATGTATGCCGCCACTTGCTATGCAAGATAAGGCTTAAAAGTATTCACTCCCAAGGGAGGAAACTCTCACAAATGGTTGAGACACAAGAGTGTTTTTACTTCAAAATGTTCAACCCTTTTACATGTCTAGGAGCACCCCTTATATAGAAGAATTTAGGGGCCTCTAAGCAAATAAAAGATACCTAAGGATGTCTCTACAAAAACCTAATCCTATCTTCTAGAAACTAGGTCAAATAAGGTTACAAAAATGAGAGACAAAAGAGCCAACTATGGTGTGTGCAAGGCTAATTTCGTTCTAGCACAAAAAGAGACAAAGAATGTGTCTCATATGTCTCCAAAAAGTGGCTAAAGTGTGCTAAAAACAAAGGAGACCAAAGGTACATAGGTACACTTGTTTTATGCCTTTTACTTTATGCTTTATGCCTTTGCTTTACTTTCTCCTCCACATCATTTATGCTCCCCAATCACCATGCACCACCTAGCATTGCTTTTATACTCCTAATTAACCTACAAAGCAAATAAACATAGATTAGCATGTTGGCTTAAGTCAAGTCAACTATAGTCAACAAGTCAAACCTAGTCAAAGGTCAACAAGTCAACTAAAGTTGATTCAACTAAGTCAAATTTGGGAATTAAAAATAACCAATACAAATGAAAGGGATGAAGGATTAGTAAACTTCCTTTCTAAACATGCTTAGTCTTCTTAAGCATGTGCCTCCATCCTTGGTTGGGGTCAATCCTTCATCAAAATATGTCCCAATTTTCGTCAATTTTGTTCAATTGGGTCCTAATTTGCTAACACCGTTTAAATCATTAACGGCCATGAACAGTGACTGCCACGTGTCACTTCGTGGTTTTTTTGAATTTTTTTTTGAATTATTTATTTATCTTTTTGAATTTTTTTAAATGTACCCGTGTCAACCCAGTATCGTGTCACATGTCACTTCGTGGTTTTTTTTATTTTTTTTTATTTTTTTATTTCTTTTTTCTTTTTTTAAAAGAAAATTTAAATGTCCATGTGTCAACTTAGTAGCGTGCCACGTGTCAAAGTCAATATTTTATATTCAATTTGGTCCCTATATTTGTTATTTTTGTTCAATTTAATTCCAATTTTTGTTAACATTAACCAATTTGGTTCCTATCGAAGATGTGACCAAATTTAATTTTTATATTAAAGTTATAATGATGTGAATTTTAATATATTATATAAAAATATTTAATAAAAAATGTGAATTTTAATATGAAAATTAAATTTGGTTTCTGATGAGTGCATATTTTTACCCTCATTTAATGTTTAATTCTGGGTATTTAATTGAATTTGTGTGCTTAAAGATTGATTTAATTGGGATTTCCTATTATTGGATTTATTGAGCATGAGATACAAAAACATGTTAAAAATAGCTTTTTAGTTGCATAAATGTTCTTTGGATATTTTGAGGTGTGTTAGTGCAGCTGCAGCTAAGTTGAGCTCATGGAGGTGTGAAAATAAATTGATTAAAGTTTCATGACACCTTAAAGATAAATCCAAGAATAAGAAATTATCAAAAGCACAAAAATCCAAGCCAAGCATTGCATGAAGACGGCAAGAAAAGCTTGAAAAAATGAAGAAGTTTGGCTAAACCAAGAAGAGAGGAAAGAAAAATTGGACCTTGTGGTTTTCTTTATCTTTATGATAGAAGATAATTTGGGAAAATATATCTTTAGATATTTTATTTGATATTTTTAAATAATTATCTTATTTAATTATATCATAAAATATTAAAAGATAATAACTACCAAATCTTTTTAAATATGACACGATCTTCTTGAATCTTTTTAGTTTCACTACAAACAAATATATCTTGAAGATATTGGATTATTTAGAAGATAATTTAAGGAGATTGCAAAGGGTTGATTTGGAAAATTAATACAAATACTAATTGGTGATAATTTATCATATATCTTTAATTAATTAATTAATTTAATTATATTAGATATTGATATTATCAACCAATTATATTTGTCAAATAGTTTATATCTCTCCAAATATCTTTGAATATTTATCTTTATCTTTATTTTAAAAGATATTTGAGAGGTTTTAGCAACAGAAAAGCCCAGTCCAATTCCTATATAAAGAGACCAAGGGAGAAGCAGAAATAGAAGCTCGGGACTTCGGAGCTTTGGAACCCTTAGGGGTGCCTAATTTTGTTTCCTTTCTCTCTCTTTTCTTCTCTCTATTCTTCCTTATATTTTGTATTCCATGGATTGCTAAACTTCTTGGGTTGATTCCATTGTAATTTCTTAATTGGATTCTGAGGTTAGATCAATTAATTTCTTTGTTCTTTTTATTATTGTTGAGGTTTTAATTCATCTATGTCTTTTATCTTTGAATCACGTAAAAATTAATGATTTTAAATCTATATGCATGTTGATCATATGAGTCAAGGGTTTTTAAATTTAATTGAGACTTTACTTTGATTTTGTTTAGAAACTTTCATATGATGAAATGAGTTTTTACCAATAATTGAGACTTTACTTTGGTTAAAGGTATTTACTCTAACTACAATTAATTGAGACTTTACTTTGATTAATTAAGCTTTTTATTTGGTGAGGAGATAAAAGAATAGACATGATTAGGCATAGTAAATTTGATTGAGACTGTACTTTGGTTGAATATACTGTGGATAATCTAAAAGTTTTCACTTTTAATTGAGACTGTACTTTGGTTAAAAGTAAGAACGCTAACAAATTAATTGAGACTTTACATTGATTAATTTGCAAATCTACAACAATAGTTAATGTTAGATTATGAATCTTAAATAGATTATCAGAAGCATCAAATCATCTATATAAACAATTATTTCCAAACAGTAAGAGCAGATACTAATATAATAGTAGAATACGAGAGCGTACCTGATCAGTAATTAGGTGTACAATATAGTGGTACCTAATCTTTCAAATAGAATAAGTGGAAAATTAAAAATTGTTTACATGAGACGATACTGCTCTCTTCTCTGGTAGGAGGTTATGCTAGAACGTATCTTACAAATGTGTTATTACGTCATCTCATAAAAACTGACTAATGGGATATCAATTTTATATCCTTACCAGCAGAGACCAGGGACCTCTCAACAAGTTCTTGAATACTTAAGTCCATCACAGACCGTTCATTGAACAATCTAACCCATCACGGATCGTTCATCAGAAACCCAATATATATTATCCATAAATTAATAACAATTGTGCAATATAATTGATATCTACAAATAATATAATTTATTAATTAATGTTAATCCACAGTAATAATAAAATAGAGAATAATAATTTTATATAATAAAATTATATAAAATACAACAGTTAATTGAGCAATAATCTTTAGATAACCGATGATGAATCTATTTTGAAAAAGCAATGGAATCAATCTATTTTCTTTACAATTGTTTTTATCTCTTTTGATCTTTTCTATTTCTATCTTTGTTCATCTTAATCCCCTATATTTTTTTATTTTATTTGACTAACTCATTTGTATAGTTTCATAAAAACTAATTTGTTAAAAATCAATTCCATGTTCGTTGGGAGACGACTTTGGGTTACTTTACCCATTCTATTTTTTTGACTACTATCTTAGCAATACTGAAGTTGCTATAGTTTAGTAGTATTAATTTGATCGCTCAACGACAGAGTTTCAATTTGGAGAGGGACCAAATTGGTTAATATTAACAAAAATTTAGACTAAATTGAACAAAAATAATAAATATAGGGACCAAATTGAATATAGAACATTGACTTTGACACGTGGCACGCTACTAGGTTGACACATGGACATTTAAAAAAATTCAAAAAAAAATCAAAAAAATTCAAAAAAAAATTCAAAAAAATCACGAAGTGACATGTGGCATGCTACTGGGTTGACACATGTACATTTAAAAAAATTCAAAAAAATAAAAAAATTCAAAAAAACCAAGAAGTGACACGTGGCATTCATTGTTCATAGCCGTTAATAATTTAAACGGTGTTAGCAAAAAAAGAACTCAATTGAACAAAATTAACGAAAATTAGGACATATTTGAACACAAAACTAAAATTAGGACTTATTTAAAAAAATTTGACGAAAATTAGGACAGAAAAATATTTTAATCGATGTTTAACTACCGACATGAGAACAATTGATAGAATACGTAACATTCATTATTCGTAATGCTTGATAAAATACTTATTTAATTCTGTCATTTTAAAGACTACTTAAGAGAAATAAATAATATTTTATGAAAACAAACGTTCATTTGCTGACTTTCATATATCTTTCGAAATTTAAGATGGATCCCCTTAAGCTAATACCCACTAATATGCCATAATACTTTAGAGTAATTTTGGTCTTCTTTTTTTTTTTCTCAATTTTTAACTATTCGATTTTTTTCTCTTTCAGTGTTTTTTTTTATTTCTAATTATATGTAAATTTATTTATTTTTTAATTTAATTATTTTTTATTTTTTTATTACTTTGGCCACGATATAATGAGAATAGAGGAAACATGAAACTTGTAACTTTTTACAAAATTTGAAAATCTTGTTTTAACTGCAATTCAATAATGATTCAATATATTTCTAAAATTGAAAATTAAAAAAATTGAATAAATAAAAGGTTTAAATATGTTTTTGGTCCTTCAAGTTTCAGCGAAATTTGGAATTAGTCCCTCATCAAAACTTTTGACCAATTTAGTTCTTCATCTTTCAAAATGCGTGAATTTAGTCCTTTTAACCAAATTTTGTTAAGTTTATCTGACGTTTCAAGTGCATTTCATGATAGTATTTAAATTATTTACATTGTTTGACACATTTTTTTTCTTCAATGTTAACTTAAATACTATCATGAAATGTGCTTGAAACGTCAGATAAAATTAACAAAATTTGGTTAAAAGGACTAAATTCACGCATTTTGAAAGATGAAGGACTAAATTGGTATAAAGTTTTGATGAGGGACTAATTCCAAAATTCACTGAAACTTGAGGGACCAAAAACATATTTAACCCTAAATAAAATTATGAAAACAGTATTTGTAAGGCCCATTAATTTTGGCTTACTATTTTTTTTGCCCTAGAGTAAAGGGCTGCCCCTTGTGCTTGGGCCTAGAGCTGGCCCAACTGATAAAACCTGTTTCAGTTACCCTAACGCCCTATTTTCCTTGCATTCACAGAACCTTCAGCCGTTTCCTCTCCACTGTACTGCTAGAGCTCTGCTAGGGTTTGTTTCCCACCTCGAACCAGTCCGCCTAAAAGCTCAAGTAGTGATTCCTACTCCACTTCTTCAAGTCCATCACTCGAGTTGCTGTGCTCCGAGGTCCCGCGTCGAAGTTTTGTTAGCCTTTTTCCAGGTACGGGAAGTTAGGGTTCCAATTTTTGTGTTGTTTTGGCTTGTTCTTGGGTTGGTTATGGATTGTATGGATTAATCCTTCGATTTGATGCGTGAGAATACTTTGTATGCTTGGTTGGTTCGAAAAACATGGCTGCTGCAGGTGAAACAGTGGCGAGACCTATTAATCTCGCCCAAGCGAGCCAGTCTCGCCTAGGCGAGACAAACAGGGATTCACCCAAACCAGTTTGCGCGAGAGGTCGCCCAGGCGACCCGCTCAAATTTTGAGCGAGCGAACATCTCGCCCAGGCGAGAGGGGTCTCGCCTAAGCGAGATCCCGCGTTGCGTCTTGATGTCCTTTTTTAGCCCTCGTCTAGGCGAAGGGGACTCGCTTGAGCGAGACCCTTCAGCCTGAGCGAGAGGTTGGGCGAGACAGTGTTGGGTTTGGTTGTGCGTTTACTCTTGGTTGATTGGAATTGTTTGGGTATGAGTGCTATGATGATATGCATGTACTTCTGTATGGATATAGACCAAATGGATTGCTATATATGCGTGACATGATTCATAAATGGTGAATGATGGGTATTGTGGGAACTTGGCATGTAAAATGAATGAGTGGGTTGGAACTAAAGTAACATGGTTTTGATATGAGATGAGGCCCTAGACTCATGGGGTGGTGATGATATGTGGTATGGATTCAAATGTGATGTGTATGAGGAATTAATCCCAGGGGTTGGTATGATATTGTAAATATGATTGAATGTCCTCGTATTGCTGATTTATGAATGTTGGTCCGTGTCAGCGTGTAATTCCTTGGGGCCTCTAGGTGAGACCTCTGGGGCTGCACTTCAGTGGTCGGGACGTAATTCCATGGCCCCTGTTAGTAGGTGTCCATGGTGGTGCCCCATTTGTATAACTAGGTAAGGATTCAAGTTAAGGTTGCATCCTGACACTCTAAGGAGTCAGTTAGTCTCACTTAGAGTGGACTGACTCCTGTGGTGAGAGTAGCAGGAGGCCTGAAATTAATTAAGGGCTAACCTTGTGGTGAGGGAAATTTATTCATTGTAACACTTGTAACATATAGCTCGGGGGTGAGCAGAGGTATCCACCACAAGTTCGAGCATCCGCTGAATCCGACCAAGTTATACGTATTCGTATGAGTTGAGTCGAGTCGTAGTGTATTGATTGAGAGTCATAACATGCTTGGATGATGTATGGATATTGAATGGTGAGAACTATATTTTGGCTGTATGATATATGTTGTTGGCACTAGCTTACCCGGTTTATTGTATGGTTGTCTTGTATGTGGTTCTTCTTTCTTGCGATGATCATCAATTTAATTGATGGGAACAGATGGGCGAGGTTCCAGAGGTCAGCAAGGAAATGGAGATTCCGCTGCATAGTCCACGTGGACTAGTTTATATTTCTGTATGAGTTTATTTAGGGTTGCGACCCATGTATCTGTTCGTCCTTAGATTCATGCACTCTGGTTAACTTTTCCTCTAGTTTCTTTTGGGCATCGTGGTATGCCATGGGTTATATGGAGTTGAGTTTAAAACTCCCAGACCGCGCTTTTATGTTATCTTTCTCGTGACATTCCTTTAATTTCACGTACTTAATTAAATGGGGTGTTACAGTATTGCGTAAAAAGAAACTTAGTAAATAAAATAAGAAAAATTAAAACTTAATTATGTTTAAATTTAGGAATTTTATTAAATTTTTGTGGTCTATTAGGTCTTCCAAATTAGGAACGCCGCCACATAATACTTTGTTACAAGAGAAGAAGAAGTCTCTTTCAATGTAAAATTAAAATATGAAATTAGATAATTAGATAATTAGATAATAATATATGAAATTATAAAATATGAAATTAGATAATTAGATAATAATAAAATTATTAAAGTATTAAATATAAAATATACTTTTATAATTTTAATTTCATAATTTTTAATCTTTTAATTATCTAATTTTACTGTTAATATTGTTATATGATATAATTAAACCATTATAAATTTTTATAGAAATATAAATTATATAATTATAAAATTATAAAATTATAAAATTACAAAAATAATAAAATTATAAAACTATAAAATTTTGAAATTATGGTATCATGACACTATAAAACTACGGAATTGTAGAATATAAAAATATAAATTGAAAAATTAGATAACTAAAAAATTATGAAATCAAAATTGTGAAATTATATTTTTTATTTTATATTTAATAATTTCGTAATTTTATTATTATTTAATTTTATTATTTTATATTTTATATAACTTTTTATCTTACAATTTTATATGTTTTAATTTTATAATTTTAATTTGCTTTAACAATAATTTTCGTTAAATATAATAAATTCTGATGTCATCATTAAAGTCTTCTAATTTTATTTGGTGACATGTAAGTAAAGTAACAAGACATATCCAATAATTAACAATAAAATATAACACGTGAAATCAATTAAAAAGTTTTAATATTTTAAAGATTTAACAAAAATTTAATAAAGACTCAAATAAAAGTTTTCAAATTTAAAGACTCAAAATATAATCAAACGAGAAATTTCATTTTGTATTAAATAAAAAGATTAAACTTTGTCTATAATATAACTGTATGTATTTCTTTTAATTTTAAGTATTATTTAGTTCATGTAAATCAATTACAATAAAAAATATTGTTTATCTCTGTTGTTGAGTGAATAATTTAGTTGATGTAAACCAATTATAATTGATATTTTTTTCTCAAATTTTTAATATATATTTATGTATAAATACAATCGAATCAAATTAATCTCAATCAAACAAACCACATCTAAATCATAATAGTTAATTTGGATTTTGAAATTTGATTTTTAAAACCAGAGCCAACCTAAACCAATAAAATAAAGGTTTATCAGATTTTATTTTCTCCCAAATTCCAGGTGAGGTACCTAGAAGATTGCATCATCGTCCCCTCATTAAAATCCACATCAATGACACTATCTCCAACAAAGGAAGTCGTATTTTAATTTAATTTAATTTTTTTTTTGTAGTTCTTTTGGTGATAAAATTGTGTCCGACTTTTCTGCCAAAATTCCTTGAGATTGCAGAAATATGGTAAAATATATTCATATGTATTAAATTAAATAAATAGCAAAAGGTTCTCATACAACCCCCTGCCCTCCCCCGCAAAAAATAATAATAATAAGCCTTTAATGGCACTACCAAAACTGAGGCATCCCGTTCCTTAAATAATAAATGTATAAGGCAAACAAGAGCGTCCAGAATCATTAATTCTTTAGCAACCAATTAGCCAAATCACAATAGGCAAATAAAGGACAGCAGAATATTCACCTCATTCCTTGTGTTTTCCCTGTCTTACAAAACCAACAATCCCCATCCCAGTTCCTTTATTCAGCACCATCATTGTGATAACTGGAAGAAGAATCTGCTCGCTTTTTCATCTCTGGTTGCTTCCCTGGAGGGCTTCCCATTTTTCTCTTGCGATTGTTCAACGACGATGAAGCATCATCAATCATCTCCCCTTCCTCTGCATTCTCCTCATCCATGTCTTTCTGAAATTGCCCCTTCATGCTAGTGTGTCTGCCATCACTACTTTCCTCATGACGATGATGATGATGATGATCTTCACCATCATGCTTAGACCAGTTCTGTCTTCTCTCTCGCTTATTTTTCTCATCCTCAACTGCCAATTCAACTCCATCTTCTAGCTCCCTCTCAATCAGATCATCCTCATCCATTACATCTTTCTTTAGTGTCATTTCCCCTCGTTCCTTTCTCCTCTTCTCCATCGCAGCCTTTAACTTATCTTTGTCAATCATCTTTATTGCTTCTTTCGGTGAATGACTTATAGGGCCTTCCCGACGCTCCAGATTTCGACCACCATTGCTCCCAGAATTGTATAATGCTGATTCATCTCTCCTTCCAACTTCTGCACCCTCCTTAGTCCCAACCATTCTCTCTTGGTCTCCTGCCACTATTCGTTCAGACCCAGATTTAGATCGATTTGACATTTCTCTCTTGTTATCTTTCTGAGTTAACTGTTCCGAATTCTGAGACTCCCTATTATCCAACTCCATCTTGTGATCAGTAATATCACTGCCCATTTCTGCACTTCCATCGTTGCTTTGGTTCTCAGTTCCTCTCTGCGGTACCACAGTTCTTTCTACAGAAGAGTGCTGGGGAGCTTGAGATGATATTTGCTTTGACGCCTGCTCCTCATTCACAGCAGGAGCCTTTGTAGCAGATCTTGTTCCTCCAGCACTTCCTTCTACTTCACTTCCCTGTGCTGGTGGAAGTCTGTTCTGCTCATAGAGTTCCAGCATTTGATTGCTAACTTCTGCAAGAGAAAATAGCAAGAATTGAGAAGAATATACAGAAGTATACAGACACACAAAAGGACAGCCCATTGTTAAACTACTCATAGCATTAAACTGGGTTCTCTAATGAAAATTCCAAATTTGATTAGTCAACATGGACAAAACCATCCAGATAACAGACAATGGCAGAAATCATATAATGCATTACAACCAAGGGAATACAAAGGCCATCCAATCAGATCAATTTTGTTGTACGCAAATGAATTGAGGGGATGACACCAACCCTCTAATTGACGTGGGGTGACATCAAACTCTTGCCACCAAACCTTCTCACCATCTGATGGGAGCTTCACTTTCAAGAACTTGGCAGCAAGGAAAATGGCACCTGCCGCAATATGATGTGGCTTAAATTGCAGGCAGAGCGATGTCCTCAGCCTGAAAGCCACTTTCCAGTGTGTGAACAAATATACTTAAATAAATTTAACAAAGCTAAAATCAAACAAATGGCAACTTAATCATACCCATCATTAACAAAGTTCCACGCAACTTGAGCAAGAGCATTCTTTGCGACGTTGAACTTCTTTATGGCCTCCACAAGAGGTTTATACGGATGTTGAACATTCAGATCAAAAGCTAAAGTGGCAAGCACAACCCTCTCTCCAAGTAAAATTAATTCTTTTTGCTGCTCATACACTTCCTGCATCGTTTAAGATTTCCATTGAACAAATATGAAGATAGCAAGGGTAAAGGAAGAAGAACCATAATAAAAGAGACGTAAAAAAGAAGTCGAAAAGGGACCATGTAGATACTTTACCAATATACAGCAGTTGGAGATGGAAACAGATCAACAAAAAAAGGGGAAAGAGAATTTCCTTAATGATAAAATTTAGAAAATTTCCATGAAACCAGTTCTTACTAATTATTAAGCACACAACTTAAAAATAAAAACTTGGATACTATACATAATTTACAAGGCAGATAAACATTTTAGAGGATTTCAATATTCAGGACACATCGACCATGTTTGATATTATAACCTAGACAGATGGTGTTTTTGGCTAGAAACTGACAAAGTTGGTGGGAGGCACAGTCTTGAAGCAAATAGGAAAAAACCTAGTCCATTAGACAATTGGTGAAAGATGACAGACTGCGATAAATTTCAACTAAATCCTAAGTCAAAATGTTGACGTATAGGAGTGAACTGATCAAAACACCATCAGTAATAAAACACCTTCTGTTTTATCCTCTGTGCAGCTGCAGGATCCTTTTTATGAATGATCTCATAAGAAACAAGAATAACGTCCTTCAGTGGTCGAGGAGTCTCTTCAACCTTCCCAGCAAGGAACATGCAAACCGTTGCAATGGTCTACAAAAGAGTCCATAAAGAGAATTATGAGATGCTGATTAAGTAATCTTTAAAAGAATACAGCTTCACATCTACCGTTCTCCTAATATAAATTTGGAACATAACTACAATCCCCTTACATCAAATAATCATAGAACTCAAATAATTAAAGAACAGATGTTTTAAAGATTTGACAGTTCACTAAATACAAAAGTTTAGGCAGCAATTGGAACTCAAAATAAAATGTGAGATACAAGAGTTAAATGGAGTAGTAAATCGAGATATATGTCAACTTCCAAGGTCGCCAATTTAGAATATTTATTCACCTTCAACTACAAAAAGGAAAGATTGCCTGTCCAATCCAGATTGCATACAAAATAATAATTTTTGGCAAAAATGACAATATATATAATTAATTAAAATCCCTATTGAGGAACCATGAATCCTGCACTCAGGTATACAGACATCTTCCGAAACATATATAAGTAAGTCCTTTCAACTTATGACCAATTCTATTCAGTATCAATACTCATTCTTCTGTGTCCATCTCGCCATCATTTCATTCCTTCTGTTATTCTGGAATATTTCATCTGAATGTGCACCCAAAACATTTTAAATATTGAGAGTAGTATATTATAGTTAGACATACATAAATCATAACAGCAGGACCTTTCCAGGAATAGTTATCACAATGTTTTGGAATAACCAAAAACACAGCTGACATGAATAAACTCCAATTTTCTAAAGCCTGGGTTCTTCATCTATGCTATTAATTACAACTTTCATCTAGACAAGAATTTGGCAACACCACAATTTCTAGGTGTTCATATCACATGTTAGTTAGCTTTAATTCACTTAAAAAAAATTGAAAGTCAATCATATGCTTTTAAACAATAGAAATAACCAATATTATAGAAATAAACATCTATAGATTATCAGCCAGCCAACTAAGGAAGAGAATTCCGCACAACACAAACTATCTTCTAGATGGTAATATAATACTTCTATTAATCTATTACACTTACTGTTGAGAAATGTAATGTTTTATTATGGTTCTCCACAATGTCAAGAACACAAACATAGCAAGCTAAATTAATGTGCAACTTAAGCTCTAAAGATGCAAAATGCCTACTACATAACATATCCATTTGGAAGAGAAACAACCCACCCTTCGGTCGTTCTTTGCATGAGATTGTCGAAGAAAGAATCGATGACAAAAGATTATGGCAGTTGCTATAGTTACCTGAGGCCTGCACAGACCAACATTACAAATTAATATGCAAACCTCCAACAGAATTTTGAAAATAGGATATAAACATTTACAGTGAAAATAAAAAGCAACTGCATTCAAAATGTAATTGCTATGTCTATCTTGTAAATACTCCAAATATATAATTATAAGATATTAAAGAACCAAGTAAAGCAGAAAAGGATAACCAAATTGCAGAAAAATTAAGCATATGTTCATAATGCTTTCATTATCTGGCATTGGTAGGGTTTATCATTCAGATCAACAGCAGTAGTAATGGTTTCACAGAAAAAAAAAAAAACTCACTGTTAAGAATTTGGATAGAAAATAAGGTTGCGGAAGTGAAAAGGAAATATAGATAAAGTAAAAAAACAGAATGAAGCATACATCGATTGGAGGAACCCACACAAAGCAAGAATGAGAATCAAGAAAAAAATGATTATTTATAATATCAGTAGAAGCAAACTCACACTTTAAGTCTCATGCCTAAATCCTGCAAGAATGTGCAGTATGACTTGCGCAGATATGTCTCTTTCTTCAAGTCAATCCCATCTTTTCTTGATGGGGAATGTTCCTCTATTTCTTTTCTAGACATATACCACCGACCTAATGATTCTTCCTGCTTGTCTTTGGAACTTTTACCAGAGTTGCCGTCAGATGGTCCATGATTTGGCAACTCTACAGGCACAAGTCCTGCCATATATACCAGTTTTTCTGTGCACAGAATAAATTCTGTATCATTTGTTCAACATCATGTAGCAGAAAGATTCTGGAAGACATATAAAAATAAATGAATATCATGTACCTGGAAGCATGAATACTATAAATTGTAATCCATGGCAAAACTTGCAAGGGAAGAAAAAAACAAGAAAAATGTAGGACAACAAAGGATAATAAAAGGGAGTAAGGAAGAGGATCTAAATTGGGTATTCAGATGTTCTTAAATTCTTTGCATCATGTTCAGCCTGTCACCAAGGTTGAACGGTGAAAACTAAAAGGAAATCTATCTATCAATATAGGAAGAAACAAGGAGCTTGCAAAAGCAAGAAGATAAAAACTAGAGCCAGTAGCCCTCCGAGAGAACTCTACTAAACTTTCTTCCTGCAAAAGAACTACCCAGCATTACTAAACCTTCTCCTTATGTACATGTAGCCTTCCCCCTACATGACAAACATGGCACATCAGCTAGCTAATTAATTTCCTCTTACTCATTGTGCTTCCTTTTGTTATAAACCTTCAAGATCCTCAATTTCTTTTGGTCTTAGATCCAGCAATTAATCCTTGCCCCTGTTCAGTCCCAATGCTAGGGCTTAGGTCCAAGATCCAGGTTATCATCATCACGATTTATAATTGAGTGCTAGCTGCGGACCAGTTATAACATGAAGCTCTGGCTCTGGCACAACAATGACGCAAGCACTGGGACACAGCCATGTCCAAAATATAGAACATGGGAACACTCATCTTTTACGTATACAAATATAATAACATGAAAAAAATCTAAACTAAGAATTAAGATTTGTAGAAATCACATTCTGAAATCAAGTTATCTATTTTCATATAATAGTGACATGAAAACATTCACCACTTAGATATATAAATATAATCAACAACATGACAAAAATTTAATTTGGGAAAAAAAAAATTATATAAATAAAATTCTAAAATCAAACTTGTCGAATTTCCATATAACTCAAATACAATATTAAGAATGATGTCTCTTACAAGTTAAAACAACTAGTTAAGTCCTCTGGAAACAAGCCACAAAAATTTTATGAGCCTTAACTTTATTTTCTTTAATTTCTTTTAATTTTAACGATATAAGTATCCAAGAAGCATTTAGCCAATAATAATGTCACCTCACTCTCTCTATTTGGTCCAATAATAGCTGGGTTAGAGAGGTGGCCAAACTGTGTCGAAAAGGTGTCTGAGCTGGAAAGATTAATAACAACATAGATGAGGAGTGTCAAAGTCTCTTCATCCAAATAATAAAGATGATGGTATGTGAAGTGTCAACTAGATTTGATGAAGGGAATAATATATGGAGATTTGAAATATGATGGATCAAATTAATTTCACGTGGGGCTGAATTAACTAGCATATCTTTCAGAGACTAATACAGTACAAAAGATCCCTAGATGTTGAAAGAGGAAACTCAGCTTTTCATTTTCTCAGCTTGGAAGGCATGTTGAAACTTTATTCGGCCTTATAAATTGAACTGGGTATACTGGTTGGCTACATCTCCAAGCAAAACAGTATAACTCTAATAACATTCATAAAAATTTCATAATAGTCTTCACATAAAATCTTAAACATAATTCATAAGAACACTAACATTTCATTCAGCAACTTTAGAATATATTGCTTTTATTTTGGGTGCCCAACATTATCCTACAAGTCAAAAACAATTGGGAACGATGTTTTATAAGCAAACATATGAAGAACAAACAAATGGTTGGTTGTGGAATTTTGAATTAAAAACCAGAGAACTACAAAACAGAGCAGCCACTAGATGAAAAACATGCGAAAAGATGAGAAAAGGAGAGATAAAAAAATTAGGAAGAAAGAAAGAAAGAAAGAAAGAGAAAAACAAATAGAAGGAACATGAAAAAAAAAAAAAAAAAAACTTGTTTCAAGGTTTAGGTCGTAATAGCATGTCACCACACCGGTTCAGGTTGATGGAGTAAGTTATTGCCATAGATAGACAACTCAAAGAACCCTTGACAACAGAGAAGGCCTATTCTCTAATGCTTTAACATCTTAGGTTTCTAGCTCCATTAAGGTTTTGATCATAAACTAGGGCTCATTCTCTCCTGTGCCTCTAAGATGTTAAAGCATTAGAGAATGAGTCTTCTCTGTTGTCAAGGGTTCATTCTCTCCTGTGTTCAGGATTGGGGTTATTTAAAAATGGGCCAACCCCAAAATCATATTTTTGAAAAACAAAAAACAAAGGAAAAAGCCTATATTCAGCTATAGATGCCATGAAGAGCCACTGCACTGTGTCCATGATAGGCACCACAGAAAAAATGATGGAAGAAACCATAGCCTTTAAAATAGCAGATGATGATGATGGCTGGCAAACCCGCCATGACACCTTCATGACACCACCATAATCATCATTTGATAACACTAAACTCAAGCCCCGTCAAACTGGCTTGTAAGGTAAGAATAGTTTGAACTTCATAAGTTTTATTTTAAGGGGGGACCCAAGGAACCTGCAGTTGAGGTGAGCAAGGAGTGACCACAATTAAGGCAGCTTACCCCAACACACCCTGTCACACTGGCCTAGAGCATGACCATGCAAGTAGCCCAATAATAGATCTAGAATGGCTTTAATACCAAGGTAATTAAAATCAAGATTATGGTTGGGATCACGAAGGTCTCACAAGTTTGTAAACCCTAGGATAATAATGCAGACCGTAGATTATACTTCTACATAAATACAATATATACACACATATACACACATACATGTATAAACCCATGCAAATAACACAAATAATTAAAAAACAGTCACAGAAACATGTGAAATCGTGAGTGGTTTGAGTCCATGCAACTTCATTTCTGGTACGGTCAAGCAATCAAAACAGACACAATTGTCAGGTTTTCTTAGGGAAGGAAGTTGCACATGAAACCATTTGTGCATGGAGAACAATTTTTTAATTGGGCTTGGGTTTTAATCCATTGATCCAAGAAGATTTTGTGTGCGAGCAGAACCCAAAACCTTGAAATGAGACACGACACAAAATGCACAAGGTGATTCCATCGTTTCCACAATCTTTGACAACAATTCCACTTTGGCACAATCTTGCATGGGTTTTAAATTGGACATGGGGGAGCAGAATTTTGAAATCGTGCAATTCCACATTTTTTTATCACAATTTTGACTACCTTGTCTAATTCCATCTAAGAATTATACTTAAAGTTGAACTCATCCCCACAAAATGCACTTGTTAGGAGGATTGCCCGAGCTTTATAAGCTTTATTTGAGTCATGTCTCTAGTTGATGAGAGACTAAACACCACCATAAAGTTTCAATTTAGGGCAGCCTCAAAAGAGGCTGCAATTTCAGCGAGCTAGGAATAACAATTAAAAAGGCTTTCCAACAAAAACCTAATTCTTTTTAACCAAGGGGCAGCTCATGACCAGGTGTACAAGGGGGGAGCAAAACAGTTCCATAATCCACATCTACTTGTAGTGCGAAGCCATGCAACCTCACCATGCCATGATGAGATGGGTTGCATGGTTGGCCTCCTTCTACACGTAATGCACACTATTAGGACCTCAGCCAACAAACATCTCACAATTCCATAATCTCATACCCCCACAGAAGCCTCGCCCAACACTATACAAATGCAACCTCCTACATGACTCCCAAAAAACCACTCAAGTAAAACCTTCTAGTTCTCCCTCTGTCTAGTCTAAAATCAGCTTTACTGGACGGTAAACATACACAATTCATTCTATAGCCATCAGAAACAGAAAGGAGGAGTTTTGGTCACAAGGTAACTTACCCAACAAACCCAAAGCCTATTCCAGACATAGGCTAAGTGCAAGAAGCTACTAACAGCCCAAATATACATAATAAAATTAGGTTACACGATGGTTTTGACTCCATTTAACAAATGATAAAAAGAACGCCACCTTGTATCCTCACATTCACACATAGAAAACCGCGATATCATTCGAAAGAGGAGAGAGCGACAGAAAGGTTTAATTTCCCTTACGTTCCTTACTGTTCATTTTTCACGAGTGAACCCTAATGTGCTTTTCAAATCCAAAGAAACTGCAACATAACGAAAAAGACCCACAAAACATGTACAATACCAATTCAATGACCCAGATAAGTCAAGAAAATTAAAATTCTACGGTCAATTTGTACAAAACGAGAGAAACAGTTTAGTTTGAAAACGAGCAAACAGAAACATTTGAGCGACAACGAAATTGGACGGCATTCCAAAAGGGTTTGAATAAACCAATTGATAAAAGTGAAATTAAGAGGGAAATAATGACGAAAAATTAAGTGAATTGAAAAGAAAACAGGGAAAGTGATAGATCGATCAAACGCGACAGACAAGATAAGGAAAACGGAAAAGGAAAGAAAGAAAATTGCAGCGACTTACAGATTGTAAAGCGAATAGGTGGAGAACCCTCGTCTTCCCAGAATCGGATACAAGCTTTGTCGCCTTCGATTCTCTCTCGCGCAGTCGCAGGTTGCAAGAACCCCAAGTTCGACGGTTCTTTGTTTCCCCCCACACTTTTTTTCCTTCGTGTTTGTTTTTTCGCTCTCTCACCTTCACAGCATAATAATATGATTATCTTACACAAATTGTCCAATAATCATTAAAGGCATTAATCGGAATATTGTTACTTTTTAAGCTATTTAGTTACAATATAATTAATGTTTTGGACAAATATTAATTATTCTAATAATTATTTTTTGTCACTGGTTCAGGGTTTCAAATATAAAAAATGTAAAATATAATCAATTTCCTGAAATTAATAAAACTTAATAATCATGACAAAACAAAATTTTTATTTTAAATCAATAAAAAAGTATAATATAATTATTATAACCTTCATAAAGTGGTGTGTTTCAGATTTTTATCATATTAAAATAATGTAATTTAGAAAAAGAATATATATATATATATATTAATTATTTAGAAAAATATACATTGTTATTATTATTTAAAATATCATATTAAAATAATATAATTTTAAAATATATATATATATATATATATATATATATATAATTTATAAATATATAATATAATTAACAGTTAATTTTATAATATAATATAATATAATTTTATATAACTAAATAATATAATATTATATTTTCCTCATTTGTATTTCCACTTTACAATATAAATTTAACCTTTTATAATATAATTATTTATTAAATTTTTAAAAAAATTAATAGTTAATTTTATATATTTTTTTATAAAATTATCTTTTCTCTTTTTTATTTTTTTTTTATTTATCAATAATTATATTATATTTTTTATTTCATTCATCTCATTATATTTTTCATAAATATAAATTTATTTTGTAGATTAACTTAATGACATTATAATATCATCATTTATTATTATAATATTATATATAATTAAAAAAATTAAAAAATAAGTATAGATAACACTTGTGTTTATGTCAGTTATATTAAATTATTTAGAAACATGTACATGCTTATTATTATTTAAAATATTATTTAATTAGTTTTGATAAGAAATAAATAATCGTATTAATAACGTATTTAGTTATACATTAATTAATGAAAACTTGCGTGGGTGTATTTTCTCTACTTTAACGTATTAATAACGTATTTAGTTATACATTAATGTATTATTAGTTTTAAATCTATGCATTGTTTGTATTTGTTTATGTAGTTGTGAAAAATGATTTATAGGTTTAAAAGGTTAATGTTTATGTAATTGTGGTATAAAAATGATTTAAATAAAAAAATAAAAAGTTTTTTAAATTAATAAATTATATGTAAAAGAATTTAAATTGGTATCTCTAAAATTTTTGTCCAAGTTTCGTCATTAACTTTTTCAATCTATAAATCTAGGAGCGCCAATTTAAATTTTTTATATATAATTTATTAATTGAAAACATTTTTTTTATTTAAATCATATTTATACAGCAATTCACACTTTTCAATTTTTAATCTTTTTAATTGATTTAATTCACGTAAAAATAGGTATTCTAATTTATATTTCAATTCAAGATTATTCAACTAATTCATTGTATGCGGTGAAAAACATAAAATTCCAACATTTTATAATATAAGGTTATACTAATTTGAGAAAAGTATAATTAGGATTCATGTCAATCTCATAAAAAAATCCATAAAATTTAGGGAAAACTTAATTTAAGATAAACACCATAATGAGATAACCATAAATCTAACTTACATAAATCATACTAGGATACTTATTAAGAGATCTTGTGAGTATGCACTATTCAATCTCTTTGTTCTCTCATCTTCATTTCTCAATCTGTCTTTTTTTTTTACTTTTACACTTTATTAATGGTTTACTATGAAAAAACTTTATGACCAGATACAAAATTTTAATTCCTTTATTATTCAAGGTCCATCAAATTAATTTTTATTTTCTTTTTAAATATATAAATAATTTAATATATAATTAATGTATATATATAACTTAATAAAAATAATATATAAATATATAATTTAAATTTAAAAAATATATATAAATATATATAAAAATTAAAATCAAAAACCATGGGGGAGCCATGGCTCCCCTTGGTCATAAGGAAGGTACGTCGTTGTTTGTCTAATGTATATTACTCAACTCGTGTAATCAATGTGTGGACAAAGTTGAGTTTAGCAATACACACCAGGATTCATTCATATATTGATTAGACGACTCTAACAATATACATTAGATAAGTCTTTTCATACACAATTTTAATGAGTCTATTAATGCACATTGGACAAGTTTGTTCATTAACTAATTAGATGAATCTTGCAATACATATTAAACGAGTATGTTCATACATTGAGTAGATGAGTATAACAAAAAACATTATATGAGTTTAATAATAAACATTAGATGAGTCTGTATATACACTAATTAGACGAATATAAAAAAAATCATTAGAGGAGTCATTCCATATATGATTATATGAGTTTAAGAATACACATAAGATAGGGTATGTTCATATGTTGATAAGACGAATCTTGTAACCTACATTAGATGTGTAATTAATACATTGACATACTCATATAATGTTTTTTCTTTATTCATTTAATTAATGTATTTCTATACTTGTCTAATGATTTTTATTATACTCATCTAATTAATGTATGGAAGTGACTTATCTAATATTTTTTGTTATACTTGTCTAATTAGTGTATGGACAGTCTCATCTAATGTATTTTATTAGACTCATGTATTTTTCTTTGTTATATTCATCTAATTAGTGTATAGAAATACTTGTTTGATGTGTATTACTTGACTCGTCTAATTAATACATCGATAGACATGTCTAATGTGTATTACTGGATTTGCCTAATTAGTATATGGACACACTCGTATAAAGTGTATTGTTATAATTGTCTAATCAATTTATATTAACGTGTATTGCAAGATTCGTCTAATTAGTGAGTGGACAAACTCATCTAATATGTATTAATAGTTTCGTCTAATTTGTTTATGGAAAGACTTGTCTAATATATATTATTAAACTTGTTTAATCAATGTATAGAAATACTCGTGTAATGTTGTGTTTGTTGTTATATTTGTTTAATTAATGTATGGATAAAGTCTTCTAATTAATGTTTTTGCAAACTCGTTTAGTGTCTCTTTAAATTTGTTTAATCAATATATGTATAATATATATTCCTAAACTCACATAATTACCATATAAATACATTAGTAGTATATAATTAGACAATTATTTTGTTAGCTTTTACTTTTTGTCTTAGTATCATTAAAGTCTCAACTATGAGAATTTGAAGTTGAAAATAATAAAAAATAAATTCAATTAATATAAAACAGATTTTATAATATTAAGTGTGATTTTTTTATTATAAATGTATATTTTAAATTTTTGAAGTGAACTATTGAGTGCAATATTTTAATTTATTTTTATTATAAATATAATTATTTAAAATCTCATACGAAGTTAATAAGTAAATATGAGTCATGCTAATTTTTTATTAAATAATATCAATTTAAATTTTACTTTACAAAATTATGAAAAATATTACAAATATAATCATGTTAAGTATCATTATGAACTTTGACATTTCAACTAAACTAACACCCAAAACTTATCAATAATTTGTCATCACATAAAAATTTAGTTAAAAAAATATAAATTAAAAGAATAAAAAGTATGGGGAGATCACACAAAATCCATGATAAAAAATTATACTTCACAAAACATAGGCAAATTATACTTATTACGAAAAAATCTAAATAAAAAAAATCTAAATAAATACATACAGCTACAATACTACACCACTTATAAGGTTCTTTATAAATCCAATAATAAGAATATTTATATAATAATTTAACATAAAAATGATAAATATAATTTTTTATTAACAATTTTTTAAGAGAAAAAAAATATTACATGAGAATATTTTTTATATGACGGTATAAACAATTTGTATTACAATAACGATATATTATATTTAAAATAATAATATTTTGAAGAAAAAAATAAAATATTTTTCTAAATTTTATTTTGTTAAATAACCAAACAAACACTACAAAAGTACTATAACAAAAATCATTCTTTAATAATTTATTAAAGGTTAAAATATCTTTTTGTCCCAATTTTCGTCAAGTTTTGTCAAATCAATCTTAATTTTATTTTTGTGCTTAAAATAGGTCTTAATTTTTGTCAATTTTGTTCAATTTGATCTCTTTTTGCTAACACCGTTTAAATCATTAACGGTAATGAACAGTGACTACCATGTGTCATTTCATGATTTTTTAATTTTTTTAAATTTTTTTAAAATTATTTTAAATGTTCACGTGACACCCAACAGCGTGTCACATGTCAGAGTCCAGAGTCGGTGTTTTATATTTAATTTGGTCCTTATACACTACAAAAATATATGATTTTACTTGGGATTTATTATTTGGGGTTATAATAACCTCCATTAAAATATACCTTAGTAGAGGTTTTATAAACCCTTAGTAAGTATTTGGGGTTTTGGGAGAACCCCAGTAAAATTATTCTCCTTATTTTATAATTTTTAAAATTTGAATTTGGATAGAAATTTTTCTCTTTGCCCAGAACCTTTTCTCTTTCTTAGTGGTTCATGAGACTTTTTTCCTCAAGGGGAAGGCAGAAGGTGCTCGCTGGTAGGAAGAAGTAGGCTTGTGCTCTTCGCTCAAGCTAGACTGTGGCTTTCGATTTCATTTTCGTTCTTTCTGATTTTATTTTTTTCGATTTCAATTTCGTCTTTTGCTTTCATCCTTCGTGCTTAGGAGTTGTGGCTTCACTACAAAATAATTATTTTTTATTAATGATTTAATTATGTTGGTTATCCTGCACCATCTGTATTCATTTTATTTTCAATAAGAATACTTCATTCAATGTTTTCGTTGACGCATGTTCTTTCGCTTTCGCCTTTCGCTCAAATTTAGGGTTTGGGTGAGATTTTTGAAATCGTGTGCATCGATTTTGCGTCTTCGCTAGGTGTTTTCATTTCTTTTTCTTTCGTTCGGATCTATGGCTTGATTGAAATTTTTGAAAACGTATGCAGAAAATGGAGAAGAACCACTTCAGATCGATTTTAGAGCGTTCTGTGTGGGGTGCTCACGAGGATGATTTCAGCATCTCTTACGAAACCATTGGACGTGGTGAAGACGCGGTTGATGATGTTGGTGCCCGACGAGGCGGTGAGTAAGGTTGTGGTGGTTATGTACCATGGCGTTTCGTTGATGGTGAAGAAAATTTTGGAGGAGGGGTGGGTGAGGTTGGCACGTGGCATGAGACCTAGGGTCCTTCACAACGCGTCCCGAGTTAAGTTACTTCGCTTTTCAAACCACAAGGCTTAGGATTTTGCGGGAGTATCTTAGGAGGATGGAGTTAAGTGAAAGGGAACTAAGTTTCTATTTCCACTACGTAACAGAAAGATACAGAGATAGAAAAAAGAATCTCTTATTTTATTTATTTTGTCCAAAACGAGTAACATTTCTTCAGTTATATGTTGCATAACAAACTGGGTATATATGATCCATATACGATATAGTTTATTGTATCTTATTTTTATTTAATTTTACAATTTAAATTTAATTTTGTTTTACAAAATACTAATAAATCTCTAATACAGAGAGATTTATTTTAGGTTAGGAGAAATCCTATCTCATTATTACTTCGGTAATCTCATTCAGTAGTTGCTTTGATGATTAATGTGATGTTTTGCTAGTCTAGGCAAGTATATCAAATGAAAACTACTGCAGTTTGTGTAGAATGCTCATTTTCATTTTCCATATTTATTCATGCATTTTTTCTGATGTTATGGTAAAATGTCTAATCCCGCGGTTTGCAACCTTAACATTGATAATATGATTTTCTCACATTTTCCTAATCTACAACGCCTGCGAGATGATTTCAAGTCCAATCAGGAGCAACTGGTTGCAGTTCTTATGTTTTTACTCTTTTTCTAGGAAAGTGAATAGAAAAATAAAATTATATATTTTGGAACAAAATTGCAATTTCAAGAGACATTGCGATCATCTATTGATGATTTAAATGATATTATCTCTGTCTAATTATTTCTTAAAATACTCAAAAGTTAAAACACTTCTTTTTTTGTTTTTCTAAAGCCGTTTTTTCATCCATCTTGATATATACACACTACTTAAATGGATGCTCAATGTAATAATGAAGCTTTGAAAATAATGGCCAGTATTACAACATGTCTTTATGAGATAGTTCTTGTCAAGCTCCTTCGCCTGCCCCAATATTGCCATCTCCATCCAATTTCACATCTATTTTATCTTTATGTGAACCCCACTATTGTTGAGTACAAATAAAATACCATATGTACCCAAAAAGTCACCAAAGCGTGTCGATGGAGAACAACCTTCAAAGTCAACAACCTCCATTAAATCAAAGGTAAATCTAACAAGATGTTTTATAAGTCACATACTTGAGACTCTGAATAACCTTTATTTCATCTGCAAACAATTAAATCTGCTATAGAGTATAGACTTTTATGTTTGGTGCGTATTCCAGGGAAAAGGCTTTGATATTTCTAGGAAATGCTTTGAGCCTTCGAAAGTGAAGGAGTGAGCCATTGATGACTTGAATAAAACAATACAGTGGCTGGAGAGTCAAGAAGAAAAGGTTATGATCTTCCATTTTCTGTGTGTTTTCAGTTTTTGTTTTCTTCTAGAGGTTGCATAGAATCATAGTTTTTGACTTGCATAGAATCATAGTATATGAATCTAAATTATGTTAATCATTTCAGCTAGATCCAAGTGAGGTGACAAAAATAGCCGCAGAGGGAATTCTTACTTGTTTGCAAGATGCAATTCGTTCTCTAGAGGAAAAACAAGTAATGTACTAAAAAAAAATTGTATCACTCTTGTCAGTTAGAAAGCATAGGTAAAATTTCTGCCTTCATAGAGATATGTCAGAATAAACATAAAGAAAAAAGTTACCTTATTTGTGTGCTTTCACCTAAAACTTATTTGTGAAGATAAGTTGAGGAAAAAAATGTATAGGTATGATACATGATATAACTTGTCAGGAAGTGGGAAAGTGGGAGATAGATGATAAGTATTAAGTAGGTATTTGGAGAATGGAGTATTGAAAAATCACTACTCATTAGTCAATTTCTTCTAGCGACTCGGCTCCATGCATGACCTATCTTATATTGAGAATGCATATATATTCCTAAGTCTCAGCAACCCAACCTAGCTATTTTCTTCAGAAAATATTAGAAATTCTGCTTAACATAACACCTATATGATCAAATCCCTTTTAGGATCCCTATCATTGACAAATGCATGCATCGAATAAAGTGATGTCACCACTAATTTTGATATAGACAACCTTATCAAGTAATTAAAACTAGCTATCTAAGTAATTTTTTTGGTAGGTTTCTCTGCCATCATCATATAACTAACACTTTTTTACACCAAGCAATAATCTCATATTATCATTTTAAACTAATTTCTCTTTTTCCTCATTCTAAAAACTTTTGGAGACAAATTACTAGAGTTAGAAAACCTAATCGTAATTGCCTTAGCGAATAGAAATGAACTATGGTTTGTGATATGCTGATCTTTGTTTAGGAAGATTTTGGAAATCTCAACAGAATATTCATATTCTCAGGTAAGTCTTTACTCAAAATTGGTGGAAGAATGGTTTATTCAACCTGCTAAATGAATCCTATTGAGAATGAAGCTGTGGTTGCTGAGGTAATCTACCTTGAATGCTCTATACTTAGATAATCTCTAGTAGTTTTTATGTTTACTGATAAAAGTACTTTCATATTTTAAGATCAACAAATTGACTTAGATACTTGCTTTCAAATATGTACCCTACATAAATTGTATATAACTTGGTCTGATATGAATTTAATTGGAGATCTTGCTACTGTCACAAGTCTGATTTCTTTGCTTCCAATTGGATTCATGTACAATTTCAATTAGCATTGCACTCATTACATTAGGAATTAGCTACATCTATTGTTGCACAATTCTGATTCTGCATTCACGTTTTGACCATTGCTGTCACATATGGGTTTAATGTAGCAACCTGGTTTCATGCATAATTGAATTGTCTTGCTGCTGCTAGGTGCTTACTTTAATGTTGTCACATATATGTTTTAGGCTGATTTGTTGTTGTGTTACTCAGGTTTAATGCTCACATAATTCACATAATATCATCCAGTGTAGCATCATTTTCTTATTTCCATTCATGCATCCATCTTAGCCATTATGCATTACAATCATTGGCTATCATTATAAGTGCTTTTCCATCAATTCATTTTCCATTCATCTATCTTAACACAACTGCATTGCATATGGATTTGAATTAAATTAGGTATGTTGCCGAGTTAAAATGCCTGAAGTGAATATGGGATGATTTATTTTGTTGTTGTAATTTGAATATCAATTCTATCTAGAGTTTGTGTGCACATGTAGCTGAGTTAAAACATCCAGATTTGGCATTTAGTTTTAGATATTGCATCATTCAATTTTGCATTGCTTTAGGTTGCATCTGCATCAGATTTCTACATTATTTTGGTTGTAGTTCCCACATCATATAAGCATTTTTGTTCTCAGTTCAACCACTAGCATTCTGTTTTCACGTTATACATCTACATAACATTCATGTTCCCCCACATCCATTGCAGTTGGACCTTAATCCATTTACTAAGTTGTTCTGCATTTTATAATTGGTCAGGATAAACTTTTGTGCACACTGGTTAACACTTACATCTATTCTCCTGCAAGTTTCCATCAATTCAATTGGCATTCTGCACTTCTATTTTTCTGATTAAATTGCTCCAACCATTATTAAATACATGCTACCAACATCTGACTTGTTTGATGCCACATGATATCTAGATTTTGATGTTGTTCTTGGTCTGTAGCAGCATTTTATCCGAGCATGTTTGCATATGCATGTTTCATTCATATGACTTGTTTCATTCATGATTATTCTTTGTTGAAGTAACTGTTATAAAGAATTGTTCTTAAACAATATTTCTTTGCAGATGTTTGCAGAAGAAGTTATGAACTTTGTTGAGCCACAAGGTATCATCTGGTCAAGGAAATGTTCGTAATATCAAGTACTGCATTAGAAGGATGTTATTTAATTTTTCATTATGTTTATTTTTCTTAAAACAAATAACATTGTAATGACTTGTTAATTTTAACTTTTACACTGTCATATTGTAGACTTTGTTCTTTGTCCCTTTTATAAATGTTATACGCACAAATTATAATTACCAAAAAATTAAAATCTTTTCCTTTTATAATCTTTCTTTTATTTCAGAATTTATGTATTATTAAAAAATACGAAACAAACAAACAAACAATATTGGAGTTTTTAAATTGTAGGCATTAACGGATGTTTTGAAAACCCTGACAGTAGTGGGGGTTTAGAAACCCCTAACAGTAGCGGGGTTTTAGAAACCCCTGGCAGTAGCCGGGGTTTTGTAAACCCCTGGCAGTAGCAAGGGTTTCGAAAACCCCAAGCAGTAGCGGGGGTTTCGAAAACCCCAAGCAAGTTGTGTTTTTCCAGGGGTTGCTAAAAACCTCCGATAATCTAATAGGGACGCTAGTTCTTCTAGGGAATTCCAAACCCCGGGTAAACCCATTAGTGGGGTTAAAATCCCCAGAAATGCCAAATATAATCCCCACTAAAAATAATTATTTTTGTAGTGATATTTGTTAATTTTGTTCAATTTAGTCTCAATTTTTGTTAATATGAACCAATTTTGTCCCTCTCCAAATTGAAACTAAATTTAATTTTTATATTAAAATTCACATTTATTTATTAAATATTTTTATATAATATATTAAAATTGACATCATTATAACTTTTATATGAAAATTAAATTTGGTCTCATCTTCGACAAGGAAAAAATTTGTCAATTTAAAACAAAACTAAGACTAAATTAAACAAAAATAACAACAAATATAGGACCAAATTGAATATAAAGCATTGACTTTAACATGTGACACATTTTTGGGTTGATACTTGTATATTTAAAAAAAAATCACGAAGTAACACGTGGTAGTCACTATTGTTTAATGATTTAAACTGTGTTAGCAAAAAATGACCAAATTGAATAAAATTGATGAAAATTGGGACCTATTTGAACACAAAAATAAAATTAGGACTTATTTGACAAAACTTGACGAAAATTGGGACAAAAAAGTATTTTAACCTTTATTAAATGATTAATTAAATAAAAATTATAAAAAAGATAAAATTAAGAATGAAAGAGGATTTCATCATGTTTGACTAGTCAAAATACACGTGTTACATACACACATGTATGGATTTTTTTTATATAATAAAAAGTAACAAAATTATACATCCTAAATTAATAGACATTACCTACTAATTTAAAACATTTCAAATATTTTATATTAAACGCAATTCAAACAAGTAATGTCATATTACAACATTCCTCAAAATAAGCAGTTAAAGTTTTTAGAAAGAACTAATTACATTGTTCAACAAAAAGATGTGGAAGCATACAAAGTAACATAACTTAAAACTATATACAGGTGCTAGTTTATCATTCATTTCACTCCACTCCTGAGTTGCACCACTATTAGGTACTTCACATGTACTTCACCTGTAAGATCATCTGCTCACATGAAAATCACGTTCATAGCAGAACAAACATACATCACAACAAGGATAAGCTAATATACAAAAGATGATAGAAGGAAAATAATTTATTTCAATTCGACTGTGTTTTTAAATTTATCCATTTTTTTAATTAACAAATCACTTATAAAATAAAATAAAAACTATTTACACTAACCTAACTTGAATGATCTTGTATTAAGAGCAAAATTGGCTAAGGGAATGGGTCATAATTATTATGGAGAATTAGCATGGCCTAACGATCTTTTATATTATAAAAATTATTTATATTTATTAGAATCGTGTAGTGAAATGTTCCCATATGGACAAAACCAGAAGGGGTGAATTGGTTTGATTAATAAAAATTAATACTTTAAAATTTTTTCCAAAATTTAACGTTTCAATTAAAAAATTATTCCTGTATATAATAAAATAAAGTAAGGAAGAGAAGATTGACACACGTTTGAATAAAAAGACCATACGTCCAATCGTTAATCTCTTAAAAAAGAGATTAACTCAATCACTCAAAATAAATAAACCAATTACATATAAGAATAATAATAGTTTAGAATAGAAAACACCTATCTTGAAGTCAGAAGAGATGAAAACAATTCCCTTGAGATCCACAAGGGATGAACACCTCATTTGAATCATACAAGAGATGGATAAACACCTTCATTTAATGACACAAGGAATGAACACCTCTTTTGAATCACACAAAGGATAAACAACTTTACCTACCAACAACAACAACAACAGTTAATCACTTAATATCTTATTTGATGAAAGTTATCGCTCTACCCACACTAGGTTCAAAGCCTTCCACAAAGAGTTCTCAAGTACTTAGACTTCTTTAACTTATCTATTTTGTAGAAAGAACTCTCTCTATCATTTATAGACACCACTTTCAAAATTAGGTTAAGAATATGAAAGGTCAAGTCACAATTGTCGATGATTATTGAATATCATTAATGATAATCGAGTATCACCTAATGTAATTGATTATTCCAGTGAGTTTTGAAAAAAATTAAAAACCTCTTAATGCTCTATTGCTTGGGTTCTACCTTTTAACTATTGACCTAATAATTTAACTATTTTAAGTATGATATACAAATTACAAAACTTCAACAACTAAACTACTAAAATCTTAAGACTTCAATGTAACTCTTGAATCCAAAACATCCTTTAAGTCTTCAACATTTCTCCATGAATTATCATTAAGGCTTCCACACTTCTTCGTAAGACATCATCATCAACACTCTTTATTGAAGCAAGATGTTCATCTTCTTCTTTTGTCAATAATCTCCCCTTTTTCGATGATGATAAAAAAATGTTGAAGACTTGTGCTATGTCTGTCTTGTTCTTAATCAACAACTTAAGAGAAAATAATAGTTAATCCATAAGAGAGATAAATAACTTTTCTCTCTCTTTTTTAAAACAGAAGGTAGTACAATATTATCAATTATCATGCACAATAATCGATTATGACTTGAAATAATCCATTATTACAGACAACATCCTAAAATTTCAATTAATAATCGATTTTCAGTAAGGTATAATCGATTATTTGCATGGTGATTTCTGAAAAACAATAAAAATGATCATTTTTCACCATTTGAGACACATTACTAACTCTCAATATGCCTAAATCTTTTTTAAGATCATAGAACTTACTAAGATACCATAGAGATGTTATTGATTTTGAAATTAAATGGTAAAATGAAAAATTTTTGGTCCCCAAATACTTTTCTGGGTCCTTTGAGGTTAGAGACAAGTTACTTTATAATAGGAATCCAAGCATATATTCCATTAGGAACATCAAAATGTTTGATTATACATTTGTTAGAAGTATGTCCCTTTTGCATACAATAAAAACATGTTACACAATTTATATTCCTATAATTAATTGTTCCTTTCATTACCCATACCCTACTAGTTCTTTTATTTTTATTCTTAGGAGCTATATTGTAATTTAAATCCCTTCTCTTAAAATTTGGCTTTTCAACATTCTTAATTTTAGAGGCATAAACAAAAGATTTTCAAGATTTCCAATTTTTAATTCATGTTCCTCGCAAACATTCACATTCAATAGTTACATTTCTACCATCCTCCAAAATTGAAACTTTGCTTTTTAAACATTCTTCTCCTTCCAAAGATTTTTCAAATTTCTTTTCAAAACTTTATGTTATGATTTTAATTTATTATGAAAAGAACTTAATTTTTCATATTCATGATATAATTCTTGAAATGCAAAATACAATTCATTATAATATGTTTTTTGTCCCTGTACTTTCATGCGTAAGTGGAATTAGTCCATCTTTGGAAGTTCATATGAAAAACTTCTTATACTTTTAAAATGTTTAGAATTCGTCCTCCATCTTAGACGGTGTTGAGTGATTGATGACGTGTGTAACAGAGTTGGTGATGTGGATATAATTAAAACGACACATGTTAATTAAATTTTAAAATACAAAATAACTTAAAATCAAATTATGTGTTGGTTAAATTTTAAATGTGGATTGAAGTCATTCAATATATTGAATTGTAACGCATAATAAGTTTATATTATTCTTTAGCCACAATCAATTATGTCACATTAATGATAATAAGTGCATATTATTATTTAGCCATAATAAGTGCATATTACTCTTTCCTTCAATTTCAAAATAATAAACAAGTAATAATAACTATATATTACAATGGTTTGAAACCCTTTCGTTGTAGATCTATACCCATACACTAAGTTCTCCCAAAGTGTTATAGAGTGAATTAAATAGCATTTCCAAGTGGTCCTTAATAGTGACATAATACAGTGCACCACAACTTTGTGAATTGTTTAACATAGTGAAATCAACTATCCAAAAGCAAAAGACATAAAAAAAAAGTGAACCACTCTGTGACAATTGTTTAACCGTCAAATACAACTGTCCAAAAGCAAAACTCCAAAAAAAGTGGACCACAATGTAGCAACAATACAAAAGTTCAACTAAAGGGTTGATATCCACGACTTGGGAGGCTCAATTACAAGACTGAGGGTTGTTAGTGTTGGCTTGGGAGCATAAATTATTGTTCACTATGCCTTGTGGTTTCCCTCTCCTCACTCTTGGTGTAATGTTGGTGGTAGATCTGCTATTTCTCTTCTCCACTAGTTCAATAGGGGTGGTGATCTTCCTAATTCTCCTTCCATATGTAGATGGTTGTGTCAATTATGGTGTAGTCTTTGATTTCCCCTATTTTAGAACAATAACAAATGACATTAATCACATGCAAAGGTAAACTACCTAAGTTAAACATTAGTAGTAGGAAGAATTTGGTATACCCATGAAGTTGTGTTTGGTTTCTTTTTGCACCCTCTATTATTGTGACCATACTGGTGGCACCTACTGCACCTCATATGCATATTTCTTCTACTAATTTTTGAATGTCTCACACTTTTATTAGTCTCCTTCCTTCTTAATTTCCTTGGCCTTTCAAGAGGTGTCTTGTATGTTGGAGGTAATTTAGGCCACAATTCTTGACCACTAATAGGCTAATTTGTTCTCTATAAGTGCATTGGTATGCTTCCCTCTTGTAATATTTGTGGACGTAGTTTTCTGGCTCTTCTAACCCATGATTAATTGCAACCACATCATGTATACAGGGGCTACCAACTAATTCCCAAAAATTGCATGTGCGTGAATTATCTTTTAGGTCAACTATAAACTTTTCCATTGTAAACCCCTGTGTAACCTCAAACTTATCACCACCAGCCCAAACAACTACCTAGTTACCACTCCTCTCAATTTCCCTATCTAATCCTTTTATAGGTTTGGATATTATAGTTCCACGATATTTATATAATTTTTCTCTTAACTTTGTAAATCTACTCATCAAATAAGTTTTTATCCCCACTCCATCATTGTTAAGATAGGTTTGTCTCTAGCTAATAATATGGTGTTGTTAAAGGATTCTGACATACTATTCATCATGCTTGGTAATAGGTAGCTTTAGCAACTGCTATCATCAAGTCTTGAATCAGAACTCCTCCACCAAACTTTTTTTTTTGTAGTTGTTGTAAAGATGACGAAGACAAAATATGTATTTCACACCTAATATTTCATCGAATACATGCATAAGACCCTACAACAATAAATGACATTAGTTCCAACTTATACATGTTGTTGTTTATACATATTGGTCATACCTTTTGTTGATTATAAAAGAATACCCATCTAGTTGTGCACATATCCCCAATATCATCAATAACCAAGTAAGGAACCACCTCCATTTTTCTTTGCATTCATTTTCAACTACCGCAGAAGCAAGTGAAAATTATTAGTCATTGGGATCTCTTTCTACTACAACTAGTAACTTCCCACCATATTTAGTCTTCAAATGACAACCATCAACTACAATAAAAGGTCTACAACCAACAAGAAAACCCTTTTTGCAGCCATCTAAACACATCTAAAAGCTTTCAAATCGTTGTGGAAAAGTGAGAATAAGTTCACTTAGTTTAATCTTACAAGTTGTTTTACTACCAACTCTCTTAAGTTCTGCCATGTAATCAAATTTCTGAACTTATCTATGATAACTTTCGAAACTCACTCTACATTTGCATTTTTGTTGGAAAAAATCCTTGCACACTTATGTACATCAATGAGGGTTTTAACTCTAAAGGTATGACATGAACCAACTTTACTCACCAATATCACAAACCCACACCCTTTTTCGCAAACAATTATAATTATCACTCTTTTATTCTTGAAAAATTCAACCTGTCTACCATTCAGTACTACATGTTCTTTAATTGCTTGTTTAGCCTCTTCCAATGAATAAAATTCCATGCCTAGTTTAAACTTAAAGCTGTTAGACATATCATGACTTTGTACTTTGAGAAGTTGTCTTGCCACTCAACCTCACTATCCAAACCTTCACTGTTGTATTCATCGTCAATCTCATGCTCCTCAATACTTTTATTTGGTTGGACACCCTTAACAGAACCAACCTTTTCACCCCCAACTGCAGACGTTGTCTTCTTGCTGATAAATTTTTTTTCCATCTTTTTATAACATATGTAATGTTTTTGGAGGACAAATTCCAAGCATTTTAAAAGTATAAGGATGTTTTGTGTATAAACTTCCAAAGAGGAACTAATTTCACTTTCGCATGAAAGTACAGGGATGAAAAACATACTTATCCCTAATTTTTATTATTAGTATTGTTCTAGTCGTAAGGTTTAGAGTCTCATCAGCTAGAGCACTCAAAGTGTCTTCTCCTTCTCCTCTTTCGAGGTTCTTCTTTATGCCTATCTTTCTGACCCCTTGGATTCTCATTCAATGCACATCAAATTCCTCTATTTAATTTATGTCTCTTGCCATGTCATGGACAATTACTTGAGTTATCGACATTAAAATCCTCATTTACTACCTCATACTCTTGTCTCACCAATCCAAGTGATTTAGTGTTAGGGTAGATCTGGTCTTTAACTGTCCAAATGCTAACCTGGTCGATCTGATCTTTAACTGCCCACAAGCCGATATGGTCTTTAATTGTCCAAAGGTTGATTTAGTCCTTAACCGTCCAAAGGTGGATCTAGTCTTTAATTGCAAAAATTGTTTAATTAAAAAAATACTTAATTATAAAACTTTATAAAATTATAGAATTATAAAATTGTGAAATTATGAAAATACAAAAATATTAATTTATAAAATTATCAAATTGTAATTTATATGACATAATTTTGTAGTTATATATTTAATATTTTTATAATTTACATTTATTTATTTTAAAATTTATAATTTTAATTATCAAGTTTAATTTTTTTAAATACTATTTCTAAAAAAATAACGATTTTTAGAATAGTGATAGACAATTATAATTTTATTATTTTAATTCAAAATTATATAATTATAAAATTATGATTTTATTATTTGAATAAAAGTTGAAAATATATTATAATTTTATATTTCATAAAAATCATGATTTTATAGTTATACAATATTAAATTAAAATATTAAAAATGTAAAAATATAAAATTATGACAGGTGGTAACAAGTAAACATTATGTTGGCAAGATAATAATGAAGTCACCGCTTAACACCCGCACCATCCCATCCCAATTAACAATAAAAGTAAACCGTGAAAGCAAGGACGATAATAGTGGTGGACTCAATTAAAAGAAATAAAAATATTAAGTACTCAATCTACCACAAAAATTCACCAAAATTTATTTGAAAATTTCCAAATTTATTAAAGAGTGAAAACATAATTAAACCTTATTTTATAAATTTTTATAAATAAATTTGAGTACTTATCTTAAAGAAAAATATCTTCAGGAAATATTCTTTAATAATAAAATTTCCAGAGCTTCTCTTAATAAATAGTTTTTTAATATTGTTCAAATTATTTCTTTTAATTTATCTTTTTCATTTACTTTTAAATTAGATTTTTGTTAATATATATATATATATATATATATATATATATATATATATAATTACAAATGATAGTATATTATAATATAAATTGTTTTAACGTGAATATAGGATATAATTTAAATGTTTAAAAATATTTAATTAATGCAAATTTTAATCATAAGATTTTATATATTTAAAATGTTTATTCGATATAAATTAATTATCTAAAGTAAATATTTTTTATAAATTAAATAATTATGAAAATTTTAAGATATAATATTTAAGATCCAATCAATCGAATATCATAATTAAGGACGACAAAAAAATTCGTGTCCGTAGATATTTGTAGGTAAAATTCGTTGTGGATAGTTTGTACTCACAAGTATTTATTACTCGTGGGTAGTAGGTAGTGGAAATTTCAATACCTACTTATAAACATTTTGGGTGTGGGTAGCAGATATCCGTTACCTGTTAAAAATAAAACAAAAAATTTAAAACTCATATTTATGTCTAACCTAATAAAATGTAGGTTTTCTTCTTCTGCCTAATTCGAAAAAGTAGTTGATTACTTCTTATCTCATTTTAACTTCTCATTAAGTTGGTTCAACCCACATTCATTCACCTTCCTATTCAAGTTGCTGGTGATTAGATCTGCATATGTTCATGTGTAAGACTGTGTTGCTTCACTTCGTGGACTTCTCTTACCATCGAAGCAAAATATTTGTTCACGTTTAAAAGGTAATTTTTTTTCTTCTTCACTGCGACGCTTAAAGCATGTATGTTCTTCCTTCACATGCCTAGGATTTTGAAACCAATAACATTCATTGTAAATGGCTCGTTCGAAAGTCGTCGTGTTGTGAAAAATTAAGCATGCATTTAACTGTGTGGTGGCAAAGTGACAACAGGAAAAAAATATAAACCAGAAAATGCATATGATTTGTAAAATATCTACTCCTACAAAATGGGTCCAAATGGAATGCACAAATCTGGAAAATTTTAGAAATTTGTGGACGACGACTTTAATCTAAGAAAATAACGTTAATATCAACGTTAATGTCAATCTAAAAAATAGCGTTAAGTATTATTTGTTCTTTTTTTATTCTGTATGAAATTTTATTTTAATCTCAATTAAAAACTAATAAAATATATTGTTTTTAAATATTTACGAATATTCATAGATATTCACAAATTTAAAAAATTTGCAGATTCTTTATATATGGGTAGCAGGACGAGTTTCAAGTAGGATTTTTTTTGGACAGGTCAGATTATGGATAAGCATTATTTGTACTCGACCTGACCCGTTGTCATCCCTAATCATAATATTATTATTAAGGTATCAATATTCTTGATAATAAATATAGCTAACAATTAAAATAATTATTTACTATCATGATATTGGGTTAAATATATCCACCTATTTATATTTATATTTTTTAATAACTTTAGTGAGTATTTATGTTTAAAATAAATCCTTTATATTTGAACAAGATAGATATAATTTGAATTTGGGAAGCATAAATAAACTTTTCCAAAGTTTGAAATTTCCTTCCAGAATTCACCAGGCCCTATCAAAAAGACCAATGCGACTTCAATTGGTGGTGTAAGAATGAAGGTGACTTCTAATTATGAAGATTTTCACTTATGGGATCACTTCACCAACTAGATACACATTCTCTATGCAGTTCAGCCTCTTGCATATTATGGCAAACTTTATCTCGTCTATTTGATTAAACAATAGGAGAACTCACACAGTTGTGAGAGTCTACATCAAGAATAGGAATTATGCAATTTGTTTCGGGTGTTTTACATAGTGGTAAATACAGAAGCCTAAATATGACTTTCCGGAAAGTCCATCCCACAAGTTTAAAATGTCTATTTCACAACAAGTTTTTTGTAATGTAAAAAGTTTGATGGGGTATACCTATTTCCTGGAAAGTTTTTTCAGATACCCATTCTCGGTTTTTCTTTTTTGGTTGCGTTTTCTCCTTCCTAGTTCAAGCCCCTCCTAGAATCTCCTTCTAGTGGCTTTGTAGACTACCCTTTTTCGGAAAAGAGAATAGACCTTGCCGGTGGAGGAAACTAACGTGCACCACCACAGTTAGCACTATAGTCAGAAAGAAGAATAGAGAGAGAATTAAGGTGCTGAGATAGAAATAAATGTAATGAAAGTAACATGTAACCGAATGGATCACTATAAAATCTTTATCTATATACAAATGGGAACTAACAAATAACAACTTTTTCAATTAATATATCACACACTTCAATTCAAAAAATTTTATCTACAAAAAGAAAAAAGCTAACGTGTCACACTCACTCTTAGAATTTTGACACTTCAAAAAAAAAAATTCAAAAACAAATTTAATTTTTTCTCTTTCCACTTTCTCCATGTATCCCACCGCTTCTTTTTCCTCTCTTTCCACTTTCAATTCTCCGCTTCTTTCTCTCTCTTAAACTCCTTCTCTCTCTTTCTGACTTTTCGTCTCTCATCTTTCAAACGTTTCATCTTCATCTCATTCTCACTTTCTCATTCTTTCTTGCACGAGTTTCTTTTGATTTTTGTCTCTCTTTCTCCTAATGTTCATGGACTCCACCTAATGTTCATCTGCAGATCTCTCTGTATTTTTGCTTTTTTTTCGATTCTTGATCTCAATGTGTTTCTGTACAGGTTTCTGAAGGGAACAATTGATATTTTTTTTGTACGCATGTTTCGTTGTATTGTTTCAGCTTCTTCTTTGCCTTCCTATTTTTCTAACATTTTATCTTTTTTGGAAATTTTTTCAGATGCATGAACGAAGTAGAATATTGTTCACGGCCATATTTCAGTTGATTTAACTAAACATTTGATGTTTTCTTTTATTTTTTACCTAGGTTTCGTTGTATGGTTTCAGCTTCTTCTCTATCCTCCGATTTTTCTTTACGGCCAGGTTTCGTGTGATTACCCAGATTTCGTTTTTGGTTCAGCTTCATATTCTTCTTATGAAGCTATTTCTTAGTTTTCGTTAATGCTATTTTTTAGAACTTACAGGCTTGAAATGAAGAGTTCCAAAACATGCAAGAGTCTTAAAGACCAAAAAACAGTATGCCTTTTTCTCTGCAGATCTCTTTGGATTTTTGTCTTTTTTCGATTCTTCATCTCATTGTGTTTCTCTAACATCTTCGCATCTGTTATTTTTTTTTTGTTTTATGTGTGTTTTTGAATTTTTTGGTGATCAATGAATTGACTCTTCATATTCTTCTTATATTTTAACCCAGATTTCGTTGATGCTATTTTTTAGAACTTACAGGCTTGAAATGAAGAGTTTCGAAACATGCAAGAGTCGTAAAGACCAAAAAAGATCATTCTTTTTCTCTGCAGATCTCTTTGGATTTTTGCTTTTTGTCGATTCTTCATCTCACTGTGTTTCTCTAACATCTTCACATCTGTTATTTTTTTTGGTTTTATGTCTATTTTTGAATTTTTTTTGTCATCAATCAACTGACTCTTCATATTCTTCTTATATTTTAACCTAGATTTGGTTAATGCTATTTTTTAGAACTTCCAGGCTTGAAATGAAGAGTTACAAAACATGCAAGAGTCTTAAAGAACAAAAAATGGTCAATCTTTTCTTTGCATATCTCTTTGGATTTTTGCTTTTTATTTTCGATTCTTCATCTCACTGTGTTTCTCTAACATCTTGGCATCTTCTATTTTTTTGTGGTTATGTGTGTTCTTGAATTTTTTGGTGATCAATGAACTGGGTATAACAGTTGCTCCATGTTTTTTATCTTATTCTTCTATTTTTATGGAGGTTTCTTATTTATTTTATCTTTTTCTTCTACCTTTACCCAAATTTCTTCTTTTTTAAAGCTTTGATTTAGTTTTTTTTGTGGTTTAAATGCTTTTATTCAAGACTCTTGAAGACCAAAAAACCGTCAATCTTCATGTCAATGTGTCTTCTTTAATTTTTTTCTTAATGAATAAACTGCGTATAACAAACAATAATCTTCTTTTTTCTGTTAGCAATTTTCTTCTTTTACCAATCTTCTTCATCACCACTCTATTATCCTACAATGGAATCCATGCCCACTCCACAATCTATTGATCATAAGACCAAGGTCTGTTAAGATAGGAGCTGGCTGAAAAAAATTTTGTGCTTTTCATGAACTGTCTGCAGAGGATCACCGTCAAGTTGTTTTTGAAGTTGAAAGTGAAAATACAAGCATAGACATCAAAGTTCTCTATCCATTAAATTTCTTTTAAAGTTTAGCATATATTTATGTAATTATAATTTAAACTTCTTATATAGATGAAGTTATGCGTGTTTTAATGTAAACTTTATATATATATATATATATATATATATATATATGAAGTTATGTGTTTTTTTCTCTTCATGTTATATACTTTTCTCAAAGTCATTAATTAAATTGAAAACTTCTTTAATCTAATCACCGAAAATCAAAAGTTATAAATAGCTATAAATAATTTTTAAACATATTTCCAATTAATAATAATTAATTATTTTCCATTTAAATTCAAAATGTAAACGTTACTAAAATACATTAAATATTAGGTATTAAATTATTTTTTTAAAAATCATTTAACGACAACATTATAAATCATTTGATGTCAAGTTTAAATATTAAAAATGTAATAAATGTGAAATAAAAATGAAATATTGCAACACATTGGAAATGAAATTTATGAGTGCAAACCTCTTCCTATTACAACATCCTTTTTGTATTCCAACGCATTAAAACAAATCTTGCAATTAATAAAAAAATAATAAATATGAAAAAGAAAATGAAATATTGCAACGCATTGGAAATGGAATTTATCATTGCTCACACTGCTCTAGATAGTGATCATTAAAGCACTGTTATAGATACCTGAACTGCTCCATCATCTCCCACGCGTTTTTATGATTTGTCTAATTCAAATTAAAATATTCAAATAATCCATTATTCAAAACGAAATTCGAATATGTTTGACGGTGCAAGTGTGTATAATTTGATTTCATTATCATTTTCACTACCATAGACAATAATCATTTCACTGCTTTGATCTTTTAACTGCTACTTTTATTCTGATGAAGGATTATGTTGTTTTCTTTTAAGATTATTGAATATGGTGTGAGTTGATTAAGAAAGCTAAGTGAAATTCCCACTGGACATTAAGATAGCAAGCTATCTAGATGTGAAGGTTCCTTTCACAAAGCTCAAGAGAAGAAGATGATGGATTGATTTAAAACAAAAATGAAAAGCACATAAACCATAGAAAACTAAGAATAATTAAAGGAAGAAGAAAACATAAAATGGAAAGGAAAGAAATGGTAAAAATGTGAGAAGCACGCCACTACAAGGCTAGGCTAGAAGCCATGACAACCTTGAAGATGAGTGGATGTGTGCCGCCACTTGCTATGCAAGATAAGGCTTAAAAGTATTCACTCCCTAGGGAGGAAACTCTCACAAATGGTTGAGACACAAGAGTGTTTTTACTTCAAAATGTTCAACCCTTTTACATGTCTAGGAGCACCCCTTATATAGAAGAGTTTAGGGGCCTCTAAGCAAATAAAAGATACCTAAGGATGTCTCTAGAAAAACCTAACCCTAGCTTCTAGAAACTAGGTCAAATAAGGTTACAAAAATGAGAGACAAAAGAGCAAACTATGGTGTGTGCAAGGCTAATTTCGTTCTAGCACAAAAGGAGACAAAGAATGTGTCTCATATGTGTCCAAAAAGTGGCCAAAGAGTGCTAAAAACAAAGGAGACCAAAGGTACATAGGTACACTTGCTTCATGCCTTTTACTTTATGCTTTATGCCTTTACTTTACTCTCTCTTCCACATCATTTATGCTCCCCAATCACCATGCGCCACCTAGCATTGCTTTCTTACTCCTGATTAACCTACAAAGCAAATAAACATAGATTAGCATGTTGGCTTAAGTCAAGTCAACTATAGTCAACAAGTCAAACCTAGCCAAAGGTCAACAAGTCAACTAAAGTTGATTCAACTAAGTCAACTTTGGGAATCAAAAATAACAAACACAAATGAAAGGGATGAAGGATTAGTGAACTTCCTTTCTAAACATGCTTAGTCTTTTTAAGCATGTGCCTCCATCCTTTGTTGGGGTCAATCCTTCATCATATTCTTTCAATACGAAATACGAAAGACATCTCTTCACATCTCAGACTCCATTAAAATTTTATATCATTTAAAATATTATTTTTTAATTGTTCAATAAAATCACTTTCAAGAAGTTTAAGATATTTTGCGCTTTTCAAGACAATTTTCTTTGCTTCCAACACGTTTGCAGTTACTTAATGTCATACTCAACCGTAAAAAATCTCATTCTGATTTTTTCAATGTTTCTAATTTATAAACTTTGATTTTGAAATTGTGCAATGATATGATTGTTTGCAGTACTCAATATATTTTGTAAAGCTTGCAGCACAATTTTCACTGTTAAAAATTAATGCAAAGCAGCACGTCATATCATTTTAATAAATTAAATTAATAAATTAAATTGAGCAGATATTTACTTGGCTTTTCGAGTAAGTTTGTATCAGTATTCAAATGTTATCTGTTTTGTTGACGTAAATTTTTCTATGCACGAGACTTTCTTTACTTTTTGTGCAGTTATCAAAAGTTTTCAACCAAATGACTTTTCACCACCAACATCGGATTCTTATAAACGATCCTTAACCAAAGGTATGCACTTCATCTGTTGTTGTTTACAAAAATACCAGAAATTATGCAGTTCATATGTTTTTCTCGACATTATTAGGGTTTTTCCTTCTGTTCTCCAATTCTGAAATAACATCTTTTTTCTTCAATCCTTTTTTGTTGAATGCTTTCTACGACAATATGTATTTACAGATCTGCATTGTTTCCACTTTAGTATTACAATTAATGTTTGACTACAGAATAGACCACACCAACAAATTATGTATTTACTTTTAAATAATTTGTTACATGCTTTCTGTTGAGCATAATTTGTTTCTATTACTTTTCACCTTTTTCGTAACCTGTGAATACATGCATATGAATACTTAATGGTTTCTGACATGAATAGCTGATATTTACAGTTTTTAGAAAAACATGTTAGTATGAAATCTGCATTTGTAGGTCAAAAGTATATATTTATATTAACATCATATGCCTATCACTTTTTCAATAACTTACAACTCAATGTTTGCAGAGACCTAATTTGTATTTTTTGTCCTTTCTTGATTCTATGAATATATGCATATGAATACTTAATGGTTTCTGACATGAATAGCTGATATTTGCAGTTTTCACAAAAACATGTTAGTATGAAATCTGCATTTGTAGGTCAAAAGTATATATTTCGATTAACATCATATGCCTATCACTTTTTCAATAACTTACAACTCAATTTTTCATCATATAAATTATTGGATAGTACCCATTGTTCATTGCCATTATCAAAAAAATTAAATCTAAAAAACCCCGTGCGTTGCACGGGTAGAAAAACTAGTTAGAATATATGTTGCCATTTTACATGTGTCTTTTGTAACATGTAACAGAGAGGTAGTTTCACTTTTACAAAATTACAAGAAAAACCTCAAAACTGAATTATTTATATGTATTTAATACACCCCTTTAATTCAGTTTCATTTTTGAAATTACTCCAAGCTTGTCTTTGAGTTCGAAAAATCTTCTAATCTTCATGGATTTGGTAAGAAGATCATTTGGTTGCACTTCACTCCTGCAGTGTATCAACTCAATTTTCTTCTTGTAAACCTGATCTTTGAGATAGTGAAATTTGGCCTCAATATGTTTTGATCTCCCATGAGCTAATGGATTTTTGGCCAATTCAATTATTGATTGATTATTAACAAATAATTACACATTTTCTTCATTACTCAAATGTAACTCTTCAATGAAAGATTTCAGCCAAACCCCTTGACAAACACAGTACACTGCTGCTATATACCCTGTCTCACAACTTGACAAAGCGACTATTTGTTGTTTTTTAGAACACCAAGATATTGGTGCACCTTGAAACTTGAAAAAATAACCAATAATGCTTTTTCTATCTTCCTTGTCTCCACACCAATCATTATCACTAAAACCAATCAGATTACTTTTGCTTTCTTTAGGAAAGAAAATTCCGTAATTTGTTGTCCTTTTCAAATATCTCAAGATCCTTTTCACCAAGGCTATATGAACTACTTTTGGATCAACCATAAATCTACTTGCAACTCCAACAACAAAGCATATATCCGGTTTGATATTGCACACAAATTTTAAAAAAACACCCAATTTGTTCGTACAATGTGCTATCACCTTGTTTGGATACCTCATCTATTCCAATTTTTAGATTTACTTCAGTTAGTATGGTTGCTAAATTGCACTCAGACATTTTGATTTTTTTCAGAACCTTTGTAATGTATCTACTTTGATGCAGTATAATACCATTAGGATAGTGCACAAACTCCATACCTAGAAAATGGGATAAAATTCCTAAATCTGTTATCTCATATTCAGGGTTCATAGTAATCTTGAATCTATCAATCTCTACTACTGCAGATCCGGTGACTAACAAATCATCCACATATAGACAAACTATTAGCAACTCACCATTGTTGCTCATCTTCAAATATGCCTCATATTCCATCCTAGCCTTTAGAAAACCAAGTTGTAGCAAATAAGAGTTAATTCTCTTATTCCAGGCTCTATGGGGCTGTCTTAATCCGTATAAAGCTTTTTTTAGTCTATACACCTTCTCTTCTTTGCTTTTGAAGATAAAACCCAATGGTTATTCTATATATACCTCATCTTCTAATGTTCCATTCAAAAAGGATAATTTCACATCCAACTGAAACATCTTCCAACCTTTTGAGACAATAGTTGCAACCACTAACCTAACTGTGTCCAATCTAACCACGGGTGCAAATACATCATGAAAATTAACACCGCCTTTTGGAGAAAATCTTTAACCACTAATCTTGCGTTGTACCTCACAATTGACCCATTGGGAGATAATTTTACTTTAAACACCCACTTGACTGCAATAGTTCATTTTCCAGTAGGTAAATCCACCAACTCCAGGGTTTGATTTTTCTCTATGGCTTGTATCTCTTCTTTTGGTCTTTCTCCCTGCTTCATTATTCATTACTTTATTAAAGTCTACGGGTTCTGCTTCTGTCACAAGTGCCAAATGGACCAATTCCTCATCATCATTTAATGCATTATCCGAGAATATCTCATAATCACCAACTCTCACATTTTCTGTTCTTCTTCTCTAAGACCTCCTGTTAGACATTTTAGAATTTATTCTAGTATTAACCTCGAGATGCAACTCTTCTTATGTGTCATTGAACAACTACATTGAATCTGCTAAACTTCTATTGCTTCCTTCATTTATTTTCCACTGCCAGCTTTCATATACAACACGTAACATCCTTACTCACTACTACTCTTTTAGTAGATGGATTATACAATTTATACCCCATCAGTTGAATGATTACTGACTAATACCATCAGTTCAAATTTTTTGTCCAGCTTCTTCCTCATTTGGTCTCGTGTATGCACATAGCAAAGTGAGCCAAAAATTCAAAAATGTTCAATATTGGTTTCTTCCCTAACCACATCTTCGGGTGTCAAATTATGCAGCTTCTTAGTTGGACATCTATTTAGAATATACACCGCTATCACCACAACTTCTCCCTATATTTAGATGGAACTGACTTACCTTTCAACACACTTCTGACCATGTTATGTATACACCTATTCCTCCTTTTAGAATCCCATTATGTTGAGGGGTGTATGGAGGAGTAACCTCATGTATAATGCCTTCTTCACTACAAAAGTCCTCAAATTTATTAGAGGTTCAATTCTTAGGAACTTAATATACCTATTACTCTCTTTTTCAACTTGTTTCTTCCTCTTCTGAAACAATACGAAAGAGTCACTCTTGCTGCCAATTACAAATACCCAAATCTTTCTCGTAAATTCATCAACAAAAGAAATAAAATACATCCAAACCACCAATGTAGGTGATAAGATGCCCCGGGCAAAGGGACTTACAACAAGATTCATGGCTAGGAGAATACAAGAGGAATGAGCCTTAAATGCACATGCAAGGCCCAAGATGAACTTCACATGGGCCAAAAAAGATGTGAAGACCTTGCCTAGGACTCTTTGCTTGTAAATACTATATTAGGATTTTATTTTGGGCTTTGTATTTTGGGCCCAGTAGAATAGGGTTTCTTTGGGCCATGTATTGGGCCTTAGATGAAATTAGGCTTTAGAAGTAATTTTGGACCAAAAAGGGGAATTAGGCCGAGAGTAGTGTGTCTACTCCAGAAAAGCCTAGAAGCTTCTCAAACTTGCTCTCTAAGGATGAGAGTTAGCTTCCTATTGCAAGACAAGTGTGACTTGCTTCGGTGGCAAGTCACACCTCCCACATGCTCCTTTTTGGCTCAAACATTTAACTTTATAGATTCCTTTTTCCCTCCACTTTTTGGAGACTCCTTAGTCTTATTTTAGCCTATAAATAGAAGGCTTAGGAGATGTATTTTTCAGCTTGAAATTGAGTAATGAATTGCTGTCCAAATTTGTGCACAAATCTCTTTTGAGCTCACTTTAGAGCAAACTCTTCTCTAGTTTACTCTAGTCTTCTTTCTTAGGAGTTGACCTCACCTCTCTTAAGAATCCTTTCACCTACACCAAACCAAACACCTTAAGCTTCTTTCCTTAATTCTTCCGCATCCAACACCATCCATGGAGCCTCCATTCTTCATGCAAGCTTCAATGGAGACAAGAAGAAGCCATCATGTGGTATCATGAGCCTTGGTTGCTCTCGGTTTTAGTGAGTTAAATGCTTATTCTCCATTTTTCTTTCAGTTCCGTGTTGTTCATCTTTTCTTCTACTTGTCTTGCTATTTTTGCTCCTTTTATTTTAAGTATTCATGTCTTTTTACTTTGGTTCACCTCCATTTGTTTCATCTTAAATCATCCTTGTGTGCTTTAGGTGTTCTTTTTGGTTTCTACCGTTACTTTTCATTTTAATTGAGTAATTGTTGTTTTTGTTCAGTTTATTCTCTTGTTCTTGTTTTTTTTTAAGATCCACATGTTTTGTCTAGAGTCATGTTTAGTCCATGTATGTCATTACTTCTTTGTTTAGCTTTTAATTTGCTTTGAATTTGTTGGTGATGTGCTACTGAATACTATTTTAGATTTGAATGCAATTTTTAATCCTTAAAAAATGAACACTTTCTTTTTTCTTGGAGCCTTGGAAATGAATCTTCACATCTAGATAACCGTAGTTATCTTAATGTCCAGTGGGAATTTTTCTTGTGCTTTCTTAACATCACCATAAACCACACTAAATTTCCTTTCAATTAATTGTGCTTTGGTGCTTTTTCATTTCTTTTTTTGAGTTCAGATTGCTATTTAGATCTTAGCAATGTCTTAGTGTCAATTTCCATTGTGTTTCATGATCTTCTTTTAATTCCTTTAAGTTTCCTTCTCCTTTGTGTGTTTTGTTTCCATTAAAATGCAAATGATTAAGAATAGTGTGATGGTGATTCTGTTTTGTGGTGGAAACTAGTTATTGTAAGAGTAGCATCCTAGGAGGTGGAGTACCTAGTCCCGAAAGAGAATCCTCTTTGGTGATATCAAGAGGAAGTGCAAGAGTGGAACACTTGTGAGGACCAAGCCAAGAAGACAAAGCCAAGAAGACCTTTTACATTTTGTGCACTTTGATTGTATTCAAATTGAGTTGTAAAATTGTAATGCCCTTCTTGTGTTCATGGCCTAGTTAGGTGTCTTGGGAGAGTCTTAGGTACTCAATCCCATTTCCTAACTAGAACCTCTTTTATACATTAGTGAAGCACTTTTAGTAGTGAAGTTTGAAGGTTCCAAGTGCCTTCTACTTCTACCAAAACTTAGGCCGCATATAGCTTCTAATCTTTCTTGTTTTTAATTTTCTTGTTTGATAGTTTAGTGTGTGTCAACTTAGTCTTTGAATTAATTTCATTTAAGAGGTTTTATACAAAAGTTTCAAGTTCCCTTGGCTATGAAAGACTTGGTATGTAAGCAATCCAAGTGATTCACCTCTCTTTCTTGGAGGAGAACTAAAAGCTTTTGCTATCTACTTCTTCTTTGAAATTTTCTTTAAAAGACCAAAGTCTTCTAAAATCTTAAAAAAAATGTCTCAACCTCCTTCTCAATGTATGGTTGCTTCAAATGAAGAAGAAATAAGTTTGAAACAAATTGCCTTTGATTTGAGAGCACTACTACGGTGGAAGAAAGATGACAAAATTGCAAGGGAAAGGAAAAAACAAGAAAGAGATAGGTTTCATCAACTTTTAGATGAAGAGAGAAGGGGAACAAGAAATATGGAAAGGTTGCATGAGAGAATGAGTAATAAGAGTCAACACTTGTACTCCCACACTCCAACACTAGTCACACACTATGAAGAAGAAGATAGTAAACTAGTTGACAACTTCTATCAACCTCTTCCTCCTCTAAGAAGAGAAAGAAGAAAGCCTAGGGAACTAAGAGCCATTAGAATAGACCTCCCTCACTTTTATGGGAAAGATGATGTTGAAGCTTATTTTGATTGGGAAATGAAGGTTGAACAACTCTTTGCTTGCCATCAAATCAGTGAGGAGAGAAAAGTACCGTTAGGTACCCTTAGCTTCCAAGGCAATGCTATGTATTGGTGGACTGCCCTCGAAAGAGATAGGAGAATCAATCAAAGTCCCGAGGTCAAATATTGGAATGACCTCAAAGGAGCCCTTAGAAGAATACATATTCCCTCCTACTATCATAGAGAGCTAATGGATAAGCTTCAAAGACTCCATCAAAATAAAATGAAAGTGGAAGAATATAGACAAAAGATGGAGTTATATATGATGAGGGTTGGGATTAGGGAGTCCGAGGATACCACCATTGCAAGGTTTCTTAGTGGCTTAAGTCTTGAGATAAGAGATAAAGTAGAATTGTTGCTCTACCAAGACTTAAATGACTTGGTTCAACTTTTCATAAAGGTAGAGCAACAAATTCTAAGGAAATATTTTAGAAATGACTACTCTAACTCTTATACCAAGAAAGAATTTAAGAGGGAAGGTAAGCAAGTCAAAGAGGAATCCTCCAAAAGTTTCAAGGAAAAGAAGAAATCAAGGGAAGGCACATCTACACACACTCGCACTAGTGAAATCAAATATTTCAAGTGTCTTGGTAGAGGTCATGTTGCATCTCAATGCCCCACCAAAAAGACCATGATCTTAAGGGGTGTTGACCACTATAGTAGCCAAGATGAGCAAGAAAGTGAGAGTGAGACTTTTAGTGAGGAGTCTAAGGAAATTGCCTATCCTTGTGAAAGAGACCTTCTAATGAATATAATACTTCTTAACATCCAACCCATTCCAAAAGATCCAACACAAAGAGAGAACATCTTTCATACAAGATGTAAAATTTTAGAAAACACTTGTTCTCTCATTGTTGATAGTGGTTCATGCTGCAACTGTTGTAGTACAAGGTTGGTTGATAAGTTGGCTTTGACTATCATTCCCTATCCAAAACCTTACAAACTGCATTGGCTTAATGAAAGTGGGGATTTAACAGTCCAACATCAAGTAAACGTCAAGCTATCCATAAGAAAATATGAAGATAGTGTGCTATGTGATGTAGTACCTATGGAAACTTACCATGTTTTATTGAGAAGACCTTGGCAATTTGACAAGAAAACCATGCATAATGGTCTTACCAATAAAATCACCTTCACTCACATGGATATAAAATTTGTCTTGTATCCTTTATCACCATCCTAAGTGGTAAAGGATCAAATCCAAATGAGAAAGAAGTTGGAAAAGGAGAGAAAAGAGGATAAAAAAAAGTCCTCCATCTTTACAAAGAAGTAACTAAAGATGAATCTAAGGTGGGAGAGATTGATGTTCCTTCTCCCAAGGTCATTCAACATGAGAACATTTTGACTATAAAATCTTTGAACCAAGTTCTCAATAATGAACAACCTTCATGCCTCTTGCTGTGTAAAGGAAAACTCACATGCATTGCCACATCTCTTGAACTTAAGAGTCTATCTCCTAAAATTGAAAATCTTTTGAAAGAGTTTGAGGATATATTCCTTAAGGAAGGGCCAATTGGGCTTCCTCCTTTTAGAGGAATTGAGCATCAAATAGATTTAGTGCCTCGGGCAAGTCTTCTAAATAGACCAACCTATAGGACAAATCCTCAAGAAACAAAGGAGATAGAGTCTCAAGTGCAAGAGTTGTTGGAGAAGGGTTGGGTTCAAAAAAGCCTTAGTCCTTGTGTTATGCCTGTTTTGTTAGTGCCTAAAAAGGATGGAAAGTGGAGAATGTGTTGTGATTGTAGGGCTATAAATAACATCACCATCAAATATAGGTATCCAATCCCTAGGCTCGATGACATGCTTGATGAGTTGCATGGGTCCCTCATGTTTTCTAAAATTGATCTAAAGAGTGGTTATCACCAAATAAGAATCAAAGAAGGTGATGAGTGGAAAATCGCTTTTAAGACCAAATTTGGACTATATGAGTGGTTGGTGATGCCCTTTGGGCTTACTAATGCACCTAGCACATTCATGAGGCTAATAAATTATGTCCTTAGAGAGTGCATAAGAAAGTTTGTGGTTGTCTATTTTGATGATATCTTGATCTATAACAAGAGCTTGCATGAGCACATAGACCATCTGAGGTTTGTCCTTACCATCCTTAGGGTAAATAATTTGTTTGCTAATAAAGAGACACTACAAAAATAATTATTTTTAGTGGGGGTTATATTTAGCGTTTCTAGGGGTTTTAACCCCCACTAATGGTTTTACCAGGGGTTTACAATTCCCCTGAAAGAGCTAGCGTAGCTAACAGATTATTGGGGGTTTTTAGCAACCCCTGGTAAAGTACAACTTACTTGGGGTTTTTGAACCCCTGCTACACTTGAGGTTTTTGAAACCTCCACCATTGCCTAAGGTTTTCGAAACCCTCACTATTGCTTGGGGTTTTTGAAACCCTCACTATTGCTTGGGGTTTTTGAAACCCCCACCACTGCCTAGGGTTACAAACCCCTACTACTTCCTGGGGGTTTTGAAACCCCCACTAATGCCTAGTATTTGAAACCCCAATACTGCCATATGTGGTTATTATGACATTTAACTGTACTAAAATGTGTTTCATTAATTTTATTTACTTTTTTAAATGAGTCATGTAATTATTTCTTAATTTTTAAAAACTATTACTATGTGATAGTGACATCCATTGCAGTTTGAGTGAGTGTTGGGTTGTGATTTTGTAACATTAGAATTAGATTAAAATTGCATAAATAGTGTGTAAGATACGCTTTAATGAATTCAATCTTCAACAGGATCTGAAAAATCAAATTATATAAAGACCAAATAAGAAAAAGTATATGATTAAAAAATTTAAATGTATATTATTGACCGAAAAAAAAAACAAAGTTAATTAAATAGAAAAAAAGAAGAATCAGAATTAGTACAAAATAAGAAGTTATTTTCACAGCCACTTAGTTAATTAATAAACTTCCTACATGTATCTTGAGCCATAATATAAACAAAAAGTAAATCATATTTTTCAATGAGAATATATTGGACATCAAATAGAATCCACTAATCTTGACCTGGAAAGTATTCTGCAACAGGCACAATAGAAGTTAATGATGTCCCGAAGCTATTAAATAAAACACTAACTTCAAATAGTATATGCATTCTAAGAAAATGAAAATGGAGCAATTTCATGGGGAAAAATACTCCAATTTTCGCTTTCAGTCCAGCTGTAAATCTTGATACCAGACAAATGAACATGGAGCAAGATATCTGAAAAACGATCAAAAGAGTTGAGGCGCACCCAAAAACCTGCTTCACCACAGTCAACGCAACTATCAGAAGAGTTTTTTTATCATCCTAGAAAGATACACAATAAAATTGAAGGCAAAACTGTCCAATTGTGCCTAAAAGACAAGATAATTTCACATTTCATTAAAGACAAGATGGTCCGGTCAGTTGAAAATTCAAACTAAAAGGATGATTATTTGTTTGTAATGATTTGTATACCCAAGTTGTATTTAAACCATCGATTACCACCAAAATGAGATTTAATGAAATGGGGTGGTCAAAGGCAGAGTTCTACTTTTGTGAACTAAGATTATAATGGCAATGCCTTGAATTAGAGTAACTTCGAGATTTAGAGGAAACAATTCTGAATCTGCTTGAGTGGTTACACTCAGCATGTAAGCCATTTATATACATCTATAAAGTGAAAACACCTCCTAACATTCATTATTGAAGTGCAACATTACTCTTACCTATATCATAAATGGAGGGAATATAACAATGGGAACTGTGGCATACTTGTTGCTCATAAGATCTTATGAATAAGCTCATGTTCTCTTCTTGTTTTCTAGCATAATACAAGTAATGGATTTATGTAGAAGAAAGGTTCGGTGTTGTTTCTTGTTCTTTATATTGTGCACATATTGTACTCTGTCATTGGTAGCAATAAAATTCTAATTTAATCGAAAAACAATTATCAAATTTAACATACCTTGTTTTGTGATGCCCGTATTTCAATGTACTTTGTCCTGTGAGCAAACTTCAATGTGTTATGTGTCTCTTCAGTACTACTTGATGATGGAGTTACTGTGCAAACAAGCTATATTTAAAATGACAATAAGGTATTAGAATTGCTAATTTATGTTTAAGCATTTCTACCACAAAGAAATGTAAAACAATATATAACTTTAACAAATAACTTAGCTAAAATAATCTGCACGAGGGAAGCCTTACAAAAACACGTCCATGACCACTTAGCTAAAGTTTGTTACTGACTATCATACCCAAGCTAAAGTTTGTGAATAATGCAAATATATGGTACTAGATAATGGAGTCTTAAGAAATTTAAGGTGTAAGACACTTTGATTGATGAATCAATTTTAGTAGATATCAATATATTCAACAGATCATAGCCTTTGTTTTCTTTTCTTTTTAGATTTGCTTGATACATCTCTACTATATTAATTTCAAATTGAGATTATTAAAAATGACCAAATAACATAAAAGTGACAGTATTCTTTGATATAAATAATTTCAAATAGAAACTGGTTGAACAAGCTAACTCCATTAAAATACAATGAATATTGTTTGCATAACCTGTGCATTTATTCATGATATAAATTGATTAACCTGGCAGCAACCAGAGTGATGAAAAGTTCCCTTCCGCTCTTTCTAGGCTTCAAGAGGAGGAAAGTAGAGAGAATATATTAATACAATATAAGAAAAATCAAATGTAGACAAGAAACTCATAGACAAGAAAAGTTAAATAGGAATAATTATTTGAAAACATTTGTAATCAACAATGCTAATGAAATGAATAGTAACTGTTGAATTCCCAACCCAACAATACCTGTTGAATTCCCAATTGGATCAATATTAATTATTGGTCACCTTACAGAAAACTTCTTCACACATCCTTTACTGAATTTCTTAATGTCTTCTTTATTGGCACTCTAAATCACAAGAAGAATTAGTCCACAAATGAAAATATATTAAGAAAAATCACTGCCACAAAAGGAACCCAAGAGAAAAGACAACAACAAATTCCGCATATACCTCTAAGGTTTATGATAAATCCTCAGTATCATCTGCCCTCTTCGAATAACTAACAGTATTAGGGAAACGAAATCAAAAGTAGAGAAATGAAATCGAAGCAAGGAATCGAAATAGAAAGTAGTGAAATCGAAATCGAACATAGGAAAATTGAAATCGAACGAGGAAAATGAAAACGAAATCGAAATTAAAAGTACGAAGATGAAATCGAAAGAGAAAGAGTGATAAGAAGCAGAGAAAGAAATTGGAAGCAGAGAGAAAAATCTTCATTACCTAGACCTTCAAACATCGAGGGAGAACGGTGGAGAGGAGAATGGTGGAACATCGAGAGAGAACGACGGAGAACGATGGAACATCAAAGAAGAATGGTGAAACATCGAGAGAGAACGGCGAAGAACGGTGGAGAATGGTGAAACATCGAGAGAGAACGACCGAGAACATGTCCTTCTTTCTAGGGTTCGCACGGAAATGAGAAACTCTGTCTAATTTTTAAAAATTATAAAAAAAATTAAAAATAAAAAAACAAGGAAATATTCAAACTTTACCGGGGTTTCAAGAAACCCTCGATACGTTTTCTAAAATTTCCTCTAACTTAAGTTTTTACTACAGGCTATTGAAACCCCACCTAATAATCCCCTACTAAAATTATATTTTCGTGTAGTGAGAAATGTACTTTCTGTGTAGATAATGTAGTTTTCTTAGGTTTTGTTGTGAACAAAAATGGGGTTCATGTTGACCCTACAAAAATAAAGGTCATCTAAGAATGGCCTACTCCTACAAGTGTTGGAGAAGTTAGGAGCTTCCATGGTTTGGCAAGCTTTTATAGAAGATTCGTTCCTAACTTCTCTACTTTGACTTCACTCCTCAATGAGCTTGTCAAGAAAGATGTGTCTTTTAATTGGGGTGAACAAAATAGTTAGGGTGGGTTAAAATAACCCTGAGTTGTCTCACAACGAATACGGAATTGATCTCAAATATTTGATTCTTAAAAATGCAATTAAAACTAGCAACTATAAAAATAGGGGGATTTTGATGTGTGATGTGCAAAGAAAATGACACGGAAGATTGTAAACACAATAATAGTAAATAGGTCAATTCCACTGCTTTTTCTAAATCAGATTCTTCATTGATTATTTAGAGATTATTGTTAAATTAATTATTGTTGTTGATTTACAAATAAATCAATGTAAAGACTCAATTCATTTGTTGGCATCCTCACTTTTAATCAAAGTACAGTCTCAATTAAAAGTGAGAATTGTTAGATTGTCCATAGTAAATTTAATCAAAGTACAGTCTCAATTAATTTTACTATGCCTAATCATGTCTATTCCTTTGTTTCTTTACCAAATAGAAAACTTAATTAATCAAAGTAAAGTCTTGACTAATTTTAGTTAAAGTAATTACCTCTAATCAAATTAAAGTCTCAATTATTGGCAAAAACTTATTTAATCAAATGAAAGTTTCTAAACAAAATCAAAGTAAAGTCTCAATTTAATTTAAAAACCTTTTAACTCATATGATTAGCATGCATGTAGATTTAAAATCATTATTTTCTATTCAATTAAGAAGCAAAGGACATAGATAAACAAAAACCACAACAATAATCAAAATAACAAAACATATAAATTCATCTAACCTCAGAATCCAGTTAAGAAATTACAGTGGAATCAACCCTAAAAGCTTAGCCCTCCATGGCTTTGATGGAATACATGATGAAATGAAGGAGAGAAAATAAAAGAAAGAATGAGAGATGTGGTGGAGACGGTATCTGCCAAAACCAGAGAGTTCTCAGCTGTCTCAGTTGTAAATTGTAAAAAAATTGTGTTCCCCGCTTCTGCTCCCTTAAGTCTCTTTATATAGGCTTCAACTGGACTTTGGGCTTTATCTATCAGTTACTAAAATCTTTTATTTTTATTTAATTAATTAGCAACTTAATTTCTGTCCAATTTCCAATTCTGCCCCTCTTATTTAAGCATTTTTACAAAATTGACCAGAATTTGACCAGAGTTTGACCAGTTGACTGCCTATCAGATGCTGACACATGGCGCAGAGTGCACTTTCTCTCTCCAGACTAGGGTTTCCTGCGATTAGGGTTTCATGGAGGCTTGTGGGTGACGACGCGACTGACGGCAATGGCGGCTGCTCCGATGGGCGTGGTGGTGGTGCTGCGTCATGGTCCGTGAAGAAAAGATGGTGGCTGAACTGTGGTGGTGCGGTGCACTGGCTTGGTTCAGGTGGTGTGCGGACGCGTTTCTGGCGTGGTGTGGAGACGCAAGGTCTGCGGTGGTGGCGAGAAGATGGTGTTGCACGAATTTGGTCTATGTTCGGACGTTGTTGCTGGTCTGCGAACAAGGAAGAAGAAGACCGATCTGTGGTGGCGCGGAACAAGCTTCGCGGAGGAGATCTGCAATGGAGGTGGCATGACGGAACTGCGAAGTTGTGGCAGGTCTGCGGTGGTGGCATGAAGGTGGCGCGGTGGCTACGCAGAACTACTGGAACGGAGGCTCGAAAACGCGGAGAAGATGGTCGCGATTTGATGGAGGAAGACGGTGGCGCCGTTGTGCGAACGAAGATGGTGCATCGTGGTTGCGCTACTGCAGCGAGAACGGTGATGACGGACGTCTCCGCTGCTGCCATGAGATGGTGCGAGCGTGGCGGAGTTGCGGTGCTCATGGTGGTTGACGGAGATGGTGCCGCTGGTGCGTTGCAGGTGAAGGTGGCGCGAAGGAGGAAGATGATGGTGGAGGAAGCGCGAGGTTACTGCTGTTTCCGGCGAGGAGATGGCGGCGGCGGCTGCCATGGTGGGTGGAAGGGAAATTAGGGTTAGGGTTTCATGTGTGAGATGGAGGAGATGATGACGTGGCAAGATCTAAGTGGTCAATTTGGTGAGTGGAGGATTATGACACGTGGCAGCTTATGGTTGGTTAATTTTAAAAGGTGGGGATTGTCACATGACATGATCTGGTTGAGTGGAGTTTAAGTGGTAGGAGGGGTGCAACTTAGTGAAAACTGGGGGTGCAGAACAAGTTTTTGTGGTCCACTTGCAGGAGGAGTGTGCAAATAAAATCTGGGGGTGCATTTAGCTCCTGATTTATTCTTTTCCAGAATTTCTTGATTTTGGACTTATTTTGTAACTTTGAATATTTCAAAATCACACTATTAATTGACCAAAAATAAATTCGAGCTGCATTAACAAACGTTAGAATATCCAATAATATTTTATGCAACTAAAATCAATTTTTACGCCACTTTTACCAAACTTACTCAATAAATCCAATAATCACAAATCCTAATTAAATCAATCTTTAAGCACAGAAAATTCAATTAAATCCCCAAATTTAAATATTAAATGAGGGCAAAAATTTGAACTCATCACTCCTCAATGAGCTTGTCAAGAAAGATGTGTCTTTTAATTGGGGTGAAAAACAAAAGTCTGCTTTTCAGCAACTCAGAAAAACTCACTAATTAAACTAAAATGTGATGCATCCGGTGTAGGAATATGTGTCGTGTTGTTGCAAGGAGGACACCCCATTACTTATTTCAGTGAAAAACTTAATGGTACCTCCCTCAACTATCCTACCTATGACAAGGAATTGTATACCTTAGTTAGGGCCCTTCAAACTTGGGAGCACTACCTTGTGTCCAAAGAGTTTGTCATTCATAATGATCATGAGTCGCTAAAATACTTGAAGGGCCAACACAAGTTGAATAAAAGACATGCTAAGTGGATGAAATTCTTAGAACAATTTCCTTATGTGATAAAGTACAAGAAGGGCAAAAGAAATGTGGTGGTTGATGCCTTGTCTAGAAGGCACACACTGTTTTCAAAATTAGGAGCCCAAATTCTTGGATTTGATCACATTCAATAAATGTATGTTCAAGATTCTGAGTTTTCCTCTATTTATGTTGAGTATATGGAAAGACCTCAAGGAGGTTTCTATGTGAATGAAGGATATTTGTTTAAAGAAGGAAAAATTTGTATTCCCCTATGTTCACAAAGAAAACTCCTTATCCAAGAAACACATGAAAAGGGATTAATGGGTCACTTTGGGGTAGAAAAAACCCTAGGTCTTTTGAAAGAAAAATTCTTTTGGCTCCATATGAGGAAGGATGTCCAAAGGCATTGTAATAGATGTATTTCATGTTTGCAATCCAAGTCTAAGACAATGCCCCATGGATTATACACCCCTTGCCTGGTTCTTCAGCTCCTTGGAAAGATATAAGCATGAATTTTGTCTTAGGACTCCCAAGAACATAAAGGGGTTTTGATTCTATTTTTGTGGTGGTAGATCTATTTAGCAAAATGACATATTTTATACTCTACCACAAAGTGGATGATGCTTGCAACATTGCTAGGCTTTTCTTTAGAGATGTGGTCAAGCTTCATGGTATACCTCGCACCATAGTTTCTGATAGAGACACTAAGTTCCTTAGCCACTTTTGGAAAACACTTTGGTCAGGGCTAGGAACTAAGCTTTATTTCTCTACTTCATGTCACCCACAAACTGATGGACAAACTAAAGTTGTTAATAGGTCTATGTCTACAATGCTAAGGACAATTTTGAAAGGGAATCACAAATCTTGGGATGAATGCCTTCTCCATATTGAGTTTGCCTACAATAGAGTAGTTCATAGGACTACTAAAATCTCTCCATTTGTAGTTGTTTATGGCTTTAATCCTCTCACTCTCATGGACTTGCTACCACTTCCTACATCTTTTGATTTTATTCATAAAGAAGGGGTGGCAAAATATGATTTTGTTAAGAAAATGCATGAAAAGATTAAAAGCCAAATCCAACAACAAACAGAGAGGTATACTAAGTACAACAATAAGTGGAAGAGGGAAATGATTTTTTAAGAAGGGGATTGGGTGTGACTGCACCTTAAAAAGGATAAATTTCCTAAGTAAAGAAAGTCTAAACTTAGTCCTAGAGGCGATGGTCCCTTTAAAGTGTTGAAAAGAGTAAATGATAATGCGTATAGGCTAGAGTTGCCTGAAGGCTATGATATGCATGCCACCTTTAATGTTGTTGACTTAATACCTTTTGTAGGTGGTACAAATGATGAGGCAGAGACTACAAATTTGAGGACAAATCCTTCTCAAGAGGGAGGAGATGATGAGATGCCTTGAGCCAAGGGACCTACAACAAGAGCCATGGCTAGGAGAATACAAGACGAATGGGCCTTAAATGCGCATGCAAGGCCCAAGATGAACTTCACATAGGCTAAGGAATATGTGAAAACCTAGCTTAGTACTCTTTACTTGTAAATACTAGATTAGGATTTTATTTTGGGCTTTGTATTTTGGCCCTAATAGAATAGGGTTTTCTTTGGGTCAAGTATTGGGCCTTAGAGGAAATTGGGCTTTAGAAGTAATTTTGGACCAAAAAGAGGAATTGGGCCAAATGGGCCGAGAGTAGTGTGTCTACTCTAGAAAAGCCTAGAAGCTTCTCAAACTTGCTCTCCAAGGATGAGAGTTAGATTCCCATGGCAAGACAAGTGTGACTTTCTTAGGTGACAAGTCACACCTCCCACATGCTCCTTTTTGGCTTCAAAATTCAACTTTCTGGACTCCTTTTTCCCTCCATTTTTTGGAGACTCCATGGTCTCATTTTAGTCTATAAATAGAAGGCTTAGGAGATGTATTTTTCAGCTTGCAATTGAGTAATGAATTACTGCCCAAATTTGTGCACAAATCTCTTTTGAGCTCTTACCTTATAGTAAACTCTTCTCTAGTTTACTCTAGTCTTCTTCCTTAGGAGTTGGCCTCACCTCTCTTAAGAATCCTTTCACCTACACCAACTAAACACCTTAAGCTTCTTTCCTTCATGCTTCTGCATCCAACACCATCCATGGAGCCTCCATTCTTCATGCAAACTTCAATGGAGACAAGAAGAAGCCATCAATAAGTACTTCAATAGGTCCACAAATATCCAAATAAATGATCTCAGGTGAATCTACTGCTTTGTGAAATGCAGTAGATTTGAAAGACTTCCTTGCTTGTTTACTCATTACACACTCCTCACATATTGCTTTAGGTATTTGGATGTTGGGCAACTCAATCACCATTTTCTTGGAACTAAGCAGCCGCAAACTATTGAAATTCAAGTGCCCATATCTCTGGTGCCATAACCATTTATCATCATCCATTAAAACTACTAAACACCTAGAAGCTATTGATAGATGATAAGTGTTTAGTATTAGTTAAATTACATGTCATTTAGACACTTATCTTGCATTAATTCTATGTAAAAATCATTAGAAATGCCACAATTTTACATAATTACAGAATGAGGTGATGAGAAAATATAAAAAGTGGAATTTAATACCTTTTATGTTGTTTTGCAGGTAAAATGAAGGAAATTATGAAGTTGGTGCCAACCTGCCAAAAGTTACATCTCAAGTAAGAGAGATAAACTAAGAAAGTCAAATTATGAGCATGTGACTAAGTAGCCAAATTTAGCACTTAAACGTCATTTTAGAAAACCTTCACTTCAAGAAAACATCAAGCTCCAAATTTGAAGTTGAGCATCAAAGGGAAACCTTCATGGCTGGGAAACCTCCATTGCTAACCTGCAAAAGAGGGATGCCCAAGCTTGAGAAGAAACCCACTTAGGGAGGAAACCTCCATGGCTAAACTTCAAACTTAGAAGCTAGAGCAGTACTTGAATACCTATAAATACAGGGCATGACCCTTGGATTTTTCATGTTGATTTTGATGCTAGTTCTGTAACATATTCTAGAGAGATAAACACTTAGATCATTTTAGTTCTTAGTAAATATCTTGTAAAAGCTATGGAAGGAAGAAAGCTACTCCATGTTCATCTTGTATACATCATTATGCGTAGTTAATTTCTCTATAGTTGGGATTGAATGTAACTTATAAACTCTTTCTATATTGCACTTGATTATATATGCATTGTGTTCTTATTTTTACATGTTGGTTACTTGATTTGTATTTCATTCCGTGGTGATTTGGCCAATCATCATACCTCATTAGCACTAGATGTAAAGACATCTGGTCTGGTGTTTAGATCCAATTAAGTCTCCTAATCCTTGGCATATACTAGACATGGATGTGCGGGTTTACTTGGTTTAAAGAGTATTGTTCTCAAAGTAAGGGTTCCTCCACTGGATTGAGAAATTTTGCATCTGACACCCTTAGGTTCTCTCTCACAGACATGTGGTTAGATCTACAAGTGAAACGTACTTCTAGGAACACTAGAAATAAAGAACATAATATATAGATAATTAAGGGCAATATAGTGAAGTTAAGAGGCCAAGTTCAATCCCAATGTCTTAATCAATATCATCTCTCTCAAATCTATTTTAATCTATCTTTAACAAAACTAAAACAAAAAATAATGTTATTGTTCCATTGCCAAACTGTAGTTAAATTATAGACCATTGATCTAGTTACCAAATTCTTATGGATACGACCTTGTTGCACTACAATTGACCAATATACTACTTGGAAAAATTACACCCTTAATTGGATGCAAACAATATACTTGTCCTGAAAGTTCTATTCTTAACAAGTGGAACCTTCAACACGAGTCTAGATTTTTAGTCATACAGTTTTAGCCTTGCATCATCTACTTTGAACGAATATCCTCTTTCAACTAGTTGTCCAACACTCAATAAATTATTTTTCATGGAAGGAATGTACAACACATCATGAATTAAAATTGTATTACCTTTGCTTCCTTGAATCACTACATTACCAAGTCTTCAGCCATAACAAAACTGTTATTTGCAAATCTGACATTGATTTCGATATTGGAATCAAGATCAACTATCCACTCCTTATGTCTAGTTATATGATTGGAACACCCCGTATCAACATACCAATTATTATCTTCTGAATCTGGTTCTATTGTTGCCATGAGCATAACATGTTCAGAACTAGAACTCCCTTCTTCCTCTACTATATGCACTTCCTCACTGACTTTCGATCCTTTTATAGACCAACACTCATAAGGAAAGTGACCACACTTTCCACAATTACAACATTGAACCTTTGATTTATCAAATTTTTTCTTTCCTTTGCCCTTCCACACACTCTTTCCTCCTTTCTTTTTATGAATTTCAACACCCTTATCACTATCAGAATTACAATTGTGAGAATCATTCTGCTTACCTCTACCCTTACAATGATTCTTGATTTTATCTCTGCCCTTCCAGTGTTTCTTGCCACCCTCTTTCTTGAAATTCACTTTGGCCTGCAACACACAATCATTCTCTTTTTGTTGATCGCGTTCAAGCAGCCACTGTTCGTGGGCTTTAAGAGTTTCCTGTAACTCTTCAACCTTCATTGTGGAGAGGTCTTTTGACGCTTCAATAGCCGCCACTACGTAATCGAACTTCTCACTCAAAGTCTGCATTACCTTGTCCAACACTATCTGGTTCGACATAGGATCACCCCATGCTTTCATCTAATTCACAATAATTTGCACCCTAGCAAAATAGTAATAGTCAGCTATCTTTTCACCATTCTCCATCTCAAGCAGCCACTGTTCGTGGGCTTTAAGAGTTTTCTGTAACTCTTCAACCTTCATCGTGGAGAGGTCTTTTGACGTTTCAATAGCCGCCACTACGTAATTGAACTTCTCACTCAAAGTCTGCATTACCTTGTCCAACACTATCTGGTTCGACATAGGATCACCCCATGCTTTCATCTGATTCACAATAATTTGCACCCTAGAAAAATAGTAATAGTCGGCTATCTTTTCACCATTCTCCATCTCAAGCAGTTCAAACTGTCATTTCATCGTTTGCAATTTCACCTTTTTAAGTTTGTCATCACCAGAACAAGCTTGAGCCAACACATCCCACACAACCTTTGATGTTTGAGCATAAACAATCTTCTTAAAATGGACATTATCAACACATGATGGAGAAAAAATAATGCTTTATAATCTTTCTATTTATTCTCTTTGAAAGCCCGTTTTTAGTCGCAAGTTTAGGAAGTTGATTGTAGCCCTTCTTGACTATATCAAGAACATCTTGAAAGCCAAATAATGCATGCATTTGAACACTCCATCTGTTCCAATTCTTCCCATCAAGAATCAACATATTTCCAGGAAGAAATCTTGACATGATTTCTTCCTCTGACTACACTTTTTTCCCAAAATCTTTTGGCTCTGAATACCAGTCTGTTGGCACTATGGTCTCAAAGAAGAATAGAGAAAGAAATAAGGTGCGGAGATAAAAATAAATGCACCGAAAATAACCAAATGGAATACTGTGAAATCATAATATCTATTTCCTGTTTACATATATCTTTCATAATATGTAACAAAGAGTTAGTTTCACTTTTACAAAATTACAAGAAAAAATTCGAAACTAAATTATTTATATGTATTTAACAACCACAACATTGTCGCTACCCTCTACTCCGGTAGACAAATTCAGATGCACGCCGACAACTGGCCTCTATTGCAAAGAAAACACAGCTCACACCCTGGAAGCAAATAACACCCTGAAATGACTCACACTGTAAAGGCTGGGAAGAAGATGCGACCACTAAAGCTGGAGAACCAGAGATGAAGATGATACCGTAAAATAAAGTAGAGTTAAAGTAAAAGAAGGTAAAAAGGTCAGTTGTGGTATTTCACGTTTAATGGATGCAGGAAAAAAATGATAGAGTGCGGCCATACCTATAATGCACCTTAAATACATTTTTCGTCCTCATTTTCGTAGTGTTTGTTGCGGATGGTCTTCATTTCTATCAAATGTTTAAAATGGTCCTCATTTTCGTAATTCGTGTTTAATTTAGTCATTTTATGTGACGCCGTTTAAATCAGTAACGAAGTAATGTACAAGTGACACTATTTGTATTACATTGTAATGTTGTAATGGAGTGTATGACGTGTACTGTACAGGTGGATTATTAATGTTAACTTTTCAATTTAGGGCAAAAATTTTCCAATTAGGTCGTGCTGCAATTAGGGATTGACGAGTACAAGCGATTTCTTCATCTCTGATTTGCAAAGGAAGCAGCAATTGGACTTGGCGATTTGTTTGTTTGATTTCAATTTTCCAGTTGATCATCATCGACGAGGTAAGTGCTTTGCTCGTGGGTTTACGGTATTCAAGGTTGTGATAAATTTTGCACATTTGAATCAGTTGGGGTTAGGGTTTTCGTAATTCTTGTTTTTGGATTTGTTTGTGGTTGGAATGTTGTGATGTTCTCTCTACAGTTACAAATCCGGGTTAATCCCCATCTCTTGTTGAACCACCAACATTGTTGCCTCCAACGATTACAACCAAAGATAAAAGAAGAAGATTGAGATAGTGACATGGGATTGCAGGAAGAAGAAGATTGCAGCAACACAAATTGGAAATGGAGGAAGAAGATTGCAACAACTGACCAACTGCCTAACAATTCATTTTAAAAAACTTAGCTCACTTATTTATCTCCAAATATCTAATTATTACACATGTACCGTACGCGTAATACACCCTAGTACAATGTAATACAAATAATGCCACATGTACAATATTTCGTTACTGATTTAAACGGCGTCACAGAAAAGAACTAAACTAAACACGAATTACAAAAGTGAAGATCATTTCAAATATTTGGTAAAAATGAGAACCATCCGCAACAAACACTACGAAAAATAGGACGAAAAAAGGTATTTAAGCCTATTTTATATTAATTTATTTTTATTGATGTTTTATGGATGAAGAGTAGAAATGAGAGTCTTCGTCAATCATCCCTCTCAAACTGAAACCTGGTTCGTATGATAATGAGAAAGTGAATATGTGTGTTTAGGTTACCTAATTCCATTCCGTCCGATGGAGTTCGAGGTGAAGGTGGTGGGAGGCATAGACTCCTGTTTCGTATCCCTTCCCCTCTCACTCATCCAAACTCTTCAGTCAACGCGCTCGACACCGCTTCCTGAAATCCTCGCTCTCGAGCTTCGCTCTCCTCCTCACACCTGGTTCGTCTCTTGGTCCGGCGCCACTTCTGATTCTTCCGCCATAGAGGTACGGAACTTCAACTTCTCCCCTTGCACCTTCTCACTCACTCGCTTTCAGTTTCAATTCTATATAAAGCCTCCAAAATAACTTGTGCAGGTTTCTTCTCGATTTGCGGAGTGCATTTCCTTGCCGAATCACGCTACTGTTCAAGTGAGAGCTGCTCCCAATGTGCCGCACGCTTCTCTCGTCACCATAGAGCCGAACACGGAGGATGACTGGGAAATTTTGGAGCTCAACGCCGACCTAGCCGAGGGTATAATCCTCAACCAGGTACGCAATGGAATTGGACACTTACTTTACCCCGGCTTACTACTATTCGATCGAAAGTAATTTAAAGTAGATATTGAAATTCAGTTGCATGTACTTGTTTTAAGACTAAAAGGTTACAACACTAAAAGGTTATCCAAATAAATTTTTTGAAGCAGAACAAACTCACAAGTTAAAATTATTTTATGCATAACTTAAATAATTTTTTTGGAGAAGCTAATAGGAGAGAACTTTTACAAGTTAACTTATGCATAAACTAATTTTATCTTATGGAAAAGCTTCTTCATTTGTCTTTATTTTCTTGTGAGATTTTATGGATAAATTTATTCTATCAAATCCTAATTATGGATTGGAATGTAACTATTGAGAATTTTGTCAGGTATGTCTTCGTTTTAATTGTAATAATTGCGGCATATGTTTTCTCTTTGTCATTGTTTGTTGCTGCTCTAATGTGTCCATTGCCATTGCTATTTAGTGAAATTTTGTGTGAATGTCTTAGGCACTAGTTTGATTAATAAAGAAGAAAATAAATTTTACATAAAAAAAAGATAAATGGGAGTGACTGTACAGACATGGGAGTGGAAATAGACACTCCCTTTCTTCTTTGGAAGATTAGTGGAGACCAAATGCTACTTTAACATCTAGAAAGAGAGAGAGAGAGAAAGTAGACATGCTAGGTGATATCATGTGATAGAATGAGAGACAGAGAGAAGTAATTGGTGTTGAAGGCGAGTATGATATATAGAGGTCTTTGTGTACCACCACTTTTCTTTATTTTCTTTCAGAGAACTTTTCATTTTGGATCTAAATACTATATTTTCTATTATTTAAACTATATTCTTTTGCCCCTTGTCTTTTCTACTGGCTATATGAAAAGGAAATCAGTCAGTTTGAGAAGAAATGAGTCTATTTGATCTCTCTATGTTACATTTATATAATGATGTGGGTAGCTTGATGCAGGTCAGGATTGTCTATGAAGGGATGAGATTTCCTTTGTGGTTGCATGGTCATACTGTCATCACATTTCAAGTGGCTTCTGTTGATCCGAAGAATGTGGTGGGTAAGATGATACCTATTTCTGTCTCTATAGTTCTTTGGTTTTATCATGTGCTTGATCTAAGCTGCAAATATCATTAATGACAATGTAGTTTTTGCTTTCATTTCACGTGTATACCCTTTTCATGTGTAAGCTAGAAATACCCTTTTGAACTATTGTGACAAACATGATAGAGACGTAGTTATCATATAGATGCCAAAATAAAAGTGCAAATGATGTTCTTCATAATCAGGGGTTTTCTCTTTCATCTTAAATCTAGGATATTTATTTGAGTTTTCCAGATGTGTTAGACACTGTTTGATTTGCTTCTACTGCTGCTTGGTGAGATCTATCCCAAATATGTATAGGAATTGGGCAGCATTATTGCTTTAGTGTATGGTGGTAGTCATATAATTTATTTTTTATATATTCAAGTCTTCTGCTTGTGAATTTATAGGTTGAATGATTTTACAGTATCTATCAAACATTTGGATAATTTATTATCAATGTGTCATTTTGTGTGTGGTGGATGAATTACCTTGCTATGAAACTGTCATAAATGGTTTATAAACAGTACATTTGATGATTTAGGGAAATATGTACTTAATTTGGGACTTAAATTTTCTCCTATACACATTTCTTTTCATTATTACTGTACAATATGATTGCTAACTTCTAAAATCTTATTAAGTAGGAGGGTATCTCATATTGGGGGTAGGTGAGAAGGTTGGTGTTGAGAACGTGCCTTTAGATGCTTCATAATTTAGGAACTTTTCAGACTTGTTTCAGTTTTAAATAAGTCAAATTTATTCTGTTTCAATTTGTTGTTAGTGGATTAACTATTCCCTATTTTTTAGCTAAGCTATCAGTGCAGTGGCTAGAATCGTGAAACCTGATATCTTAGTTTGTTTTTTCCTGAATGTATTTAAATTACATTGCATTAAAATAATAAAAGTGCAGCAGTTAGCAATATCAGTATTTTATTAGATTTGCATCTCTCTGTTTTTATCTCTGTTAAGAACTGCCTTTGTTCCTAAAAAGTCAACAGGTGGTATTATACATAATTATTTATTATTCTCTTATTCAGTGGATTCTTACTGTTCTAATGTAAACAAGTTTCTTTTGATTATCAATCTAACACCTGAGACTTTGACAGTGCAACTAATGCGAAAAACTAAAGTTGCTGTTGCTCCAAAAAGCCGCAAAAGAAGTTTGGATTCACCAGGAGATTCACGTCAAGACTCCTCTAATAAAGAACACACTTCTAAGATGCTGCTTCGTTTACAAGATCCAAAAGGATTATGTAGTACCAGTACTCATGTCCAAGGAGTTGACCTTAATGTAGGGCTTACTACTGTTGCTTTTGTTCACCCTGAAACAGCCAAAAAATACTCATTCAGCATGCTTCAGTTGGTTTTGATAGTACCCAGAGTTTCCAAGGAAAACGTTAACATTTCAAGAACTAATATTATGAAAAACAGAGGTGGTTCAAGTACTAATGAAGCTGAAAATGTATATACTGACAATATAGAATATCGACAAGCAATTGTTCAGTTGATGATTTCAGAATCTGTGGGTGAAGGACATGTGATGGTAGCTAAGTCTCTTCGCCTTTATTTGAGAGCTAGCCTACGTTCATGTATGTCAATTTATCCTAATATCCATCTTACTGGATCCTTTCTATTTAACAATCAATTGCAGGTTATTTTCTCATGAATTTAATTGTGTGGAATATTGCACCCAGCAAATTATTATTAAACGTATTTTATGTTTGGTGTTTAGGTTATCTGTTTCTATAGTTAGGAAACAATCAGTCTCTAATTGCATTTTGACTGTGCATCAAGCTGTCAGGCATTGATTAGGGAATAAGCTGTTTTTTATTTTGAAAAACTGTAGGTTTGCCCAGGTAAACAAACTTGAAATATGGCATTTGAAGAAATTTATAGTGGAAGGGTCTATGGAAGTTTGCTCCTTTTTTTGTGGATTTGTTGGTTTTAGCAAGAGTATAATTATAGATTTTCCAATGATATTAAGCTTAGTATCTCTGAGAATTTTTCCTCTCTCAGTGTTCAATGTATATTGCAGTTGAAAATTTATCTTCCTTCATTTTTTATATCTGATTTTAACAAGAATATTGCCTTTGTGATTGAATAGGGGTTTATTTGAAGGCATGCAATACTATTCTGGAAAAAAATATTCCTTCAACCTCTCTTTTTCCGTGTCAATTCAAACTACTAAGTCAGGAGAATTCTGTTGAGAAAGATGGTCTAAAAGTTTCTCATGACCGGAATAATCACATTGATAAAAAAGTCCAAGCGAAAGCTGCATCAGGTTTATTTGTGGAGACAATAGATTGGTCAATCCAAAATAAAGTTCTAGAAGCTGTCTCCTATGAATCCAATTACAAAGCAGAGGAAGAAACTACAAATCAATCGCAGAATCACAGGGGATTACAGAATCTTGTAAGACTATGGTATATCACACAACTTAAGGCAATTACTTCTATTTCAGGTATGGAGGTTAGTTCCTTGATTATGGGTGATAAAACCTTGCTTCATTTTGAAGTAAGCTGTTACAAGCTTGGGAGTGATGGGAAGGCTCAGTTCGCCTATAGTCCTTCAGAGAATAGTAGCAATGCAGCTGAATTGTTGTTTTTATTGACATTTGGTGAAGAATATCTGCATAATGGGAAACTTCGTGCATATGAAGTTGGTCTTGGTGGAGAACATGATAACATTAATGTTGTGGACCTGAAGGTTTTTGAAAGGATGAAATTGTGTGATCCTGTGTCTATTATTTCTATAGAAGAGAGAACGTCTGAAGACAACATTAATTCAAATCTATCTCCCCTTGGCTGGATGGAGAAAACTGCGGATGATGTTATCAACAGTAGGTCAATTTTGGGGATGGGAGGTGGAGGGGGTGAAGTGCCTGTTACTTTTTCAATTGATTGTTCTCATGGCATTTTTTCCCCAATAAAAATCTTAATTGATCCTTCATGATTATTGTTAATAGATGTACCAAGCCAAGTAGGAAAATGTCCAAATGATATGTACAAAGATATAACCCTTGGCAATAAAGGATACAAAAAATGTTTGTACATAAAATTTAAGCATGACCATAACCTTTTCATATGTTGTTATGATTGATTGGGAAGGATACTGAAGGGAATTATTTATAGAGATCTCATGTGAATAACATCCCTGAGAATTTGATTTTTAGTTGAGCTCAGTGGTTTTTAATCCTGTTCTACCTGTTTTATCTGTTGAACTTATTTGTTGTGTAAGATTCCCTATTTTTCCTAGTTACTTTGGACTGTTAATATGGATGATTTGTTAGAATTTGGATTGAGGTATGCTTGATTCATCTGTTTTCCTCCTTGATGCCTGCTGCTCATTAATTTGAATTTATTCACGTAAATATCACTTGCATTCTGTGGCACTGAGATGCCCTTTGGTGATACTTAATTTGCTGCTTTTGCTGGCTGCAGGAATGTTGATATTGTTATGTTCGGCATCTGGTTTGTGGTTTGGCTCACACAACTTGCCACTCCCTGGACATGTTCTCATATATGGACCACCTGTGAGTACAACATAAACCTTCGTAAGTTCAATATAAAACATATATGGCTTTTAGAAAGTATATTTTTAGTCAAACTCAATCTTATAAAACTAATTTGTAAAGTTAGATTTGCATCTACTTATATATTATAATTTGACCATATCCCGCGACTCCACTTTTCATTTCATTGCTTGCTATCAATTTTGGCTAAAGTGTATTTTCAGTTTAGGATATATTGATAACTTGACTGATTAAAGATGTGGTAGCCTGTAAAAGTGCCAAGGAATAATTACCTTATGACAATAAAAGCTAAATTGGAAAACATACTAAGATATCTTTCTTCTTTTGTAATTTATCTTTGATAAATTTAAAGGAAAGTTGTATGGAATAGTTTACACCCGTTATTACTTTAGTATCTATTAGTAACTAGCTAACTTATGCTGACTGTTAGGTAGGTAGATGAGCTATAGTCTAGTCAGCATAGCTTGCATAGCAAGCTACTGAGTTGTATAAATACTGTTCTTTTACTTCAACGAGTAAAATTCATTTTCAGTTTGTGTTAACCTTTCTTTTTTAGCTTGGTTTTAGTTTCTTCATGAAGTGAGGCCTACTGAACCACCTCAAATTGGCTGAAGTTTGTTTTAGAGTTGCTTCACATCACATCACATCACATCACATCACAAAACTACTGTCTGCTGTGCTTATCTTTGAGTTGAGAATTTAGCTCTTCATATTAAGATTTCACATTATGCTTAGTGATTCTTTCATATCTACTTCATATTGTTGATCTGGCCACAAAAAAAGGTTACCAATCTGACGTGTGAATACAATGCATTTGACATTTAAATATTTTTCCCAGGGCTCTGGGAAAACTATATTAGCAAGAACTGTGGCAAAATCCCTTGAGAACCACGAAGACATCTTTGCACACATGTATTGATATTAATTCTAATTTAGTTGTTCCTTTATGATTTTCCCAATTATTGTAATTTTCAATTGGCTCCTGTTTAGATTTAATAATTTTAGCTTTCAATGTTATGCAGAATTTTTATTTCCTGCTCAAAATTTGCCCTTGAGAAGGTCCCAGTTATTCGCCAAGAACTTGCAAACCATGTAACTGAAGCTTTAAACCATGCTCCTTCTGTGGTTATCTTTGATGATCTTGATAGCATAATTTCTTCCCCTGACTCTGAAGGATCTCAGCAGTCAATATCTGTTGCTGGACTCACAGATTTTCTGGTTGACATCATGGATGAATATGGGGTAAGAAATACGCCTCAATTGTTACTCAATGCGGTTTCTCTGAAATGTTTATGTATGTTATTGTTCCTTGTCACCAATGTTGTTACACTTGAGGGTTGTAAGGGGATTGGAGAGGGGATAAAAAATTGTAACTCGACCCGTAAGAGTTATGTGTTGATGAAAACTTATGTTCATAAAAGGTGCATCATTAAAAAAAATATAAAGGATAAAATTAATTCATAAAATCGTTCATAACACAACTTAAAATAGGTTCATAATTCATAAAATGGTCATGCATAAAACAAATCAATTCATAAATGTTTAATACAAACAAAGGATCCAAGGAAATCTTTCATATCAGATGCAGGATAATGATCATCCACCTCCACATGATCTTCACTTTCATTAATTTCCTCTCCTCCATGACCTTCATCATTATAGATAATTGGAGGAACCTCCAAATCATCCATAGGTGCAGCAGCACCACCTCTACTAGCATCTCCATCTTCTCCAACTTCAACTAAGATGTCTTCATCGGAAGCAAGATCTTTAATGTTATAGCCCTTTGTTTTCCTAACATCCTTCTTCTTCAATTTTGAATTAGCCATCACAAAGACCACATCATTCATGGTCTTTTAATGTAATTAATTTCTTTTCTTGGTGTGGACTTAAATAATTATAAAATTAATTAACACATCATACTTGTAACATCCCAAAAACTGGATAATCTCAAATTAATAAAACATCACATACATGATTATTCAGAGAGTACGGAATTTAGGGTATAAAGATATACAATACGTCAGATATACCCAAATTACATGAAAATGGCTCCACACAGCCCAAACAGAAATACACTGGAAAAACAAATAATTATACTAGGTCTTGTTCAGACAAGAAAATCATAACTAATAAAATCCTTCAGCGATGGGCTTCATAGTGGGCCCAAGATCCGTCCAATCCATCAAGATGTAGCATTTCCATCACCATTACCACTGCCAGGAGCCCTCCCATCTGCTCACATCAATAGAATCGATGATCATCGCAATAGGAGAAGAACCACATACAAGACAACTAAACAAGCAAACAGGGGTAAGCTAGTGTACATAACTCTTATATTACAACAATCAACATGCAAATCTCAGAGTCAAACATGAACAACAGACATTCACACATGGATTACCAAAATCAATTAAGACTCCCAAGACTTGACTATCCGGATACGCATAATGAGGCACCACCACGTGGCAGTGGAATTATGTCCTAGCAATGAGGCGTCACCGCGAGGCCTTCGCGGAATTATACCGGCACCACCACGTGGCATTCGTGGAATTACGCCCTGGAAAAAAAAGGCACCACCATGACACGCGCGTGGAATTACGTCCTTATGTTGAGGCACCACCAGGGACTCCCCTTACGAGGGTCCATGGGATTACGTTCAACTGATGAGGCGCCACCAAGATCTCTCACTACGAGAGCCATGGAATTACGCCCTACCCACACTTTATACATGTTCCACCCAACAATCAAGAATTTCCCATAGCATTAATATCATGTATAAACAACAAACCATACAACTCATGCTTCCCGATTCATACCCAATAAAGTAACATACCATTTCCATCTCAAACTCATATATTATCATGGCATCATCACGTAACCCCTCAAGTACAACATTTAGATCAGACAAGCAAGCCACACATCAGTACACCATTCAACAATAGCACCAAAACCTGCCGCAGTTTCGCTCAAGCTAACTTGTCTTGCTCAGGCGAGAGCTTGACAGGGAAACAGTGGGTGCAGCGAGGTCTCGCTCAGGCGAGACCACTCCTTGCCTAAAAAGAACGCACGTCGCCTAGGCGACAATTCGAGTAGCAAAATCCTGGTTGAGCCTCTGATAATCTCGCTTAGGCGAGACTAGCTCGCTTGGGCGAGAAAACCAGCACTCGCCACTGTTTTCTCGTACAGCAGCCAAAACCACGAACCAAAACATGCTTTAACTTAATCCAAATCAGACACAACGACAACCAAGCCATACAAACACGAAATGACAGCAAAACAACGGAAAAACACAAGCAACCGAAGGTCCTAGCTTTCCTTACCTGGAAAGGGCTGATAAGGGACTTTGGCAAGCAAACGTAGAGCACAACAACTCCGAGAATAGGCTTGGAAAACTGGAAAACAGTGGAACAGATCTTAAGATTGAGCCCACTACGAACCCTAATTGGAAAAACACGAAATATACCAAGGGAAATGTGATATGAGTTGGAGACTAACTTACATGAGCGCGAAAAGAAGTTGAACTATGGTGAAGACAAGGATGTCTCAAACCCTAGTAGAGAAACAACAGTAGCAGCTCAAGGAAGTGCGGAAATCTGTTTTACGCAAAAAGCACCAGGATTAGGGTTTAGGCAAATTTAGGTCAGTTTTTCCCCTTCTGGGCCAGCCCTAAGGCCCAATGGTTAGGGGCAGCCTTAAGGAAAAGGGCAGCACGAAAAGTGGGCCTTACAATACTAGCCTCTAAAAAATAATTATAAAATCAATTTCATAAATTTAAATTCCTACTCTCTCAAAAGCACTCCAATTATGCTCAAAACCACTCCAATCATGCTCAAAAAGTGGATGAACTACAAGTCAAACTCAATACTCAAATAGCGAATCTTTGTAATTTTTTATGTTCATCACCATATGATTCCCACCATTGTGATTGGTTGCTGGACCAGACGATCTGATTGGTGGGGTTACCAATCTGAACAATGGCTCTGACGGCGACAACTGCGGTTGTGAAAAAAGTGTATATGGGTTACCAGGATTATCCCTCTTCTTAAGTCTTCAATAGGTTTTTTATCTTTACAGAACTTATGAATAGGTTAGTTCAATTAGCTTTCAATTTTTAATTGAAAAAATCATTTATGGGGAGATGAAAATTGTTTTTACTTTGCTGGTGTCTGCAATAGTCTAGTATGATAATGGATATGAAATTGGAATACAGACAGAGAAGGAGGATAGGATACCAGAGATAAGTAGATATGTTAATAGGAAGGAATTGGGAGAACATGAGAGAAAAAGCAATAAATCAACACATCACAGAATCAGACACATCAGACAACGGTAGAGCAGCAACCAATGAGCACAACAGATGACATCCCCGAAGAGATTTGGAGTTATTACTGAAAAGAGAGGTGGAAACTCAGTAGAAAGGGAAGGAAAACGTTTCTGATGTTGAACCATTCTGCCACAGTACAAATAAGAAGAAAAGGTAGAAACTCATTTCAGAGGTTGCTGAACTATGCAATACCAAAATGAATGAGGAATACAAAAGGCCATTAAGCTTGCCAGAGGCTTTGCATCATCAAGGTCCACCCACCTCCAGTCTTTGGTACTAGTCACTCCAAAATGTGGTGTGTCTTGGTGTAACCTTCGAGAAAGCTGATCACAATTTCAAAAACAGAGTGCAAAAGCAAATTACATGTTAAAAAAACAGAGTGCTTCTACTGTCGTCACTATCCACCATTGGCTCCATATGACATTTTCTCATCTTTGGCTGAAATCAGTGACCTATCTGTGTTATCTGAACTGCTGAACTACAGCCAAGACAGTCCCTGAGCTTTTACATGACCTTAGGTCACTACATGCTGACTTTGACTTTAAAAGTGTAAGAAAGAAAGAGGAAAGATTGTAGGGATTTGGTAGAGGATGTGAGGAAGAGATAGCTAACAATAATATATGATTAATAGGATCTAATATTGTGGTATAACAATAATATATACTTGAAAGGAATAATCTGAAAGAAAGAATTTTATTGTTTTGTTAATTCCACTGAAACAATACATCAACTTCTCTGTATATAGAGATCTCAAACCTTAAGTAATAATTACAAGAGATCTCTAGAATCTTCTAAGAGCTTCTAATAACTTCTAGTAATACATTTAATATACTACCAACAACTTTTAATATTGTATTTAGTATTTAACTAACAACACCCCCCCTCAAGTTGGTGAATGGATATCTATCATTCCCAGCTTGCATGTGAAATTATGAAATTGCTTAGTGGGAAGACCTTTCATGAACAGATCTATGCTAACTGAAGTCCAGATGGGATGTAGGAAGTAGTGATAAGGCTACTATCTAGTTTCATTTTAATAAAGTGTCGATCTATCTCTATGTATTTAGTCCTATCATGCTGAACTGGGTTGTGAGCAATGCTAATGGCTGATTTATTATCACAATAAAGGATCATAGGTTCTTCACATGCCACTTTAAGATCATTTAGGATAGTTCTCATCCATAGCAATTCACACACCCCTTGTGCCATAGCTCGGTATTCCGCTTCAGCACTAGACCTTGCAATAATATGTTGTTTCTTACTTCTCCAAGTCACCAAATTTCCACCCAAGAACATGTAGTATCCTGAAGTGGATTTTTTTTATCTATGATAGGCCTTGCATAATTCGCATCAGTATACACTTCCATCATTAACTTTTCATTTCTCTTAAACAATAATCCCCTTCCTGGACTTTTCTTCAAATATTGAAGAATCTTGTTTACAACCTACAAATGTCTCTCCCTTAGATTTTGCATGAACTGATAGCATAAGCTATGTTTGGTCTGGTGTGTGCTAAGTAGATGAGCTTCCCTACAAGTCTTTGATATTGGCCTTTATTTATTGTAGAATTGCCTTCATCATTCCCAATTCTATGGTTTTGTTCTATAGGAACTCCAGTAGTCTTGCAATTAATCATACCCATTTCTTTGAGAAGATCAATAACATACTTTCGTTGGGAGTAAAGATGCCTTTCTTTGAGTAAGCTACTTCTATCCCAAGAAAGTACTTCAATTTTCCTAGATCCTTCATTTCAAATTGGGCAGCAAGCTTTTCTTTCAAGATTTGTTTCTCATGTTCATCATCTCCTGCAACAATCATATCATCAACATAGACCAAGAGTAGTGTAAGTTTACCTTCTTGGGAATGTTTGATGAACAGGGTATGGTCACTTTGACTCTGTCGATACCCCATAGAGATCATAGCTTGAGTGAGTCTACCAAACCAAGCACGAGGGGATTGCTTAAGCCCATACAAAGCTTTCTTCAACCTGCACACTTTATTCCCTCCTTTAGTAGATCTAAAACCTGGAGGAATTTCCATGTATATTTCTTCCTCTATATTTCCATGCATGAAAGCATTTTTCACGTCAAATTGTTGCAATTCCAAACCAAAATAAGTTGCCAATGAGAGAATGATTCTAACCGTATTCATCTTTATCACCGGAGCAAATGTTTCCTAATAATCAACACCATCAGTCTGAGTATATCCTTTGGCAACTAACCTTGCTTTGTAACGGTCTAATGTGCCATCAAATTTATACTTTAGACTAAAAACCCATTTGCATCCCACTGAATTTTTATCTAGTGTTCTATCAATTTCCCATGTTTGGTTCTTTTCTAAGGCACTCATCTCTTCATTCATGGCTTAAATCATTGGACAAACCATTGATGCACATATTCACAATTGTGGATATGGATAGTAAAGGCCATGTAACTCACATTCGAGGTCAATTGTCTGACTTGATATTTGATCTTGCAAGCTAACCTTATTTCAAGTGAAGGTGAGAACAATATCTCGAGATTGTGTCTATTGGGCTGCAAATAGTAAATTAAAAGGGCAATTAGTTGATGTTGAATTTCCATACACCCCTTAACATCGAGGATTGGACATCTCTAGTGTGAGACCAGATATTGGAGAGTGGTCCAATAGTAGGTGGCATGACAAAACCAATAGACTTCACTCCAATAGACTTTGATACTATCTTACACAGTAGACTTTGAGCCTAACTCGATTTCGCATAACTGATTTGTAAGGTGAAGTTTGTATTTATTTATATTGTATAATTTGGCCTTAACTATACTTGGTGTGGGATCTCCAACAATATGCTTATGTTACTAGTTTATACAAAAAATAGAAGAAAATAATTTCTTATTTAGTCTCATTACGAACATCTTTGACATATATACATATACACACACACACACACACACATATATATATATATATATATATATATACACACACACACATTGATTGGATAGTTTAGGAAACAAATCCCTGATATTGTGGGATTGATATTCTAGTAATGAAGCCAAGATACAACCAATTAGAGCTGTCAAAATGGGTTACCCGACCCACTATGGGTTGGCCACTTAATGAGCTAACCCAACCTGGCTCATTTATTAGTGAGCCAAAAAAATTCGAATCCGGTCCGGCCCACCACGGGTTGGTGGGTTAAACGGGTTGGCTAACTGGCTCACTTAATTAAGAAAAATACAATTTTTTTTCTTTCGTCCCAAAAATACTAAATATAAACTAAAATAACAAAAAATATTATGTTTGCATTTGCCAACCCAACCCAAATACAAAAAAATTATGTGACCCTTTATCTGCAGGTAGGTTGGTGAGTCAACCCGGCTCACCACGGGTTCAACCCGAGTCGGATTCTTGGTGGGGCGGGTCAAAAATTAATCCCGTACTGAAATTTGTAAAAGAATTTCAACCCAACCCGGTCTGAACCCATGGTGGGCCGGGTTGGCCCACAGATTCTAACCCACTTTGACAACTCTACAACTAATATACATAATTAAAACCAATAGGGATAAAAATCTGAAACTTCCTAAAATTTCTTGATAGAATAAAATTTAAAACTTCCTAAAATATGTCAACAATTTATAATAGGATAATTGAATATTCTGTAATTACGCTCTCTTCTATGAATTTAGTAGTTACATTGTGGTCTAAACACAAAATTCATGGTATGCCTTCTCAGTTTCTCTTTTCTCAATATCTTTCAAACCAACGACCCTTTGATATTTAGACCATATTTTCCTGTTTTGTTGCACTCATGCAGCAAGTGACTATACAATTAGGGATGGCAACAGGTCGGGCTGGACACGGATAGTGCCTCCCGTACCTCGACCCACAAAGAAAAAAAATTCACCCGCTACCCGTCCGTTTATCGGCTTAAAAAAATACTCGCGTATGTTTTTGAAACCTGCGGATACCCGTGGATAACCCGCATACCCACAAATATTTAACAAAAATATATATTTTATAAATTTTTTAAATAAAATTATAAAATTATAAAATATAATATAAATTAAATTTTAATTTTAATTAAATTTAACTTAATAAAATATAAATTAAATTATAATTTTAGTTTTTTGTAGATAATGAGTACCTGCAGGTACGGGTAGTATGATACCCCTACTCGACTCGTTTATAAGCGGATATTAAAATACCTGTTATCCGTTACCTGCGGGTAATAAATACCCACGCGTACTAACCACCCGTCGCAGATTATATTCGTGGATACCCGCGGGCACGAGTATTTTTGCCATCCTTATATACTATCTACGAGGTAGGTGCATAATTATGTTTTTGGTAAACGTGTCAGGTTTAGCTATATTTGGAATGAGCAACAAGATTTCCTAGCTTTGCTTTGTGGATTCATTTTTGCTTTCTCTCTACCATTACTTGTTACCTTTGGGAGTAGAATTTGAAGCGGAATGGTGACTTTTTAATCTTTGCCACACAATTCACATGATTCTGTCTTCCTGTTATAGACTAACTGTTGGATTTTCAGGAAGAAAAGAAAAACTACAGAAAAAGGGTCACCCCTTAATGTATTACTGGACTAAATGAAGCAAAACAGATTACTCAAAGGAGTTGTCTGTCCCCTTTCCTACTGGATACCCCAGCCACCACGAACTATTAGACCATGATTATCCCACTAAAACAAACAGAAAGTCTATTTATAAACATTCTATTTTTGAACTTCCTTCTATAATAAATTTGCCAAACTTTCTCCTCAACTGGAATTTTCTTTTCTAACATGAACAATAGTCCCTAAAGGAAAAAAGGCAATCAATTTGGGATCTTCTAAATATTTATGAAGATATTTATTATTTACAACCGTATGTCATCGCATTTCTTTTTGTACTGCCCTCTTATTTTGTCCGTACTTCCTACAAAATTGTTTCTAAAAGTGTACATACTTTACTAAATACAAATATTTTCCTCATCAAGACACTCTAGATAAAAGTTAGAGTTGTTCTACACCTGGTAGAAATAAACAGTCTTTCTGAAGCACATACTAATCACAAAAGATTGAGTCTTCTCTTTGTTGCTAAATCAATTTAGCACACACTTTTCTTTCTTGAATGCCATTTTGAATCTATTGCCTGTTGCACACTGAACAGGAGAAGAGGCAAAAATCATGTGGATTCGGACCAATAGCCTTCATAGCTTCTGCACAATCACTAGAAAAGATACCACAATCTTTAAGCTCTTCAGGTTTGATATTTTTGAATGTAATATGTGTGTCAGATTATAGTAAATTTGAACAGAATATTGACCATTATCTTTCATTTTTTATATCCATTTTGTTTCTCATCTTCAGGCAGCTGATTTCTTGATTCACTTTTTATTAGGAAGGTTTGACTTTCACATAAAGCTTCCTGCTCCTGCAGCCTCTGAGCGCAGGGCTATGTTGAAGCATGAAATACAGAGGCGTCACTTGCAGTGCGATGATGAGATCCTGCTTGACGTGGCTGTAAAATGTGATGGTTATGATGGTTATGATTTGGTATTCTACTTCTTTTAGATTTATCATGTAGGAAGTTATTTATTTGGCTTCACTGGTGTAAAAATTACTAAATGTCAGTTTTGTGAATGTTTTAGAATGTGGTTCTGTTTTTTATGTGCTGCATGAGTAGAGAAATTTAGAGAGAAGGAAAATAGGAAGTCTATGCATTTATGGTATAGATATTCATTCAGCTGCAGATTTCATGCTTTATATCATTAACGAGTTTGTTTTTTTAAGACAAACAAGAATAGAAAAACGGCACAGTTTGTGGGATTTACGGAAGCCCTTTTTTGAGTTAGGGTGTTATATTTTCTTTTCATTAAATTGTCATGGTGTAAGCCCTTTTATCAGTGGTAGAGGAAGAAAGGCAGGTGTTCGTGCATTTGTTCATGAAACATTCATTGAAATATTCCTGCACAAATTTCATTAGCATATGATCTAGATTAGAGATAAGAAAATTTAAGATTACTTTATCATAGCTTGAAAAACATAAAAAGATGTTTGTGTTCCTACAATATTTAATGGTTATTATTATTATTAATATTATCTAAGGGGCATCATTTACATTTGATGAACAACACTTGCTTATGTAGAAGTTTGGTTTTCAATCTGAGTATTATTAATTCATGAACTGTTGATTACTATGTATGAGCTGCAAGTATGCAAATATTTAATATCTTCCTTGCTTCCAGGAAATATTAGTTGACAGAACTGTTCATTCTGCTGTTCGCCGTTTTCTGCCATCTAATGCTTCCATTGATGTGCATGAGAGTCCAGCTATACTAAGGGAGGATTTCTCTCAGGCAATGCTTGATTTTCTTCCAGTTGCAATGCGTGATATTACAAAATCAGCTTCTGATGATGGCCGTTCTGGATGGGATGATGTGGGTGGTCTTGTTGACATTCGAAATGCTATTAAGGAGGTCTGACTTAGTGAAATGTTAGAATCTTGTTCTGTCACTAGATTTTATGTATCATGTGTTTTTCACTTACTCCCTTTGGATTCAAATATAAACAAATATATGGTCATGTTTATGGGACTTAGATATAAGAAAATTCCAATGAATTCAACCTTATTTAATGTTATTATCTCAAAAATACCCTTATGTTTAAATCGGGGCATCATCTCAATAAATATGACTAAGGATAATGTTGAAAATGTACTTTATTTGTTGAAATTAAGAACAACATTTAATGAACATAGCTGGCATTCTTAATCAGTGTAAAATTAGCTAATTTGTTTATATTTAAGTCCAGAGGTAGTATTGTTATATTTGTAAAATACTTGCGTAAGTCAAGTGGAGGACATATTTAATCCCGCAAAACTAGTTATTAAGGTGAGGCCTTCCTAAGCTTAGAAAACTAATGTAAGTCGTATCTCTAGTTGATAGAGGACTAACAATAAGGCAGCCTAATAACAATTATTTTTCTCTTTTGTTGTATGTTTACTCTATACTCTGACATTTCAATGATTTTACGTTGTTGGTTAAATTATTTCAGATGATAGAGCTGCCATCAAAGTTTCCAAAAATTTTTGCACAAGCACCTTTGAGGTTACGGTCAAATGTCCTTTTATATGGTCCTCCTGGTTGTGGCAAAACTCACATAGTTGGTGCTGCTGCTGCTGCTTCTTCACTTCGATTCATATCAGTAAAAGGGCCAGAGCTGTTAAACAAGTACATTGGTGCTTCTGAACAAGCTGTAAGAGACCAATAAGAACTTCTCTGGGTTATTATTGGTGTATGGTACTTTTGAATTTATTTAATTCTTTTTTAATCCTTATATTTTCTCAATTTCTCTGCATAAAATGAAAGGTTTTTCTGAAGGTTAATACATCTCAATTGACTAACTAGCTTTTTATACTGTCACTGGGAGCCATTTGATGATGAATGTCTTTTGTTAGGTGACGTAGGACGTTTCTTTGGTTGTCTATAATATATTTTAATATTTCAAATTAAAATTATTGATTTTGCATACAAGGTCTGGGTGTTGAATGCTGGTTTCAGGTTAGGGATATTTTCTCTAAAGCAGCAGCTGCAGCACCATGTCTACTTTTTTTTGATGAATTTGATTCTATTGCCCCCAAGAGAGGGCATGACAATACTGGAGTAACTGATCGAGTTGTTAATCAAGTCAGTATATATTTGTTGCTTTTTGAACTTTTACTTTCGTGAATAAAATCTGACTTCAGATGTTTCAATTTTCAGTTTTTGACTGAGTTAGATGGTGTTGAGATTTTAACTGGTGTATTTGTGTTTGCTGCAACAAGGTTAGTTTCTCATACATGTTTTCATTTGTCCCAAATAAAACAAAATTTTGATAGTGTCCATGGATGAAAGACTAGCTGAAAGGATATAAAGTTTAATGAAGACTGTAGTTCAATTGGCTTATACTTAATTTATATTAGTTACGTAGACAATTTCTGGTACAGGCTTTAGGATTAGTTTGGATAAACTTTTCAGCAAGCATTTATAGAATAAAATAGGAGTCTGAATGAATTAAACTTTGCAGTCCTGCAACTGCAATATTTTATGAACCAAAGAAAGATTTTATTGATCGAAAAGAGAAACGGAGAAAGAATACTTCTCCAATGCTTTCCCTTTCACAAAGGATTCTTCCTTTTACAAAGAGCAAAGCTTAATTATCAAATATTACCGGACAAAATGAATCCTTCACCTTACATCCTCCTACTTTTTTAGCTCACTAATTATCTCAACTGTTGCATCTTATTATAACTCCTAATAAATTTTGATATATGAGATATTTTTCATTTATCAAGCTTCTCTTCTAAGCTGGAATAATGATTTGGCTACGATTAGTTTACAATTGACCCTTGTTTGTGGTGACTATTTCTTGTGATAGTAAGAACAAATGGAAAATGGATATTAATCATTGGTTATTATAATATCTGTTTTTCGTGAAAGCAGTAGACCAGATTTACTTGATGCTGCACTGTTGAGACCTGGTAGGTTAGATCGTCTTCTATTCTGTGACTTTCCATCATGGCACGAGAGATTGGAAATTATTGCTGTACTTTCTAGAAAGGTATGTGTTAGCATGACTTCTATGAGTATTGTCGATGTTTTGTTTCTTGTTTGCAAATTGCTCATGATATCTTGTTGGGGTTCTTAATATACAAGGTAAATAAATGTTTTGGATTGAATGTTTTACCTGTTCATACGTTATGCAATAGAATCAGGGTTATAATGTTAGCAAAAGCATGAGAAAATATCATATGTATCTGATGCCTACCAGTTCACTACATCCACCTAGAGTCAATAGTAATTGTTGTTCAGTTAAAGAGAGAAAGGGACTTGAACTATGTAAGGAAATAAAGAATTATTTTAGTTAAGGAAGTGGAGTTTAAACTTAACTCAATCTCATAAAACTGGCTAGATAAAGTGAGGTTTGCACCAGGGATGATAACATGCAGGTGTGGGTTTCATTATCTCATCCCATTTCCGTAATAAAAATTCATTCTCGTCTCCAAACCCAACGGGTACACAATTTTTGTTCCATCCCCATCCCTCGGATAGATTCATACCCATGTTTGTATTGTTCTAAATATCAATTAAATCATTTCTATAAAGAATAAAAATCCCAGCAAAGAAATCAAGATATTATCGCAATATTCAATATAAAAGAACATATTCTCTTTTCTTCGAGATATCAAATATTAAGAAAAATATTATAATTGTATAAATCTCAAATTAGGGTATCAAATAACTAGAGAAAATTCAAAGAATTACATAAATACTAAACAATTACACATAACTAAAATTCCATAATAACCAACACATCTATTAATTTTGCAAACAGTTTGAGTTTCACTTGCATTCGATCCACCCACATATAGAAAAAAAGAAGAAAAATTAGATATGATATGATAAATGAAATTGAAAAATTTAGTCACTAAAATATAATATACCTTCATTATATATTTTAGTAAATTATGGATATTTTAGTAATTTAAATAAAGATGTAAATGCCGACGGGATGTGTATTGGGACAGGGACGGGACAAATATGTACATACCCATTCCATTCCTATACCCAATTTAAAAATCTGGTATTACCCATATCTATACTAAGTCAATGCGGAGATTTTCCCTAAAAAACGGGGACGAGTTCGAATAATATCTACAGGATGGGCTTTTTTGTCACAACCTCCTATTTCGAAGGTCTATTAAAGAAGAAACAAGGTAAAAGGAAAATACAGTTGTTTGTTTTACTTAAAACAACTGTAAAATCTGTTAGTAGTTATGTTATGGGGAAGCTTGTATATACAGATGTGTTTTGGGGGGAGGATAGTAAAATGAGTGAATAGTAGGAGGTTTCTGTACCCTCGAATTGCCAGAGGTGTTTCTGTAATAATTCTGAAACTTCTATATGAAATTCTCAGTTTTCTCTGTTTGAGTTTTCTTTCTTGTTTCTGAGTTTGTGATCCAGTTTCTCTAATATACTATTGTTTGGCCATATCTCTGGTCAATGTGGAATCTTCAATAAACAACAATCATACAATTACATTGTCATTATGATACAGATCCACACCACAAAAACAAGCAACAAAAGAGAATAGGTGAATGAAATATAAGTCAGGTCTGAGATTTATCTGCAAAAGAAGAAAATACAGCAAAGATAATCAATCCTACTGCCCAGAGCTAGGCTCCTCTAGACTTACCAACAAGGTTCTCTATTCAACAAACAGCAAAACAACCGCCCTCTCCTACTCTCCACACCTGATACTAATAATAGAAAAATATTCCTCCTCTCTCTCTCTCCTCTAACTAACCACTCTTCTAATCCGACAACGTCATTATCCTGGTTCTTCTTTCTCACATATGCCCTTCCCCATCTTGAATTGTGCTTCAGTTCATGGGCTACAGTCTCATTGGGCGCCCATTTACTTTTTGGCCCCATCACATTACCTCTATTTCTAACATTCAAACCCTTTAAAATAAAGTAATTACGCCAAAATGAATAGCAAGATTATAAAGATATTTTCTCCTAATTGCTGCATAGATATTGAGGATATTTTTATTCCATTAATAATCCACTATTTACAATACTCCTTCTCAAGTTGGTAAATGAATATAATCATTTCCAACTTGCCTACAAGATCCTAGAGTTTGCCCTAAGGAAGTCCTTTAGTGAAAATGTCCTCTATTCGAAATCCTGTTGGCACATGTGTTGTAACGACAAGACCTTTGTCAAGATTATCTTTGATAGAGTTTCCCAATTTCAATGTTTTGTCTTATCAAGTTGTACTGACTTATGGACAATATTTTAGACACATTATTTCATGAACAATTCTACAATGAGACAAAAATGTAGAAAGTTCATAATTCACATATTTAGTACCATTCCTACATTTGATTCTTTTGATGTTTTTTTCTAAATTGATTCAAACAATATGAGAAAAATTAACAAAGATTTCAAAGACCTCAGTTGGCAATGCCATTGCCACGTCACATTGACAGTACCATATGACATGATACTGACTTGACATGTGGACAATTTTTTTCTTAAAAAATTAAAAAAATAAATTAAAAAATTAAAAGAATAAAAGAATAAATAAAAAAATCAAAAAATAAAGACAAAAAATAATGAACCGACACGTGACATATTTTTAACTTTGTTGGTACAACACTAACTGAAACGACCAAATTACATCAATTTTTCAAAAATTGGAGTCTATTTGAGACAATTGGGGGACCAATTTGAAATATCATAACGAAAATTAGGACCAAAAGCTTATTTAAACCTTACAACAATCAAGATAAAAATATTTTGAGCTATAGTAATTAGGAAAAATATCTTTAGAATTTTCTTATTCATTTCAACACATTCTTATTGCCTTATTTAAAAAAAAAATATTATTATAAATATAGATGGTGAGAATCTAATTAGTATGATTGTTATCAATAAAATAAATCTTTATTTCCTTACATAGTTCAATTAATACACCGTAAGATCTTTAATCCTACAAGATCTCTTACACTACTTGTGAATCCTATTTTAAGATAACACCCTTAACAACCCTAGTAAAAAACTAAACACCTACAGGATTACAAAATTAAGGAACAAGGTCATTTGAACAAATTTCAACTCAAAATATTGTAAAGAAAAGCAATGGTGATCTTCTAAATCTATGATCTTGATGACATTGAATCAGATAAAAAAACTCCAAGAATTGTTTTTCAACTAGCAAGACTAATCTCTATGTTTTAGAAAGGTTTTTGAACTTTCATAATTTGATTGCATGAAGATAACTAGAGATTACTTGCTTAGGTAGCTAATAGTTTAAATGGGTCAAAAACTGTTTTAATCCATTAAAACAGAACTTCGATACTCGTTTGCTCATTTTAATTCATTAAAACATCTTTTTAATCCATTAAAATCATTTAAATACTTTAGTGATTTTAATCAATTGAAATGTCAATTTAATTGGTTAAAACAAGATTCACGACCTGAAATGCTTAAAACAAAGTTTTAATTGAGTAAAATGCTCTTCCCAAAAACCTAAAAAACTTAAAAACATTTTAACATATTAAAAAGAACTATAATCCATGAAAACAAATTTAAACATTCCAACCACTGTTCAAACACTTCCGAACTAAAATATCCACTTAGTCAAATCAAGATCAATAATAAGTAATTACTTAGAATGCATCTAAACGATATGTTACAACCCAAACCCGACATCAAACTCAATATCAACATCTCCAACACTTGCATCATGGTCAATGTACAGGTTGGTAGCGTCAAATCTCAAGCTCCATCCTTCCTTCAAGCCTCTATACCAAGAAAAAGTAAATATACAATCTCAAAAACTCTAAGGTTGTTGTCTAGTTCTCTGGGGCCTTTGTGGTTGAATCTTAACTTTTTCACTATTCATATTGCATATGTTGCTGAATCCAAACTTTATGTTCCTCGTACCAAATTTTCTTTATTCCCTCTTGTTTTGATCACTTCACTTGCAAAATACGTTGTGACCTCCATTTTTGTGGTTGTCACTGTCAACTTTGTTCTTCTTATGGTTGTCACCACCAACTTTGTTATTTCCAACGACCAACTGACTGATTTCTCCTCTAAAATTCTCAAGGGATCTCGTTTAGATTGTATTGATAATAAGTGTGGTGCATATAATACATAGGCTCCAATTTGAGGAGTGTCAAAGATATGAATATATGGAAATAGGGAAATAGTGTATAGCTTTAATTTAGGGATTATGTTATATGTTTCTTTCTTTCCCTAATTGTATCTTACTAATAATTATAAATTATCATGTCTGTCCAATATGCACAATTCTTTTAATCAATTCTATAGTCGCCATGGAGAGTCAAGCCCTATTGAGGTTCTAGTGTAGAAATTTCACTGGCTTTCACTTCTATAGATGAGATTGAATTCCACATAAGATATGTGCACACCGCAAAATGTCAAGTTGGTCATTAACCTACCCTAATTTTGAATTTTAATATTTTCATGTTTGACAAGGGAGGATTATTGTTAGTCTTACGCCTTCTATTAGTAGTGGGAAGTTCCACTTTCACCTCATATAATTAACATTAATAATTTATCAAACAAAATCCTTTTCTAATTTAATTAAACTGAGTCTTTTTAATTATTCAGTTGGCAATGGACAAAGATATTGATTTGACTACAATAGCTAATATGACTGAGGGATTCAGTGGAGCTGATCTCCAAGCTCTCCTCTCAGATGCGCAGCTTGCAGCAGTTCATGATGTTCTGGACAACGTGGATGCCTTAAGGACAGAAAAAACACCCGTTATTACTGATGCTCTTCTAAAGTTCACAGCATCCAAGGCTAGACCATCTGTTTCAGAAGAAGAGAAGAGAAGACTCTACAATATATATCACCAGTTCCTGGATTCAAAGAGATCTGTCGCTGCCCAGGTTTTTCCCTTCTCCCGTGAACTAGTATGAGTTTCGCTTTTATAATCTCTTCAGTTTAACAAAATTGTGTTCGCACTGTGTTTTGTGGATGAGTAGGAACTTGTTGGTTGTAGATTATTAGGTATATTGATACCCATGAGCTTTGATTGATGTTGAATAAAAAAAGTTAGCTCTCGGAATTGACAACTATATCATCTTCGGTGCAATTGCTTGCTGCACCTTCATGTTTTCTCCCTGGATCTCCATACATTGTGATAAATGTAAAAAGCATTCATTCATACAGTTTTATCGGGAAATTATACAATACAGTTTTCTGTATTGTATAATTTATAATGTAAAGGATTAGGTGTTGTATTTCGAGTTACACAATGCAGAAGTAAGAAAAGTTAATTTCGGATTGTAGAATTCAAAATACATTTTTTATTTGTGCCATTTGTTGGGTTTAAAATAAACATAAATGAACTAGTTGTTGGAGTCTTAATAATAGTTAAGGAGTTAGCCATTGTGGGTAGTTAATGAGTTAGCCATTTTGGATAGTTAGTGTACTAGCAGTTTATAGTCCTTGTGAGCACAACAAACAGAAAATTGAGTCTATAAATTGTATCGTGAATTATATGAATGAACAACAACAACAAGAAGTGAATCAAGTTTTTTCACAAGAGTTAAGAGTTGTTGTCTAAAAAGTGGTATCAAGAGCTAGTTAACTTGAGTGTCTGAGTGGAAAAAAAGGAAGCTAGAGAGAGCTTGAGTGTTTGAAAAGAGAGTGAGATGGCTAGTCTTACAAAGAGTGTATTCCTGCCTAAGTTGACAAAGGGGGTCAACTATGACAATTGGAGTCTAAAGATAAAGGCTCTTCTTGGCTCCAAGAAAAGTGGAAGGTGGTTGAAGATGGTTTTGAAGAACCAGCCAACACTGTGAATTGGTCAAATAACCAATTGAAAGAAGCTCTTGTGAAGTACAAGGCAGCTTTGTACATCTTGTACCAAGCTGTGGACAAGTTTGGCTTTGAGAAGATTGCAAGTGTCAAATCTTCAAAAGAAGCGTGGGATATTTTGGAGAAGGTGTATAAGGGTGATGACCGAGTGAAGCAAGTGCGACTTCAGATGCTCAAGGGTGAGCTAGAGAGCATGAGAGAGAAGGAGATTGAAGGAGTAGCCGAGTACATAACTTGGTTGAAACCTTTGCAAACCAACTTGCTAGAAACGGAGAGACTATGCCCGCTAGCCAAGTTGTGGAGAAGATTCTTAGGTCATTGACCAACAATTTCAAGAATGTGGTGTGCGCGATTGAAGAATCCAAGGACTTGTCAACGCTCACGGTTGAAGAGCTTGTCGAGTCCCTTGAGGCGTATGAGCAACGGAAGAAGAAGAAGGTTGAGCCACTTGATCAACTACTCCAAATGAAGGGAAAGACTCAAAACACTCAAGGAAGAGGAAGATACCGAGGAGGTATAGGAAGTGATTCTAGTGGTAGAAGCCGAGGACAGGAAGAGAAAGAACAATCCGGTCAACAAAATTGGCATGGAAGTGGACGAGGTCCATGGAGAGGAGATTGATCAAGCAATTTAAACACTGAGTGCTTCAAGTGTTGGCAAGTATGGCCATTATGCAAAGGAGTGCTACTCGTACAAGTTTTTCAGTTAAGTCCGGACATTTTTCCAAATATTTTCGGTCTGAGAGCGAAATGAAGAGACGATAAACCTCACAGAAGAAGTTAAAGAAGAAGTGGCGTTGTTGATGATGACGTGTAGCTCGAGGGTCGACCACAAGAAAGTGGAGAACTCGACAAGAAGTCATAATAAACTAATGTTGGAGTACCATGTGATAATTTTAATCCTATATTCATAATCTACATGTCAAATAGTTGGACCTCAAACTCATGTTAGACTTATAATAGTCACTTATTCAAACACTTTCCTTTTCAATTAGATTGTATCTAACTTTACAGTCCAACTACAGGAATCTAGGACATTATTTGCTTCTTTATGCTCTTGATATCCCAAATGGTTAGTGACTTGTTATCTATGTGACTCAATTTGGTCTTTATAGATACCTCATTGTCAGTAATGAAGTTTAGAGTTATTGTGTTCAGACTTTTAGAATCTGGATAATTTTCTACGTCAATTAGGACCAGATAGAAGGAATGAAGTTTATCTAAGGAAAGAAGAGGTAGGTGTATAGGTGGAGATGTTAAGTATATTAATATTTAAACATTTTTCCTTTAGTTCATATTATTTTATTTTTGTTTAGTCCATTTAAATTTATTATTTTGTTTTTAATCCATGTATATGTCAGTTTTCGTATAAGTCTCAATTATGTCAGCTTGATGTCATCTCCATTAATCACTTCAGTATTTTTGTAATGGATACTAATGACAAGAACAAAAACTCAGATTTTTTTAGGGACAAAAACATTTAATCTAATCCTGAATGCTCTAAATTTTATACTTGTCTAAATTATCATTAATTTTAAAATCACTAAATCTGTCACGAATTATCTTGAGTGACTGAAAATGATGATGTAACCTTTAAATGTGAAAGTATAGATGATAGGCGGTTGTGTGATATTGACTTGAATTATGTTAATGGAGTTGTTTTTGTTTGGTTTCTCAAATTACACTTCTATACGTGTAAGCTATCTAAACTCTTATTCACAAGTGGTTTAGATGGCTAGGCGTAATTCATTTCGTTCGAAATATGTTAGTGCAAATGCCATGCGATCTATGTTTTATTCGGTAAATAATCACATGCGATCTATGTTTTTCTCTTTATCCTTGTCACCAATGCAAAATCTCTAATTTGTTATAATTGGTTAACATAATTTCTGCAGTCAAGAGACTCGAAAGGAAAGAAGGCAACTTTAGCTTGACAGGTCAAAGATTCATGTGGTGGAAGATGTTCTTTGGTATTAATTTCTCTGAAATGTCTTCTCTTTTCATGTGCACATCTTTAATAGTAAACTTGTATAGTTCAACTCATCATTTGTTGTATTTGATAATGTAAAATCTCCTAGCAATATTACAAAAAATTTCTCAAATTTTATTTTTGGTTTGTGAAATTGCAGGCAGCAATTGAAGTAAGCCCTTAAATGACCTTCCGTCAGTGTATATATCAATAGAATTATGACAAATTACACAATAAAAATGTATTTTTGTTGTAGTCTCACAAAGATTGTCAAGATATGTAACGAAAATGATTTTTTGTATCATTTATTTACACTATTTATTGTTATGCACACCGAAATTTTTTTTCTAATCGATATTTTTATTGTAAATGAACTTGAATAGTAAATGCAGGGTGGCTGTAGCATAGCCAAGATATCTGGTTAATTCCGCAGCATGCCAAACACTTAAATTAGACCTGCAATTACTTCCTACACTTTAGGATGATAGAAATTTGATCAATTTAAGAGGTATATTATAGAAAAAGAAGCTTGTGGAAGTATGTCCTACTGTGATTCAAATTTGTAATTCATAGAAGACCTATGAAAAACAAAATCATTTTGCGAAAGAAATTAGAAAATGGGTTGAGAAATGAGAAAGAACATGTCACTTTTTTAAAGAATACTCAATGGATAAGTGCATGAATATTCATAAGAATCAAGGCAAGAATGGAAAACTTAAAACCTTTTTTCAAGAATTTAAAACAATCTTCTAAATTGAGAAAACAAGAGGGGTTGACCCTCTTTAATAAGTAGCATTTCACAGTTTTGAAGAGGAAGAGGTACTTTTCAAGTGTTCAAAAACATTAGGAAATTCAATTGCAAATATTAGACTACTAAGTTAAAGTTAATTCAACTAATTTATATATAACACTTATTTAGTCCTAATTAATACGGGTGGTTCTTTAAAATTAGACAAAGACAAATGGTAGCTCTTAAAATTAAGGGAAAATTCATCTTTACACTTTTAAGAAGTACATGTGAGACATGGGTTAGTTGAAAGTGATGTGAAGTAATTACACTCATAGTCACACTCTTGAAAGTCACATCCCTAGTAACTTTTCATATGACTTTCTAACAAATTCAATTTTTTCTAACATAACTCTTTGTAACTCTTGGATGTAGAATATTCCAAGAGAATTAAGAAATATTTTATGTTCTAAGTTTATAAAAGTTGAGAGTTTCTTCATACTTTTTACTTATTTTGGTCTCCTCTTATGAATTTTCTAGAAATCTTTTGTTTTTTTTTTGTCATGCTTATTTTCTTTATTCTTGAAGTTTATTTTCTCCATCTTCATTATATTCTTTTTCAATCATTCATCACTATAACTTTATAATTTCTACTTATATCTTTCAAGAAGTGTGAAAGAAGTCCAAATTATCCACAAGGTTGGGATTTTCTATATTGATTTATTTGTAAAGTTCTCATATTGAACTATTAGATCGATTGTGTATCACTATGTCAAAAATTATAATTCAACGTTTCGACTATAATTTGGTTCATCAAATATTCTTCACATGATAAGTAATGTCATGTGCTCTCTCACTAAATCAAAAATTATAACTAATATTTAAGGTACAATTTTTTTCTACAGAAGAATGTAATGATATAAACTGAACAATTAATATCACCTATAACATGAACAATCCAAAATAAATTAAAATTTTTAAAATTGTTCAATTTATGACACATTTTTGTCTTCTTGACCTTGTTCTAACTCTTTGAATAAGATCAACAAGGATGACTTCAAGAGGATGACCCTTTCTTAATTGGGAGGTTTTGTGTGTTGGTTCTTATATTTCCATTTGATTCCTTCAGGGTGCTTAAGGGAATCTTCCCTCTATACATTGTAAGGCCCGTTAATATTATTCATTATTCTTTTTGCCCTAAACTAAAGGGCTGCCCTTGTAAGTGGGCCTAAGGGGCTGGCTCAGTAGATAAAATCCTTTCCAGTTGCCCTAAGTCACATTTTCATTCCATTTCAGAGAACTTAAGCTGTAGCCGTCAACCCCCTCCGCTAGGGTTTTGTTCCACTGTCACGTTAAGCTAAAGGAACTTATACTCCATGTAAGTGTCTCTTCCAGCAGTGCTAGTTCCCTTTTTGCTATCTTGTTTTGTGTTTTCGATTAAAAGCCTCCGTTAACTCAGTTTCCCTAGTTCTGTTCCGCTGTCCTGCCAGTTCTGCGAACCCATCTTTGAGTTGTTGCACTCCGAGGTCCCATGTCGAAGCTCGGTTAGCCCTTTTCCAGGTACGGGAAGTTAGGGTTTCTAGTTTCGAGTCGTTTTGAACTGTGTATGAGTTGGTTGTTAATTTTATGGTTTGATCTTTCATTTTGATGCGTGAGAATATCTTGCATGAGTTGTTTGGTTGGAAAACATGGTTGCTGCAGGTGAAACAATGGTGAGACCTGTTAATCTCGCTCAGGCGAGCCAGCCCGCCTCGGCGAGACAAACAAGGGCTCGCCTAGGCCAGTTTACGCGAGTGGTCGCCTAGGCGACCCGCTCCTCATTTTGAGCGAGCGAGCATCTCGCCCAGGCGAGAGGGGTCTCGCCTAAGCGAGATCCTGCGTTGCTTCCTGATGCCCTTTTCGAGCCCTCGCCTAGGCGAAGGGGACTCGCCTGAGCGAGAATGTCTCGCCTGAGCGAGACCCTTCAGCCTGAGCGAGGGATTGGGCGAGACTATATTGTGTTTGGTTGTGTGTTTACTGTCTTATGATTGGAATTGTATGGATATGACTGCCATGATGAGATACATGTACATATGTATGGATATATGCCTAATGGATTGCTATATATGCGTGACATGATTCATAAATGATGAATGATGGGTGTTGTGGGAACTTGGCATGTGAGATGAATGAGTGTTTTGGAACTAAAGGAACATGGTATTGATATGAGATGAGGCCCTAGACTCATGGGGTAGTGACGATCAGATGTATGGATTCAAAATGTGATGCGTATGAGGAATTAATCTCAGGGATTGGTATGGAATTGTAAATATGATTTAATGTTCTCTTATTGTTGATTTATGAATGTTGGTCCGTGTCAGCGTGTAATTCCTTGGGGTCTCTAGGTGGGACCTCCGGGGTTGTGCTTCAGTGGTCGGGACGTAATCCCATGTCCCCTGGTAGTGGGAGTCCATGGTGGTGCCCCATTTGTATAACTAGGTAAGGATTCAAGGTAAGGTTGCATCCTGACACTCTAAGGGGTCAGTTAGTCTCACCTAGAGCGGACTGACTCCTGTGGTGAGAGTAGCAGGAGACCCAAAATTCATTAAGGGCTAACCTTGTGGTGAGGAAAAATTGATCCATCGTAACACTTGTAACACATAGCTCAGGGGTGAGCAGCTTGGGGGTGAGCAGAGGTATCCACTGAATCCGACCAAGTTATACGTATCCGGATGAGTAGAGTCGAGTCGTAGTGTATTGATTGAAAAGTCATAACATGCTTGGTTGTTGTATGGATATTGGATGGTGAAAGTATATTTGACTGTATGATGAAAATATTATTGGCTCTAGCTTATCCTGTTTGTTGTATGGTTATCTTGTATGTGGTTCTTCTTTCTTGCGATGATCATCAATTTGATTGATGGGAGCAGATGGGCGAGGTTCTCGTGGTCAGCAAGGAAATGGTGATTCCGCTGCTTAGCCTTTTGGACTGGATTTATTTTATTCATGATTTCTTTAGGGCTATGGCCCATGTATCGCTTTATGCATTACTACTCTACTCTCTTTGATAGACTTGTATCTGGTTTTCCGTTGGCATCGTGGTGTGCCCAGGTTGTAGGGGTTGTGTTAAGGACCCCCGGACTACTCCATATTACTATTTTGTGTGACGTGTCTTTTAATTTCGCATAATAATTAAATAGGACGTTACATACAACTTGTGAAGGAGGTTTTCTATTTGAAAATTGTTCTCATATGTGAAGTTATTCTCTATAAAAGGGAGCATTTATATTTGATATTCATCCACTTGAATATGAAACATTGTAAACAACAATTTATTATTGTACAATCTAGAATGCACTTTTCCTTAAAATGTCTTTTGTATTCGTGCTTAAATTCAAAGGAGGGGAGGGGTGTTGGTAGAATTAGATGTAACCTTTATGATTAAATTATTACAAAAATAAAAGTGTTTGTCATCTCTTTATTACTTGCAATTGTTTTTTTTAGTCGTCTACAAAACATTTTAGAAAATCTTTTGTGAACTTATGTGTAAATTTCTTGGAAGACCCATGATAGTTGTCATTGTAACTATCAAATAAATGCTAATATAGAAAGGGTTAAGGCTAACCCAAGTTGTATCCCAACAAATTTGGTGAAAGAACTTACTTAGAAAATTTTATTATGATGTTTGCATAAGGTGTTAGACAAAATAATAGTAGAGAAATGAGTTTTTGAAGAAATTAGTAAATTATGCAAACAAAAGTAAACTGACTTAAAATAGTATGTTGAAAATAGTTTTATTCTTCGGCTTTCTTACACTGGGATTCTTTATTGGTTTTCAAAAGATTATTATTCAAATAATTCAAAAATTAGATAATTCAAATTAGTCAAACAAATTTCATTTAATTTGTTAAGATTCTTATTCATTCTAAGCATATGTGACTAATACTCAAGTGTAATTTATTCATTCCAAATGTATATGACTAATTCTATTATTCTATCCTTTTATTAAACAAAACAATTTTGAAATTTTGGATTAACCAAGCTATTATTCAATTAATTCATCTAGTTTCTGGCATGTTCCAAGCGTATAAAAATTAGAAACTATTAACACTTCTCTTTTTCCAAGTGTATACAAATTAAGTGTTCTATAACACAAAACATGTTTTAAGCGCATACATGTGCATGTTTGTTATTTTACTTACATCAAGGATTAGAAGAATAAAGCAAATTAATACAAGTTTTAATTAAAAATTATAATTGACTTATGATAGAGAGTTCTCAGAAAATTCTAATAACAAGAATTAAAATTCAAGAAAAATAGAAAAAAATCATCTTTAATTAATAAATTCAAATAACAACTCATGAATTACATGATACCTCATAATCCTTTATAAATTTGTTAAAGAAATCAAATTGAGAGACTTAACCCTCCGTATAAAAGACAATGCAAAACATAATGAAAAGGAAAAAAGTAAAATAGTGAAGAAGAGAGAGTAATTTTTTGATGAATGAATGACCCTCAAAAGCTTGTTGATGGTTTCTTTTTATAGAATTTTGGGTTGAAGATTCAAGAGTATTAGATAATGTGATATTGTAAATATGGATTTAGTATTGGGTACTTGATATGAATGTCTATTATTCTTCATTAGTGAAGAATTGTCAATTGCTTCAAACTTTTAAGAGACTTCTCTATTCTTGCTTAACAATGTCTAGCATGACATGTATCTAATTTTGCTAGATGTGTTTCTTCTTCAACAATGTCTAATGCATCCATTCTTTTAGAACTTCTTTAGAGACATATGCTAAGTCATTTATTCCTAACAATTTCTAATGCTTCATGCATTTGTTGCTCATTGGTCTATATTGGAGTTCATTATTCAAGATTTACTTGTGTTTTGTTAACAACTTGTGCTTGATATAATACCATCTTTTATTGATGTATAATTGTTTCACACTAGATAACTTATATTGGACAATCCCGTGTTGCTTGTTATGATCAAAATAATAACAAGACTTATCATATTAAGACTTGTGTATGATAAAGTCATGACTCCTCTTTTCCTTAACAATACATGGAGAAAATCTCTGATGCATACTGATATCTTTAGTGGATACTCGTAAGTAATAAATATATGTATTTTACTTGTCCACTAGTTAATACAATGAATATGAGTATCATAATATCAAACCTATAAATTCTTATTATCCATTATTAATAATTTTTATTTGGATTTTGTTTTAAATCAAGTGATAAAAGAAAGTTGGTGACAAAAGAGACATTAATAATTGAATAATTGTTAAATTTAATTTTATAGATTTATGCTTTTTTATATAAACATGTGAAGTTGAAGTTGGTTTTAAAAAGTTACTTTTTAAAAAAAAAAATCACATTTTGTAATGAAATTTGTTTTGATTTATATTTTAAAATGGTTAAATTTATTTGTGATAAATTTTTGCTATAAAATTTGATTTGGAATATTCTTTAAGACTAAATTTTTATTTTTAAAATATATTCTTAAACAATCTTATTAAAATTTTAAGAAAATAATTATGATAAAATATCCCACAGATATTATTTATGCAACTAGTCATTGGACAAAAAAGTTAAATATGTTTATAGTACTTAAACTTGAACATAAAATTGAAATTAATTATTATCTCCAACTTGATATATTTTGATCATAAACTTTAAAAATGAAAAAATATAGTTCTCCTAATTCAAAAATGTTAATGTTTTTTTTTGTGTGAATGACGTTTTAAACTAACATTTAAACCAAAAATTAACACAATTAAATTAGAAGAATTATATTTATTATTTTTAAAGTTTGAGATCAGATTATATAAAAATTTAAAATAATAACAAATAAATTTATAGATTAAAAGTGTATTTAAGCTGATCACAAAACAAAACTATTAGATAGGACAAGAAATAGCTGGCTAGAGTCTGCACCTCTAAACAATTGTCATCATGTGCCTTTCACCTCCTTGAAATGATGCATTCATAGAAGGAATGTGGGAATAGGGATGGCAACGGGGCGGGGCGGGGACGAGTTTCACTATCTCATACCCATCCCTGTAAAAAAAATTTATACCCATCCTTGTAAAAAAATTCATTCCCATCCCCATACCCAAACCCAACGGGTATTAAAGTTTTATCTCATCCCCATCCCCAATGGGTAACGGGTATAATCTCGTACCCATACCCATACTCGTTTCCTTACTACATCAATATAAATTTTAATTAATTTTTATAAAATAATAAAAAATTACGGTAAAGAAAACATAATATTATCAAATATTCAATATTAGGAGGATGGTTGTTTCTTCGATATCAAATATTTTGAAATAAATTATAATTATTTACATTTTAGATTGGAATACCAAATAAAATTTTATAAGAACTAAAACATTTATTAAATTTGCAAACTGCAAATATTAATGAAACCTAGTTGATAAAATTTAAAAATATTTTTAAAAAATTTAAAGAAAAACAAATATTCAAATTAAAATATATTTTAAATGTTTGTTTACTTCAATTTTTTAAATTTTAATTAATCTCTTTTTGTATACACTAATAAAAATGATAATACATTACTTAATCAAAATGACGCAAATAACAAATAATAAACATAATAAAAAAATTTTAACATGGATATTGTATCTTTTGAACTCCAATATATGTTAGATGGTGATAAAAAATATTCATGACAATTACATTAAATTTTGATATTGTAGTAAATAAAAGTTATTTATAGTAAAAAATTACAGTATGATTGATATACTGAGTTAGAAAATAAAAAATAATTAGATAAAATATACTGAAATAGTATTCTACATGAAGAAAATAAACCACAAATAAAAATATTAAAAAATTAACAAATGTATGTCTTAGAAACGATTGAAAGAAATCGCACAAAGGAAAACGAATGTATAATTAAGGGTATGATAAGATGAAAAATATCTTAGACATCTAAAATCACTTTTCAAATATCAACATATATACTCAATGGTTGAGAAATAATTGTTTTAGCAAAACAAAAGAGTTCTTCAAATGAAACAAAAATTAATAAAAATAAGTAAAGAATTTTTTTTATATTACTTAGTAAATGAAATGTTCATGCTATTGAACACTTAAATTGAGAGTATTAAACATACTCATGTGAAAGGAAAATATACAATAAATAAAAATATTAAAAAATAATAGAAATATTTAAATGAGACATTAAAATTTTTTAATTGACATACATCATTTTAACATAATTATATAAATGTTATGATAAGATGAAAAATATAGTGGAGATGCGAATGAGTTTCATGACAAACCAAATAATTATAAGAAATAAAAAATTGAAATATATATATATATATATATGATTACTTAATTAATTGTGAATATTTTAATAATTTAAATGATGATAAAAATATAGCGGGAACAGGTATTATGGCGGGGATATGTGCATCCCCATAATCATCCCCATACCCATACCCAGTCAATGTAGGGATTCCTCGTCAAAACGGGGACGGATTCGGACAATAACCACGAGGACAGGTTTATTTGCCATCTCTATGTGGGAATATGATATTTTGAGACCTTTCAAAATTTATATTACCAACCATTTTTATTAAATTTTATTTAATGATTTAATTTGTAATTTAATTAAATATTTTATTATTATATAGAGTTATTGAATGAATAAGAGAAAATGCGGATTGTGAAATTAATATTTTCCTATGTAGACTTTAACCTTTTAAGAGTATTTCTACTAATAAAAAAAGCCATTACAAACAAAGTTAACTTTTGTACCGCATAAATATTTAAAATTTGACTAAACCTTTAATTAATATCGTAAAATTTAAATTTTTCTCATTTTACATGTAAGAATTACATTCACATGGTTATTCAGTTTTATGTAATATATTAATTCAAAATTAAATGGATAATTTTTTTTGAAAACAAGTCATTATTAGGATACGCTATAACTAAAAGGTCTCCCACTATTACTGCTCTGTAAATAGATATTTTTATGTACCTATACAACAATAATAAAATATAAATCTCCAAGTAGTATATTCAAAGCAACACAAGAAATAGGCAACTGAGGTTTTAGATTGGTTTGGGAAAAGTAAATATGCAGAAGGAGAACGGTGCTAGTGGTGGCTAAACCACATTACCAGAAGTGATTAAACATTTACTCCCCTTTTTGTAAGTTATGTTTGTGCTGCATCCACTTTAATATGTTTGAAGCAGAACACCAGAAACAAAGCAATAATAATATCCCTTCCTTTTATCATCTCTCGTTGATCTTATAGGTCACCATTTTATCTTTCCATTGCTTCGGGTCCTGGTTTAGGTCCAGATAGTTTTCATAGAAGGTGACTTCTCTGTTTGGTTTCACCAACAAGGCAGAAGAGTTTCTAGTTCCATAAGGCCCCTAACAATAAAACGAGTTTTTAGTTTAAGCATGTAAAAGCAGGGTTTAACAGATAAATAAACAAGTGGAATGAAAGTGTTGGTTACCGATGACAATACTGTTTCAACAAATATAGCACTCAAAGGATGTTCCCGTTCACGAGGCTGAACCCCAGGTAGCATCCACTCTTCATCTTTCACTCTGTTTGTCATTAGTTTCTCAACCATTTCTTTGATGGGAAGATCACTTTCACCATATTCCTTAATAAATTCTTCTAAACTTTGGCGCATCCGTTCAGCCTGAAAAGGTTGTGCCAAAATTGGTGTTATTGCTTGCATCTTTGTTGTCTCTTTCAGAAGAAATGTAAAATTTTAGGATTAAACTACAACAATCCCTTTTTAATTTTGTCAAATTAGCATAAGGAAAAATTCACAAACACGTATCAAATGAACCAACCCAAATAGAAACTAAAAATAATCTGGAAAGAATAACAGGGTTGTTCTGTTACCTTTGCCCATGGAGCATCCAGAGATGCATTAGCCAACACGTGAATTCCCGGGGTCACTAGAGAAAAAGAAGGGTTATCTCGGTCTGGTCTATTGAACACATAAACCATGGTGGAGGTGCAAATATCGGCCACCACAAGGTTAAACCCATTGTACTGATGCGCCTCTCTCGCAACTTGCTCTGCAAACTCCTGGGGACTCTTATTGCTCTGTTGCATTTTATTCACACGTTATGATTAAACCAGTGCAACATCACCCTGCATAGTAACAAAAGAGAAACGAAAAAGAAGCATGACAAATAACAATAGTAGATAAGCTAGTTTAATTTTCTGTTCAGTTAGTTACTCTACATTTCTATTCAACAAATCATTTTTTTCATCATGAACGGCTTGAAGACTAATTTGTTGGGCTTTTAGCTTGGGGAAATGACAGAGAGATTCAGCACTAACGAGCCATTGACATTCCATAGCACCACTTCCAATCTAAAATCTTAAAAAAAAAAGGTGAGTCTCCTAATACATGCTCTTCAGGTTCATTTCTACTTTGCCAAGCCAGGAAGACTTTAGATACAAGAAATTCTAATAATACAGGATTCAACCACTCACGTCCTCGATCCATCAACTTAGTTGTGTTTCTCAACAGGGGAAAAACCAAAAAGATTCGGCACCAACAAGCTATAAACATTCTATATACAGAAAGTCTAGAGATTAAAACCTTAATGTGGTTTAATTCTAAAATAAGTGGGTGGAATTTCTATAGTACACTTCAAGCTCATTTATCCTCAATGTGGACCAAAAATGGAATCCTAAATAACTCATCCTCACATAACAGTATTGTAAAGTGACTGCTTAAGATTATATATATTTGTGGAAGGTCTCCATAGGGTCTGGTAACAAGAATTTAATCCTAACTCTTCCTAACATCCAACTTCTAAAGTGACAACTGCCCCACGATAAACTATTTGGCCTTATCTTTCAGAGCATCGTTTGCCTTATTCAATGGAGATATGATTTGAGTGAAAGATAATTAAAGGGAACAAACAGATGGTGTGCGATGCGAGCGTTTACCTGAAGGAAACGAAGGGGCAATTCCCCTCTAGTTTTGGGATGTGGAAGGGTCCCAACTTCCCTAAAATTAGTGAGAAACGCGATTCTGCCATTTCTCGTCGAACCCAACCACGTTCCACCGCCGAGCCCATCCTTACCACCCAAAATCGTTTCCTCTCCCCACCACCATGCCAAGGGGTATGTAGGGCTATCAGGTTTCAGCACTCAGGCCAATAAATAAACATTCCATTGCTGTCTGAAACTCAGAATCAATTCCGAAAGCGATAGCAAGAAGTAGGTTAAGTACTCACCGAGAATAATCCTGGTCCCTGTTGAATAAGATTAAGAAGGGGTACTTGGGATGAGCTTGCCACATGAACACACAGATGCACATGTTTGGTTCTATGTTCCCTTTCTGTTGGGTAACTAACCAATTTGCTTCTTCAAAGAATCAATGGGTATAAAGATATTTATTTTTAATTTGATTAAATTCCAAAATATATAAATATGCAATAATTACGTGGTGCTTGATGACAATTAGTCATATTAAAAATAAATTCAAATTGAAGAATTTAAGGATCGGCATGGATATTTTTCAAAATCCAATCTATAATCCAATAAAATAGATTAAAATAGATTAGATCTATAATTCAAACTTATGTTAATTGCATTAACTAAATTTAATATTTTTTTCAATCCAATTTATATTAGATTGAGTCAAGTTTTAAAATATTATATACTGAATTGTAAGAAACTATTACGCAAATGAAAAATAAAAAACACAATGGATCATGCACCGAAACATTTACGCATATTTATTTGAATATAAACTAATATTAAATGTTATAATAATTTAAATTTAATATATGAATTTTAAATGTGTAATAGTTTAAAAGATATATAAATTAAATATTATTCTTAAATTTCATTTAGAATAAAAATTATTAGTACCGATAATTATTTATATCAAAATATAATTTAATATAAAATAAATTTGAGTGGTGATAATTAATGTTAATCATTCATTTAAGATATTAAAGTGGATTGGATTTTATTATAAAAGTACTTGTATAAATTAGTGTGAGAACCCCTCTTTGTTATTTTTCTTTTCCATGAACCCTTTCTCTCTACTACCAATTTCACAAAAACAACACTTTGCTCTCACCTTGCATTATTTTTTCTCTCTATTTTCTCTGCCTTCTCTCTACCAGAAAAGAGTCTGAATTCTCATCCAAAAGTCTGAATCATTCTCTTCTGTTACAAAAATCAGACTTGAGGCTAGTTCAGGACCACTTCCTCAAGTTGAGCCTCCCCTCCCTATGCGTAAGTCAATCTTAATCTCTCCCTTGCCTTTTGATTTTTGAATTTTGGGTATTTCCATATTTCTGGGTTGAGTTAGGGCCTGTTCTTACACTTGACATTTGTAATTCAGTACCTTAGGTTATGAGATTGAGGTGCCCCTTGTTGAAAGAGTTCTTGCTTGTGGTAATTGCAAAGGTATGGGAAGCTAACTGTCTTTTTTTTTTATTTCAGTCCGTGAACCATGTTTGATGAGTTTGATTGAAGCATTGTGTGCTAAATTGATGTTTGAAACTCATGTGTGATTGCTTGATTGATTTTTGCCATGGATTCTGGGCTCCTGCATGTGGGAACAGTAGAGTAATCTGGTATTTTCGCTTAGGCGAGTGGCTCTCGCCTAAGCGAAACCACCAGAAAACCCACCCATGTTCCTGCGCGAAGCCTCGCCTAGGCGGCTGAGGTCGCTTAAGCGAGAGACACTCTCGTCTAAGCGAACCAACTTAGCCTGAGCGAGAGTTCGCCCAAATTTTATTTTTGGCCAATGTTAGAGCCTCGTTCAGGCGAGATTGACTCGCCTAAGTGAGATAGCCTCTCGCCTGGGCTAGATTGTCTAGCTTGAGCGAGAGCTACTGCAGTGGGGTGCTTGATGTTCTGTTTTAAAAGGTGAAATTATATGTTTAAAAGTGATTTTGTGCAATTAGTCTCCTATATGTTTGGAATGTTGTTGCTAATATTGAGTATGGTGGAATTAGATGAATATGAATTATGAGAAGTTGTAGTTGAAATAGAATTTCAAGGGAAATTCAGAAGAGAATGTTAGTGTGTGTAAGGACGTGAGGAATCCGTATTGGTTGATATCCTGAAACCCCAATAATCATTCACGCTCAGATAGAGTAGAATGGATTATGTTGTGAGGAGTAGGAGGAGGTCCTAGTCTTTAGACTTGATCAAGTCTTAGACACGAAGGGGACTTACCCTTGGAGTAGTTGGGTGATAACCCCTTGTGCCCAAACTCTGCAGAGTTTGGGAACCTTTACAGGTGCAAGCCACCAAGAGCTCCAATGTCGCTTACACAATTCGGATATCGAGTCTAGAATTATACAATTGAGTTATGCTTTATGAATGATATTTATACTGTGAACTGCATGATTTTCTCTTATTTCAGTTAGCTTATCCTTCTTGTTTATGTTTGTTTTCCTTGTGCGTTCTCCTTGCAATGATCACCTACGGTTGGTGTGAGCAGAGCCGAATCCAGATGAAGACACCCCTCTCCTGGACAGGAGTTGATCTTTTGCTTGGATATTCCGTGGTAGTTTTTGGGTTAGATGCTATAGAATTTTGAGATGTATAAATTATCCTTTCTTGTATACTTATACTTGCCATAGGGATTTATATGGTTATTTTTGGATGACTGTATCAGTGATATATATAACAGTTTATTTCTACTATCTGCTTTGTTTGATCATAATATAACGTTTTATTTGATATATGAAAAATATTAAATGGGATGTTACAATTATTATCAATAATATATTTTTAGTAATTTATTTTTCGTAGAATATACACTTATAAAGAAAAACTCAAGTAACTTTTTTATTTAATGAATATCCATGTAACACGAATATAAATGATATAAAATGGATGGGAAAGAAAATAAGTAAATATTATAAAATATGTGACGTCATATAGTGATGTTTTTCCTTTTCTTCGCATTGTTAACATAAGTTGTTCAAATTATGAATATGTCATCCTTTCAAGCAAACAATTTGACCGTTCTTTTACATCTTCTAGGGAATACAATTCCTTGATACTGTATGCAACCAATCAAAACATTTCCACATCAAAATATCAGTTTTTATGTGAAAATAATATTTTTTTAAAGAACTTGTCATAGGTGTTAAAAGAGAAGAAAATAATGTTGAATTTGAATGTTTGAGTGTGTGTGTACAAACTGCATTCTTAATTTATATATAAGCAAAGTGAGATCATTTAGACTATTGAAAACATTGAGTGGAAGCAATCTTGATGATTCATTTGTAGTGTGGTAAATTATGATACATCGATACTTCAACTTGAGTTATATATTTGTGTCTGACACATATCGTGTCTGATACTTTATGATACTTTAACAATACTTATTAATGAAGTATCTATTTTATAAAGTCGTAATACACTACAATAAAATCTTTGAATAGTAAACAATTTTAGTGACAAAAAATAATTAGTCACTATATAGTAACTGTAAGGCCCATTAAAATTGGCCTAATACTTTCTACCCTAAAGTAAAGGGGGGCTGCCCTTGTAAATGGGCCTAGGGTGGCCCAAGTGATAAAACCCAACCTCAGTCCGCCCTAACCCACTCACTTTCTTCATTCTCAGATTCGCAGCCGCCTTCCTCTCCATTATCTCTGCTAGGGTTTGTTTCCCGCCTCGAACCAGTCCGCCTAAAAGCTCAAGTAGTGATTTCTACTCCACGTAAGTGATTCTAAACCTATTGTATTTACTCCCTAAAGTTGTTCTTCGTATTTCATCGTTTAGAGTTCAAACTAATCCCGTTTTTCCACTGTTCTGCCAGTTCTACAAGTCCATCACTCGAGCTGCTGTGCTCCGAGGTCCCGTGTCGAAGTTCCGTTAACCCTCTTCTAGGTACGGGAAGTTAGAGTCCGAGTCTAAGTTGTGTTTTTATGCCTGTTCTTGAGCTTGTGAATGGTCTGCATGGATAAATCACTGGTTTGGTGTGTGTAGTGCTTGGTATGTTTGGTTGGATCGGGAAACGCCTTTGTTGCAGGTGAATCAGGGGCGAGAGCTGTTAATCTCGCCCAGGCGAGTTAGACTCGCCTAAGCGAGTCTGACGGAGGCTCGCCCAAACCCCCAATGCGCGAAAGGTCGCCCAGGCGACCCGCTCGAATTTTTGAGCGAGCGAACACCTCGCCCAAGCGAGAGGGGTCTCGCCTAAGCGAGATCCCGTGATGTTCTCTGGGTACTTCCTCGAGCCCTCGCCTAGGCGAAGGGGGGGCTCGCCTGAGCGAGCACGTCTCGCCTGAGCGAGACCCTTCAGCTTGAGCGAGGGGTTGGGCGAGGCAGTACGCTGTTTGGGTGCTTGTTTATTCTTGGATGATTGATATTGGTTTGGGTGTGAATTGTATGATGAGAAACATGTATATAATGGAGTATTATGCATGCTTGGCATGAATCATGAATTGTAGATGATGGGTCTGGTATGAAAGTTGGCATGTGAACTAAGTGAGTTGGTTATTGTTAAAGTGGCATGAAAATGAGATGAGTTGAGACCCTATGAGCATGAATGGTTATGATGAATTGAAATGGGTTGGGCCTGGAACATGAAAGGTGTTGGCTTTAAAGGTTGGTACAATTAACGTATACGTGCATGGTGAATATTGTTTTGGCTGCGTGATTATGTTTTGTATGTGTCAGTGCATAATTCCTTAGGGGTCTCTAGGTGAGACTTTCAGGGTCGCGCTTCAGTGGTCGGGACGTGATTCCATGGCCCCTGTTAGTGGGTGTCCATGGTGGTGCCCCATCTGTATAACTAGGTAAGGATTCAAGGTAAGGTTGCATCCTGACACTCTGAGGAGTCAGTTAGTCTCACCTAGAGCGGACTGACTCCTGTGGTGAGAGTAGTAGGAGGCCTGAAATTCATTAAGGGCTAACCTTGTGGTGAGGGAAAATTGATCCATCGTAACACTTGTAACACATATGTCGCAACTGAAATCGCGACGGGACGACGAACCGAAAAAAGAAAAAAACGAGTTTGAAAAAGGAGATTTGGAGTCGCCACCATAGTTATTCTGGAAAACTATGGAAAACCATAAAAATAAAACGAGTCTGCGAAAAACCAGATTTTGGATTCAGGAGTCGGTTACGCGTAGGGAAGGTGTTAGCACCCTACCGCGCCCGCCCGAGGGCGGTACCTTTAATTAAAAACGCAAAGTCGATGTGATTTTCAAAATATTAATTTTCCCCAAAAATAATAAGACAAAAAATGCTAAAAAAGGAAACGTAAATATTTTTTAATTTTTTTGGGCCCGACAAGGATTGACCTTGGTCCTACGTATTCTCATTCAAAATGAGAAATCAGGGTTACGTAGTTCTTTAAAAAGCTTGTTTGTTTGAAAATGTTGAGATTCTTTGTATTTTGAAAATTTTGTATTTTTGGTATTTTTGAGTTACTTGAAAATATGTGTGTCACATGACGCGAGCGGTCGAACAGACACTAAAAGGGAAACAAAATTATTTTTAGTATTTTTTGAATTATTTGGAAGAAAGTGTCACGCGGCGCGAGCGGCCGGACAAACACAACAAAAAATTAAAAGAGATTTATTTTGATATTTTTGAAAACGAGTGTCACACGGTACGAATGACCGGACAGACACAAGAAAAGTGAAAGAGAATATTTTTCATTTTTTAGATTTTTTTATTATTATTATTTTTTTTGTAATTTTTAATAATTTTCAAATATTTGGTTTTCTAGGAATAAAAATAAAATAAATAAATAAATAAATAAATAAAAGAATAAAAGAATAAAAAAATAGAAAAATAAAAAAAGTAAACAATAATAATAAATAAATAAATAAGTAAACGAAAATAAATAAATAATAATAAAAACAAATTAAAAATAAATAAATAAAAAGAAATAATTTAATTAAGAAGGGTGAGAGTGGGAAACAAAATATGGGGATGTGTGAGTGATTAGTGGGAGGTATATGAAGAAAATAAAAGAGGAGGGTGTGGTTGAGGTACAAGAGGGGGTGCGTGAGGTAAATAAAGGAATGTGCTAAGGAAAACACAAAACGGAGGTGCAAGAATTAAAAAAAGGGGGTGTACACGAAAAACAGGAAAGAGGAGGGTGTGGTTGAGGTAAAAGAGGGAGTGCGTGTAGTAAATAAAGGAATGTGTTGAGGAAAACACAAAACAGAGGTGCAAGAATTAAAAATGGGGGTGTACACGAAAAACAGGAAAGAGGAGGGTGTGGTTGAGGTAAAAGAGGGGGTGCGTGCGGCGACTCAAAGCCTGCAGCCCCCTTTTTTTTTTTCAGAAAACCCTAACAAAAGGGTTCTTCCCCCTCACATGGCAGCCGCTTCTCCTTGACACCAAAACGCTGCCACCGGCCACCAACCACCAGCACGCCATTTCCGTCTCCGCCTCGCCGCACCAGGGACGCTGGTGACGACGCCGTCCACCACCAAAAACGTCGGTGACCACGCATCCCCTTCTTCTTTCTTCTCCAACGCGCGCGAGACAGGGGGCACTCACCCCCTTCATGGCTTCGAGTTCTCGCCTGCCGGAGACCGCCGACAGCGGTTCCAGCCGCCGCTGACGTCCGCGCCAGCGCCCCCTTCGCCTCCATCCTCTTCCGCAGTAGAGAGAGGCACGCGAGGACTCTGCAGCTCGTCACCGCCGTGCCGGCCGCCGCGATTGGGTCCGCAGCCATCACGCGACCACGCTCCTCCGCTTAGAGCTCTGAACCACCGGCGGCCAGGCCGCCGGCCAGGGTTTCTACTCCCTTATTCATCTATGTGTTTTCGGGCTATGAATCATATGGTAAGGAAGAAAGTGGAATGCGAAAATGGTGGTGGTTCCGGTTCAGTGTGAATGAAGATTGCAGGGATGGGATAGAAAGAGGAACAATGAGTGTTTTTTTTTTATTGATGATGAAGAGCGTGCACGATTTTCTTGTGTGTTTTATTTGCAGGTTGGAATGATGCTGTGATGTTGAGGTGGTGGTTCTACGAATGAGGGCGGCGGGAAGGTGGTGATAATGGGAAGGATTGGTGTTTGTGTGTATTTGTGCAGGTGAGCGATGAAGATGAGAGTGTAGGTAGAAGGGTGGATTTGGAGTGTTGTACTGTTTTGTTTGCTGTGTACGCGGATTCGAATGAGCTGGAGGCCAGTGTGGGCGTGTGAATCCGATGATGATGGAAAGAATGAGGAAGAAAGGTTTGGCGTGGGACGAATGGAGGGAAACCGTGGGTTTCGGGTTCGGTTGGGGCTTGGGTGGTGGAATGAATGTAGTGCGAATATTAACGGTGGCTATGGATTACATTTTTTATCACTGAACCCATACTACAACTCACAACTTGCGCAATATCGTCATCAAGAACCAACAACAACAAACAAAACATAACAAATATCTTAAACACAACAATTCAAGGATTATCAGATAGTCTTGCATTGATCCAAGCATTCAAGAATATCGATGCTTACCTCGCAGCCTCCTCGTTGTTAGATGGTTCAATTCCTCTCCTGTTGTTACTTCCGTTCCCCTTCCTTTCTTTGTTGCTCTCCTTCTGAACTATGTGTTCCCAGAAAAAACCCCTTTTGTTTTGCCCCCCCTTTGCTTATGTGTGGGAAGTTGTATTTTAGCCATGGCAGCACTGCTATGCTCAGACTGCCTCCTCTGGTTGCTGCCACCATGACACACCAATCCCCAACCTTTCTTCCTCTTCTGTCCAAAAACTCCCCCAACAACTCTGGCCATATTTTGCATGGCAGAGTCAAGTCAAAATGATTCTCATAATTACTTTTTTATTTCATATATTTTTTTTTTATATATTTTTTTTAAGAGCAGAAAAACAAAATGGTGTGAAAATAAAAATAAAATGGAAATTGAAATTAAAAGAGATAAAATAAAATAAGATAAAGTGGAGTAAAAAAAATAAAATAAAATAAAATAAAACAAGATAAAATAAATAAAAATAGATAAATAAAAAGCAAGACAAAATTAAAATTAAAATTAAAAACAAAAACAAATAATTAAATAAAAGAAAAGGAGTATATGTACATTCAAATTAATGTTGATTTTTGTGATGTGTTTTATCTTCTCTTTTTTTTTTTTTAATAATTTTTAGTTAATTGTTTTTATTAACCGGACAAAATTGAGTGTTGACAACATAACTCGGGGGTGAGCAGAGGTATCCATCACAAGTGCAGGCATCCGCTGAATCTGACTAAGTTATACGTATCCGGATGAGTCGAGACGAGTTGTAGTGTATTGATTGAAAAGCCATAACATGCTTTGTTGTCGTATGAATATTGGATGGTAAAAAGTATATTTGACTGTATGATGAGAATATTGTTGGCTCTAGCTTATCCTGTTTGTTGTATGGTTGTCTTGTATGTGGTTCTTCTTTCTTGCGATGATCATCAATTTGATTGATAGGAGCAGATGGACGAGGTTCTCGTGGCCAACAAGGGAATGGTGATTCCGCTGCTTAGCCATCTGGGCTGGAGTTATTTTCTTCTAGGGTTATGGCCCATGTATCGCTTTATGCATTTCTACTCTACACTCTTTGTTAGATTTGTATTCAGTTTTCCTTTGGCATCGTGGTGTGCCCGGTTTTTTGTAGGGATTGTGTTTAGAACCCCAGGACTTGGCTACATTGTTATCTCTGTGTGACGTTTCCTTTAATCTTACGCATTAAATTAAATGGGGCGTTACAGTAACCAAATTGACAACTAAAATAGTTCCAAAAAATTATAATTAGTCTCTAAATTGATAATTAAAATAATTTTAATTATGAATTAATTTTTAAATTGATCACTAACATTAGCTACCAAGTTTTTACTACCAAAACAATTGGTCTCTAATTAGGAATTTTGGATTCACACATTAATTATTTAATATATTTGTAAGAATTATTGTACATTTTTCAATATTCATATATCGCGTATCTATCAAATATCGTATCCTATTATTTTAGAAATAAACGTATTAACGTATCGAATACATATCGTATCCGATACACGTATTAAATACGTATTGTATCCAATACGATACACGTATGTATTTGTGCATCTTAGGTGTAAATGACGATTTGGAGTAAGTTAACATAACGGGAACTAGTTCATAATTATCTCATTAATAAAATTTGAATTTATGTCTTTCATGCCATTATTTTTCAAATGAAGTTTGTACACTGTAATAACATTTTAACTTCATATTAACACCTTTAGTAATACTTCAAAATATATTTAACATTACTTTTATATTTCAAAATCATATCTTTAAAAATAAATTTTATAGTAGTACTATTTAATGATAAATAATTGCACAATCATCTAAACAATTTGTTTTTGATGAAATAATGATCACTAACCTATGCCATAAGTTAGAAATCTTACTACCACCTCTGTTTTATGGATAATGTTTTATTTTATATGGGTTGAGTCTAGTGCATCCATTACACCACCTCTAACTCCTTTTAAGAATACTCACAAATTATGTTTATATGTCACTAAAATATTTTCCTATTACAAACTCGACTCCTTAGGGTCGATGAAGAACCTATTATAATACATTCAATAGTTTTACGCTTAAAAGTCAAGTCTAAGATTAGTTTAAACACGTTTTTCTTCTTTAAATTAATTATACATTTTCTAAAGATAAAATCGCGATAGAATTTTAGATTTCAAAACGACAATAATTTGAATATAATGATTAATTGTATTAATATACTTATCAAACTAGAAACTAGAATATGAAAAATTAAAATTATTATGTAAACTTTATCTCATTATCCCCAAATGGTGAAATTCACTCTTTTGTTCACAATATTCATGGAGCAACATTGCATCACACATTATAATCTTGAAATAATGATCTCCGACACAAATGATCTTTTGCTTATTAGACAAGATCATCAAAGGGTTACACTACAAATATCATAATCAAGTCGCAAAAATTAACATTTATTGTCTGATTTGATTTATTAAAAAAATGTTTTATGACTCCATAATATTAACAATGACGTTATACACATGATCAAACATTGAAAAAAAAAGTTTATCACCAATGAGACAATGTTACGTTATTTAACTAAATAAAACATTTGTATAAAACCACACTTTATGAAATAATTTATAACTTACAATACAATCAATATGCCAACAAGGATGATATAAGATTATTCATATTTCATTAAAGATTAAAGAGTATATATAATTTCAATCATGTTTTCAAGTTTCCTTATGTTGTAATTTTTTTTTATTTTAATTATATTTTTGTTATTTTAATTCCACGTGTTTTCTTTTTATGTTCGTTCTACTTAAAAAAAATGAGATCTTAATTATTGTTAAATATTTGGCTTATTTTTCGACACTGACTGGATTAATAGTTAAAAATGCCATTCCAAAAATCAAACTTTGTACAGGATGAGAAGAAGGTAGATAAATAAAGTTGACATACATTTATTTTTTCAATTTAAAAGAAAAAGTATATTTCTTAATAAAATAAAATAAAAAGTATATATAGGAAATATTTCTATAACATATTCACAGTAGATAGTTTCTCACGTCACTTCAGGCAGAGGCTTCCACCGGTAAGTACTCCGGTGGTTTTTACACGACAATCTACGCTTTTGCTTTGTTCATTTTGACACCATTTACGCTTTCATTTCTTTAAAATTTTCAGGTCATCGTAGCTGTTCCACAATGTCTTCTCGCAGATCAAACGGAAGAGGTAATCTTGGTACTGTTTTTATCATAAATTTCTGCTTTCATACCTAATCTTCTTCATCTCATAATAATATTCATGCAATGCACTTTTTTCCTGTATTTGTTTTATTAAGATTTTTATTTTTTGATAATCCAACAAAACAAAGTGCATGCCGGCCAACAAAAGCGTTTTGATAATCCGTGAGTTGTTATTCATGACTGTGTAAATATGAAATCCAAAGATGAAACTCTGTTTATTGGGGATGCTGATGAGAAATTACTTTCAAGTTTAACTTTAAATAGGAGAAATTTCTCAATTTTCACTAAATTATTTCAGAATTTTTGATATCTTTATATTTAATTACTCAATAAATGTATACAAAAAAATTGATTTGGTCTGAAAAAAACTAATTAGGTTTCTGAACTAAAAAGGAGGTCCATACAGTCATCCTTTTTTTGTATTAGTCAACAACATTTTGAAAAATAACCATTGTTGGAGTGGTGATCCTGGAAGCCATTTATATTACATGCATCAAGCTTATTTGTCTAGATATGAAAGCTTTATCACTAACCTTTTTGTGATGCAGTAGGTAGTGGTAGAGATGCATTAGAAAATGAAGTCCCCTTGCCGCCGCTGCCTGATCATACAACAAATTTGCAATGGGGTGAAGTTAAACCACTTTCAGGAAAACCATACTTTTATAGTATTCTTGCAAATTCAAATCTCTATCCCCGTTATTATATGGTAATTTCGCACTTGGTTTTATAGACCACATATCCCATTTGGTTTCCCATTTGACTATAATTTGGTCTAATAGCACTCTTTCTTCCAACTTTTAGTAGAGGGGTTGAATTTAAGATCATGAATTAGAGACCAGCAGAGTTGTATGTTTATGTACATCAACGTAAAGGAAAAATAGAATAAACAAATGAAAAGGGGGACAGGCATGACTATTCAATTCTAATGTTTTTTGTTGATGCATCATTATGTCGTATCACATTTGGGTTTATGCTAGGAAACGTTGGAGTTGGATTACTTCATTTTTCTGTATCATTACAGAAAATTGATTTATTTACCATGCCTTGAGAAGTCATGAACACATTGAAACACTAGACTATCAATATTTTATATTCTTTCTTTCATACATTTTACATGGGAGAATCATTTGAAATATTTTAGTTGTTGGTATATAGTGGCCTGCGAGGAACTTTCGGTTAGAACTTCCTTCTTGTGAGGTCCCCACCATTCTCACCTATATGGGCAAGAGCTGGGACATGGTGTATCATGGAAAAAGGAAACTGCCGGTTTTTAGTCCAGCAGGATGGAAAAAGTTTGCTGTTGAAAATTGTTTGAGGGTTGAAGATGCATGCATTTTTGAGCTGATGGAAAGCAGTGACAAGAGAGTCATCTTTGAAGTTCAAATTCTTAGATGTGACATCCCATCTGAAATTCTTGAAAATGAAATGATGATGGGTCAGAGTCGAGAAATGCCAATTGTCCTTTACTAGTACTTTAACCATCTGATGCATTTTATTTTCTTTTCTTTTTTTTCATTCTGAGATGGTTAAGGACTTGAGGGTTATTGGATATCTTTTCTTCTGAGTAGGTGAGTGAATGGATTTAGTCACTGCCGCAACTTGTTAGGAGTAGTAATCCTATTTTCCGTTTCTAAATACTACTAGAATTTTATTATTGTCAGAGTGACACATTATAGTTTGTACTTTCTGGGCTAACACTGAATGCTATTTTGTTGGTGTACTCTAGGTTGTGTTACTATATCACTGCTGAGGGGTAGAGTAGTGACGGTGAGTCTTGAATGGTTTCAAAGGACAAATAGTTTCTTCCGTTTAAATAAACCTTAACTGTTTTTATTGATAGCTGATTCGAACTTAATACACTATTTGGTCTAGACATTTTGTGCCCCAAGACTCACATTTTTTGCAAACTAAAGTTGCTTTTGTGATAATTAAAACAGCAACAATAATATAGCTTGTCTAAAATCAAATTATTTGTTTTTAAAGGCATGTTAAACTTTAAGAAGAAACTTGAGTTATTTATAACTTAATCAAGATCACTTAAAAGTCAATTAAAACATTTTACCTCGACTAAAGTGATGAATGCTCGTTCAATGCTCTACCTTAATCACCAAATAATCAAATATTAAAGAACTTCGAATGTACAGCGACAACATTAGCACTAGTAAGGAACTTTCAATGTTCTTGTGAACATAATAATTACCTGAGCACAACCCTTTGTCCCTATTACAAACACATGGACTAAGACTAAGCTTAAGATAAACCTGGATTTCAAGTCTTCAGTGCATTCACTAAGGACGTTACAAAAATAACAGAGGCGCTGTTCGTTCAGGTGAAGCCAGGAATTTCTCCAGGCATTGGAGCTAACTCATTCTTGCTAAACTTTTCCTCATCGTAAAATGAGGCACGCACCACTCTACCCCCAAAATATCGACCATCTAGGTCAATAAGCGCTTTAGTTGTTTCTTCGGATCTCTCAAATTGCACAAATATTCTTACAGCTTCGTCGGTGGGGAAATTTGGTTCTGTTATCTCAAATATCAGAACTCGGGTTACAGTTCCATACTTGGCACATTCCGATCCCACTTCATCTTCCAGCTCGTCGTCTACCTCACCAGGACCCACCTTCAACAAGAAAACATATAGTGAGTCATCTATGATCGATTAAACTACAAATCCCACATCCATTTTAGGATGACTTATACAATCACTACTAATATTTTCATGGCATAGATTAACCGGTAAGGCATCAAAGTTATGCATAATTTTTTAAATGGAATTATTCGGATAATTTTCTTCATAGGAGTTTGTAAGAGAAGAAAATAGATATGAAAAAGAATTAAATTATTTTAATAAGTTAATATCAACTTATGTACTTAATTTATACAAACTTCTCTTCTAACTTCTCTAAAAGACAAGTTGCTTAAGAGATTTAAACAACTTATGGCTAGAAACTCAATTATTGTATTTCCTTATTTTCTTCTCCTGTTAATAAAAATCTACGGAAAATTTTATCCAAATAAAACCCAAGTATAATTTAAGGATACGAACGCACCATCTAGGATCTCTTGTGAACATAGCGATCTCGTGAAGGAAAACATAACTATTGCATCAACTAAAATTCAATGTAAAAAGCTGCAACCATTTCAACTTTTGGAATTGGAAAGCCCTTCAGTACAGATGTTTGCATTACAGTTTTTTAATTTTGGATTTTATAATTATTATTAATTTCCTTCTCAGAGCAGACTTCAAAGAAGTCATCTGTTGATCAATGTCAACAAAAACATGATCAAATAAACATGATCACAACCTAGGACTTTGTCATGTGGAAAGGAGGAAACAAATGATGTACACCAATATGTTTAAAAATCCAGTGTCCAGACAAGTCTACAACAGTTACAAACTATGTGTGAAAGTCCAGAAATATTTTACCAACCATTACAGTGCATGCAAAAAGTAACATGACTTAGTTAAAAATCAAGGTCATAACCTAAACTTTCCAAAAGAAACCGAATTTAACAACTGTAAACAGATACTGACAAATTTCAATCGCTTCAAAATATTATAACGAGAACCTCCCCTCCTAGGTCTCATCTCAAAAACCATGTTTCAAAAAAAAAATGGCTTATGACAGACAATAGCATCATTCAATGAGTACGTTCAAAGAAACAAACATCCCTCCAATAATAACATTTATGGACTAAAGCCAATTCAAAGGAGTATAAATCTAAACCGACAAGTTACCCACAATTATGACTGAATAAAAAATAATCCTAATAAAAATAGGAAATAGAGGGCATAAACTATCCAGCAATAACCTCTGGTAAGAGGCAATCTACTAAACCCTGATTCACAATTTACAATTAAATAAAAAAAAGTAACTATACATATCATCCCCACATACTATATTAACATTGTCATCATAACACTTTCAGAGCAAGGCACTTGAAAAACAAATTACTCATTTACCATGGAAGTTAAAAGGTATTAACCAAGATGCATAAAGTTAATTAATTAGGCAGAGGTATAACTGATGATCCAACAATTCATAAGGCAGTAAGATACAGATCAGTTGATCACTATCAGCTTCAATGACAAGATATAATGAATATGTATCTGAGAGGAATGCTTCTCAGCTAAAAAAAAGGATGATGTCTGCCAAAATCTTATCAACTTATAAGTGAAAATTATATTTGATTTGAATATTTTTGAATAACAAATGTTTTAAGGAAAGAATGGCAATGGTGTACCACGGTTTTTTTCACTAGTTTCTATCCATTGCATGATTCAATTTAATACACGATTAAATCTTGACAACAAACTAGCATGACCTTTTTTCATGTTTCTAAAGCATGACAACTTGGGCTTAAAAACTATAACAGTTTCTCGTTCAAGGAGGGCACACTGCACAGCATACTCTCATTCATGTAATTGCTTTGGCAGTACAAAAGACCAATAGACAATAAAGAATGTCAACGGTGTAACGGTTTTTCTCACTAGTTTCTATTCATTGCATGAGTCAATTTAATACACAATAAATTCTTGAGAAAAAAGTAGCATGTGCTTTTTTCATTCTTTCTAAAGCATGACCACTTGAGCTTAAAAACTATAACAATTTCTCGTTCAAGGAGTGCACACTGCACAGCATACTCTCATTCATGTAATTGCTTTGGCAGTACAAAAGACCAATAGACAATAAAGAATGTCAACAGTGTAACAGGGTTTTTTTCACTAGTTTCTATCCATTGCATGAGTCAATTTAATACACAATAAATTCTTGAGAACAAACTAGCATGAGCTTTTTTCATGCTTTCTAAAGCATGACCACTTGGGCTTAAAAACTATAACAATTTCTCCTTCAAGGAATGCACAAGGCACAGCATACTCATTCATGTAATTGCTTTGGCAGTACAAAAGACCAATAGACAATAAAGATGGTCAATGGCGTAACAGGATTTTTTTCACTAGTTTCTATCCATTGCATGAGTCAATTTAATACACAATAAACTCTTGAAAACAAACTAGCATGTGCTTTTTTCATGCTTTCTAAAGCATGACCACTTGGGCTAAAAACTATAACAATTTCTCCATCAAAGAAAGAGTGCAAACTGCACAGCATACTCTCATTCATGTAATTGGTTTGGCAGTACAAAAGACCAATAGACAAACAATGTCAACGGTGTAACAGGGTTTTTTTCACTAGTTTCTATCCTTTGCATGAGTCAATTTAATACACAATAAATTCTTCAGAACTTTTCATGCTTTCTAAAGCATCGGCTTAAAAAGTATAACAATTTCTCCTCAAGGAGTGCACACTGCATAGTATACTCTTATTCATTCATTGCTTTGGCTGTACAAAAGACCAATAGATAATAAAGAATGTCAACGGTGTAACGGTTTTTTTCACTAGTTTCTATCCATTGCATGAGTCAATTTAATAGACAATAAATTCTTGAGAACAAACTAGCATGAGCTTTTTTCATGCTTTCTAAAGCATGACCACTTCGGCTTAAAAACTATAACAATTTCTCGTTCAAGGAGTGCACACTTCACAGCATACTCTCATTCATGTAATTGCTTTGGCAGTACAAAAGACCATTAGAATATAAAGAATGTCAACAGTGTAACAGGGTTTTTTTCAATAGTTTCTATCCATTGCATGAGTCAATTTAATACACAATAAATTCTTGAGAACAAACTAGCATGATCTTTTTTCATGCTTTCTAAAGCATGACCACTTGGGCTTAAAAACTATAACAATTTCTCCTTTAAGTAATGCACACGGCACAGCATACTCTCATTCATGTAATTGGTTTGGCAGTACAAAAGACCAATAGACAATAAAGAATGTCAACGGTGTAACAGGATTTTTTACACTAGTTTCTATCCTTTGCATGAGTCAATTTAATACACAATAAATTCTTCAGAACTTTTTCATGCTTTCTAAAGCATCGGCTTAAAAAGTATAACAATTTCTCCTTCAAGGAGTGCACACTGCATAGTATACTCTTATTCATTCATTGCTTTGGCTGTACAAAAGACCAATAGATAATAAAGAATGTCAATGGTGTAACGGTTTTTTTCACTAGTTTCTATCCATTGCATGAGTCAATTTAATACACAATAAATTCTTGAGAACTTTTTCATGCTTTCTAAAGCAAGACTACTTGGGCTTAAAAACTATAACAATTTCTCCTTCAAGGAGTGCACACTGCACAGTATACTCTCATTCATGTAATTGCTTTGGCAGTACAAAAGACCAATAGACAATAAAGAATGTCAACGGTGTAACAGTTGTTTTCAGTAGTTTCTATCCATTGCATGAGTCAATTTAATAGACAATAAATTCTTGAGAACAAACTAGCATGAGCTTTTTTCAAGCTTTCTAAAGCATGACCAGTTGGGCTTAAAAACTATAACAATTTCTCCTTCAAGTAATGCACAAGGCACAGCATACTCTCATTCATGTAATTGCTTTGGCAGTACAAAAGACCAATAGACAATAAAGAATGTCAACGGTGTAACGGTTTTTTTCACTAGTTTCTATCCATTGCATGAGTCAATTTAATACACAATAAATTCTTGAGAACTTTTTCATGCTTTCTATAGCAAGACTACTTGGGCTTAAAAACTATAACAATTTCTCCTTCAAGGAGTGCACACTGCACAGTATACTCTCATTCATGTAATTGCTTTGGCAGTACAAAAGACCAATAGACAATAAAGAATGTCAACGGTGTAACGGTTTTTTTCCCTAGTTTCTATCCATTGCATGAGTCAATTTAATAGAAAATAAATTCTTGAGAACAAACTAGCATGAGCATTTTTCATGCTTTCTAAAGCATGACCATTTGGGCTTAAAAACTATAACAATTTCTCGTTCAAGGAGTGCGCACTGCACAGCATACTCTCATTCATGTAATTCTTTTGGCATTACAAAAGACCAATAGACAATAAAGAATGTCAACAGTGTAACAGGGTTTTTTTCACTAGTTTCTATCCATTGCATGAGTCAATTTAATACATAATAAATTCTTGAGAACAAACTAGCATGAGCTTTTTTCATGCTTTTTAAAGCATGACCACTTGGACTTAAAAACTATAACAATTTCTCGTTCAAGGAATGCACACGGCACAGCTTACTCTCATTCATGTAATTGCTTTGGCAGTACAAAAGACCAATAGACAATAAAGAATGTCAACAGTGTAACAGGGTTTTTTTCACTAGATTCTATCCATTGCATGAGTCAATTTAATACACAATAAATTTTTGAGAACAAACTAGCATGTGCTTTTTTCATGCTTTCTAAAGCTTGACCACTTGGGCTTAAAAACTATAACAATTTCTCCTGCAAGGAGTGCACACTGCACAGCATACTCTCATTCATGTAATTGCTTTGGCAGTACAAAAGACCTATAGACAATAAAGAATATCAACGGTGTAACAGGGTTTTTTTCACTAGTTTCTATCCATTGCATGAGTCAATTTAATACATAATAAACTCTTGAGAACAAACTAGCCTGTGCTTTTTTGATGATTTCTAAAGCATGACAACTTGGGCTTAAAAACTATAACAATTTCTCGTTCAAGGAGTGCACACTGCACGGCATACTCTGATTCATGTAATTGCTTTGGCTGTACAAAAGACCAATAGACAATAAAGAATGTCAACGGTGTAACAGGGTTTTTTTCCCTAGTTTCTATCCATTGCATGAGTCAATTTAATACACAATAAATTCTTGAGAACAAACTAGTGAAATTGTTAGGAACAAGTGACCTAGTTAGGAACAAGTTTTGCACAATACTACACTATTTCAAGCCTGTCCTCTGTTGGTATTCATAAAACCTCAAGTGAAACCTTATATCATCATAATTGGCACCAAGCAATTACAGATGAAATGTCTGCCCTACGTTGTAAAGCACATTGGATCTAGTATCTAAAGTAACCAGTAACAGCTAACTGTCAATTGGTCCCCATACGCTGTATTGACCATTTCAAGGCTCATTTAGCAGCCAAGTATAGTACACAAATCTCTTGCAATGGCTACAACAATGCTTTTTCCTCTAGTTTCAAAGAATGAATCTGTTTGATTCTTCCTCACCATGGCTAGGGATTAATCCAACATTGACCTCTTTATTACCTTGACAAAAAGAATGCCCTCCATATAATTTTTAAGAGGAAGTTTACATAGAACAACCTCCTAACTTTGTTATTTGGGAAAATCTAAATTGTTCATAAATCCTTGTACTGACGCAAAAGCAGTTCCCATAAGTTTGGTTAGTACACTTTAAAACGTTATTCGAGCATTTGGCACCCCTCATGTTAATGTTGTTAATTTGGTTTTATCCGCATCAATCACATGATCAGTGCATCAACCTTGGTGGATGGCAAAAACATCAAGAAGAAGCATATTTTCTATACCTTCAAGTTTAGCAATTGTTGGTATAGCATTTGCATGCTGAATCTCAAAAACATCACCACCAAAACAAAGGTAAGACGTTTAACAAGAACACAGTTATCAAACTAGAATGCTAACTCATACTTGGACGAGTTTACATGCCCATGATAACACAAATGTTTAACTCAGTTGCAGAATCCTGTTTGAATAAGTTTGAGTGCACTCACACAAACTCGTTTGAACTCAGTCAATCTCTTGGGTTCAGGAACGAGCTCACAAGCTCATTACGGTAAAAAATATTTACTCAAAAGAACAGTTATTGATGTCATTTGAGTCTCAAAACACAAAAAAACGAACATTGAGGCTCGTTCTCAGTCTAATTGCACGCAAGTTTATTTTTTATTTGGTCAGTTGATTTCCTCTGCATATGGAAGTCTCTCTGCTCAAACAGAACTGCAAATTACAGCCCTGTTTTTTGTTTCTCTGTTTTGTCTATATTTTATATGTTTGAGAAATGCTGAAATTTTATTAGTATTAATTTCAAGTTTCAGCATTTCAAATCTCAGGAATTAGCAGTATATTTTGGATTTATCCTGCAATATTTATGATATAATAATTTTGGGAATTGGGAGTATTATTTGAGAATGATTTATGTATTTTATATTGAGTAAGCTCTTGCAAATATACAATCAAGGCCTTTATGAATTTATATAAATTCTCAACTTTGACAACCTAGAATATGTATACAAGTTAAACACAATTTCTACAAAACAAAGCAAACTGATCAGCGGAATGAAAACCTAGTAAAAAGCTTGACGTATTTATTTTGTCAAGTTAAATAATATAAGAACTGTAAACCATAGATCATAGCATTAAATTCATCACTAGTCACGATTATTAAAACCACATCCATCACTGGCCAAGCCAAAACTTCACAAGGCCTCATCGCGTGCAAAAATTTTAATCCCTAATAATTTTAAACGGAAACCCCATACCAGGCAGACCAAAATCTACAACATCACAAGCAACAAAATGCGAAAATTACATCCTATCTAAAGTTAACACAACACTGTTCATCTAAGGCAGCAACAACCAAAGGAATTGACAAAAATCAAGTAGAGAATCAGCCATAACACAAGCTCACTAGTTACCTCATAAAACACAATCCTGACTGATAAACTTTCAACAAAATTCCACAAACAAGCACTTATCATGTCAAAACACACCCAATAAACATATGTAACATACCATATTCCTAAGCAGCAGCACCTTGGTAGGCACTCCATTGAAGTTAACACTCTTCACTTTCTTGCTGTTATCACTAGCATTCACAATAACCCCAGCTCTTCTATCCGTTTTCTTTGCCATCAAAGGAGTGGTAATCCCCTGCTCCTGCTTCCCAAGTCCCTGCCCCTCCTTCCATCCCATCTTCGCCATCATCCTCTGCGCCGCCGTCATCTGTCCACCCGCCCCCACTCCCAACCCTCCTGTCTCAGACTTCCCAATGCTAAACCCATCCGAATTCCCCGTCGGAGGCGGCGACGGCGATCTCGGCACGGCCCCACTCATCGCCGCGCGCCTCCTCCACGCCTCTTCACCGGAAACATTCAACCTCGACTCACTGTAATCCCTTTCTCGCTCTCGTTCCTTCTCGCGCTCCCTCTCTTCGTCCTCTTCCTCCTGGCGGCGGCGCTCGAGCTCCCGCAGCATCTCGGCCTCACGGGCCTTGCGCTTGCGTTCGTGGCGGTACTCCTCGTAGTCGTTGGGCCGGGCCGGGTCGTACTCCTCCAGAACGGTGGACTGGACGCCGACGAGAGCGGGCTGCAGGGCATCGTCAGGAGGCGGAGCGGGCGTGGGGGAGAGAAGGGCCTTAGGGTTGGCGACAACGGGCTTGGGCTTGGGCTGTGTTCGGAGGAGGGTTTGGGGAGGCGCGAAGAGCGACGCGGGCTTGCGGAGCGTGGCAGGGGCCATCTTGGTGCTTGAAGACCACACATTGGGAGTGGGTTTGTTGTCTTCTTCCGCCGACGAAGGTGGAGGAAGGTCTCCGTATAATCCACCCAACATTTGAATATTGAAAATTGAAAGCAAACGATAACGGATTCGTTGATTCTACGACCAATTCTGAAGGGGAATCGAGAAAAGATAGATAAACGGGATAATGAATAGTGCTTTGGGCTTAGATTATGAGATTAGGGATTTGTTGATGACACCAACACAGAACAGAACGAAGCACAACACGCGCGGCCGAATACAAGGTAGCCGTTGAGTGATCTCGATGACCTCAATGAGTCGATGGGTCTCGGTCGCGCACTACTCGAATGCGTCGCGGCAGAGTGATTTATTTACTTTAGCAGGTTTTTTTTGTTTTTTACATTAATAGTTAAATAAATATTTTGGTCCCATTTAATTTATTTTGATCAATTTGTTTTTTTTTTTCATTCAATTTGATTTTTATTTGCTAAATTATGTTCAATTTCGTTCTTTCATTGACGTCGTTTAAATTGATAACGACAGAATATATAGGTCAATATTGTTCACATGACGTTTAAATTGACTGTGTTTTGTTCAAATAAGTCTCTATTTTAGTTCAATTTAATCTTTATTTTAATTAAATTGGTTTAATTTTGTCTCTTCCTTCATTTCATGACCTTTCACCACTACCACCATAACAGTTATTCAAGACGTCGAAGCGTACCAAACTTTCAATGAAATCCCGCAACTAGTGGCATTCCTCAGTGGTGTGACCTAAGGATTGGTGAAAATGCAATTTTTTCATTGGGCCAGCCCTTGACGAGGAGGGTTGAGGCTCAGGGAGTTGTATGAGCTCTAGGTTATAGGCTTTCCTATGGTGTCCCAACTGACATTAAAGAGGGTGTACTGATTGTATCGGGTTGTCCTCTTATCAACCTTGTTGTTCTTCTAGCTTTTCATTTAGGTGGGGATTCCAAGTTTCTTTATCGTCTTCAACTTGTTCTCCTTGATGGTCATATATTTGGTTGCGCACTCCCTTAGCTCGTTCATGTCCCTAGGCCTTTTCGTGGAAAAGGGAGTCGGAGAATGGTCCAAGTTGAATACCACAAATCATGGAGTGCATGCCAACAAATAGGGAATGTATGGAATAGTAGTCATTGCGGTGTGAACCTCTCCATGAAGTGCCTGAATGTTTCACTTTCTCCCTACTTTATGTACTTTAGGGCTGTCGAAGTGGTAGGCACCATCTTCCAATCTGCGAACTTGGCTCAAAACATGGTGCTTAAGGTCTCAAAACAATCCACTGAGTATAGGGGCAGTGTGTAGTACCAATCTAGAGCCTGTCCATCCAAAGTGGTAGGAAACATCCTACAAAATTCCCTCTTATCTTGAGTATGTATACTAACCTGAATCGGATAAGCTTTTAGATGTGTGGTTGAGTCGATGGTTCCATCGTACTTTCAGATGTTGATTAGGATCCCTTTTGGGATGCTGATTCGTGCCACCCCCTCATTGAAAGGGTGGAAATTTTTTACGTCTGGTGGCTATAAGAGGTTGGCTTTGATATCGCTGTCGTTAGGCGATCAAATTACCACTACTTTAGCAACTTCAGTATTGCCAATTAGTAGTGAACAAAATAGTTAGGGTTAAGATAACCCTGAGTCGTCTCACAACGAATACGAAATTGATCTCAAATATTTGATTCTTAAAAATGCAATTAAAACTAGCAATTATAAAAATAGGGGGATTTTGATGTGCAAAGAAAATGACACGGAAGATTGTAAACACTGTAATAGTAAATAGGTCAATTCCACTGCTTTTTCTAAATAAGATTCTTCATTGGTTATCTAGAGATTATTGTTAAATTAATTATTGTTGTTGATTTACAAATCAATCAATGTAAAGACTCAATTCATTTGTTGGCATCCTCACTTTTAATCAAAGTACAATCTCAATTAAAAGTGAGAATTGTTAGATTGTCCATAGTAAATTCAATCAAAGTACAGTCTCAATTAATTTTATTATGCCTAATCATGTCTATTCCTTTGTTTCTTCACCAAATAGAAAACTTAATTAATCAAAGTAAAGTCTTGACTAATTTTAGTTAAAGTAATTACCTCTAATCAAAGTAAAGTCTCAATTATTGGCAAAAACTTATTTAATCAAATGAAAGTTTCTAAATAAAATCAAAGTAGAGTCTCAATTTAATTTAAAAACCTTTTAACTCATATGATTAGCATGCATGTAGATTTAAAATCATTATTTTCTATTCGATTAAGAAGCAAAGGACATAAATAAACAAAAGCCACAACAATAATAAAAATAACAAACATATAAATTCATCTAACCTCAGAATCCAGTTAAGAAATTACAGTGGAATCAACCCTAAAAGCTTAGCCCTCCATGGCTTTGATGGAATACATGTTGATATGAAGGAAAGAAAATAAAAGAAAGAATGAGAGATGTGGTGGAGACAGTATTTGCCAAAACCAGAGAGTTCTAAGTGTCTAAGTTGTCAATTTGCTTTGTTTCTGCTCCCTTAAGTCTCTTTATATAGGCTTCAACTGGACTTTGGGCTTTATCTGTCAGTTGCTAAAATCTTTTATTTTTATTTAATTAATTAGCAACTTAATTCCTGTCCAATTTCCAATTTTGCCCCTTTCATTTAACCATTTTTGCAGTTTTGACCAGAGTTGACTGCTGACTTTGACCAGTTGACCAGATTTGACCAGTTGACCAATTTGATTGCCCTATCAGATGCTGACACGTGGCAGTGCATTTTCTCTCTCCAGAATTAGGGTTTCTGCCCCCATGTTTCTTCCTTGGCTGCGCGGCTGACGGCAATGGCGGCTGCTCCGGCGGGTGTGGTGGTGTTGCTGCGTCATGGTCCGTGAAGAGAAAATGTGGTTGCTGCAACTGTTCCGTTTGCGTGCTTCATTGTGGCTGCTGGTTCGCGCGAAGATGGACGAGAATGAGGGTGCAGGTTCGTGGTTGCGCTACTACAACGGGAACGGTGATTTGAGGTGCGAAAATGGTGGATTCGAAGCTGGTGCAGCCATGGCTGCTGCGTGAAGGACTCGCACGATGCAGGGCTGACTCGCTGTGTGGTCGCGAATGGTGGCCGGGATTGGTTCGCGGTGTTCGTTGTTGGTGCGTTGCAGTGAGGTGCGCTGCTGCGGTGAAGATGGAAGCTGCGCGAATGGAGGACCGTGGTGTGGAGGCGCGACGAAACTGCGGAGAAGATGGTTGCGATGGTGGCACGTCGCGGTGGCTGCTGTAATGGAGGTTGCAGGTGCGGTGGCCGGCGAGAACGAAGAGGTGCGGTGGTGTTGATGGTGGCTGCCGTGACTGGTGGTGGTGGCTGTGTGGAGGGTGGTCATGGTGGCTGAAATTAGGGTTAGGGTTTCATGAGTGAGATGGAGGAGATGATGACGTGGCAAGATCTGATTGGTTAATTTGGTGAGTGGAGGATTATGACACGTGTCAGCTTATGATTGGCCTGATTTGAAAGGTGGGGATTGCCACATGGCATGATCTGGTTGAGTGGAGTTTAAGTGGTAGGAGGGGTGCAACTTAGTGAAAACTGGGGGTGCAGAACAGGGTTTTTGGTGGTCCACTTTGCAGGAGTGTGCAAATAAAATATGGGGGTGCATTTAGCTCCTGATTTATTCTTTTCCAGAATTTCCTGATTTTGGACTTATTTTGTAACTTTGAATATTTTAAATCCACACTATTAATGACCAAAAATAAATTCCAGCTGCATTAACAAACGTTAGAATATCCAATAATATTTTATGCAACTAAAATCAATTTTTACGCCACTTTTACCAAACTTACTCAATAAATCCAATAATCACAAATCCTAATTAAATCAATCTTTAAGCACAGAAAATTTAATTAAATCCCCAAATTTAAATATTAAATGAGGGCAAAAATTTGAACTCATCACACACCCACACTTATCCTTTTGCACTCCTGGGCAAAATTGAACAATTTCAAAACTTTATTCTGAGGTCTTTTATTCCATATTTTCAGTGGATTAAAGAAATGAATACAAATGGAAACAGATCAATCTTCTAGAAATCATGTTGCCATGCACAAACAAATGGATAAAATTTTGTTTTTCACACATGAGTTAATCTTTTGAGTTTACAAGATAATCAAATATGAAAGAGAAACACTCAAGTTAAATGTATATTTTCTCACCAAAATTCGCTCAAGTGTTTTGGCTTGTGTTTTCACTCAAAATACCCATGCAAGTAAACACTCTCAATGCTTAGCAAGACTCTAATATTCATAGCTTTCAGAAAACATGCATTCAAAAATCATGAGGACTTTTCAAGGTTATAATGAGGCCAAGGCAAAGGTAGGAAAAACTTTAGGATTTGTGTGTTTTTGAAATAGTAAGGAAGAAAGAGTTATGGAGCATAGTTTCAAAAATAATCCTTTTTTTTCTTTGTTTTTTTTTTTCTCTTTTATCCTCTGTTGCTCTTTTTCAGACAGCAATCATTTTTCATTACAACACTCTGTCATCAACAATTATTTTCCTTTTTGCCATTTTTACAACTTTGTGGGGGAAATACTCACCCCCACACTTTATTCCTCAACCAATCTCAACATAATCCACTAGCTCCTTTTTTCACGCTAAGGTAAGGAAAAACATGGTCTTTTTCTTTTTAAGGTTTAGCAATATGCTCAAAACAAGAAAAAGAGGTTTAAGGTCAAGGGGCTGCCAATGGATCAAGGTCATGGTTAGCTTATTTGGCCAAGTAGCTAAAAACAAGAAATGCCTCAGTCATATCAAATCATGCATGTTCACCTAAGATGCAAAACAACAGAATCAAGCTAAACATTTGAGTACCAACAAGACATGAGCAAGTCACACAAGAAAAATAGGAATGACAGGTTGCTTTGTTGTGCTCTCTTCGAGTCTTGCGTGAAGCTGGGGCAAAGTTTTACCGAGGTCCCATGGGGTGTAGAAAATGTTCTTACTAGGACCGTGAGGCGAGTCTTTGGACAGGTGGCAAGATCTTGTTGACTTTGACATACTTTGATGGGGTGCTTCCAAGGGTTGAGACACAATGGAAGATCCATTCGAAAAAAGACTCTTTGACGCTCAAATCAGTAAGAGAGTAAGGATTTTGTATAAGAGAGAATGAGTATATGAGAGTGTATGTTTTTCCTGTGAAATACTAGATTTATTTATAGGCCCTTTTGGGCCTTAGACTTATGTGATAAAACATGTAATATAATATTAACCAATATCAATGAAATAATAACTTACCTTGAATAGACAGTAACAATAATAATAATGACACATTACCCCGATATACTAAATAATATGTAAATATTTGGTGTCAAGGAACATTAAAATGATAATGTTCTAATATCGAGATGATTCACACTTACTATAAAATCCGCGGAAATTAATTAATTAAATAAATAATTAATTAATAAATGCGGGTGAGTTGTGCATTTATGACATTAATTTCTGTTATGTGTGACGTGAAAAAGTGCTAGCTCAAATGGTTGAGAGTACTTTGGTTGTGTGAGAGGACTTAGGTTCGAGTCCTAAGTAGGCCAATTATGTGTATTTTGTTATTAATGTTTTATTAATATGTTGGGCCACCCTCAAGATGAGATATGCTTGAATTGTATGTGTTAGCAAGAAACATGGGTTGGCCTGATGGTTTAAAGTTGATTTAACTTTGGCATGGTGTGGGTTCGAACCTGGGTGGACTCAAATTTAACTTTCTTTTTGCTAAAAGGTTGTGTGGCTGAATATGAATAGATGAGAAAGACCTTAGCAGAAGGAGAGTTAGGAGTGAAGTAGAGAGGGTAATTGAAGTGGTGATAAGGCAAGCCTTGGTGATCAAATGGGATTTTTCAGGTTAGGGGAGCTGAACCCGAAATTGCATGCCTTTGATCATTTTGCATGATTTGAATGTGTATATGCTATGGAATTTGCACTATATCTGTGATGAATTGGGGTTTGGGGTGTTTAGGTACTGTTTTATATGAATTCATACCTAAATTATGTGATTATAATGAGATGATGCACTGTGTAAGGGTAATTGTGCAAAACTTTGGTTTTTGGAGTCCCCATTATGGCAACATTGTGTTCATATGTGCGTGCATTATTTTCCTAATGAATGGTATGATTTGGCATGAGTTTTGAGAATGGTTACTGCTGGTCGCGTGCGTAAACAGGGAGCCATTCTGCAATTTTCGCTTAGGCGAGCCAGCCTCACCTAGGCGAGGTTGGCAGAGACAAAATCCTTGTGTTACGCGATCATCTCGCGCAGGCGAGGGAGCCTAGTCCTGAGCGACAGGTCATCTCGCTCAGGCGAGTGTGCCTCGCTTAGGTGAGGATACGAGCATGTTGAAGGGTGCTAGTGGGGACATCTCGCTCAGGCGAGAGTCTCTCGCCTAGGCAAGATTTCGAGGGTGATTTGTGTTGTTTGGTGGAACTTGTTGCTTGGACGAGATGAATCATGATTCTGGGCGAGCGAGGGTCTCGCCCAAGCGAGGGTGAGCTCGCTTAAACGAGAGTACGTGTAGTGCAGTGTTTTTAGAGGCTCGCCCAAGCTAGTGGATCTAGCTTAAGCGAGATAGGCTGGACAGGTTACACAACGGAGTTTATTTTAAGGGAGTGAGGATGTTGGGAAACTTCCAAAGCAGGTGTTATTGCTATATTATTGGGATGAAGTAGAAATTAAAGCATGGTCTATAAGGCTTCTAAGAATATCTCGTTGGTGGGCTTGCTGGTGTTCCAAGGGTTGTGGCCCGGAACGTATCTTTGAGTTGTGACTCAAGATAGGGGTTAAGCACGTGGCATTCTATGGGTTGTGGCCCGGAATGACTTTTCTCGAGTTGTGGGCTCGGGATAGCGGATGAACACGAGGGACCTTGAGTTGTGGCTCGGGTTGGCGAGTGTGCCGGTGTGAGTGTGCTGGTTATGGCTAGTACGGATGGGTCCAGATGGATTGCCCTCCTCAGTGGTTGCTGATGAGTTTGGTCATCCTGGGACGTTACGGACTATGTTCATACTTGGGAACTCCACCTAGCGTTACGGTGTGTGATCCGTAGCATGGTTTCCGCACATGCTCTATCGGTTGTGGCCGATAGGTGTGGCAGCAAGGCTCCTGGAGATACTCAATAGAAGATATAGAACACTGCTCGCATGGTTGTGGCCATGAGAAGAACTCGAACGAGGTTTCCTGATGTACTTATTATGCATGGTGGTGGCCATGTGGAGGGAAGGTAACATGACTTCCATTAGGTGTATCGGGGTACATGGTGGTGGCCATGTGATGGAATTAGAGTAAGATTCTGTGGGAAAAGAAAGGATACTTGATATGGTTGTGGCCATGCAGTATAAAGAAAGAATTTGTGGTGTTGTTATGTTATTTGTACTGGTTAAACATGTATATGTATATTTGATATATATTTTTGTATGTTTTAACTGTTAGCTCACCCTATCTGCTTGTGTTTGGCGATGATCGTGTACGCGGTACATGTGAGCAGGTGATGATGCAAGTGGAACTGGTGAGGCTTAGCTACGGAGAGGGGCTGATTATGGGAATTTTTATGTTTACGTTTTTTTGTTACTCTATTTTAATATAGGATGTAAAGGCTCATGGCCTACTTGACTAAACTCACCGTTTTGTATTCATGGACTTGTTGGTACTTTAAGGAAGTTTTACATTTCCCGTGTTTTGGAAAATGAGGCATTATTATAAATGAGTTTTTACATAAATGATATTGATGTATTATTTCTGTTTTATTTTGTTAAATCCGTAATATCCGGACGGGATGTTACATTTGGTATCAGAGCTTTGTTTTCAAAATGATTTTTGGGGTCTATGGGGAGTGAGCTTACCGTGTGTGTGCTTGTGAGATCATTTTGATCATTGTTTGTTATCTGACTTTTAGTATGAAGTCTTAACCAAGCTGTTTAATGTGAACAGTTACATGTGGCGTGCTAGAGCTATGGCAAATAGGAGGAGGAGGAATAATGCTGGGGTTAATGAGATCTCGCAGGCGATACATCGGATGGTAGATGCGATGCAGCCCATTGCAATGCAACCTCGAGCCGTGGTAGCACCCACACGTCCGGTGTCGATGGAGGATTTTATGAGGCATAAGCCCTCAAAATTTGCGGGCAAATCTTCTCTAGATGAAGTCGATGCTTGGCTTAAAGAGTGCGAGAAAATCTGTCGGGTGATTGATTGCACAGACGCCCAGAAGCTCTCATTCATATCTTTCCTGTTGATAGCTGATGCGGAATACTGGTGGGCAGGCATGCAGCAACTCATGCAGACTCGGGGTGAGGAGGTTACCTGGACTTCCTTCAGGGAGAGATTTCTGGAAAAATATTTTCCAACCAGTGCCAGGCATGAGAGAGAGGCGGAATTCCTCACGTTCCAGCAGGGGAACCTGACTGTGCAGGCATACACAGACAGGTTTGAATATTTGGCCAGGTTCTACACACCTACTGTTACCGAGGAGTGGAGGTGCCGAAAATACGAGGGCGGGCTGAAACACGAGCTGCGCCGCTTTATTGTACCTCTCTGGATCCGGGAGTTCCCAGTTTTGGTGGAGCAGGCCAAGGCTGTAGAGCAGCTGGAGATGGGGCCCAGCAAAGGGGCTCGACCACATAAGACTACCTCTGATTCACGGCAGCAGAAGAAGCCGTATGATAGGCCACAAAGCTCGGCTAAGAAACTACAGTGCTACAACTGTGGTGAGGAGCATTATCGGAGGGATTGTCCAAAACCCTCAGGCAGTTCCAGTGGTGGTGGTGGTGGTAGCACTGGCAAGTGCTACGATTGTGATCAGACGGGCCATTTTGCACGACACTGCTCGAATAAGAAACCAGCTAGAGGTGCATTAGCGAAGAAACCAGTAGGGGATCGACCTAGAGCCCCTGGTCGTGTTTTTGCCTTGACGACTACCGAGGCCGCCCAGTCAGGTAACCTAGTGCAGACTACTTGTTTTTTAGTTGACCATGAGGTTGTTGTGCTGTATGACTCAGGAGCTACCCATTCATTCGTATCCAATGAATGCGTGAGGAGGCTCGGTCTAATGATGCGAGAGCTGGCGTGCGAGTTAATTGTTGCGATTCCAGCGTCTGGAGAGGTATCCACCACGTCTGTTTGTGTGAGATGCCCTATAGAGGTGGCAGACCGCAGGTTCAAGGTGAATCTCATCTGCTTACCAATGGAGGGGTTAGATGTGATTCTGGGTATAGATTGGTTGGCCAGCAACCATGTGGTGATTTATTGTGGGCAACGTAGCGTGGTGTTTCTAGATGCAGAAGGACTAGAATTAATATCATCCAACCAAGCATAGAAGGAGATTGAAGCGGGGGCTACGTGTTTTATGATAGTAGCTCAAACGGAGAAGAAGAGTACTGTAGAGAAAATTAGTTTGATTCCTATGGTAGATGAATACGCGAATGTCTTCCCTGACAAAATCCCAGAGTTGCCACCAAGCAGGGATGTGGATTTCACCACTGATCTCATCCATGGGGCTGGCCTAGTATCTATGGCACCATATCGGATGGCACCAGCTGAGTTGGCAGAGTTAAAGAAGCAAATTGAGGATCTGCTTGAGAAGAACTTTATCCGACCGTGTGCATCACCATGGGGGGCACCGGTATTAGTTGTGAAAGAGAAGGATGGCAGTTCCAGGTTGTGTGTTGACTACCGGCAGCTGAATAAGTTAACAATCAAGAATAAGTACCCACTGCCGAGGATTGATGATCTACTGGACCAGTTAAGGGGAGAAGCTGTGTTCTCTAAGATTGACTTAAGGTCTGGATACCATCAGATCTTAGTCAAACTTGAGGATGTGCAGAAGACCGCATTCAGGTCTCGTTACGGCCACTATGAATATGTGGTGATGCCGTTTGGGGTGACGAATGCGCCAGCTATATTCATGGACTACATGAATAGGATATTTCAGCCATATCTGGATCAGTTTGTTGTTGTATTTATAGACGACATACTGATAAATTCTGAGAATAAAGAAGAACACGCGGATCATCTGCGAGTGGTCTTAGAGGTACTCAGAGAGCATAAGCTTTATGGGAAGTTATCAAAGTGTGAGTTTTGGCTTGATGAGGTGCATTTCTTTGGCCATGTAATCTCAGCTCAAGGAATCTCGGTGGACCCAGCAAAGGTTGAAACAATGTTGAAGTGGGAAAGGCCGCAAACTGTGACCGAGGTGAGAAGCTTCTTGGGCCTGGCAGGGTATTACAGGCGCTTTGTGGAAGGGTTCTCCAAGATGGTGAGTCCATTAACTCAACTCACCAGGAAGGACCAGCCCTTTTCATGGACAGACGAGTGTGAGATATGTTTTGAGGATATGAAGAGGAGATTGACCACTGCACCTATCTTAGCTATCCCTGATACAGCCAAGATGTTTGAGGTGTACTGCGATGCTTCATACCAGGGTTTGAGGTGTGTGTTGATGCAGGAGAAACGACCTGTTGCTTATGCATCTCGTCAGCTGAAGGTACACAAAAAGAACTATCCTACACATGATTTGGAGTTGGCTGCGGTAGTTTTTGCTCTCAAGACGTGGAGGCATTACTTGTATGGTTCACAGTTTCAAGTGTTCAGTGATCATAAAAGTTTGAAGTACTTATTTGATCATAAAGAGCTGAATATGAGACAGAGGCGTTGGATGGAGTATTTAAAAGATTATGATTTTGAGCTTTTATACCATCCAGGTAAAGCCAATGTAGTTGCTGACGCTCTGAGTCGGAAGAGAGTTCATATGTCGGCTATGATGATGAAGAAGTTGGAGCTTATAGAGAAACTGCGAGATGTGAACTTGAACCTATACACAGGTGTTGATCACATACGGTGCAACATGTTGCAAATCACTAATGAGTTCTTGAATGAGGTCAGGGAGGAACAGGGTAAGGATCAAGAACTGCAGCAGATTGTGAGTGAGTTAGGCACCGAGAAGAGAAAAGACTTCAGGATGGACAGAGATGGTATCCTGAGATTCAGAGAGAGGGTGTGTGTACCTCGAGTCGGGTTTTGAGAAAGATGCTCTTGGATGAAGGGCATAAGAGTCGTCTTAGCATACATCCATGTATGACTAAGATGTATAAGGACTTGAAAGCGACATTCCGGTGGACGGGTATGAAGACTGATGTAGCCGACTATGTTGCCTCTTGTTTAGTATGCCAGAAGGCAAAAATTGAGCACCAGAGGCTGGGTGGTACGTTAGAGCCTCTTGACATTCCCTAGTGGAAATGGGACAGCATTTCCTTGGATTTTGTCACGCACTTGCCATGGTCTGTGAGAGGACATGACTCGATCTGGGTTATTGTAGACAGATTGACGAAGTGTGCTCATTTCCTACCAATCAATCAGAAGATGTCATTGGATAAGATGGCAGAGTTATATGTCAGGGAGATCGTTAGACTTCATGGTGTGCTAGAGAGTATTGTGTCGGATAGGGATCCGAGGTTCACTTCCAGGTTTTGGCAGTCTTTGCAGAATGCCTTAGGCACGCAGCTGAGAATGAGCTCAGCATATCATCCTCAGACTGATGGGCAGTCTGAGAGAACCATACAATCACTGGAGGATCTACTGAGGACTTGTGTGTTGGATCATCTGGGTACGTGGAGTGATATGTTGCCCTTGGTGGAGTTCACGTACAATAATAGCTACCATTCCAGCATTGGGATGGCACCATACGAGGCACTGTATGGTAGGAGATGCAGAACTCCGCTGTGTTGGCAACATGATGAAGAGTCTGTGAGGCTTAGCTATAGAGAGGGGCTTATTATGGGAATTTTTATGTTTACGTTTTTTTGTTACTCTATTTTAATATAGGATGTAAAGGCTCATGGCCTACTTGACTAAACTCACCGTTTTGTATTCATGGACTTGTTGGTACTTTAATGAAGTTTTACTTTTCCCGTGTTTTGGGAAATGAGGCATTATTATTAAATGAGTTTTTACATAAATGATGTTGATGTATTATTTCTGTTTTATTTTGTTAAATCCATAATATCCGGACGGGATGTTACACTTACCATTAATATGTGAGTATGTGTCTTAATAAATGTAGCTTAAAATATTTTGTGATCTTTTTGTGAGGTTAACTTGGCCTTATTATGAGATGTTCAAATTTGCTAATTTTCACATCAATGTGGAGATTTAAGGGAGATAGCACTGCATTACTAAAATATTTGCTCCTCATGTGCATGAACCATTTTGTTTTTTCAACTACAATCCTCTGTGAGATTCTTGAAAATGTATGATTGGTGAAGTTTATTATAAAAGAAAAAAGTGAAGAACCTGCATTGTTATGCCTCCTCTGTTAAAATTTATATATATATATATATATATATATATATATATATATATATATATATAAATAATAATAATTATTAATAATTTTAAATAATAGTAATTATTATAAAAATAATAATAATTTAATACAATTTATCTTTTTTATTAAAATTTATTAAATAATAGTTTTTAAAATTTAATATCTTTAACTAATCTAAAAATCATTTCATATAGTTTTACTATCAAGAATATTCTGATAATTTTCAAATTCTATCTATTAAAACATTTTTTTAATCTATCACATCTTTCAAATTACTTACTAACATTACCTTAGTGAATTATTGATTTATCTCTTGATCTTATCTTTTTGAATATTTATCACATTAGTTAATATTTTATTATGTAGAGTTTAAATTTTAATTTATATTTTTATAAACCTAGAATTGGTGTCTCGTATATTATATTTTTCAAAGAAATTATTGATTTTAAGTGATTATATACATTTCAAAATAGTGAAACAAACCTACTAAAATTGTGGTGATTAAAACTTGATATAAATTCAAACTAGTATAAGATTTTGTGGTGTCGTTCTTTCTTACCTTCTTATATTTTCATTCTATAACACCACATTTAATTAATAAAGCTAATTAAAGAAAATGTCACACAATATAATATAAGAAGCAAGATCAATAGAGTATAATATCATTCCTACAAATATCCAAAGTACTTATAAGACAATAATTGAGGCACACCACGATGCCGGTACCAAACGAGGTAGAAAGTCTAAAGTATCCAAAATACAGTACTAATAATGTAATAATACATGGGCCACAACCCTAACAAAAGACATAATGAGTAGAGTCCAAGTCCAAATGACTAAGCAGCGGAACCTCTATCACCTTGTTGGCCACGAGGATTTCTCGCATCTGCTCACATAAATAAATTGATGATCATCGCAAGAAAAGAGAACCACACAAGCAAGACATACAACAAACAAAAGGGTAAACTAGAACGAAAAAGAATTTATCATACAATTATCTACACTTTCACAGTCAAATATATACACATCATCCAATCATGTTATGACTTGCAACCAATACACTAAGACTCATACTCGACTCATTCGGATACATATAATTAGTCGGATTCAGCGGATGCTTGCACTTGTGGTGGACTTTCCTGCTCTACCGAGCTAATTGTTACAATGTTTCACCCCCACACACAAGGTTAGCCCTTAATGAGTTTCGAGCCTCCTGTTACTCTCACAACTAGAGTCAGTTCACTATATGTAAGACTAACTGATCCTTTGAGTGTCAGGATGCAACGTTACCTTGAATCCTTACTAAATTATATAGATGGGGCACCACCATGAACTCCCACTAACAGGGGTCATGGAATTACGTCCCGACCAACTGAGGCACCACCATGAGGTCTCACCTAGAGGCCCATGGAATTACACCCTAACCAAACCAACATCATGTTCCACCAATCAAGTAAATACTTATCATGCATATGAGGCTCATGCCAACCTTCATAACCAACCCTCATTCGTATACCAAGTCAAAACCATACCAAACTCATCATTTTCATTCCATGAAACAATCCATACATGCGACATGCCCAAATCATGTTAAACTCATCCATCACAGACCATGAATCATCTCACTCATACAAAATCACTCAATTCATACTTTAAAAGCAAGATCAATACAAACATATAGCCAACATTTGAGAGCAGAGAAATGATAGAACAAGCTACATTCTTGCCCAACTTCTCGCTCAGGCAGAAAGGTCTCGCTCAGGCGAGAGGGACTCTCGCTCAGGTGAGCTCCTTTCGCTAGGCGAGAGCTCGACAAACAAGAACAGTGGCCCTCTGCACTTGCTTGCTTAGGCGAGACCTCCTCGCCTGAGCGAGACATTCTCTCGCTCAAAACGAAGATTGGTCGCCTTAGCGACAGCTCGGGCAAAGGACCTAGGCGAGTGATGAGTTCAAATTTTTGCCCTCATTTAATATTTAATTTTGGGAATTTAATTGAATTTTTTGTGCTTAAAGATTGATTTAATTAGGATTTGTGATTATTGGATTTATTGAGTAAGTTTGGTAAAAGTGGCGTAAAAATTGATTTTAGTTGCATAAAATATTATTTGGATATTCTAACGTTTGTTAATGCAACTGGAATTTATTTTTTTGGTCGTTAATAGTGTGGATTTAAAATATTCAAAGTTACAAAATAAGTCCAAAATCAGGAAATTCTGGAAAAGAATAAATCAGGAGCTAAATGCACCCCTAGTTTTTCTTTGCACACTCCTTCTAAAGTGGACCACCAAAAACCCTGTTCTGCACCCCCAGTTTTCACTAAGTTGCACGCCTCCTACCACTTAAACTCCACTCAACCAGATCATGCCATGTGGCAATCCCCACTTTTTAAAATTAGCCAACCAGAACAAGCCACGTGTCATAATCCTCCACTCACCAAATTGACCACTCAGATCTTGCCACGTCATCATCTCCTCCATCTCATACATGAAACCCTAACCCTAATTTTCCTCCTCTCCTTCCATCACCATGGCAGCCGCCACCCTAGCCGCCAATCTTGCCAGAGTTTGGAGCAGCGCCGTCACGAACACCACCACGTTCGCACCACCACGTCGGAAGCAGCAACCACCGCGAGCTTTCCCGCAACCACCAGCGCACCACCTCCACGCAGCCTTGTCGCTGGAATCTGCACCACGCCATCAAGCAACCGCCGCAACACCATCTTCTTCGTTCGCACAGCAGCAGCCACCACGACGCAACTCGCCGAAAATCCGACCACCATCACCAAGAGCTAGAACCAGAAACGTGCACTGCAGCAGCGCACGTCACTGCAACTCGCCGAAAACAGCACCGTCCCTGCAGAACCATGGCAGCACCACCAGTCACGGTCGCGCTTCATCCCTGCACCAGCACGCACCAGATTGGAGAAGAAGAACCACCGCATCTGCAACACTTCCCGCGAACCAGAACAGCACCACGTCCATGGCAGCAACACCTCGCTGGCAGCCTCCATTCCCGCAACCTTTACGCACCATCGCAGCAGCCATGGCAGCCATTGCTCCGCCACCGTCAAGCCTCACTGGAGAAGGAGGAGCCGCGCCGTCAGCCGCACCATTGCAGCACCCACAAGCCTCCATGAAACCCTAAACGCAGCAAACCCTAGTCTGGAGAGAGAAAGTGCATTCTGCGCCACGTGTCAGCATCTGATAGGCAGTCAACTGGTCAAACTCTGGTCAACTGGTCAAACTCTGGTCAAACTCTGGTCAAAACTGTAAAAATGGTTAAATAAGAGGGACATAATTAGAAATTAGACAGAAATTAAGTTGCTAATTAATTAAATAAAAATAAAAGATTTTAGCAACTGACAGATAAAGCCCAAAGTCCAGTGGAAGCCTATATAAAGAGACTTAAGGGAGCAGAAGCGGGACAACATCAGACACTTAGAACTCTCTGGTTTTGGCAGACATCGTCATCCATCACATATCTCATTCTCTCTTCTCTTTTTATATTTCTTTCCTTCATATCATCATGTATTCCATCAAAGCCATGGAGGGCTAAGCTTTTAGGGTTGATTCCACTGTAATTTCTTAAATGGATTTTGAGGTTAGATGAATTTATGTGTTTGTTATTTTGATTATTGTTGTGGTTTTTTTTTTTATCTATGTCCTTTGCTTCTTAATCGAATAGAAAATAATGATTTTAAATCTACATGCATGATAATCATATGAGTTAAAAGGTTTTTAAATTAAATTGAGACTTTACTTTGATTTTATTTAGAAACTTTCATTTGATTAAATAAGTTTTTGCCAATAATTGAGACTTTACTTTAATTAGTGGTAATTACTTTAACTAAAATTAGTCAAGACTTTACTTTGATTAATTAAGTTTTCTATTTGGTGAAGAAACAAAGGAATAGACATGATTAGGCATAGTAAAATTAATTGAGACTGTACTTTGATTGAATTTACTATGGACAATCTAACAATTCTCACTTTTAATTGAGACTGTACTTTAATTAAAAGTGAGGATGTCAACAAATGAATTGAGTCTTTACATTGATTGATTTGTAAATCAATAACAATAATTAATTTAACAATAATCTCTAGATAACCAATGAAGAATCTTATTTAGAAAAAGCAGTGGAATTAACCTATTTACTATTACTGTGTTTACAATCTTTCGTGTCATTTTCTTTGCACATCAAAATCCTCCTATTTTTATAGTCACTAGTTTTAATTGCATTTTTAAGAATCAAATATTTGAGATCAATTCCGTATTCGTTGTGAGACGAGTCAGGGTTATCTTAACCCTAACTATTTTGTTCACTACTAACTGGCAATACTGAAGTTGCTAAAGTAGTGGTAATTTGATCGCCTAACGACAGTGATATCAGCGAGTCTTTGCTAGTCTCGCCTAGGAGAGACAAGCTCGCTTGGGCGAGATTATCAGCTCCCGCCACTATTCGTACCTGTAGCAGCCATACATTCACACCCAAAACACAGAGCAAAGCATTTTATTTAATCACAACAACATACACTTCATACAAACTCGAGGTAGATAAAAAATAAGCCACCGATTATAAAATACGAGGAACCCTAGCTCCTCTTACCTGGAAAAGGATAAGCCAAACAACTCCAACACTAAAGCGAATGAGTACAAGAGCTCTCAGAGCAGATTTAGGAGCTGAAAACCCTAATATATATGAGGCACGAGATTACTATACAGAACCCTATCAGAAAACACGAAGAACCAAACCAGAGAGGAAGAGTATGAGTTGGCGAACAACTTACGTGAGCAGAAACGAGGTCGAGCCAAACTTGAACCTGATTGAACTTCAAAACCCTAGCAGAGCTCTAGGGAGGAAAAATGAGAGTAAGCTACGAGCTGCTTTGCAAGAATGACAATAGTGGAAGGGGTTTAGTTGCCTTAGGGGCCTTGTACACCCTATGGGTCAGTCCTTAGGCCCATTAGATTGAGGCAGCTCTTAAAATAAAGGGTTGGAAAATAACAAAGGAAATTAGTGGGCCTTACATTCTCCCCAACAAGAAAATTTTTGACCTCGAAAATGAAAACTTACCAGGAAAATAGACGTGGATGTGACTTCCTCATATCCTCCTCTAACTCCCAAGTAGATTCACTTGTCCTCCGATCCCAGATGACTTTGACAAGACTGGGTGACTTTCCTCGATGTTCCTATACTCGGCTATCCTCTAAGGCCACTGGTGGTACTTCCATGGTGAGATCTTCCCTAATCTGTACATCATCGGCGTCTATCACATGAGATGGGTCAAACACGTATTTCCTCAATTGTGACACGTGAAATACCGGATGGAGGTTTGCCAACTGAGGAGGCAAAGCTATCTCGTAAGCCACCGGCCCAATCCTCCTCGAGATCTGATAAGGACCAAGGAACTTAGGAGAAAGTTTCCTTGTGCAGAGAGCCCTTCCCACACCAGTGGTTCGGGTCACCCTCAAGAACACATGATCTTCGACTACGAATTCCAAAGGTCTCTTCCTGCGGTCTGCATAGGCCTTCTGCCTACTCTGAGAAGCCTGCATTCTATCCCTCACCATTCTCACTTTCTTAGTGGTCTGCTCCAATAACTTTGGCCCGACCAATATTACTTCCCCATCCTGATACCAACACAGAGGGGTGCTACACTTCCTGTCGTATAGAGCCTCGTATGGTGCCATGCCAATACTTGCATGGAAGTTATTATTGTAGGTGAACTCTATCAGCAGTAACACTTCATCTCACGCACCCAAGTGATCCAGCACACATGTTCTCAACAAGTCCTCGAGCGATTGGATAGTCCTCTCAGATTTTCCATCGGTCTGGGGATGATAGGTCGAACTCTGCAAGGTCTGCCAAAACCGCGAAGTGAATTGTGGATCCCTGTTTGATACAATGCTCGAGGGTACTCCATGCAGCCTCACAATTTCCTTAATGTACAACTAGGCCAACTTGGTCATGGACATCCTCAAGTTCATCGCCAAGAAATGGGCACTCTTGGTCAGTCGGTCCATTATGACCCATATGGTATCATGCCCTCTAAAAGTTCGTGACAAATGGGTCACAAAATTCTTAGCGATGTTATCCCATTTCCACAGCGGTATTTTCAAAGGCTTAGAATTCCACCAGGTCTTTGATGCTCCACCTTTGCCTTCTGACATGTCAGATAGGCTGATACAAATAGAGCTACATCTTTCTTCATTTTCTGCCACCAGAAGATTTCCTTGAGGTTTTGATACATCTTAGTCATGCCAGGATGCAAACTAAGACGACTTTTGTGTCCTTCCTCAGGGATTAACCGCTCTGCATCATCTGGTATACACATTCTACCCTAGAATCTCAGTATACCGTAACTTCCCAGGACAAAATCCCTTGCTTCTTCTGATCCAAGTTGTTCTCTAACTCTGTTCAAACCAACATCCAATAACTGTCTTTCCCTGACTGAGTTCAAGAAGTCACTAGATATGGTCAGGGTACTACATCTAATGAACTCTGATCCCAACTCCATCTGTAGCTTCATATCCCTGAATTTCTCTAACAGTTCCACCTCCTTGATCATGAGGTGTGTTGTATGTATCGTCTTCCTACTCAAGGCATCAGCTACCACATTTGCCTTCCCTGGGTGGTATAGGAGCTCGAAATCATAGTCCTTCAGAAATTCCATCCACCTTCTCTGTCTCATGTTCAGCTTCTTCTGATCGAATAAATATTTGAGACTCTTGTGGTCATTGAATACACGAAACTGAGCACCATAAAGATAGTGCTTCAAGATCTTCTAGGCGAACACGATGGCTGCTAACTCCAGGTCATGAGTGGGGTAGTTTCTCTCATGCACCTTAAGCTACCTTGACGCATACGCCACTACTTTCTTCTCTTGCATCAAACACAATCAAGTCCTAGGTGAGAGGCATCACAATAAACCTCAAAAGGTTTACCAACATCAGGAATCACCAAGATTGGAGCACTCGTCAACCTTCGCTTTAGCTCTTAGAAGCTTTCCTCACACTTATCCGTCCAAGTTAAAGGTTGATCCTTCCGGGTAAGCTGTGTCAAGGGCGCCACTATCTTGGAGAATCATTCTATGAATCTCTTGTAGTAGCCAACCAAACCCACGAAACTCCTTATCTCCGTCACTGACTTGGGACTCTCCCACTTTACCACTGCCTCAACCTTTGCCGGATCCACTGCAATGCTCTATGCATATATCACATGGCTCAAAAACTGCACCTCATTCATCCAGAACTCGCACTTGGACAGCTTAGCATACAACTATTTCTCCCTCAAAATACCAAGCACTAAACTCAGGTGTTTTGCATGTTCCTCCTGAGTTCTAGAATAAATAAGAATGTCGCCTATGAAGACTACGACAAACGTATCTAGGAACGGTATGGAGATCTAGTTCATGTAGTCCATGAACACTGTCGGAGCATTGGTCACACCAAAAGGCATGAAAACATACTCGTAGTGTCCATATCGGGATCGGAAGGTTGTCTTATGTACATCATCCACCTTCACTAGGATCTGATGGTATCCCAACCGCAAATCAATCTTCGAGAACAGCGACGATCCATGCAACTGATCCATGAAGTCTTCAATTCTCGGAAGGGGATACTTATTCTTAATGGTTATCTTGTTTAGCTGTCTGTAGTCCACACACAGACGTGAACTTCCATCCTTCTTCTTCACCACCTGCATTGGCGCTCCTAAGATGAAGTATTAGGTCGTATGAACTGTTTTCCTAACAACTCCTCTATCTGCTTCTTGAGTTCCACTAACTCCGCCAGAGCCATACAGTATGGAGCCATCGACAGTGGACCGGTTCCTGGCACTAGGTCAATTGAGAATTCCACCTCTCTACTGAGAGGCAATCTTGGTACTTCTTCCGGAAACACATCTTCAAACTCGTGTACCACAGTTATAACTGATGTCCCTTCTTCCTTCTGTACCTCTAGATGCGTGAAGATGATGAAACACTGGGCGCCTTCTTGCATTTCCTTCATAACCCTTTGAGAGGATACCAACTCAGGCTCCTCTGAGTTGGGAAATAGTAACCTCTTCTCTCAATAATCGATAAGAATGCGATTGGCAGAGAGTCAATCCATCCCCAAGATCACCTGTAACTTTTGGGAGGTAGACATATCAGATTCACCTTGTACCTGCGTCCTTCCACTTCCACTGGACATCTAGCGCACAAGGACGACGTCCTGAGCAAACCCGATGTCGGAGTAGATATCACAAGTTCACACTACAGCTCACACACTAATAGACCCAACCGTTTCACACATGCATCTGACACAAAGGAGTGTGTCACTCCAGAATCATACAACATACAACATTTCACCCCAGCAATCACACAATACCCTAAAACCAGGTTACCTGAGCCTACAGCCTCTGCTCCCTTCATAACGTAGACTTTGCCCGTCGCCTGAGGCTTGTTGCCGTTGTTCCTCTATTGGTGCTGGGTAGGAGTCTGCAATGGAGGTCGTACCACTGCTCTAGCAAGGGAGGGGCAGTCCTTGCCAAAGTGGCCTTCCTTGCCGCAATTGTTGCATCGGTAGTAACCCTTCATATGTGGACACACGCTCCTCAGATGAGGGTGATAACATTGTCGTTGACGCGATCAAATTAATACTACTAAACTATAGCAACTTGAGTATTGCTAAGATAGTAGTCAATAAAATAGAACGGTAAAGTAACCCTAAGTCGTCTCCCAACGAACACAGAATTGATTTTTAACACATTAGTTCTTATAAAACTATACAAATGAGTTAGTCAAATAAAATAAAAATATAGGGGATTAAGATGAACAAATATAGAAATAGAAAAGATAAAAAGAGATAAAAACAATTGTAAAGAAAATAGATTGATTCCATTGTTTTTTCAAAATAGATTCATCATCGGTTATCTAAAGATTATTGCTCAATTAATTATTGTTATAGATTTACAAATTAATCAATGTAAAGTCTAAATTAATTTGTTGGCATTCTCACTTTTAATTAAAGTACAATCTCAATTAAAAGTGAGAATTTTTAGATTATCCACAGTAAATTCAACCAAAGTACAGTCTCAATCAAATTTTACTATGCCTAATCATGTCTATTCTTTTATCTCCTCACCAAATAAAAAGCTTAATTAATCAAAGTAAAGTCTCAATTAATTGTAGTTAGAGTAAATACCTTTAATCAAAGTAAAGTCTCAATTATTGGTAAAAACTCATTTAATCGTATGAAAGTTTCTAAATAAAATCAAAGTAAAGTCTCAATTCAATTTAAAAACTCTTGGACTCATATGACCAACATGCATATAGATTTAAAATCATTACTTCTTACGTGATTCAAAGATAAAAGACATAGATGAATGAAAACCTCAAGAATAATAAAAAGAACAAAGAAATTAATTGATCTAACCTCAAAATCCAATTAAGAAATTACAATGGAATTAACCCAAGAAGTTTACAACTCCATGAATGCAAAATAAAGAGAGAAGAATAAAGAGAAGAAAAGAGAGAGAAAGAAATTAGGTCCCCCTAAGGGTTCCTTAATTTCGACGTGCCGAGTTTGTCCTTTTCTGCTTCTCCCTTGGTCTCTTTATATAGGAATTGAACTGGGCTTTTCTGTTGCTAAAATCTCTCAAATAACTTTTAAAATAAAGATAAAGATAAATATTTAAAAATATTTGGAGAGATATAGACTATTTGACAAATATAATTGGTTGATAATATCAATATCTAATGTAATTTAATTAATTAATTAATTAAAGATATATGATAAATTATCACCAATTAGTATTTGTATTAATTTTCCAAATCAACCCTTTGCAATCTCCTTAAATTATCTTCTAAATAATCCAATATCTTCAAGATATATTTGTTTGTTGTGGAACTACAAAGATTCAAGAAGATCTTATCATATTTAAAAAGATTTGGTAGTTATTATCTTTTAATATTTTATGATATAATAAAATAAGATAATTATTTAAAAATATCAAATAAAATATCTAAAGATATATTTTCCCAAATTATCTTCTATCATAAAGATAAAGAAAACCGCAAGGTCCAATTTTTCTTTCCTCTCTTCTTGGTTTAGCCAAACTTCTTCACTTTTTCAAGCCTTTCTTGTTGTCTTCATGCAATGTTTGGCTTGGATTTTTGCGCTTTTGATAATTTCTTATTTTTGAATTTATCTTTAAGGTGTCATGAAGCTTTAATCAATTTATTTCCACACCTCCATGAGCTCAACTTAGCTGCAGCTGCACTAACACACCTCAAAATATCCAAAGAACATTTATGCAACTAAAAAGCTATTTTTAACATGTTTTTGTATCTCATGCTCAATAAACCCAATAATAGGAAATCCCAATTAAATCAATCTTTAAGCACACAAATTCAATTAAATACCCAGAATTAAACATTAAATGAGGGCAAAAATGCGCAGTCATTAGAGGGCCTCCACAATGGAAGCACTGAACTTTGCCCTATTGTGTAAGGAAGTTCCCAGGCCCTTGAGACTGGTGATGTGGTCTGCCATAAGGTTTCCTCCTCTCCTCAGGCCTCGGTTTGGACCTAAATGGTCCCCTAATCCTCTAGTGATGTGAGCGCTGACCTTCTACCTCGTTCTTCATCTTCTCCATCACCCTGACCTTCTCCACCAATGCAGCAAAATCCTTTATGGACAATGGGGCTACCATCAAGCGGATATCACCCCTGAGGCTATTCTCAAACTTGTGGCATCTCCATTCTTCATCGAGCGGCAAGGTGTAGAAGGGCTGAGGTGCTTGAACTTCTCAGCATACTCAGTTACAGACTTCCCTCCCTGGGTCAACTAGAGGAATTCCACCTCCTTCCTGTACCTGACACTATCAGGAAAGTATTCAGAAAGAAACTTCCCCCTGAAGGCCTCCCATGTGACTGGTTCTCCTCTCTCCTCCATGATGGATTTCATGCTGATCCACCAATGCTCAACTTCTCCGGTGAGCATGTATACTGTGAAGGCCAACCTGTTCTCCGTGGGGCACATCTTTGCATAAAAAATCCTATCCATGTCCTTTAGCCATTGGTCTGCGACGTCAGGACTTGTCTTACCTCCAAACATCACCAGGTGGTGCTTCAGAAAGTCCTCTAGGCTCCACTCCCTGATTGTAGGTCGTGGCTCAGGACCAAAGGTAGGTGCAACCGTTCTGTTCTCCTCTAGCTGGTGGAGGGCTTCCATATGCTGTCTGTGGGCATCCTCAGCAACTACCCTAGCGGTCTCCATTTGCTGCATCACCAGCTGTTGCTGCCCAAGCGACGCTGTTGCTGCATACCATAAATGTAACACCCCATTTAATTAATAAAGCTAATTAAAGGAAATGTCACACAGTATAATATAAGAAGCAAGATCAATAGAGTATAACATCACTCCTACAGATATCCAAAGTACTTATAGGACAATAATTGAGGCATACCACGATGCCGGTACCAAACGAGGTAGAAAGTCTAAAGTATCCAAAATACAGTACTAATAATGTAATAATACATGGGCCACAACCCTAACAAAAGACATAATGAGTAGAGTCCAAGTCCAAATGACTAAGCAGCGGAACCTCTATCACCTTGTTGGCCACGAGGATTTCTCGCATCTGCTCACATAAATAAATTGATGATCATCGCAAGAAAAGAGAACCACACAAGCAAGACATACAACAAACAAAAGGGTAAACTAGAGCGAAAAAGAATTTATCATACAATTATCTACACTTTCACAGTCAAATATATACACATCATCCAATCATGTTATGACTTGCAACCAATACACTAAGACTCATACTCGACTCATTCGGATACATATAATTAGTCGGATTCAGCGGATGCTTGCACTTGTGGTGGACTTTCCTGCTCTACTGAATTAATTGTTACAACGTCTCACCCCCACACACAAGGTTAGCCCTTAATGAGTTTAGGGCCTCCTACTACTCTGACCACTAGCTCAAAAATAAGCCACCGATTATAAAATACAAGGAACCTTTGTTCCCCTTACCTGGAAAGGGGCTAGCCAAACAACTCCGACACTGAAGCGAATGAGTACAAGAGCTCCCGGAGCAGATTTAGGAGCTGAAAAGCCTAATATATATAAGGCACGAGATTACTACACAAAACCCTATCAGAAAACACGAAGAACCAAACCAGAAAGGAAGAATATGGGTTGGCGAACCACTTACATGAGCAGAAAAGAGGCCAAGCCAAACTTGAACCTGATTGAACTTCAAAACCCTAACAGACCTCTGAGAAGGAAAAAAGAGAGTAAGCTACTAGCTATTTTGCAAGAATAAGGGATTTGATTGTTTTAGAGACCTTGTACACCCTATGGACCAGCCCTTAGGCCCATTAGATTGGAACAACCCTTAAAATAAATGGTTAAAAAATAACAAAGGAAATTAGTAGACCTTACACATTCTTTTGAATATAAATGAAATTAAATCAATTAAAAAGTTTTTAAAACACTTGTTCCCCCTCTAAACCGTGTAAAGTCTTTTTTTTTTTTTTTTTCAGTAAGTAATACTTCAGTCAAATTTGGGGGGTTTTATATTCTTATTTTACAAAACAAACACCAACTTCTCATACAAAAAACAAAAGCTTAAATATTAATTAAATTTCACAAAAATATATTAACGTCCATTATTGGTAACAAAATGACTAAATTGAGTATTACTTCAAACATAACCAAATAAAAAATTTGAACACGTAATACAGCAAAGCAAAACTATTAAGTAACAAGAATAACATTTTAGTCAAAAATTTATTACAAATCTCACGTGCTAACGTAAATAAAAATAGCATATACACTATAACTATTTCAATGTTTCAGACTTGGGGTAGCGTTCTATATGCAAGCTACGAAACTTGATATTCCTGAAATGCACGTAAACCTTTTCCACAAGCCAAAGACAACTAAACTCGGTTATTTGATTCCTGAAGCTCCAGTTCTCGGAAAAATGTACGGAGACAGCCATTAACAATGCGAGGGGCTGCTCCATCACAAAACCGTTTAGCAAGATCAACAGCCTTCAAAACAAATATATAAATTGAGTTAAACTTTTTATATGGGCAAAGATAATAAGACATGATATAAGGTTAAGTAGTGTTTGGTTTCTCATTCCATGAACATGAGATATACCTCATTAATGACGATTTGGTGTCTTGTTTCTAGCACTGCCATTTCGGACATGGCCAAGTGAAGAATACAAAGCTCTAAAATTTTTCCTGCTGGTTCGTTCTGAAATGCATCAACAGAAAGATGCAAACTACTATGAGCATTAGCAAACAAAAGGATCTTTAAAATTTAGCACAATATGCAAGGAATAAAACTGAAATAAGTAGCTAAAAGCATACCACAACAGGGATACAAATTGAAAGAGAAGCTAAGTTGGATTTATATATAACTTCAAGAAGTAGATACAATACATACAATTCATCAAAACATTATCAAACCAATAAAAATTCGAACTCATCTATTCTAACATAAACATCATAGTGGCAGACGGAGATAGTTTTAGGCAGAAGAAACTTTGTAACAGTAGTATAACTGGTGATGTGGAATTGCAAGGCTTTCTAAATTCACAGTAAATAGCACAACAAATATGTTGTACCAGTGAGAAGCATTTTGAAATTATGAGCAAATAAACTAAGTGGTCCAATTAAAATGATGATAATCTAGGGTCCAAGGAAAATAAGCATGCTTGCCTTTCAATAGTAGATGTTTCATGTTTTGTATATTAAATGAAGGGGAATGATATGCCATCTACCATAAATAAACTCCAGGTGTTGAAACAGTAACTTCCCCAATCAAGATCAAACTATAACAAAAGATCAAGCTACTATGCGAAGTCTCATGAATGTCTTCATATCTATGTGGGAGACTTTTTTCTTGTCATTCTGCCTTCTAATATGAAATTGTATATTATATTATTGCATTGTTCCTATGGATGACAAATATAGCTGGGGCAAGATAACCAACCATTTTTGCATGAGATTTGTTTTCTTCTCATTCTGCCTTTATATACAATTCAAAACTGTAAACTATTGCATTGTTTCACCCGACCTTATCTATTTGCCCCTTTTTCCAGGGAGGTTCAACTTCGTGTAACAAATAATTGATCAGGATTGGCAGCATTAGTAACATAGAAGTTATCCAATCATATCAAGAAATTATGTCCATGATTGGTGAATTTGCAGCGGCAAGATAATAAATAGAGAACAAAAGCTGCAATATTTATCAACTATCATACCTTCCAATTTTCAGGGACGATCTTGTTAATAACCAGGACATGATTGTCCCACGTATCCCTGACTGCAACCAATAGTTTCCTAGTGAATCTGAGGATAGGGAGTTGTAACATTATTAGCATTGCTAACAAACCTTAACGAACATAAAAGACTTAGTTTTGCAGTGCGTGTTTGGAGGGGTCGGAGGGTAGGGAGACGAAATGACAAGCTTATATTTAAAGTATGCTTTGGAGGAGCTGTAAAGGGTCTACGTGTACCTCAAAATCAGGTTGTTATATACCAGCCTTGGTGGAGCTGTAAGGACTTCAGCCTCTGCCATGCACAACATAACATATTAGTACAAATTAGAGATGAAAGCAACAACAGAAAACTGCATAGATAATAACAAATACTTTACAGCACATTAAACCTTTCTCTGGGCATATGTGCGACATTGTGTTGTCACTGACAACACACAGACTTCTGTCATATGCAAGAATGTAACACAATAAGGAAGGCTGTACCACATTTAAATGCTTAAGATATAATACCATAACATAGACTTCTGTCCATAATGTGACTTGTAAAATTGCTTTACAATATAATCACAACATAAACTCTTGTCCAACACCAATAAAGAAGTCGCCCTTCAAAGCTAACTTACAATACCCCAGGACGCAAAACCTTACTGCAGTGACAACCAAAGTAAAACTTTTTATATTCCAGCCTAATGACTACTAAACTAAAATGTTCTATGGAGTATTCTTAAGTTTCACTGATATGCAAATGCTACAACTCTTAAGCTTAAATTACCATGAAAAGTCAACAAGGTTTTCTAAATAAGCTTACTTTCAATCTTGGCAGCAAGAGAACAAAATAAATAAATAGTTGACTTTCATCTCCAACAACTGTTAAAACTGCAATTTTTTACCAGCAAATTAAATTGACCAATCATATTTGTAAGTCACACAGGTGTGCAGATGAGACAACAAATAAAAAATGTGAAAAAAGACTACTCGGCTTTCAAAGCTCGAAAGTTATAAATTATGAAAGACATGTACATACAACAACATCATGAAGCAGTAGCAAATCTGGTTGGCTTTATTTTTTATTTTTTAATGTTGTAACTTGCAAACGTTCAAGTAAAAGAAAAGCAAGGAATATATATATATATATATATATATATATATATATATATATATATATATATATATATATATATATATATACATTGAACATTCTATTCAAGCATTTTTCACCAACTTATTTTATATAAAAGAAAGAAAGACATTCTCGATCTATGGTTTTTTATTACCAATGGCAGACTCTTCTTCAATGTGCCGCAGAAGCTCATTTGCTTCTTCATCCGATTCAACAGTAACAGGTGGCCCTCCAAAACTCATATGATTATACTCCAACAACTTTTTCTTGTCAAATTCATATCCGGCCTCTGAAACGACAAATCAAATGCACCCAATTCGAAACAATCGACAACAAAAACCTTAATGAACCACATTATAGAACATGTTTGGATAAACTTTTCTGTTAAGCACTTCCAGAAAAAAAAATGGAAAACGAAAGAATATAATAAATTTCTTCATAAGTTAAAATTAGTTAATTAATTAACTTATTTATAACCAGAAGTTAAAATTAGTTTCTTTATAAACTACTTCTCACGTTAACTTCACCAAATTTTGTTTTTTAACTCATACATGGAGAAACATGCGTACACTGTACCTTCGTTTTGTGTTTTCATTTACTTATTTCACTTTTTAGTTATAAAATTGACACCTTGTTTTTCAACTAAAGGCTATAAGCCAGATTCACAGACATTATAACAGTAATAAAAAATATGTTTTTCGAAGATTTCAACGGCAAAGAAAACAAAAATAATGCTGAGTGTTTTCTACTCAAAATTCTGAAAACAACAAACAGATTTCAAATAAAATTGCAACTTTGTGAATAAAAAATAATAAACAGTAAACACAAATCCAATTTAACACCCTATTATCTCAATTTTGTTTCTTATCTTCATATCATAAAAGTATTTATTGATAAGGTTATTATCCCAGCAGACCCTATCACCAAAGTTGAACCGTTACCTCGCCGCGCATTCATCCGTTTCTCGAAAAGCCGAACCGGGTCCATCCCCTCCAAACACGCGGCATAAATTATGGAGCTGCACGAAAGATTCACATCATAAAACAAAGAGTACAGAGAAAATGTAACTGACAAATTAGTAAGTTGAATGGAAGGAAGTAAGGAAGGGTTTCGGTTCAGGTTTTACAGTGCGAGTTCTCTGGCGGCTCTGGGGCTGCAGAAGCGCCCAGTCTTGTCGATTTTGGGCAGAGCAGGTAGGGAGTTGTTGTCGGGTTTTCCCAGAACCGGAGCTTCGTGTTGGGCGAGTGCGGAGGAGGAACTCCGGAGAGTGTTACGAAGGGAAAACGCTGCGTTTTGAGGGAAGGAACAGTGCGTTGGTAGTGACGAAGGAAAAGAAGAGCGTTGGGGAACGGAGATTTTGGGTTTAAGAGTTGCAGAGGAAGAAGGTGAAGGACACACAGGAAGCAACACTCCCTCCATTGCTCAACAAGATAAAATGCAAATATCTTAATCTTACACATTTTTCTTACCTATATATATATACACCCACGGTTCCAAAATTTATTTTAGAATGGTAATTACTTTAAGTTTGTTTTAATTTAATATTCAAATTCGAAATTATGCATAGTAATACATACTATTAATTTTTTTCAAACATGATAAACGATGTATCACGTGTCAATTTCTAGTTTTTTTAATTATTTTAATTATTTTTTTTAACTTTTTTAATTTAAAAAAAATGGTCATGTGTCAAATTTTTGAAGTAACATGTGATATTATTAGTGACACGTCATAACAAGGTATTTAACAAGTGTCATTGTCTTGATTTCAATTTAATCTCCAATCTATTTGTTTCAATTTAATACTCATATATGTTTATTTGTTTCAATTTCGTCCTCAGCTTTATTTGTTTGAATTTTATTCAATATTTTTTTTTCAAAATAGAAAAATATTGTCTCTCTTTTAAGATAAAATTTATTATTTATATAAATGTTATATTGATATTTGTTACTAAAAATAACTTATAAAATTAAATATTGAAATTTATATTAAAGTTAATGGTCATGAATAACATATATATGTTTTGTTAGATTGATATTTGTTATACTCATGAATAACAAAATTTTGGTAAATTTGTTATTCATGACTTTTATCACTAAACTTTAATATAAATTTCAATACTTAATTTTATAAGGCATTTTCAATAACAAATATAAATATAATATTTATATAAATAATGAATTTAATCTTAAGGGAGACACAATATTTCTTTATTTTGTAAAAAAATATTCGGACAAAACTAAAACAAATAAAGCGGGGACTAAATTGAAACAAATAAACATATATAGGTACTAAATTGAAACAAATAGATAATATATGAGGACTAAATTGAAATCAAGATAATGACACTTGGCAGGTACCTTGCCTCGTGGTGATACCTTGCCACGTGTCACACCAAGGATTTGACACATGACAATTTTTAAAAAAAATTAAAAAATTAAAAAAATTAAAAAAATAATAAATTAAAAAAATTAAAAATTAACGGAATGTACTACATTAATACACAATTTAAAATTTGGTACTAAATTGAAACAAATTTAAAAGTGGATACCATTTTGAATTTTTGGAACCAAACGAAATATGTTCCGAGCAATTAAGCCATAATAATAAATACAATTACATTTGTTTCTGAAATATATTGGATTTCACTTCTAATGTTTTATAAATAATTCATCCTTAAGAAAATTAATTTTGTTAGTATGTAAATTTTTTTATGTAAAATAAATTTAACATACATATATTGCTTATTTAACACAATTAAATGATTTGGTTGAACTTAAATAATAAAATAAAAATATTTTATAATTAAAGAGAACGTAAAGTTGGACTATTAAAGAAATTAGAAAGATTAAAAGAAATTGAACTTGGTCTTCTATTTTTCTCATCCAAAATGCATATGTTTATTCTTAAAATTTTAGAAAAGAACTTTAAAAATAATTTGAATTAAAATTTTTTATTGAATTTTTATTATTGTTACGGTTAAAATATACTGATTTAAATGTTTTAAAATACATAAAAAAATTTATTAATATAATTATATTAATGCATTTTTAAAGTTTAGTAAAAAAGTTACACTAAATGACTTACTGAAAACCTGGACTTGGAAAGTTTATAGATAGAAACCCTAAGTAGGATTATTATGTGCGGTGTGATGAGAGCGTTAAAAAAATTGTATGGTAATAAAATCTTAAAATTTCATTATTCCTGTTACCTATTCTTTTAGAGTTTCATTTAAATATTTATTCTGATAGTTACTCTCTGCACTTTCTTCTATTAAGTTTTTCGCTTCATATTTTAGTATTTTCTTTTATTGTTGTTAAGAGAATACGAATACCTTTAATGTGAAGAAACTTTTTCAATGTGAGAAAAAAAAACTCATGACACAAGTAATTTAATCAAGTTTTCCTATGATCAAATAAGAGTATAAGATATTCAAATTAAAAAAACACAAATAAGTGTTCATAACCGGTCAATACATTTGTTGAAGATATTAAAATCAAGAGATCGAAGAGGGATATTGACATAAATACATCAAAAGATGAAGAGATTGAGGACAAGATTAAAGAAAGATGACTAAAAAAAATTGAAATAAAGTTAGCATATGAGTGGAAATTGGAGAATGGTTGAGAACTAAAAAAAATATATCAAGAAAGATGTTCCCTAGACAAAATTGAAAAATTAGATTATGCAATCGAAAGGAAAGTTGAGACATATGGTAACTTCTACAAAACATGGCTTAGCAGGCATAATTGGTACAAAGTGAATAGTTTTTAAACAATTATTCCAAATTATGTAATTTTCTTTTATTTTATATTGGTTTAAGGATAATGATCGAATAATGATATTTTGACCCACTTTTTTTGACCCATTTCTAACCTACCACTTTAATCACCCTTAGATTATCACATCACACCACTAAAATCAAAGTACATAATTGAAGGGTGATCGAAGTGGTGGGTTAAAAGTGACTCAAAAAAAATGGGTTAAAATATCATTATCTTTGACTTAACTGCCAAAGAAGGGTGGGAAAAATATAAATAAGTTGTTTATGTTTAAAAAAGGGGTGACAAACTGCATTTGCAACACAAATATTTTGATAATGGCGCCAATAAGATAATGTCTAATATAGTGATGATGTTTATTGCAATTTGGGTCACCACTTTTGTAAATTTCTTTTACAAGTTCTTATTCAATCTTGGTAATTTATTTTCCGACATTTCCATTTCTTGCATTCTAGGTTTCTAGTTTCTCAATCATTTCCACTTTAATCAAATTTCACCTTCACCATTCTTCTTCATCTTCTTTGTTCACAACATTTTATCTTTATTCCCACCATTCTACGTTTATCTAAAAACGCAAAAGTACAATTATTGAAAAGAAATGAATGAATCTCTAATTGATATTCACATAAAAAGACAAAACAATGAAATACACATATTCATTAAATTGATCCAAAGTATATTGGTTTGCACATCAATTTTGTGTTAATTGTGAAACCATGAATTACAAAATAGTCTAATTTAGATTAAGAACAATTGTTGGCTAGTCTTATTTAAAAATAATCCGCGTTGAGTGATTTGGTTCACAAAAAATGTATTAAAACAAGTATCGAACCAAAACCCTAAAGAATCAACATCAAAGTAATAATGCTCTCAAATATAAAGAACAAATATAGAGAAGTCTAAAATAAAGCAATAATGCGAGACATATTTCTCTAACCACAAACATCTAATTGATAGCTCCAATGGTCAAAATGACTAACCATAGTTGTAAACCATTTGTCAAAATTTCAACCTGATCCAATGATGAACAGAGTGAGAATCGTAATTTTAATAAAGAGACTCAGTGAATATGCCAATAATTGTTCTCTCTTTTCTCTTTTCCTAAGGCTTTGAAAACAACACTCTCACTTTGCCTAAAAGTCCCCTCTCCACTTAATTTAAGTGAGACAAAACGGGCTTGACTAGGTTGGACTTTTTAGACACATAGTTGGGAGTCCAACCAAACACATTTTCCCCCCTCATAACTATGTAGAGGTGACTACTAATAACGATCTCACAACAAGCTTCAAACTTCTACATTGACAGTGTCTTAGTCATCATATTAGCACCATTGTGATATGTATAAACTTTATCCAAATTCGACAACTTAACATAAAAAACATCGCATATTCAATGATACCTCACATCAATATGTATGAACCTATAATGAAAAGTTGATTCTTACCAAGATGGATAACACTTTGACTATCCGCACTTTGACTTACCAAGCTCCTGCAAGAATTCCTTCAACCATAACAACTCCTTGCATGCTTCTGTAAAGGGAGTAAACTTTGCTTCTATAGTGGAGAATGCTATACTTTTGCAATCTTAATTGCCAGGCCACAACTCCTCTTACAATCTTAATCAAATAGTCTGAAGTAGACTTTCTGGAATCAATGTATCCGACCATACATGAATCTAAGTAATTTGTCAAAATAGGTTTATCACCTCCAAAAGAAAGCCTTAAATCACTAGTACCACAAAGATACATCAAAATCAATTTCACAATTTAATGCTCTTTACCTAGATTTGACATAAATACACTACATGTACCTACAACATATGCAATATTTGGTCTTATACATATCATTGCATACATCAAATTGCCCACCACAAATGCGTATGGAAATTTGCTCATATATGTTTTCTCAACTTCATTTGAAGGACTTTATTTAACACTCACTTTAAGTGAATAACAAAAGGATTGCTCACAACTTTAGCATTTTTCATATAGAATCTCTACAACACATTCTTGATGTAGTGCTCTTGTAACATCCAAATCTCATTTTCTCTTATATCACGTGAGATACTTATGCCAAGAATCTTTTTAGTTGTTCCCAAGTATTTTAGCACAAGAAAAATTGTTTTTAGCTAGGGTTATATTTGACATTTCTAATGGTTTTAATCACTGCTAAGTATGTATCGTTGATTTTACTTTCCTCTTATAAAACCAACATCGTTAATAGATTAACGATGATTTTTAGTAACCCATGGAAAAGTAGAAGTTTCATGTGATTTTATAATCCATGTTACTTCCCAACAATTTCAAACCCCTAGTACTTCCCAACAGTTTCAAACCCCCATTATTTCCCAAGGGTTTCAAACCCCATCGTTAAGCAGAGACTAGAGGCAACACAATTCTAGAACAAAAACATAAGAACAAATATGTTGAAAGAGACAAATAAGGGTTTGAAAACCATTGATCTAAGGTGTTGGAAATTAGGAAAGTGAAAAACAATGTTAAAAAGTCAAGAATGAAGGAAAAATGAGTATCACTTGGAAGACCTACCAGAAGAAAATGGACAAGAGAAATGGATTTTAAAAATATTTTCTTGCCATTCGGAGATGAAGATATAAAAAGAGATGAAGATGGGGTAAGCGAACACACGATGATAATGAGTTTACAAAAAATGAGAAAAAAGGGAAAAATAGAAAATGGTGGGGGAGGGGGCGGGGAATTAAAATTTGAAACTTGAATACAATTTATTAAAAAATCGTAGAGACTTGTCTAAGGTTTGAGAAACCCTCAATACGCGTATTTCTTACCGGAGGTTATTATAACTTTTGTTAATAAACCCCCTGCTAAAATCAATATTTTTTGTAATGTTTCATGGAAAAAGTGTAACATCTCGACCGGATATTACAGATTTAAATAATAAAAATAAAGATATAAATAATCAACTTCATTTAATGAAATACTTTTCCCAAAAACGTGGAAAATTCAAAACTTTTATTACAACAACAATAATCCAAAATCCATAATTATAAACACTTTTATAATTATTAAAAGTCGAATAATATAAATGATTACAATTTATATAAAATCATAAAAATATAAAAGTTCTGATAAAAGCTTCTCTCGAGACTAGTCCCACTTCGACTCTACGCATCACCAGATCCACCTTTGACATCATCTGCTCACGTATACCGCATATACGATCATTGCCAAAGACAAGCAGATAGGGTGAGCTAACAACATTAACATATATACATACACACACACACACACACACACACACACACATATATATATATATATATATATATTGTTAGAATTATTACTTCTATTGTATCATTAACCCTATGTATATATTAATAAATATTGATTTTAGCAGGGGGTTTATTAACAAAAGTTATAATAACCTCCGGTAAGAAATACGCGTATTGAGGGTTTCTCAAACCTTAGACAAGTCTCTACGATTTTTTAATAAATTGTATTCAAGTTTCAAATTTTAATTCCACGCCCCCTCCCCCCACCATTTTCTATTTTCCCTTTTTTTCTCATTTTTTATAAACTCATTATCATCGTGTGTTTGCTTACCCCATCTTCATCTCTTTTTATATCTTCATCTCTGAATGGCAGATGTGTTGACTAAGTCATTAAGGGGACCTCGGATTGAGTTCATTTGTTCCAAGCTTGGTTCATTCAATTTGTATGCTCCAGCTTGAGGGGGAGTGTTAGAATTATTACTTCTATTGTATCATTAACCCTATGTATAGGGTGTAGAGTGTGAGAAACTATCTATTGCCCTATCTACTGCTGTATCTAATTATGCCTAGGATCCTAGTGCAGTCTTTTCATATTCCATGTACTTGTTTCATTATAAATAGAAGAGAGGGAGAGTGGTACAATTGTACACTACTCATATATTTTCAGTCTGAATCTTAAGTTGGTATCAGAGCAGGTCGATCTCGCTCTAGTTTCTGTCTCATTTGGTCCGCCACCATCTGTCATCGCTGTCCGCGGTTGATCACCATTAGTCACCACTTATGTCCGCGACTATCCAAGTTCATTTAACCTCATTTTAGAACCACCCATTGTCTTTTTGAACTACCCAACACTGTCAAACAACATTTCAACACTGGTTGCCGCCATCTACAGTTCTCCGTCGCCGTCTGCTATCGTAGTTTCGCCCAAAAGCCATCGGATCTGGACCGCCTCTCCGCGAGACAGCCAACCTCGTCGGTGCCGAAGGTAGTGTCGTCGCCACGTGCCTCCATGCGTGCCATCTCAGTCCGCTGCAGTCAGGCGCGTGCCGCTCACGCGCCGCCGTCCAGTCACCGGTTTGTCGTCACACCACCTCCATAGCCGTCGTCGGAGCCTCCTCTACCTATTTTGACCTTCAAACCTTTGTTCCGGTGAAGTCCAGTAGCACCCCTTGTGGAAATCTCCCTAGGGTATTCGAAAATCGTCATTGTTTTCCCGAGATCCTCTCTGTTTTTTTATTCTCTTGATCAGATATGGCCACTAAAGGTACTGAGAGTGCTATTTCATTCTTTGGAAGCCCTTGCATTACTTCCGAGAAACTAAATGGCCAAAATTACTTATCTTGGTCCGCTGCCATCGAGATGTGGTTTCTTGGTCAAGGACATCACGATCACCTTGAGAAAGATGGCAGCCACGTACCTTCTGAAAAAGCTGAATAGTGGAAACAAGCAGATTTCCAACTATGTGCTCTATTGTGGCAGTCGGTGGAACCATGACTTTTGATGTCCCTACGGGCCTTCAAAACATGCCACTCGTTTTGGAAGAGAACTCATAATATCTATGCAAATGATATCCAACACCTCTATGATTCGGCGAACAAGTTGGCATCTCTGAAAATGACTAACCATGATATGATTTCATTCATGAATGACGCTCAATCTGCTGTGGAAGAACTTCGAATGTTCTTGGAAGTTGACTCTCTAGATGAAATGAAGAAAAAGCTTGACAAGTATTATATGGTGATGATCCTTCGCGCTATACACCCAGGTTTTAATCATATCCGAGATCAGCTTTTGACCTCTCATGAGGTTCCTTCCATGGACACTTTGATCTCCCGCATGATACATGTTCCAACTCTTCAAACTCCAGAAATTCTTGCTGTAATGGAACCATCTGTCATGGTCGCTACCCGAGGAAGAGGAGGTTGTGGAACTAGAGGAGGTGGACGTGGAGGTCGTGGGCATCCTAAGTGTACATATTGTAAAAGGATGGGTCATACCCAAGAAAACTTCTACACTTTACATGGTTTTCCTGCCAAAATAGCTAATGTCTACCAGGTAGAGACTACTGACTCCAAGCTCACTGATAACGAGTATCAAGAGTACCTACGACTCAAGTCCAACAGCTTGGCACAATCATCTCAAGCTCCAAGTACATCAACTGCTTGCATCTCTCAATCCATGGAAGGTCACAATTCATGGGTAATTGACTCTGGTGCTTCTGATCATATTTCTGGTAATACCTCCTTGTTCTCAACCATTTCATTCCAAGAAAAATCTCATTTTATAACCCTTGCGAATGGTTCTAAAACATCCTCAAAGGGAGTCGGTCAAGCTATCCTATCTCCCTCCTTAAATCTAAAATCTGTCCTTTTTGTCCCTAATTGTCCTTTCAATTTAATTTCCTTAAGTCAGTTAACCAAAACATTGAATTGCTTTGTAACCCTCGATAACAAATCTTTTGTTGTACAGGAGCATGGCTCGAGGAGACAAATTGGAGAAGGATATGAAGCGGGTGGATTATACCATTTTGGATCTCGTCCACGAGTGTCATGTGTTGCAGCTCCCAATCCTAAAATGTTACATGATCGGCTTGGTCACCCTCACCTGTCCAAGTTAAAGAAAATATTTCCTGAACTTAGTAGTCTCTAGACTTTAGAATGTGAGTCATGTCAACTAGGAAAACATGTTAGATCTACCTTTCCTAAAAGGTCTCAATCAAAGTGTACTTCTAGTTTTTATGTCATCCATTCCGGTATCTTGGGACCTAGTTGTGTCTCATCTTTTGGCTTTAGGTATTTTGTTACTTTCATTGATGAATATTCGAGATGTACTTGGGTTTATCTTATGAAAGATCGTTCTAAATTGTTATCCATCTTCACATCCTTTTTGAATGAAATCAAGAATCAATTTGGTTAAGTAATCAAAATCTTAAGAAGTGACAATGCCAAAGAGTACTTTTCGTCTGCTTTTTCTAATGTTTTGAGTTCCCATGGTATCCTGCATCAGTTTACTTGTCCTCACACTCCACAACAAAATGGTATAGCAGAAAGAAAAAATAGACACTTAGTTGAAACTGCTCGTACCCTTTTGCTTAGTGCCAACGTTCCTGTCCATCACTGGGGAGATGCCATCTTAACTGTAGGTTTTCTTATTAATCAGATGCCATCTTCCTCTCTCAATCATAAGGTCCATTTCTCCATTCTGTTTCTAGATAATCCTCTCTTTCACACTTGCCCTAAAGTTTTTGGTTGTGTATGTTTTGTTCATGACATGTCTCCCGGGTTAGACAAGCTTTCTGCTCGCTCTCTCAAATGTGTTTTCTTGGGCTATTCACGACTTCAAAAAGGGTATCGATGTTACTCTCCTGAAACCAAGAAATATTACATGTCTGCCAATGTTACATTTTTTTAACAGACCCCTTACTTCTCTCCATCTGTTCAAGATGTCCATGTCATACAGCAGGTCCTTCCTATTCCTGTGGTTGAGTACAATATTTCCAATGCCCCTGTCACTCCAAGTTTCAACCAAAGTCCTCTTGAGCCATCATCTCCACCTATGATTCTCTCCAACATAAGACGTCGACGAATAGTCCAGTTGTTCAAGAACATGGTGAATCCCCTACTTCAGATTCTTCTCCCTCGTTTCTTGATCCCACGACTCCTGGTGGAGGTGATTCAGGTTGGCCCATTGCTCTCAGAAAAGGTACTCGTTCCTCTCAAAATCCACATCCCATTTATAATTTTCTTAGCTATCACAGATTATCGCCTTCCTATTGTTCACTTTTATCCTCAATGTCTTCTGTTGTTATTCCCAAAAATGTGAATGAAACACTTGATCATCCTGGATGGCGATAAGCCATGATTGCAGAGATGCAGACTCTTGAAAGCAATCATACTTGGGAGCTCGTGCCCCTTCCATCGAGCAAAAAGGCTGTTGGTTGCCGATGGGTGTATGCAATTAAAGTTGGCCCTGATGGTCAAGTTGATCGGCTCAAAGCTCGATGGTTGCAAAAGGGTACACTCAGATTTATGGCCTTGACTATTGTGACACTTTCTCTCCCGTGACCAAGATGAATACTATTCGCCTCTTCTTTGCAATGGCAACAATTCGTCACTGGCCGCTTCATCAATTGGATATCGAAAATGCCTTCTTTCATGGTGATCTTGAGGAGGAAGTTTACATGGAGCAACCTCCTGGGTTTGTTGCTCAATGGGAGTCTGGTATGGTATGCAAATTGCATCGCTTTTTATATGGCCTCAAACAATCACCACGAGCTTGGTTTGGAAAAATCAGCTCCATTGTTCAGAAATTTAGGTTAAGACGCAGTGAGGCAGATCACTCAGTCTTTTACAAACATACCTCTCTTGGGAAATGTGTCTACCTAATAGTATATGTTGATGATATTGTTATTACAGGAAATGATACTGTTGGAATATCTCAACTGAAGGAGCACTTGTGTAGACATTTTCAAACCAAGGATCTTGAAAGCCTCAAATACTTCTTGGGCATTGAAGTAGCTCAATCAAAAGATGGAGTTGTAATCTCTCAAAGGAAATATGCTCTTGATATATTACAAGAAACAGGTATGATTGACTGCAAACCAGTAGACAGTCCTATGGACCCAAATAAGAAGTTAACAACATAAGAAGGCGAATTATTCTCCAATCCAAAGAGATATAGGAGGCTTGTTGGAAAGTTAATTTATCTCACTATTACGAGGCCTGATCTATCTTTTACAGTTGGAATTGTTACTCAGTTTATGTAGACTCCATGTCTTGGACATTGGAATGCCATCATTCATATTTTAAGGTACCTCAAGAAGGCTCCAGGATAAGGTATGCTATATGAAGATAAAGAAAATATTCAAATCTCTAGGTACTGTGATGCTGATTGGACAGGCTCCCCTATTGAAAAACGCTCTACTATGGGATATTGTGTCCTCCTTGAAGGAAATGTTATCTCTTGGAAAAGTAAGAAGCAAAATGTAGTGGCCCGATCCACCGCTGAAGCTAAATATAGGGCAATGGCGTCTCTCACGTGTGAACTCATATGGGTAAAGCAATTTCTTCGAGAGCTTAACTTCTGTGAAATTCAGACCATGAAGATGTACTGTGACAACCAGGCTACTCTCCACATTGCATCAAATCCAGTGTTTCATGAGAGAACTAAGCACATAGAAATTGACTGCCACTTTGTTCGAGAAAAATTGATGTCCAAGGAAATTTGTACTGAGTTCGTTGGCTCAAATGACCAACTTGCAGATGTGTTGACCAAGTCATTAAGGGGACCTCGGATTGAGTTCATTTGTTCCAAGCTTGGTTCATTCAAGTTGTATGCTCCAGCTTGAGGGGGAGTGTTAGAATTATTACTTCTATTGTATCATTAACCCTATATATAGGGTGTAGAGTGTGGGAAACTATCTACTGCCATATCTACTGCTGTATCTAATTATGCCTAGGATCCTAGTGCAGTCTTTTCATATTCCATGTACTTGTTTCATTATAAATAGAAGAGAGGTAGAGTGGTCCTATTGTCCACTACTCATATATTTTCAGTCTCAATCTTAAGTTATACACACACACACAACATATACATATATCACAACCACATCAAAGGAAAACCATCATTTGATTCCATAGCACATCACCACTACCATGTCAACCGTGTTCTACGTCTTCTAGTGAGTACCTCAAGATGTCTTGTTGCCGCACCTACCGGCCACAACCGGTAGAGCACGTGCGGGAAACCATGCTACGGATCATACACTATAACGCTAGGTGGAGTTCCCAATATGAATAACATTTGTACGCCAAGACTACCATACTCGTCAGTTATTACTGAGGAGGGCAATCTAAATGGACTCATTCGTACACGTCACTACGTGCACACTCACACCGACAACACTCACCAACCCGAGCCACAACTCAAGAGTTTCTCATGTTCATCCGCCATCTTGAGCCACAACTCAAGAGATGCTATTCCGAGCTACAACTCAAGGAATACCACGTGCTTAACCCCTATCCCGAGCCACAACTCAAAGGATATGTTCAGAGCCACAACTCAAGGGACACCAACAAGCTGACCTTTAAGATATCCTAGAAGCCTTGTAGACCACGCACACCAAAGTAGGATAACACAAATCTGTTACAGCAACATCACCTGGCACAAATCACGAGGCACCAGGCGCAACAAGCTTCCAGGCCGCCTGGCAAGGGATGCGTACCACCAAGCGCCAAGCGCCACTGCACACCTTGTGTAACATCCGGGTAGGATATTACTTAAAATAAATAATAAAATAACAATTTATATAAATAATACCTCATTTATTAATGAACCATTTCCCTAAACGTGGGAAATTTCAAAACTTTAAAACATTAAGAATCCAATTATTCTAAAATTGTAAAAAAAAACTGTAATTAAATTACATATAAATTAAACCAAAAACAGTTATAAAATTCCCTCGTGCATTGAGCCCACTCTCCACCACAAGCGTCTCTTGGCTCACTTGTAACATCATCTGCTCTCGGATAATAAATTACCCGATCATCGCCACACACAAATAGATAGGGTGAGGTATGCACATAAACATAAATAAATATGAAACTAAATTCCCAGCCCAAACATAAGTATCCATTTGTTTATTTTCAAAATACCCTCTTTCCCACACTCATAACCAATATGAGTTCATGCATGTATTCTAACTCTAGGATTTCATATGCTTCCACGACCCTCCTCGCTCGTGGTCCAACCTACAAGCCTATCCCGCTTGTAGTCATGCTTCATGGACTCTCACGCCCGTTCATCTGAACTCCTTGCTCGGACTCGGACACGCATTCCCGCCTTTCCTATTATGAACACCCTCGCTCATAGCATTCCCAACTTGAGCATGAAATGAACTCCCTCGCTCATTCATCCCAACTAGAGTACCTCTAGTGAACTAACTATTCACGTTCTGCATGCGATCCACCCATCACGAACTCTTTGTTCGTGACTCATTCCAAGCACATCCCGGAATCCCATGGACTTAGTCCTTCAAGCCCAACCCTCACCAACACAAGCATAAATCCCTAGAATTTAGAAACCATAAATAAACCATCTCAATCAGCTCACACAACCATAGATCATGCATAAATCTTGCTTAAGCCAGGGATCTTCGCCTAGGCTAAACCATCAGCCTCACTTAAGCCAACCCACCTCGCCTGATCGAGTGTACAAATATGGCTGTATCACTCCATCTCGCTTAGGCGAGCTCTTCTCGCTTGAGCGAGACCTTAGGTCGCTCAACACACAAAGCTCCTCGCCTAGACGAGGATTCAACAACAAAAAACACCAAGTCTCAGCGTGACCTCGCTTAGGTAAGCCATTCTCGCATAAGCGAGTGTATCTGTCGCTCAACACTCCAAAACTTCCTCGCGACCTCGCTTAGGCGAGCCACTCTCGCCTGAGCGAGACTGCGTTTCGCTCAACCCCAACCTTGGTCGCTTGAGCGAATTGCTCGAGCCTAAACCCTGAATAAACTCCTGCAACTCTCGCCTAGGCGAAAAAGGAGTCGCTTGGGCGAAACTTACAGAGTTTCGCCACTGTTCAATCACAAAAACAACCAAAACCATACCCAAAACGCAATAGACACAATACCAGGCATTCCATATCAACAATCAACCTATTAGTATACATATTTACATCCAATGGAACTACCAAAACCCAACATTTAATCAATTATAACCATTCAATACCCAAAACCCTCACTCTAATCATAAAAATGCATAACATGTCTTTGCACACAATCTCAACCAACCAGATTCTGAATCACAGCACATACCACACGAAATTCTTATCTCACAGAATGCAATTTATAAAAGTAGAGACCCAATATAGTCCCAAAAATCTAGTTTAGAATCGGGAACCACGTAAACAGTGCATGAGTCCCTCATATCCATACAATTGGTAGGACTTTCAAGCAACAATATCAAAGCACCCCAACCCCAAACTCAGATGGCATATGATAACGCTTTCGTTAAGCGATCAAATTAATACTACTTATCTATAGCAACTTCAGTATTGTTAAGAAAGTAGCCAAAAAATTAGTATGGGTTAAGTTAACCCTAAGTCGTCTCCCAACGAACACGGAATTGATTCTAACAAATTAGTTCTTATAATATCTATACAAAAGAGTTAGTCAAATAAAATAATAAAAATATGAAAGATAAATATAAAAAGATAAAATAAGATAGAAACAATAGTAAAGAAAAATAGGTTGATTCCACTGCTTTTTCAAAATAGGATTCATCATTGGTTTCCTAAAGATTATTGTTGTTGATTTCTTGTTTAAGACTTCAAATTAATCAATGTAACTTCTCAATTAATTTGTTGGCATCCTTACTTTCAACCAAAGTAACTTCTCAATTAAATATTACTAATCCTAATCATCTCAATTCTTTTACCTCTTATATCTAGTAAAAAGCTAATTAACCAAAGTAACTTCTTGATTAATTCTAATCTAAGTTTTCACCTTTAATCAAAGTAACTTCTCAATTATTAGCAAAAACTCATTCAATCATATGAAAGTTTCTAAAATTAATCAAAGTAACTTCTCAATTAAAATTTAAAAACCCTTGGACTCATACGATTGTTATGTTATGTAGATTTAACACCGTGCTAACTTGCTACAATGTAAAAATCATTACTTTTACTAAATTAAGAACCAAAAGACATAGATGAAAATAAATCTCAACAAGAATCAAAAGAACAAAGAAATTAATTGATCTAACCTCAAAATCCAATTAAGAAATTACAATGGAATCAACCCAAGAAGTTCAGCATTCCGTGAAATACAAAATAGAAATAGAAGAAGAATAGAGAGAGAAAGGAAACGAAATTAGGCCCCCCTAAGGGTTCCTAAACTCCGAAGTCCCAAGCTTGTCCTTTCTGCTTCTCCCTTGGTGTCTTTATATAGGAATTGGATTGGGCTTTTCTATTGCTAAAATCTCTCAAATATCTTTTAAAATAAAGATAAAGATAAATATTTAAAAATATTTGGAGAGATATAGACTATTTGACAAATATAATTGGTTGATAATATCAATATCTAATATAATTTAATTAATTAATTAATTAAAGATATATGATAAATTATCACCAATTAGTATTTGTATTAATTTTCCAAATCAACCCTTTGCAATCTCCTTAAATTATCTTCTAAATAATTCAATATCTTCAAGATATATTTGTTTGTTGTGGAACTAAAAAGATTCAAGAAGATCTTGTCATATTTAAAAAGATTTGGTAGTTATTATCTTTTAATATTTTATGATATAATTAAATAAGATAATTATTTAAAAATATCAAATAAAATATCTAAAGATATATTTTTCCCAAATTATCTTTTATCATAAAGATAAAGAGAACTGCAAGGTCCAATTTTTTTGTTCCTCTCTTCTTGGTTTAGCCAAACTTATTCACTTTTTCAAGCTTTTCTTGTCGTCTTCATGCAATATTTGGCTTGGATTTTTGTGCTTTTGATAATTTCTTATTCTTGGATTTATCTTTAAGGTGTCATGAACCTTTAATCAATTTATTTCCACACCTCCATGAGCTTAACTTAGCTGCAGCTGCGCTAACACATCTCAAAATATCCAAAGAACATTTATGCAACTAAAAAGCTATTTTTAACATGTTTTTGTATCTCATGCTCAATAAACCCAATTATAGGAAATCCCAATTAAATCAATCTTTAAGCACACAAATTCAATTAAATACCCATAATTAAACATTAAATGAGGGTAAAAATACGCACTCATCATAACCACACACTTATCCTTTTGCCCTCCTGGGCAAAATTAGCAATTTCAAAAGTTTATAAAAGTAGAGACCCAATATAGTCCCAAAAATCCATTTTAGAATCGAGAACCACGTAAACAATGCATGAGTCCCTCATATCCATACAATTGGTAGGACTTTCAAGCAACAATATCAAAGCACCCCAACCCCAAACTTAGATGGCATATAACACGAATTTCATAACATACAATTATCAAATTCATACACCTAAGATAACAATATGAAAATTAGGTTCAGCTCCCCTAACCTGAACTTTTCCTTTGCTTAGAAGAACTTTCCTTTGTTGAGAATCCCTCCTTAATCACTAGGCAGCCTAACACCTTCCTTTCCCTATGCTCTCAATTGCCACAATCCTCTCAACTCACTCTCAATTTTCGCACCCTTTGTAAAGCCCTCAGAAAATAGCTTCCCAAAACCCCTCTCCTCACTCAAAACTTGCCTTTTAAAGGTGCCTTTAAGGGGTTTAATGCATAAAACGAAAATTAAGTTTTTAATGGTAAGTTAATTGTTATTCAAGGCCTTTATTATTTGTTTTTCAGCCCTCCTAGCTGCCCCTTTCTCGTAGGGTTCTTTCCACCTTTTCATATTCATGCCATACCCATTTTTAGCAAAAAGAGAATTAAATTGGCGCAACCAAGGTTTGAACCCATGACCATACAATGTCCAATTCATTACACAACCAATTCATGTTTCATGACAATTCATATAATTCTATAATCTTATTATCACACAACATGATCATGCATAATATTAAAATTTAAATAATCAAACAACACATAAATGGCATACCTAGGACTTGAACCCAAGTCCTCTCACACAATCAAGTACTCTCAACCATTTGAGCTAGTACTTGTCCACGTCACACCAATCAACATTTAATGTCATAATTATTCCCCCTACCTGCATTTATTAATTAATTAATTTTTCACGGGTCTTACACCTTGTCTCTGCAGGTATCACCTGGCGGGACTACCTTCACCACCAGGCGCCACACGTTCTCATTGCCTTTTTTATTCACAACTGTCGCCTAGTGGTTCCCCTGCTGCAGCCAAGCGCCACACCAATACTCGTGTAATACTGGTTCTGGTTTAGCTTCAGGTGCAGTCGCTCGCATCCTTGTACACTGAGTCGCTCAACCAATCCAATTGTCATGTCATAACTTAATAACAGTGCCACATTATCCTACTTCCATCATAATTACTAAGTCAAGCGTTCTCACTTCAATCATATTACTATTAGAATCCTTAACCACCCTTAACCTTAAGTTATTGCTAGACCTCATACCATTGATATGTACTCCTCGTCACAGTCAATCGGAAACACTACTGATACCATATCATTTATTAAATGGTCCCTTTTGTCTCAATACCTTGTCCTAGTCTATAGTTAACAAGCCTAAGTTTATCCATCTAAGCTCTTACATGCATATAGTCATGAACTCCTACTGCTTATCTCACCAATTCACTACAATTCTTTCTTTGTATCATCAAACTAATCCTCCATCAATACAATTCCACATTACTTTAAGCCATGCCCATCCCAATGCATCACTTTAGACCTTATTAATTTTTTACCACAGGTTTTCAGTTTAGGCCAATCCCTATAGTATTCCCAATCCCAAAATTTCATCACCCATGACCCAAATTAATTTCCCAACCACCACTTTGCACCAAAAGCTCACAAACCTACAACTCTGGTATGGCGCCTGGTGGCAAACTGGGTGTAGCCAAGCGGTTCCTACTGTTCGAGGAACCCAGAACTTCTCCCTGCACCTGCAAACTTCAACCAACCCCAACTCTTCTGATTTTAATTGAAATTACGACTCAATGGCTACACTCATGTGTTTATATTCATGGCTCATTCCTAAAATCCCCAATATACGTATTTCCATCAACATTTAGCACTTAACATAGTGCAAATTGGATAATTCCAAATAATCAACCCTAAAAAAATGTTCGTACAATTTCCACCCAATCGAAACTTTAATTACATCTAATTCAGCGAATTCTGGCTTCCAATCACTTCTAAACAATTATTAATGTCTTTTCCCCCGATCAAAATCAACCCAGAACCCCAAAACACCAAAAATCGAGTCAAATTGACTCACATCGCCTGGTAGGTGTTCATCATCGCCAAGCAATTCAAACAAAACCCAATGGGTAAGAAACAGGTATCGCTTGGCGGCCAGGAATGTGCCGCCAGGCGGTTCCCCTCCTCAAGAACCCAGAAAAATCCAGACACATTAGTCGCCTAACGTCTATGAATAGCCTGCCAGGCGGTTCCTGGAAATTTTCCAGAAACGCGAAATTCATAAAATTAACAAGTTATAAACATCCAATTGCACATGCTTTTCATATAGATTAAATGATAGAATTTAAGAAAACGGGTTCAGCTCGCCTAACCTAGATTTCCTTGCTAAACTTGAAGGTTCTTGGCTCCTTCTTTGATAAAAAATGGCTTCTCTTTAGTTCTCCTACTATTCATCTCCAATCCAGCACTCAAACCTCACGTTTCACTCTGGATTATTTCTCCCTATTGTGCAGTACAATGGTAGAAGCAAAGAAACCCTCATTCTTACCTCTAATGGGCCTTTTAATTAGGACTTAATGGTGATTAATTAGCCAAAACAAAAAATGGTTTTAATGGTGATGGTAATTGTTATTCAAGGCCATTATTGAGTTGTTTTTCAACCCCGACTGCTCCATTGTCAACTAGGGTTTTATCTGCCCTTTCATATTCATGCAAAAACTAGTTTTAGCAAAAAGAAAGTTTAATGTGGATCTACCAAGATTCAAACCCATCACCATGTCAATATCCAAACCAATGTACAACCATTTAACCAATTCGTGTTTCATGATACTTCACATAATTCTATAATTATGTTATCACTCATCATGACCCAACACATTATTAAAATAATAATAATAATAATAATTTAAATAACACATAAATGGGGGACTTGAACTCAAGTCCTCTCACACAATTAAATACTTTCAACCATTTAAGCTAGTACTTTTCCACATCACATCAATCAATATTTAATGCCCTAAAGGCTCCCACTACCTGCATTTATTAATTAATTATTTATTTAATTAATTAAATTCCATGGGTTTTACAAAAAGACTCTCCAAGTGTCTTCTTTCACCTATCAATTCTGAAAATATATTTCCTAACAATAAGTATGTCATCAACATACAACAACAAGATAACAAAGTCATCATTAAAGAACTTTCTAACACAAACACAACGATCAAAAGTAGTCCTTTTGTAATCTTGATCGCACATAAATGAATCAAACTTCTTATACCACTATATTAGAGTTTGCTTCAAACCGTATAAACTTTTTCATAGCCTACACACATAATCTTTCTTGACTTCAACAAGAAAACCATTTGGTTGTTTCATGTAAATCTCTTTCTCCAAATTATCATGAAAGAAAATTGTCTTCACATCCATTTACTCAACCTCCAAATAAAGAGTAGCAACTACACTTAGCACAATTCCAATGGATGACATTTTCACAATAGGTGAAAAAATCTCACTGAAATCAACACCTTTTTTTTTCATGTCTAAAGCCTTTAACTAATAATTTGGCCTTTACCTTTGGTAATTTAGAAATAGCCTCTTACTTCACCCTTAAAATCTACTTGTTCTCTAAATCCCTTTTGCCCTTAAGAAAATTTCCCAAGTTGTTCTTACTAAAGCTGAAGTGAAGCTTACATAAGAAAGATTTAAATCTAAACTTTCTCTATAATTTTTTATTTTCTCTAGTTATTCAGAATTCTCCTTTCCTTAGGGGAGTCTCCTTGATTTAATAAAGCCAATTTCCCCTTATCGTGTGTCAGGTGGGCAATTACCTAGCCCATGATCAGACCATTACAATAACTGCCTTCGTACCTTGTTGTGGAAATATAGAGAGTGGCTTACAACTAACATGATAATAAATTTTATAACTTGAAAGGTATATGAAAAAGACCCATGCCTTTATGAATTTATAAGCTTAGGTATAACCATTTTTCTAGGAGACTTTTTTCTTGACATTTTGCCTTTTAATTTTGATGAAGGATTGACCCCAACAAGGGATGGAGGCACATGCTTAAGAAGACTAAGCATGTTTAGAAAGGAAGTTCACTAATCCTTCATCCCTTTCATTTGTGTTTGTTATTTTTGATTCCCAAAGTTGACTTAGTTGAATCAACTTTAGTTGACTTGTTGACCTTTGACTAGGTTTCACTTGTTGACTATAGTTGACTTGACATAAGCCAACATGCTAATCTATGTTTATTTGCTTTGTAGATTAATTAGGAGTAAGAAAGCAATGCTAGGTGGCACATGGTGATTGGGGAGCATAAATGATGTGGAGGAGAGCATAAAGCATAAAGTAAAAGGCATGAAGCAAGTGTACCTATGTACCTTTGGTCTCCTTTGTTTTTAGCACACTTTGGCCACTTTTTGGAGACATATGAGACACATTCTTTGTCTCCTTTTTGTACTAGAACGAAATTAGCCTTGCACACACCATAGTTGGCTCTTTTGTCTTCATTTTTGTAGAGACATCCTTAGGTATCTTTTATTTGCTTAGAGGCCCCTAAACTCTTCTATATAAGGGGTGCTCCTAGACATGTAAAAGGGTTGAATACTTTGAATCGAAACACTCTTGTTTTCAACCTCTTTTTTTAGCTATCCCTCCTCCCAAGGAGAGGAAAAACTCTTGCCTTATCTTGCTAGGAAAGTGGTGGCACCATACACTCATCTCTAGAGCTTGGTTTGGCTTTGCCCCCTCTATGAGTGGCGTGCTCCACTTCCATCACCACTACTATCTTCTCTTCCATTTTATTTATTCTTCTTCTTTCAATGCATTTTCGTTTTTGGTTATGTTCTTGCTATTTTCGTTTCTAAGCACCTTAAACCATCTCTTCTCCTATTGAACTCTTGGAAATGAACCTTCACATCTAGATAGCTTGCTATCTTAATGTCTAGTGGGGATTTTCTTGAGTTTTCCTTAAACAACTCTTCACCATATTCCTAATATTAAAAGGAAACAACATAATCCTTCATCATTTGGTATCTAGAGCCTAGGTTATCTTGAATATGGTGTTTTTCATGTGCTAACATTGTCTTGTTGTAGCTATCTTTGTATGGTTCGAATCCACTTCCATTACACACAAAAAAACAGTGCTGGCAGAAAACTTGACAATTTTAAAACATTAAACTGCATCAGCTCAGCAGTCCAAAAATTACGTGTTTGGTGTCAAAACAAAACTCTTTGAGTCTAGTTTGTAGAAAAAAAAGAACCAACGCATTTGGAGTTCTATGGAGAAAGTTATGATCAAATTATTGAGCAAAGGTCAGATATACCAAGAATACGTGAATCAGCCTTTTCAGGTTTTGTTGTGGCAGTTTGGCTACGATTTTTGCACCTCTTTAATCTCCTAAATTTGGTTGGATAACATGTCTTTGGATGCTTAGTCTTTGAGCCTCAAGTCCATGAGTTTAAATGCATGATAGCTACATGTTTGTGTCTTTGTGTATGTCATGTTGAGTCTTTAAATGTGCCCAACTTTTGCTTGAGTCATATGTCATATGTTAACTTGAAGTTTTCTTATTCTTGTTTTTCCAAGTATTTGAATATTGCTTTCACTTTATGACTTGCTTGATGTGTGCTCCATGAAATTGATTTTTATTTTCTCTAGTTATTCAGAATTCTCCTTTCCTTAGGGAAGTCTCCTTGATTTAATAAAGCCAATTTCCCCTTATCGTGTGTCAGGTGGGCAGTTACCTAGCCCAAGATCAGACCATTACAATAACTGCTTTTGTACCTTGTTGTGGAAATATAGAGAGTGGCCTACAACTAACATGATAATAAATTTTATAACTTGAAAGGTATATGAAAAAGACCCATGCCTTTATGAATTTATAAGCTTAGGTATAACCATTTTTCTAGGAGACTTTTTTCTTGACATTCTGCCTTTTAATTTTGATGAAGGATTGACCCTAACAAGGGATGGAGGCACATGCTTAAGAAGACTAAGCATGTTTAGAAAGGAAGTTCACTAATCCTTCATCCCTTTCATTTGTGTTTGTTATTTTTGATTCCCAAAGTTGACTTGTTGACCTTTGACTAGGTTTGACTTGTTGACTATAGTTGACTTGACTTAAGCCAACATGCTAATCTATGTTTATTTGCTTTGCAGATTAATTAGGAGTAAGAAAGCAATGTTAGGTGGCACATGGTGATTGGGGAGCATAAATGATGTGGAGGAGAGCACAAAGCATAAAGTAAAAGGCATGAAGCAAGTGTACCTATGTACCTTTGGTCTCCTTTGTATTTGCTAAAGGACCCCTATGAACTTCTATTTAAAGGGTGCTCCTTGTCTTGTAAAAGGGTTGATCATTTTGTTTCTAAACTATTGTGTTTCAACCATTAAATTTTCATGAGCTCTCCTTCCTAGAAGTGAACTCACCTTTGCCTTATCTTGCTTGCAAGTGGCGGCACCATCACTCATCTCTAGGGCTTGGTTGGCTTAGATCCCCCCTATGAGTGGCGTGCTTCTTCCATGCTTCATCTTCTATGCTTTCCATTTTTAATGTTTCTTCTTTCATTTTGGTTCTTTAAGTGTTGTTAATGTCGTGTGAGTTTAAGCTTGAATCCAACTCTCTTCTTCCTTTCATGAGCTTGAGAAATGAACCTTCACATCTAGATAGCTTGCTATCTTAATGTCTAGTGGGAATTTTCAAAAAGCTTTCTTAAATAACTTCACCATATTCATAACTCTAAAAGAAAACAAGATAATCTTTCATCATTTGGTATCTAGAGCTTTAGTTGTCCTTGAATATGGTGTTTTCATGTTCTAACCTTGTCTTGTGTAGCTATCTTTGAATGGTCCAAATAAAAACAGTGCTGGCAGCAACGTGTGCGTTTTTGAAGAAAATACTACAGGTAGCTCAGTGGTCCAAAAGTAACGTTCTTTATATCAAAAGAAAGCTCTGTGAGTCTAGTTTCCAAAAAAAAAAGAATTAACGCATTTGGAGTTCTGTGGAGAGAGTTATGATCAAATGAGTGAGCAAAGAACAGAGTTGCCGAGAATACGAAAAACAACGTTTTCAGGTTATGTTGTGGCAATTTTGGCTTCGGTTTTATGACTCTTTTGTTCCTAAATGTTGTTGGATAACATGTCTTTTGATGCTTACTCTTTGAGCCTGAAATCCATGAGTTTAAATGCATGATAGCTACATGTTTGTGTCTTTGTGTATGTCATGTTGAGTCTTTAAATGTGTCTAACTTTTATTTGAGTCTCTTGTCATATGCTTCTTTGAGTTTTCTTGTTTTTGTTTCTAAGTTTTTGAACTATTGCTTGAGATCTATGCCTTGTGTTGTTGTATGCTCCTTGAAATTGATTTTGACCTAATTTTAAGGAACTAAGTGTTTAAGACACCCTAAAACATCCTTCTCATCATTTTAAGTACCTAGTTTTGAAAAGAAAAAGTGTTTTCAAGACCAAAAACAGTTTGGCCGAGAGCTTTTACAATGCTTGGTGAATCCATTTGGCCATTTTTACTAGGTGTTATGCTACCAAAATTTATACTTGGATTTTGGGTGATATTGGCAAATTAGTTCCATGCTTTGACTTGGTTATGATCTTTCATGGTGTATGCATAATTTGAGGTATAATCTTGGCTTGTTCAAATGCTTTCCATAGAGTCCTTAAAAGTGTTTTTCATTGTTTTAGTCTTGTTCAAGTTTTGTCTTTAAAAACAACTTTCCTTAGAAGTTAAACTTTCTTGTTTTTTTTTAGCTTTGCTTGCTTGTCTTTAGGTAATCTTTGTTTTGTCTTAGTAGTTTTCTTTTCCTTGTCTTCCTAGAGTGTTGTGGTTGAGCCACTTGTTTGAGCTTTGAAAAGGTTTTCATCTCTTTAAAGGTGTTTTCACTTGTTTGGAAGGTTTTTGAGTGCTAGCCTTGCTTGTGTGCTTTGGGAGTGTGATAAAAAACACTTGGGTGCTTGAGAAGACCACATTTGGTGATGAAGGATTATCTTGTTCCTTTTTAAGATTATTGAATATGGTGTGAGTTGATTAAGAAAGCTAAGTGAAATCCCCACTGGACATTAAGATAGCAAGCTATCTAGATGTGAAGGTTCCTTTCACAAAGCTCAAGAGAAGAAGATGATGGATTGATTCAAAACAAAAAGGAAATGGAAAGCACATAAACCATAGAAAACCAAGAACAATTAAAGGAAGAAGAAAACATAAAATGGAAAGGAAAGAAATGGTAAAAAATGTGAGAAGCACGCCACTACAAGGCTAGGCTAGAAGCCATGGCACCCTTGAAGATGAGTGGATGTGTGCCGCCACTTGCTATGCAAGATAAGGCTTAAAAGTATTCACTCCCTAGGGAGGAAACTCTCACAAATGGTTGAGACACAAGAGTGTTTTTACTTCAAAATGTTCAACCCTTTTACATGTCTAGGAGCACCCCTTATATAGAAGAGTTTAGGGGCCTCTAAGTAAATAAAAGATACCTAAGGATGTCTCTACAAAAACCTAACCCTAGCTTCTAGAAACTAGGTCAAATAAGGTTACAAAAATGAGAGACAAAAGAGCCAACTATGGTGTGTGCAAGGCTAATTTCGTTCTAGCACAAAAGGAGACAAATAATGTGTCTCATATGTCTCTAAAAAGTGGCCAAAGTGTGCTAAAAACAAAGGAGACCAAAGGTACATAGGTACACTTGTCTTAGGCCTTTTACTTTATGCTTTATGCCTTTGCTTTACTCTCTCCTCCACATCATTTATGCTCCCCAATCACCATGCGCCACCTAGCATTGATTTCTTACTCCTAATTAACGTACAAAGCAAATAAACATAGATTAGCATGTTGGCTTAAGTCAAGTCAACTATAGTCAACAAGTCAAACCTAGTCAAAGGTCAACAAGTCAACTAAAGTTGATTCAACTAAGTCAACTTAGGGAATCATAAATAACAAACACAAATGAAAAGGATGAAGGATTAGTGAACTTCCTTTCTAAACATGCTTAGTCTTCTTAAGCATGTGCCTCCATCCTTGGTTGGGGTCAATCCTTCATCACTTGGTCTCGAGTTTGGAATTGTTTGTTAGCTAACCTCTTCCTTGTCTCGATTTTTTGTGAGTTTTTGGTGTAGGAACATGAATATGGATCCAATCTTTAAAAAAATTAAAAAATTAAAAATTAACGGAATGTACTACATTAATACACAATTTAAAATTTGGTACTAAATTGAAACAAATTTAAAAGTGGATACCATTTTGAATTTTTGGAACCAAACGAAATATGTTCCGAGCAATTAAGCCATAATAATAAATACAATTACATTTGTTTCTGAAATATATTGGATTTCACTTCTAATGTTTTATAAATAATTCATCCTTAAGAAAATTAATTTTGTTAGTATGTAAATTTTTTTATGTAAAATAAATTTAACATACATATATTGCTTATTTAACACAATTAAATGATTTGGTTGAACTTAAATAATAAAATAAAAATATTTTATAATTAAAGAGAACGTAAAGTTGGACTATTAAAGAAATTAGAAAGATTAAAAGAAATTGAACTTGGTCTTCTATTTTTCTCATCCAAAATGCATATGTTTATTCTTAAAATTTTAGAAAAGAACTTTAAAAATAATTTGAATTAAAATTTTTTATTGAATTTTTATTATTGTTACGGTTAAAATATACTGATTTAAATGTTTTAAAATACATAAAAAAATTTATTAATATAATTATATTAATGCATTTTTAAAGTTTAGTAAAAAAGTTACACTAAATGACTTACTGAAAACCTGGACTTGGAAAGTTTATAGATAGAAACCCTAAGTAGGATTATTATGTGCGGTGTGATGAGAGCGTTAAAAAAATTGTATGGTAATAAAATCTTAAAATTTCATTATTCCTGTTACCTATTCTTTTAGAGTTTCATTTAAATATTTATTCTGATAGTTACTCTCTGCACTTTCTTCTATTAAGTTTTTCGCTTCATATTTTAGTATTTTCTTTTATTGTTGTTAAGAGAATACGAATACCTTTAATGTGAAGAAACTTTTTCAATGTGAGAAAAAAAAACTCATGACACAAGTAATTTAATCAAGTTTTCCTATGATCAAATAAGAGTATAAGATATTCAAATTAAAAAAACACAAATAAGTGTTCATAACCGGTCAATACATTTGTTGAAGATATTAAAATCAAGAGATCGAAGAGGGATATTGACATAAATACATCAAAAGATGAAGAGATTGAGGACAAGATTAAAGAAAGATGACTAAAAAAAATTGAAATAAAGTTAGCATATGAGTGGAAATTGGAGAATGGTTGAGAACTAAAAAAAATATATCAAGAAAGATGTTCCCTAGACAAAATTGAAAAATTAGATTATGCAATCGAAAGGAAAGTTGAGACATATGGTAACTTCTACAAAACATGGCTTAGCAGGCATAATTGGTACAAAGTGAATAGTTTTTAAACAATTATTCCAAATTATGTAATTTTCTTTTATTTTATATTGGTTTAAGGATAATGATCGAATAATGATATTTTGACCCACTTTTTTTGACCCATTTCTAACCTACCACTTTAATCACCCTTAGATTATCACATCACACCACTAAAATCAAAGTACATAATTGAAGGGTGATCGAAGTGGTGGGTTAAAAGTGACTCAAAAAAAATGGGTTAAAATATCATTATCTTTGACTTAACTGCCAAAGAAGGGTGGGAAAAATATAAATAAGTTGTTTATGTTTAAAAAAGGGGTGACAAACTGCATTTGCAACACAAATATTTTGATAATGGCGCCAATAAGATAATGTCTAATATAGTGATGATGTTTATTGCAATTTGGGTCACCACTTTTGTAAATTTCTTTTACAAGTTCTTATTCAATCTTGGTAATTTATTTTCCGACATTTCCATTTCTTGCATTCTAGGTTTCTAGTTTCTCAATCATTTCCACTTTAATCAAATTTCACCTTCACCATTCTTCTTCATCTTCTTTGTTCACAACATTTTATCTTTATTCCCACCATTCTACGTTTATCTAAAAACGCAAAAGTACAATTATTGAAAAGAAATGAATGAATCTCTAATTGATATTCACATAAAAAGACAAAACAATGAAATACACATATTCATTAAATTGATCCAAAGTATATTGGTTTGCACATCAATTTTGTGTTAATTGTGAAACCATGAATTACAAAATAGTCTAATTTAGATTAAGAACAATTGTTGGCTAGTCTTATTTAAAAATAATCCGCGTTGAGTGATTTGGTTCACAAAAAATGTATTAAAACAAGTATCGAACCAAAACCCTAAAGAATCAACATCAAAGTAATAATGCTCTCAAATATAAAGAACAAATATAGAGAAGTCTAAAATAAAGCAATAATGCGAGACATATTTCTCTAACCACAAACATCTAATTGATAGCTCCAATGGTCAAAATGACTAACCATAGTTGTAAACCATTTGTCAAAATTTCAACCTGATCCAATGATGAACAGAGTGAGAATCGTAATTTTAATAAAGAGACTCAGTGAATATGCCAATAATTGTTCTCTCTTTTCTCTTTTCCTAAGGCTTTGAAAACAACACTCTCACTTTGCCTAAAAGTCCCCTCTCCACTTAATTTAAGTGAGACAAAACGGGCTTGACTAGGTTGGACTTTTTAGACACATAGTTGGGAGTCCAACCAAACACATTTTCCCCCCTCATAACTATGTAGAGGTGACTACTAATAACGATCTCACAACAAGCTTCAAACTTCTACATTGACAGTGTCTTAGTCATCATATTAGCACCATTGTGATATGTATAAACTTTATCCAAATTCGACAACTTAACATAAAAAACATCGCATATTCAATGATACCTCACATCAATATGTATGAACCTATAATGAAAAGTTGATTCTTACCAAGATGGATAACACTTTGACTATCCGCACTTTGACTTACCAAGCTCCTGCAAGAATTCCTTCAACCATAACAACTCCTTGCATGCTTCTGTAAAGGGAGTAAACTTTGCTTCTATAGTGGAGAATGCTATACTTTTGCAATCTTAATTGCCAGGCCACAACTCCTCTTACAATCTTAATCAAATAGTCTGAAGTAGACTTTCTGGAATCAATGTATCCGACCATACATGAATCTAAGTAATTTGTCAAAATAGGTTTATCACCTCCAAAAGAAAGCCTTAAATCACTAGTACCACAAAGATACATCAAAATCAATTTCACAATTTAATGCTCTTTACCTAGATTTGACATAAATACACTACATGTACCTACAACATATGCAATATTTGGTCTTATACATATCATTGCATACATCAAATTGCCCACCACAAATGCGTATGGAAATTTGCTCATATATGTTTTCTCAACTTCATTTGAAGGACTTTATTTAACACTCACTTTAAGTGAATAACAAAAGGATTGCTCACAACTTTAGCATTTTTCATATAGAATCTCTACAACACATTCTTGATGTAGTGCTCTTGTAACATCCAAATCTCATTTTCTCTTATATCACGTGAGATACTTATGCCAAGAATCTTTTTAGTTGTTCCCAAGTATTTTAGCACAAGAAAAATTGTTTTTAGCTAGGGTTATATTTGACATTTCTAATGGTTTTAATCACTGCTAAGTATGTATCGTTGATTTTACTTTCCTCTTATAAAACCAACATCGTTAATAGATTAACGATGATTTTTAGTAACCCATGGAAAAGTAGAAGTTTCATGTGATTTTATAATCCATGTTACTTCCCAACAATTTCAAACCCCTAGTACTTCCCAACAGTTTCAAACCCCCATTATTTCCCAAGGGTTTCAAACCCCATCGTTAAGCAGAGACTAGAGGCAACACAATTCTAGAACAAAAACATAAGAACAAATATGTTGAAAGAGACAAATAAGGGTTTGAAAACCATTGATCTAAGGTGTTGGAAATTAGGAAAGTGAAAAACAATGTTAAAAAGTCAAGAATGAAGGAAAAATGAGTATCACTTGGAAGACCTACCAGAAGAAAATGGACAAGAGAAATGGATTTTAAAAATATTTTCTTGCCATTCGGAGATGAAGATATAAAAAGAGATGAAGATGGGGTAAGCGAACACACGATGATAATGAGTTTACAAAAAATGAGAAAAAAGGGAAAAATAGAAAATGGTGGGGGAGGGGGCGGGGAATTAAAATTTGAAACTTGAATACAATTTATTAAAAAATCGTAGAGACTTGTCTAAGGTTTGAGAAACCCTCAATACGCGTATTTCTTACCGGAGGTTATTATAACTTTTGTTAATAAACCCCCTGCTAAAATCAATATTTTTTGTAATGTTTCATGGAAAAAGTGTAACATCTCGACCGGATATTACAGATTTAAATAATAAAAATAAAGATATAAATAATCAACTTCATTTAATGAAATACTTTTCCCAAAAACGTGGAAAATTCAAAACTTTTATTACAACAACAATAATCCAAAATCCATAATTATAAACACTTTTATAATTATTAAAAGTCGAATAATATAAATGATTACAATTTATATAAAATCATAAAAATATAAAAGTTCTGATAAAAGCTTCTCTCGAGACTAGTCCCACTTCGACTCTACGCATCACCAGATCCACCTTTGACATCATCTGCTCACGTATACCGCATATACGATCATTGCCAAAGACAAGCAGATAGGGTGAGCTAACAACATTAACATATATACATACACACACACACACACACACACACACACACACATATATATATATATATATATATTGTTAGAATTATTACTTCTATTGTATCATTAACCCTATGTATATATTAATAAATATTGATTTTAGCAGGGGGTTTATTAACAAAAGTTATAATAACCTCCGGTAAGAAATACGCGTATTGAGGGTTTCTCAAACCTTAGACAAGTCTCTACGATTTTTTAATAAATTGTATTCAAGTTTCAAATTTTAATTCCACGCCCCCTCCCCCCACCATTTTCTATTTTCCCTTTTTTTCTCATTTTTTATAAACTCATTATCATCGTGTGTTTGCTTACCCCATCTTCATCTCTTTTTATATCTTCATCTCTGAATGGCAGATGTGTTGACTAAGTCATTAAGGGGACCTCGGATTGAGTTCATTTGTTCCAAGCTTGGTTCATTCAATTTGTATGCTCCAGCTTGAGGGGGAGTGTTAGAATTATTACTTCTATTGTATCATTAACCCTATGTATAGGGTGTAGAGTGTGAGAAACTATCTATTGCCCTATCTACTGCTGTATCTAATTATGCCTAGGATCCTAGTGCAGTCTTTTCATATTCCATGTACTTGTTTCATTATAAATAGAAGAGAGGGAGAGTGGTACAATTGTACACTACTCATATATTTTCAGTCTGAATCTTAAGTTGGTATCAGAGCAGGTCGATCTCGCTCTAGTTTCTGTCTCATTTGGTCCGCCACCATCTGTCATCGCTGTCCGCGGTTGATCACCATTAGTCACCACTTATGTCCGCGACTATCCAAGTTCATTTAACCTCATTTTAGAACCACCCATTGTCTTTTTGAACTACCCAACACTGTCAAACAACATTTCAACACTGGTTGCCGCCATCTACAGTTCTCCGTCGCCGTCTGCTATCGTAGTTTCGCCCAAAAGCCATCGGATCTGGACCGCCTCTCCGCGAGACAGCCAACCTCGTCGGTGCCGAAGGTAGTGTCGTCGCCACGTGCCTCCATGCGTGCCATCTCAGTCCGCTGCAGTCAGGCGCGTGCCGCTCACGCGCCGCCGTCCAGTCACCGGTTTGTCGTCACACCACCTCCATAGCCGTCGTCGGAGCCTCCTCTACCTATTTTGACCTTCAAACCTTTGTTCCGGTGAAGTCCAGTAGCACCCCTTGTGGAAATCTCCCTAGGGTATTCGAAAATCGTCATTGTTTTCCCGAGATCCTCTCTGTTTTTTTATTCTCTTGATCAGATATGGCCACTAAAGGTACTGAGAGTGCTATTTCATTCTTTGGAAGCCCTTGCATTACTTCCGAGAAACTAAATGGCCAAAATTACTTATCTTGGTCCGCTGCCATCGAGATGTGGTTTCTTGGTCAAGGACATCACGATCACCTTGAGAAAGATGGCAGCCACGTACCTTCTGAAAAAGCTGAATAGTGGAAACAAGCAGATTTCCAACTATGTGCTCTATTGTGGCAGTCGGTGGAACCATGACTTTTGATGTCCCTACGGGCCTTCAAAACATGCCACTCGTTTTGGAAGAGAACTCATAATATCTATGCAAATGATATCCAACACCTCTATGATTCGGCGAACAAGTTGGCATCTCTGAAAATGACTAACCATGATATGATTTCATTCATGAATGACGCTCAATCTGCTGTGGAAGAACTTCGAATGTTCTTGGAAGTTGACTCTCTAGATGAAATGAAGAAAAAGCTTGACAAGTATTATATGGTGATGATCCTTCGCGCTATACACCCAGGTTTTAATCATATCCGAGATCAGCTTTTGACCTCTCATGAGGTTCCTTCCATGGACACTTTGATCTCCCGCATGATACATGTTCCAACTCTTCAAACTCCAGAAATTCTTGCTGTAATGGAACCATCTGTCATGGTCGCTACCCGAGGAAGAGGAGGTTGTGGAACTAGAGGAGGTGGACGTGGAGGTCGTGGGCATCCTAAGTGTACATATTGTAAAAGGATGGGTCATACCCAAGAAAACTTCTACACTTTACATGGTTTTCCTGCCAAAATAGCTAATGTCTACCAGGTAGAGACTACTGACTCCAAGCTCACTGATAACGAGTATCAAGAGTACCTACGACTCAAGTCCAACAGCTTGGCACAATCATCTCAAGCTCCAAGTACATCAACTGCTTGCATCTCTCAATCCATGGAAGGTCACAATTCATGGGTAATTGACTCTGGTGCTTCTGATCATATTTCTGGTAATACCTCCTTGTTCTCAACCATTTCATTCCAAGAAAAATCTCATTTTATAACCCTTGCGAATGGTTCTAAAACATCCTCAAAGGGAGTCGGTCAAGCTATCCTATCTCCCTCCTTAAATCTAAAATCTGTCCTTTTTGTCCCTAATTGTCCTTTCAATTTAATTTCCTTAAGTCAGTTAACCAAAACATTGAATTGCTTTGTAACCCTCGATAACAAATCTTTTGTTGTACAGGAGCATGGCTCGAGGAGACAAATTGGAGAAGGATATGAAGCGGGTGGATTATACCATTTTGGATCTCGTCCACGAGTGTCATGTGTTGCAGCTCCCAATCCTAAAATGTTACATGATCGGCTTGGTCACCCTCACCTGTCCAAGTTAAAGAAAATATTTCCTGAACTTAGTAGTCTCTAGACTTTAGAATGTGAGTCATGTCAACTAGGAAAACATGTTAGATCTACCTTTCCTAAAAGGTCTCAATCAAAGTGTACTTCTAGTTTTTATGTCATCCATTCCGGTATCTGGGGACCTAGTTGTGTCTCATCTTTTGGCTTTAGGTATTTTGTTACTTTCATTGATGAATATTCGAGATGTACTTGGGTTTATCTTATGAAAGATCGTTCTAAATTGTTATCCATCTTCACATCCTTTTTGAATGAAATCAAGAATCAATTTGGTTAAGTAATCAAAATCTTAAGAAGTGACAATGCCAAAGAGTACTTTTCGTCTGCTTTTTCTAATGTTTTGAGTTCCCATGGTATCCTGCATCAGTTTACTTGTCCTCACACTCCACAACAAAATGGTATAGCAGAAAGAAAAAATAGACACTTAGTTGAAACTGCTCGTACCCTTTTGCTTAGTGCCAACGTTCCTGTCCATCACTGGGGAGATGCCATCTTAACTGTAGGTTTTCTTATTAATCAGATGCCATCTTCCTCTCTCAATCATAAGGTCCATTTCTCCATTCTGTTTCTAGATAATCCTCTCTTTCACACTTGCCCTAAAGTTTTTGGTTGTGTATGTTTTGTTCATGACATGTCTCCCGGGTTAGACAAGCTTTCTGCTCGCTCTCTCAAATGTGTTTTCTTGGGCTATTCACGACTTCAAAAAGGGTATCGATGTTACTCTCCTGAAACCAAGAAATATTACATGTCTGCCAATGTTACATTTTTTTAACAGACCCCTTACTTCTCTCCATCTGTTCAAGATGTCCATGTCATACAGCAGGTCCTTCCTATTCCTGTGGTTGAGTACAATATTTCCAATGCCCCTGTCACTCCAAGTTTCAACCAAAGTCCTCTTGAGCCATCATCTCCACCTATGATTCTCTCCAACATAAGACGTCGACGAATAGTCCAGTTGTTCAAGAACATGGTGAATCCCCTACTTCAGATTCTTCTCCCTCGTTTCTTGATCCCACGACTCCTGGTGGAGGTGATTCAGGTTGGCCCATTGCTCTCAGAAAAGGTACTCGTTCCTCTCAAAATCCACATCCCATTTATAATTTTCTTAGCTATCACAGATTATCGCCTTCCTATTGTTCACTTTTATCCTCAATGTCTTCTGTTGTTATTCCCAAAAATGTGAATGAAACACTTGATCATCCTGGATGGCGATAAGCCATGATTGCAGAGATGCAGACTCTTGAAAGCAATCATACTTGGGAGCTCGTGCCCCTTCCATCGAGCAAAAAGGCTGTTGGTTGCCGATGGGTGTATGCAATTAAAGTTGGCCCTGATGGTCAAGTTGATCGGCTCAAAGCTCGATGGTTGCAAAAGGGTACACTCAGATTTATGGCCTTGACTATTGTGACACTTTCTCTCCCGTGACCAAGATGAATACTATTCGCCTCTTCTTTGCAATGGCAACAATTCGTCACTGGCCGCTTCATCAATTGGATATCGAAAATGCCTTCTTTCATGGTGATCTTGAGGAGGAAGTTTACATGGAGCAACCTCCTGGGTTTGTTGCTCAATGGGAGTCTGGTATGGTATGCAAATTGCATCGCTTTTTATATGGCCTCAAACAATCACCACGAGCTTGGTTTGGAAAAATCAGCTCCATTGTTCAGAAATTTAGGTTAAGACGCAGTGAGGCAGATCACTCAGTCTTTTACAAACATACCTCTCTTGGGAAATGTGTCTACCTAATAGTATATGTTGATGATATTGTTATTACAGGAAATGATACTATTGGAATATCTCAACTGAAGGAGCACTTGTGTAGACATTTTCAAACCAAGGATCTTGAAAGCCTCAAATACTTCTTGGGCATTGAAGTAGCTCAATCAAAAGATGGAGTTGTAATCTCTCAAAGGAAATATGCTCTTGATATATTACAAGAAACAGGTATGATTGACTGCAAACCAGTAGACAGTCCTATGGACCCAAATCAGAAGTTAACAACATAAGAAGGCGAATTATTCTCCAATCCAAAGAGATATAGGAGGCTTGTTGGAAAGTTAATTTATCTCACTATTACGAGGCCTGATCTATCTTTTACAGTTGGAATTGTTACTCAGTTTATGTAGACTCCATGTCTTGGACATTGGAATGCCATCATTCATATTTTAAGGTACCTCAAGAAGGCTCCAGGATAAGGTCTGCTATATGAAGATAAAGAAAATATTCAAATCTCTAGGTACTGTGATGCTGATTGGACAGGCTCCCCTATTGAAAAACGCTCTACTATGGGATATTGTGTCCTCCTTGAAGGAAATGTTATCTCTTGGAAAAGTAAGAAGCAAAATGTAGTGGCCCGATCCACCGCTGAAGCTAAATATAGGGCAATGGCGTCTCTCACGTGTGAACTCATATGGGTAAAGCAATTTCTTCGAGAGCTTAACTTCTGTGAAATTCAGACCATGAAGATGTACTGTGACAATCAGGCTACTCTCCACATTGCATCAAATCCAGTGTTTCATGAGAGAACTAAGCACATAGAAATTGACTGCCACTTTGTTTGAGAAAAATTGATGTCCAAGGAAATTTGTACTGAGTTCGTTGGCTCAAATGACCAACTTGCAGATGTGTTGACCAAGTCATTAAGGGGACCTCGGATTGAGTTCATTTGTTCCAAGCTTGGTTCATTCAAGTTGTATGCTCCAGCTTGAGGGGGAGTGTTAGAATTATTACTTCTATTGTATCATTAACCCTATATATAGGGTGTAGAGTGTGGGAAACTATCTACTGCCATATCTACTGCTGTATCTAATTATGCCTAGGATCCTAGTGCAGTCTTTTCATATTCCATGTACTTGTTTCATTATAAATAGAAGAGAGGGAGAGTGGTCCTATTGTCCACTACTCATATATTTTCAGTCTCAATCTTAAGTTATACACACACACACAACATATACATATATCACAACCACATAAAAGGAAAACCATCATTTGATTCCATAGCACATCACCACTACCATGTCAACCGTGTTCTACGTCTTCTAGTGAGTACCTCAAGATGTCTTGTTGCCGCACCTACCGGCCACAACCGGTAGAGCACGTGCGGGAAACCATGCTACGGATCATACACTATAACGCTAGGTGGAGTTCCCAATATGAATAACATTTGTACGCCAAGACTACCATACTCGTCAGTTATTACTGAGGAGGGCAATCTAAATGGACTCATTCGTACACGTCACTACGTGCACACTCACACCGACAACACTCACCAACCCGAGCCACAACTCAAGAGTTTCTCATGTTCATCCGCCATCTTGAGCCACAACTCAAGAGATGCTATTCCGAGCTACAACTCAAGGAATACCACGTGCTTAACCCCTATCCCGAGCCACAACTCAAAGGATATGTTCAGAGCCACAACTCAAGGGACACCAACAAGCTGACCTTTAAGATATCCTAGAAGCCTTGTAGACCACGCACACCAAAGTAGGATAACACAAATCTGTTACAGCAACATCACCTGGCACAAATCACGAGGCACCAGGCGCAACAAGCTTCCAGGCCGCCTGGCAAGGGATGCGTACCACCAAGCGCCAAGCGCCACTGCACACCTTGTGTAACATCCGGGTAGGATATTACTTAAAATAAATAATAAAATAACAATTTATATAAATAATACCTCATTTATTAATGAACCATTTCCCTAAACGTGGGAAATTTCAAAACTTTAAAACATTAAGAATCCAATTATTCTAAAATTGTAAAAAAAAACTGTAATTAAATTACATATAAATTAAACCAAAAACAGTTATAAAATTCCCTCGTGCATTGAGCCCACTCTCCACCACAAGCGTCTCTTGGCTCACTTGTAACATCATCTGCTCTCGGATAATAAATTACCCGATCATCGCCACACACAAATAGATAGGGTGAGGTATGCACATAAACATAAATAAATATGAAACTAAATTCCCAGCCCAAACATAAGTATCCATTTGTTTATTTTCAAAATACCCTCTTTCCCACACTCATAACCAATATGAGTTCATGCATGTATTCTAACTCTAGGATTTCATATGCTTCCACGACCCTCCTCGCTCGTGGTCCAACCTACAAGCCTATCCCGCTTGTAGTCATGCTTCATGGACTCTCACGCCCGTTCATCTGAACTCCTTGCTCGGACTCGGACACGCATTCCCGCCTTTCCTATTATGAACACCCTCGCTCATAGCATTCCCAACTTGAGCATGAAATGAACTCCCTCGCTCATTCATCCCAACTAGAGTACCTCTAGTGAACTAACTATTCACGTTCTGCATGCGATCCACCCATCACGAACTCTTTGTTCGTGACTCATTCCAAGCACATCCCGGAATCCCATGGACTTAGTCCTTCAAGCCCAACCCTCACCAACACAAGCATAAATCCCTAGAATTTAGAAACCATAAATAAACCATCTCAATCAGCTCACACAACCATAGATCATGCATAAATCTTGCTTAAGCCAGGGATCTTCGCCTAGGCTAAACCATCAGCCTCACCTAAGCCAACCCACCTCGCCTGATCGAGTGTACAAATATGGCTGTATCACTCCATCTCGCTTAGGCGAGCTCTTCTCGCTTGAGCGAGACCTTAGGTCGCTCAACACACAAAGCTCCTCGCCTAGACGAGGATTCAACAACAAAAAACACCAAGTCTCAGCGTGACCTCGCTTAGGTAAGCCATTCTCGCATAAGCGAGTGTATCTGTCGCTCAACACTCCAAAACTTCCTCGCGACCTCGCTTAGGCGAGCCACTCTCGCCTGAGCGAGACTGCGTTTCGCTCAACCCCAACCTTGGTCGCTTGAGCGAATTGCTCGAGCCTAAACCCTGAATAAACTCCTGCAACTCTCGCCTAGGCGAAAAAGGAGTCGCTTGGGCGAAACTTACAGAGTTTCGCCACTGTTCAATCACAAAAACAACCAAAACCATACCCAAAACGCAATAGACACAATACCAGGCATTCCATATCAACAATCAACCTATTAGTATACATATTTACATCCAATGGAACTACCAAAACCCAACATTTAATCAATTATAACCATTCAATACCCAAAACCCTCACTCTAATCATAAAAATGCATAACATGTCTTTGCACACAATCTCAACCAACCAGATTCTGAATCACAGCACATACCACACGAAATTCTTATCTCACAGAATGCAATTTATAAAAGTAGAGACCCAATATAGTCCCAAAAATCTAGTTTAGAATCGGGAACCACGTAAACAGTGCATGAGTCCCTCATATCCATACAATTGGTAGGACTTTCAAGCAACAATATCAAAGCACCCCAACCCCAAACTCAGATGGCATATGATAACGCTTTCGTTAAGCGATCAAATTAATACTACTTATCTATAGCAACTTCAGTATTGTTAAGAAAGTAGCCAAAAAATTAGTATGGGTTAAGTTAACCCTAAGTCGTCTCCCAACGAACACGGAATTGATTCTAACAAATTAGTTCTTATAATATCTATACAAAAGAGTTAGTCAAATAAAATAATAAAAATATGAAAGATAAATATAAAAAGATAAAATAAGATAGAAACAATAGTAAAGAAAAATAGGTTGATTCCACTGCTTTTTCAAAATAGGATTCATCATTGGTTTCCTAAAGATTATTGTTGTTGATTTCTTGTTTAAGACTTCAAATTAATCAATGTAACTTCTCAATTAATTTGTTGGCATCCTTACTTTCAACCAAAGTAACTTCTCAATTAAATATTACTAATCCTAATCATCTCAATTCTTTTACCTCTTATATCTAGTAAAAAGCTAATTAACCAAAGTAACTTCTTGATTAATTCTAATCTAAGTTTTCACCTTTAATCAAAGTAACTTCTCAATTATTAGCAAAAACTCATTCAATCATATGAAAGTTTCTAAAATTAATCAAAGTAACTTCTCAATTAAAATTTAAAAACCCTTGGACTCATACGATTGTTATGTTATGTAGATTTAACACCGTGCTAACTTGCTACAATGTAAAAATCATTACTTTTACTAAATTAAGAACCAAAAGACATAGATGAAAATAAATCTCAACAAGAATCAAAAGAACAAAGAAATTAATTGATCTAACCTCAAAATCCAATTAAGAAATTACAATGGAATCAACCCAAGAAGTTCAGCATTCCGTGAAATACAAAATAGAAATAGAAGAAGAATAGAGAGAGAAAGGAAACGAAATTAGGCCCCCCTAAGGGTTCCTAAACTCCGAAGTCCCAAGCTTGTCCTTTCTGCTTCTCCCTTGGTGTCTTTATATAGGAATTGGATTGGGCTTTTCTATTGCTAAAATCTCTCAAATATCTTTTAAAATAAAGATAAAGATAAATATTTAAAAATATTTGGAGAGATATAGACTATTTGACAAATATAATTGGTTGATAATATCAATATCTAATATAATTTAATTAATTAATTAATTAAAGATATATGATAAATTATCACCAATTAGTATTTGTATTAATTTTCCAAATCAACCCTTTGCAATCTCCTTAAATTATCTTCTAAATAATTCAATATCTTCAAGATATATTTGTTTGTTGTGGAACTAAAAAGATTCAAGAAGATCTTGTCATATTTAAAAAGATTTGGTAGTTATTATCTTTTAATATTTTATGATATAATTAAATAAGATAATTATTTAAAAATATCAAATAAAATATCTAAAGATATATTTTTCCCAAATTATCTTTTATCATAAAGATAAAGAGAACTGCAAGGTCCAATTTTTTTGTTCCTCTCTTCTTGGTTTAGCCAAACTTATTCACTTTTTCAAGCTTTTCTTGTCGTCTTCATGCAATATTTGGCTTGGATTTTTGTGCTTTTGATAATTTCTTATTCTTGGATTTATCTTTAAGGTGTCATGAACCTTTAATCAATTTATTTCCACACCTCCATGAGCTTAACTTAGCTGCAGCTGCGCTAACACATCTCAAAATATCCAAAGAACATTTATGCAACTAAAAAGCTATTTTTAACATGTTTTTGTATCTCATGCTCAATAAACCCAATTATAGGAAATCCCAATTAAATCAATCTTTAAGCACACAAATTCAATTAAATACCCATAATTAAACATTAAATGAGGGTAAAAATACGCACTCATCATAACCACACACTTATCCTTTTGCCCTCCTGGGCAAAATTAGCAATTTCAAAAGTTTATAAAAGTAGAGACCCAATATAGTCCCAAAAATCCATTTTAGAATCGAGAACCACGTAAACAATGCATGAGTCCCTCATATCCATACAATTGGTAGGACTTTCAAGCAACAATATCAAAGCACCCCAACCCCAAACTTAGATGGCATATAACACGAATTTCATAACATACAATTATCAAATTCATACACCTAAGATAACAATATGAAAATTAGGTTCAGCTCCCCTAACCTGAACTTTTCCTTTGCTTAGAAGAACTTTCCTTTGTTGAGAATCCCTCCTTAATCACTAGGCAGCCTAACACCTTCCTTTCCCTATGCTCTCAATTGCCACAATCCTCTCAACTCACTCTCAATTTTCGCACCCTTTGTAAAGCCCTCAGAAAATAGCTTCCCAAAACCCCTCTCCTCACTCAAAACTTGCCTTTTAAAGGTGCCTTTAAGGGGTTTAATGCATAAAACGAAAATTAAGTTTTTAATGGTAAGTTAATTGTTATTCAAGGCCTTTATTATTTGTTTTTCAGCCCTCCTAGCTGCCCCTTTCTCGTAGGGTTCTTTCCACCTTTTCATATTCATGCCATACCCATTTTTAGCAAAAAGAGAATTAAATTGGCGCAACCAAGGTTTGAACCCATGACCATACAATGTCCAATTCATTACACAACCAATTCATGTTTCATGACAATTCATATAATTCTATAATCTTATTATCACACAACATGATCATGCATAATATTAAAATTTAAATAATCAAACAACACATAAATGGCATACCTAGGACTTGAACCCAAGTCCTCTCACACAATCAAGTACTCTCAACCATTTGAGCTAGTACTTGTCCACGTCACACCAATCAACATTTAATGTCATAATTATTCCCCCTACCTGCATTTATTAATTAATTAATTTTTCACGGGTCTTACACCTTGTCTCTGCAGGTATCACCTGGCGGGACTACCTTCACCACCAGGCGCCACACGTTCTCATTGCCTTTTTTATTCACAACTGTCGCCTAGTGGTTCCCCTGCTGCAGCCAAGCGCCACACCAATACTCGTGTAATACTGGTTCTGGTTTAGCTTCAGGTGCAGTCGCTCGCATCCTTGTACACTGAGTCGCTCAACCAATCCAATTGTCATGTCATAACTTAATAACAGTGCCACATTATCCTACTTCCATCATAATTACTAAGTCAAGCGTTCTCACTTCAATCATATTACTATTAGAATCCTTAACCACCCTTAACCTTAAGTTATTGCTAGACCTCATACCATTGATATGTACTCCTCGTCACAGTCAATCGGAAACACTACTGATACCATATCATTTATTAAATGGTCCCTTTTGTCTCAATACCTTGTCCTAGTCTATAGTTAACAAGCCTAAGTTTATCCATCTAAGCTCTTACATGCATATAGTCATGAACTCCTACTGCTTATCTCACCAATTCACTACAATTCTTTCTTTGTATCATCAAACTAATCCTCCATCAATACAATTCCACATTACTTTAAGCCATGCCCATCCCAATGCATCACTTTAGACCTTATTAATTTTTTACCACAGGTTTTCAGTTTAGGCCAATCCCTATAGTATTCCCAATCCCAAAATTTCATCACCCATGACCCAAATTAATTTCCCAACCACCACTTTGCACCAAAAGCTCACAAACCTACAACTCTGGTATGGCGCCTGGTGGCAAACTGGGTGTAGCCAAGCGGTTCCTACTGTTCGAGGAACCCAGAACTTCTCCCTGCACCTGCAAACTTCAACCAACCCCAACTCTTCTGATTTTAATTGAAATTACGACTCAATGGCTACACTCATGTGTTTATATTCATGGCTCATTCCTAAAATCCCCAATATACGTATTTCCATCAACATTTAGCACTTAACATAGTGCAAATTGGATAATTCCAAATAATCAACCCTAAAAAAATGTTCGTACAATTTCCACCCAATCGAAACTTTAATTACATCTAATTCAGCGAATTCTGGCTTCCAATCACTTCTAAACAATTATTAATGTCTTTTCCCCCGATCAAAATCAACCCAGAACCCCAAAACACCAAAAATCGAGTCAAATTGACTCACATCGCCTGGTAGGTGTTCATCATCGCCAAGCAATTCAAACAAAACCCAATGGGTAAGAAACAGGTATCGCTTGGCGGCCAGGAATGTGCCGCCAGGCGGTTCCCCTCCTCAAGAACCCAGAAAAATCCAGACACATTAGTCGCCTAACGTCTATGAATAGCCTGCCAGGCGGTTCCTGGAAATTTTCCAGAAACGCGAAATTCATAAAATTAACAAGTTATAAACATCCAATTGCACATGCTTTTCATATAGATTAAATGATAGAATTTAAGAAAACGGGTTCAGCTCGCCTAACCTAGATTTCCTTGCTAAACTTGAAGGTTCTTGGCTCCTTCTTTGATAAAAAATGGCTTCTCTTTAGTTCTCCTACTATTCATCTCCAATCCAGCACTCAAACCTCACGTTTCACTCTGGATTATTTCTCCCTATTGTGCAGTACAATGGTAGAAGCAAAGAAACCCTCATTCTTACCTCTAATGGGCCTTTTAATTAGGACTTAATGGTGATTAATTAGCCAAAACAAAAAATGGTTTTAATGGTGATGGTAATTGTTATTCAAGGCCATTATTGAGTTGTTTTTCAACCCCGACTGCTCCATTGTCAACTAGGGTTTTATCTGCCCTTTCATATTCATGCAAAAACTAGTTTTAGCAAAAAGAAAGTTTAATGTGGATCTACCAAGATTCAAACCCATCACCATGTCAATATCCAAACCAATGTACAACCATTTAACCAATTCGTGTTTCATGATACTTCACATAATTCTATAATTATGTTATCACTCATCATGACCCAACACATTATTAAAATAATAATAATAATAATAATTTAAATAACACATAAATGGGGGACTTGAACTCAAGTCCTCTCACACAATTAAATACTTTCAACCATTTAAGCTAGTACTTTTCCACATCACATCAATCAATATTTAATGCCCTAAAGGCTCCCACTACCTGCATTTATTAATTAATTATTTATTTAATTAATTAAATTCCATGGGTTTTACAAAAAGACTCTCCAAGTGTCTTCTTTCACCTATCAATTCTGAAAATATATTTCCTAACAATAAGTATGTCATCAACATACAACAACAAGATAACAAAGTCATCATTAAAGAACTTTCTAACACAAACACAACGATCAAAAGTAGTCCTTTTGTAATCTTGATCGCACATAAATGAATCAAACTTCTTATACCACTATATTAGAGTTTGCTTCAAACCGTATAAACTTTTTCATAGCCTACACACATAATCTTTCTTGACTTCAACAAGAAAACCATTTGGTTGTTTCATGTAAATCTCTTTCTCCAAATTATCATGAAAGAAAATTGTCTTCACATCCATTTACTCAACCTCCAAATAAAGAGTAGCAACTACACTTAGCACAATTCCAATGGATGACATTTTCACAATAGGTGAAAAAATCTCACTGAAATCAACACCTTTTTTTTTCATGTCTAAAGCCTTTAACTAATAATTTGGCCTTTACCTTTGGTAATTTAGAAATAGCCTCTTACTTCACCCTTAAAATCTACTTGTTCTCTAAATCCCTTTTGCCCTTAAGAAAATTTCCCAAGTTGTTCTTACTAAAGCTGAAGTGAAGCTTACATAAGAAAGATTTAAATCTAAACTTTCTCTATAATTTTTTATTTTCTCTAGTTATTCAGAATTCTCCTTTCCTTAGGGGAGTCTCCTTGATTTAATAAAGCCAATTTCCCCTTATCGTGTGTCAGGTGGGCAATTACCTAGCCCATGATCAGACCATTACAATAACTGCCTTCGTACCTTGTTGTGGAAATATAGAGAGTGGCTTACAACTAACATGATAATAAATTTTATAACTTGAAAGGTATATGAAAAAGACCCATGCCTTTATGAATTTATAAGCTTAGGTATAACCATTTTTCTAGGAGACTTTTTTCTTGACATTTTGCCTTTTAATTTTGATGAAGGATTGACCCCAACAAGGGATGGAGGCACATGCTTAAGAAGACTAAGCATGTTTAGAAAGGAAGTTCACTAATCCTTCATCCCTTTCATTTGTGTTTGTTATTTTTGATTCCCAAAGTTGACTTAGTTGAATCAACTTTAGTTGACTTGTTGACCTTTGACTAGGTTTCACTTGTTGACTATAGTTGACTTGACATAAGCCAACATGCTAATCTATGTTTATTTGCTTTGTAGATTAATTAGGAGTAAGAAAGCAATGCTAGGTGGCACATGGTGATTGGGGAGCATAAATGATGTGGAGGAGAGCATAAAGCATAAAGTAAAAGGCATGAAGCAAGTGTACCTATGTACCTTTGGTCTCCTTTGTTTTTAGCACACTTTGGCCACTTTTTGGAGACATATGAGACACATTCTTTGTCTCCTTTTTGTACTAGAACGAAATTAGCCTTGCACACACCATAGTTGGCTCTTTTGTCTTCATTTTTGTAGAGACATCCTTAGGTATCTTTTATTTGCTTAGAGGCCCCTAAACTCTTCTATATAAGGGGTGCTCCTAGACATGTAAAAGGGTTGAATACTTTGAATCGAAACACTCTTGTTTTCAACCTCTTTTTTTAGCTATCCCTCCTCCCAAGGAGAGGAAAAACTCTTGCCTTATCTTGCTAGGAAAGTGGTGGCACCATACACTCATCTCTAGAGCTTGGTTTGGCTTTGCCCCCTCTATGAGTGGCGTGCTCCACTTCCATCACCACTACTATCTTCTCTTCCATTTTATTTATTCTTCTTCTTTCAATGCATTTTCGTTTTTGGTTATGTTCTTGCTATTTTCGTTTCTAAGCACCTTAAACCATCTCTTCTCCTATTGAACTCTTGGAAATGAACCTTCACATCTAGATAGCTTGCTATCTTAATGTCTAGTGGGGATTTTCTTGAGTTTTCCTTAAACAACTCTTCACCATATTCCTAATATTAAAAGGAAACAACATAATCCTTCATCATTTGGTATCTAGAGCCTAGGTTATCTTGAATATGGTGTTTTTCATGTGCTAACATTGTCTTGTTGTAGCTATCTTTGTATGGTTCGAATCCACTTCCATTACACACAAAAAAACAGTGCTGGCAGAAAACTTGACAATTTTAAAACATTAAACTGCATCAGCTCAGCAGTCCAAAAATTACGTGTTTGGTGTCAAAACAAAACTCTTTGAGTCTAGTTTGTAGAAAAAAAAGAACCAACGCATTTGGAGTTCTATGGAGAAAGTTATGATCAAATTATTGAGCAAAGGTCAGATATACCAAGAATACGTGAATCAGCCTTTTCAGGTTTTGTTGTGGCAGTTTGGCTACGATTTTTGCACCTCTTTAATCTCCTAAATTTGGTTGGATAACATGTCTTTGGATGCTTAGTCTTTGAGCCTCAAGTCCATGAGTTTAAATGCATGATAGCTACATGTTTGTGTCTTTGTGTATGTCATGTTGAGTCTTTAAATGTGCCCAACTTTTGCTTGAGTCATATGTCATATGTTAACTTGAAGTTTTCTTATTCTTGTTTTTCCAAGTATTTGAATATTGCTTTCACTTTATGACTTGCTTGATGTGTGCTCCATGAAATTGATTTTTATTTTCTCTAGTTATTCAGAATTCTCCTTTCCTTAGGGAAGTCTCCTTGATTTAATAAAGCCAATTTCCCCTTATCGTGTGTCAGGTGGGCAGTTACCTAGCCCAAGATCAGACCATTACAATAACTGCTTTTGTACCTTGTTGTGGAAATATAGAGAGTGGCCTACAACTAACATGATAATAAATTTTATAACTTGAAAGGTATATGAAAAAGACCCATGCCTTTATGAATTTATAAGCTTAGGTATAACCATTTTTCTAGGAGACTTTTTTCTTGACATTCTGCCTTTTAATTTTGATGAAGGATTGACCCTAACAAGGGATGGAGGCACATGCTTAAGAAGACTAAGCATGTTTAGAAAGGAAGTTCACTAATCCTTCATCCCTTTCATTTGTGTTTGTTATTTTTGATTCCCAAAGTTGACTTGTTGACCTTTGACTAGGTTTGACTTGTTGACTATAGTTGACTTGACTTAAGCCAACATGCTAATCTATGTTTATTTGCTTTGCAGATTAATTAGGAGTAAGAAAGCAATGTTAGGTGGCACATGGTGATTGGGGAGCATAAATGATGTGGAGGAGAGCACAAAGCATAAAGTAAAAGGCATGAAGCAAGTGTACCTATGTACCTTTGGTCTCCTTTGTATTTGCTAAAGGACCCCTATGAACTTCTATTTAAAGGGTGCTCCTTGTCTTGTAAAAGGGTTGATCATTTTGTTTCTAAACTATTGTGTTTCAACCATTAAATTTTCATGAGCTCTCCTTCCTAGAAGTGAACTCACCTTTGCCTTATCTTGCTTGCAAGTGGCGGCACCATCACTCATCTCTAGGGCTTGGTTGGCTTAGATCCCCCCTATGAGTGGCGTGCTTCTTCCATGCTTCATCTTCTATGCTTTCCATTTTTAATGTTTCTTCTTTCATTTTGGTTCTTTAAGTGATGTTAATGTCGTGTGAGTTTAAGCTTGAATCCAACTCTCTTCTTCCTTTCATGAGCTTGAGAAATGAACCTTCACATCTAGATAGCTTGCTATCTTAATGTCTAGTGGGAATTTTCAAAAAGCTTTCTTAAATAACTTCACCATATTCATAACTCTAAAAGAAAACAAGATAATCTTTCATCATTTGGTATCTAGAGCTTTAGTTGTCCTTGAATATGGTGTTTTCATGTTCTAACCTTGTCTTGTGTAGCTATCTTTGAATGGTCCAAATAAAAACAGTGCTGGCAGCAACGTGTGCGTTTTTGAAGAAAATACTACAGGTAGCTCAGTGGTCCAAAAGTAACGTTCTTTATATCAAAAGAAAGCTCTGTGAGTCTAGTTTCCAAAAAAAAAAGAATTAACGCATTTGGAGTTCTGTGGAGAGAGTTATGATCAAATGAGTGAGCAAAGAACAGAGTTGCCGAGAATACGAAAAACAACGTTTTCAGGTTATGTTGTGGCAATTTTGGCTTCGGTTTTATGACTCTTTTGTTCCTAAATGTTGTTGGATAACATGTCTTTTGATGCTTACTCTTTGAGCCTGAAATCCATGAGTTTAAATGCATGATAGCTACATGTTTGTGTCTTTGTGTATGTCATGTTGAGTCTTTAAATGTGTCTAACTTTTATTTGAGTCTCTTGTCATATGCTTCTTTGAGTTTTCTTGTTTTTGTTTCTAAGTTTTTGAACTATTGCTTGAGATCTATGCCTTGTGTTGTTGTATGCTCCTTGAAATTGATTTTGACCTAATTTTAAGGAACTAAGTGTTTAAGACACCCTAAAACATCCTTCTCATCATTTTAAGTACCTAGTTTTGAAAAGAAAAAGTGTTTTCAAGACCAAAAACAGTTTGGCCGAGAGCTTTTACAATGCTTGGTGAATCCATTTGGCCATTTTTACTAGGTGTTATGCTACCAAAATTTATACTTGGATTTTGGGTGATATTGGCAAATTAGTTCCATGCTTTGACTTGGTTATGATCTTTCATGGTGTATGCATAATTTGAGGTATAATCTTGGCTTGTTCAAATGCTTTCCATAGAGTCCTTAAAAGTGTTTTTCATTGTTTTAGTCTTGTTCAAGTTTTGTCTTTAAAAACAACTTTCCTTAGAAGTTAAACTTTCTTGTTTTTTTTTAGCTTTGCTTGCTTGTCTTTAGGTAATCTTTGTTTTGTCTTAGTAGTTTTCTTTTCCTTGTCTTCCTAGAGTGTTGTGGTTGAGCCACTTGTTTGAGCTTTGAAAAGGTTTTCATCTCTTTAAAGGTGTTTTCACTTGTTTGGAAGGTTTTTGAGTGCTAGCCTTGCTTGTGTGCTTTGGGAGTGTGATAAAAAACACTTGGGTGCTTGAGAAGACCACATTTGGTGATGAAGGATTATCTTGTTCCTTTTTAAGATTATTGAATATGGTGTGAGTTGATTAAGAAAGCTAAGTGAAATCCCCACTGGACATTAAGATAGCAAGCTATCTAGATGTGAAGGTTCCTTTCACAAAGCTCAAGAGAAGAAGATGATGGATTGATTCAAAACAAAAAGGAAATGGAAAGCACATAAACCATAGAAAACCAAGAACAATTAAAGGAAGAAGAAAACATAAAATGGAAAGGAAAGAAATGGTAAAAAATGTGAGAAGCACGCCACTACAAGGCTAGGCTAGAAGCCATGGCACCCTTGAAGATGAGTGGATGTGTGCCGCCACTTGCTATGCAAGATAAGGCTTAAAAGTATTCACTCCCTAGGGAGGAAACTCTCACAAATGGTTGAGACACAAGAGTGTTTTTACTTCAAAATGTTCAACCCTTTTACATGTCTAGGAGCACCCCTTATATAGAAGAGTTTAGGGGCCTCTAAGTAAATAAAAGATACCTAAGGATGTCTCTACAAAAACCTAACCCTAGCTTCTAGAAACTAGGTCAAATAAGGTTACAAAAATGAGAGACAAAAGAGCCAACTATGGTGTGTGCAAGGCTAATTTCGTTCTAGCACAAAAGGAGACAAATAATGTGTCTCATATGTCTCTAAAAAGTGGCCAAAGTGTGCTAAAAACAAAGGAGACCAAAGGTACATAGGTACACTTGTCTTAGGCCTTTTACTTTATGCTTTATGCCTTTGCTTTACTCTCTCCTCCACATCATTTATGCTCCCCAATCACCATGCGCCACCTAGCATTGATTTCTTACTCCTAATTAACGTACAAAGCAAATAAACATAGATTAGCATGTTGGCTTAAGTCAAGTCAACTATAGTCAACAAGTCAAACCTAGTCAAAGGTCAACAAGTCAACTAAAGTTGATTCAACTAAGTCAACTTAGGGAATCATAAATAACAAACACAAATGAAAAGGATGAAGGATTAGTGAACTTCCTTTCTAAACATGCTTAGTCTTCTTAAGCATGTGCCTCCATCCTTGGTTGGGGTCAATCCTTCATCACTTGGTCTCGAGTTTGGAATTGTTTGTTAGCTAACCTCTTCCTTGTCTCGATTTTTTGTGAGTTTTTGGTGTAGGAACATGAATATGGATCCAATCTTGGAGGTAGAAGAAGAGGAGGAGTCGGCCTCACCTTATTCCCCTCCCATGGTGACTCCTATGGCCCAAGAAAGTGGACAAATGACCCTTGCCAACATCTTACGTGAGATGGAAGTGAGTAGGAGAGAAACTTTTGACCAATTGAGGGCGGATAGGAGGCAAAGTGAGATCTTCCTACAAGAGCACATCCAAAGACTTGAGCTTAGGGAATATGAGAGGAGAAGGAGGAGGTCCTCTTCCGAGGTCTCTAGCCATGGTGGAAGAAGAAGAAGACACGGCTCTGATGGTGGTGGAAGGCGCAATCAACTCCCACAAAGACAACCTCCACCAATCAAGATTCCAAAGTTCAAGGGGGAGAATGATCCAAACCTCTACATAGAGTGGGAGCAAAAAGTGGACCAAATCTTCAATATTCATTTAGTTAGTGATCAAGAACAAGTAAATTTAGTAGTTTTAGAATTTGAAGATTATGCCATGACATGGTGGCATCAATTGTGTATGGACAATATTAACCAAGAGCCACCCACGGCCTCTTGGATGGACATTAAAAGTTTGATGGCCTTAAAAGTTGAAAGTCAATTGAAAAAGAAACAAGAGGCCAAGAGGAATACTTCATACAATGAATACTACTCTAGAACTTGGAAAGGAAAAGAAAGAAAGAAAGGATGAGAAACCACCTTCCAAAGACCACCCACCTAGGACTAATTCGTCTAGAACCTCCCATGAAAGTGCAAACTCTTCTCAAAGTTCAAGAACTAGTTCCATCAAATGTTTTAAGTGTTTGGGCTATGGTCACATTGCTTCAAATTGCCCAACAAAGAGGAACATGATCTTGAACCCTAAAGGAGAGGTTGAAAGTGAACATTCTTCTCCCCCCTCCCCTAAAAGTTCTTCCTCCCACACTTCTTCCCAATCTTCAAGTGAGGATGAAATCAAACCTAATGAAGGAGGTTTGTTGGTGGTTAGGCGCATGCTAGGCCAAGTGCCTAAAGAATTTGAAAACCAAAGAGAAAATATTTTTCGCTCAAGGTGCCAAATCAACAACAAAACTTGCTCCCTCATAATTGATAGTGGAAGTTGTGTTAATGTGGCTAGCACAAGGGTTGTGGACAAGCTTGGCTTGAAAACCATCCCTCATGCCAAGCCCTATAAGCTTTCTTGGCTTAGTGAGGAAGGTGAGATTAAAGTGGACAAACAAGTCCTTATTAACTTCTCCATTGGAAACTACAAAGATGAGGTATTATGTGACTTAGTGCCCATGGAAGCAACCCACATTTTATTAGGAAGGCCATGGCAATTTGATAGGAAAGCTTTTTTCATGATGGCCATGCCAACAAATTTACATTTAGCTTCCAAGGCAAAAAGATCACATTACTACCTCTTTCACTAAGAGAAGTCAATGAGGACCAATTGCAAATGATAAAGAAAAGAAAAGAAGATAAGGCGCAAAAGAAGGCGCAAGGGCATGGCAATGAGTCCAAGAAGAGCATGATCACCCTCAAAGGGGTGAAGAAGGTAATGCTTGCCCAAAAACCCATCTTCCTAGCTTATCCTAGTGAATCTTCCCCCTCCTTCCAAAACCCTCACTCTAGATGTCCCTTAGACTTGTCATTAGTCTTAGATGAGTTCAAAGATGTTTTTCAAGAACCTCCAAAGGGTCTCCCATCCCTAAGAGGTATAGAACACCAAATTGATTTCATACAAGGCTCATATTTGCCTAATAGGCCAGCCTATAGCATGAGTCCTTGTGCAATGCCCGTGATTCTTGTCCCCAAAAAGGATGGAACATGGAGAATGTGCATAGATTGTAGGGCTATCAACAACATAACCATCAAGTATAGGCATCCTATTCCTAGATTAGATGATTTGATTGATGAGTTACATGGTGCAACCATATTTTCCAAAATAGACTTGAAGAGTGGGTAAAATCAAATTAGAATCAAAGAAGGTGATGAATGGAAAACCTCTTTCAAGACTAAGTTTGGATTATATGAGTGGTTAGTCATGCCTTTTGGCTTGACCAATGCACCTAGGACATTCATGAGACTCATGCACCATGTTCTTAGAGAGTTCTTAGGGAAGTTTGTTGTGGTGTACTTTGATGACATGCTCATTTATAGTATGTCTCAAGATGACCACTTGCATCATTTAAGGAGTGTGTTAGAGACCTTAAGGAAGGCATCCTTGTATGCTAACATGGATAAATATGTGTTTGGGATGGATCATGTGATCTTCCTAGGTTTCAAAATAAATCAACATGGGGTCCATGTGGACCAAGAAAAAGTGATGGCCATCAAGGATTGTCCTCCCCCAAAGAATGTAAGTGAGTTTAGGTCTTTCCATGGGTTGGCTAGTTTTTATAGGAGGTTTGTGCCAAACTTTAGCACCATAGTCGCCCCTCTCAATGAATTGGTCAAGAAAGGTGTGGTCTATAAGTGGGGCAAAGATCAAGAAAAGGCTTTTGAAACTTTAAAACAAAAATTGATCAATGCACCACTCTTAGCCCTCCCTAACTTCTCCAAAACTTTTGAAATTGAGGGTGATGCATCCAATGTAGGCATTGGGGTCGTGCTTCTCCAAGAAGGGCACCCCATAGCCTATTTTAGTGAGAAACTCAAGGGGAGTCACATCAATTACTCCACCTATGACAAAGAGCTTTATGCTCTTGTGAGAACTTTGCAAACTTGGCAACACTATCTTCTTTCAAAGGAGTTTGTGATACATAGTGACCATGAGTCACTCAAATTTTTGAAAAGCCAAGACAAGTTAAACAAGAGACATGCTAGGTGGGTAGAGTTCTTAGAGCAATTCCCATATGCGATCAAACATAAGCAAGGAAAGGCTAACATTGTGGCGGATGCACTTTCAAGAAGGCATTCCCTCCTTTCAATTCTTGAAACTAAATTTCTTAGTTTTGATCATATTAAGGAATTGTATCCAAGGGATGTTGATTTTTCCTCCATTCTTAGTGAGTGCCACCAAGGGGCTTACAAAGACTTTTATCTTCTCAATCAATATCTTTTCAAAGGTAAGAGACTTTGCATTCCCCAAGGTTCCTTAAGAGCCTCACCCATTAGAGAGGCACATGAGGGAGGATTAATGGGGCATTTTGGGCCAAACAAGACTTTGGAAGTCTTGAAAGAACATTTCTATTGGCCTCACATGAGGAAGCATGTAGATAGGCATTGCAAAAGTTGCATAGCATGCATGAAAGCCAAGTCTAGAGTCCAACCCCATGGTCTTTACACTCCCTTGCCTATCCCTTCCAAGCCTTGGGTTGACATATCTATGGATTTTGTCTTAGGCCTCCCAAGGACCAAAAAAGGTAGGGATTCCATTTTTGTAGTGGTGGATAGGTTCTCTAAGATGGCCTATTTCATTCCTTGCTGATGAGTTCAAATTTTTGCCCTCATTTAATATTTAAATTTGGGGATTTAATTGAATTTTCTGTGCTTAGAGATTGATTTAATTAGGATTTGTGATTATTGGATTTATTGAGTAAGTTTGGTAAAAGTGGCGTAAAAATTGATTTTAGTTGCATAAAATATTATTGGATATTCTAACGTTTGTTAATGCAGCTGGAATTTATTTTTGGTCATTAATAGTGTGGATTTAAAATATTCAAAGTTACAAAATAAGTCCAAAATCAGGAAATTCTGGAAAAGAATAAATTAGGAGCTAAATGCACCCCTAGATTTTATTTGCACACTCCTTCAAAATTGACCACCAAAAACCTGTTTTGCACCCCAGTTTTCACTAAGTTGCACCTCTCCTACCACTTAAACTCCACTCAACCAGATTATGCCATGTGGCAATCCCCACCTTTTAAATCAGGCCAACCATAAGCTGACACATGTCATAATCCTCCACTCACCAAATTGACCAATCAAATTCTGCCACGTCACCATATCCCAAAATGAAACCCTAACCCTAATTTTCTCCTCTCCTTCCATCACCATGGCAGCGCCGCCACCATCTCCTCGTCGGCCACCGCGACGCATCACCAACCTGCAACGCGCATCCACCGCCTCTCCACCATCAACCACCGCGCCGGAGACCACACAGCAGCCAAGGAAACCGGAAACCACCGCAGTGCGCGACCATCATCTCCGCACCTCGCACCATCTTCCTTCTCGCCGGTGAAGCCACGAACCTGCATAGTCTTCATCATCTTCACCGCGCCGTCCACCATGGGCGTGTGCCTGGAACGTGCAGCACCACGACGCACCACCTCCCTCTCGCGTAGCAAGCACCATCTCTTCCACGAGCCAGATCCGCACAGCGCCGTCGTGAACACCAGCAGCGAACACCACCACTGCGAGCCACCCTCATTCTCGTCCATTTCTCTGCACCACCGTGAGTTCATCTCCAGCCATTGAATCACCACGCAAACGCCGGAAACACGAGCAACCTTCTACAACAACGTCCGCACCAGCGACCGCTGCCATCCCTGTCGGACCACCATGAGCCACCACGCCAATCGTCGGAACAACGCCCTCGCACCACCGCGCCATCAGATGCGCAGCCAAGGGAGGAAGGAGCAGCAAACCCTAGTCTGGAGAGAGAAAGTGCACTCTGCGCCACGTGTCAGGCTGCTATTGGACAGTCAAACTGGTCAACTAGTCAACACTGGTCAACTGGTCAAAGTCAGCAGTCAACTCTGGTCAAAACTGCAAAAATGGTTAAATAAGAGGGGCAGAATTTGAAATTGGACAAGAATTAAGTTGCTAATTAATTAAATAAAAATAAAAGATTTTAGCAACTGACAGATAAAGCCCAAAGTCCAGTTGAAGCCTATATAAAGAGACTTAAGGGAGCAGAAGCGGGGACACACAGAACTTAGACACTTAGAACTCTCTGGTTTTTGCAGATACCGTCTCCACCACATCTCTCATTCTTTCTTTTATTTTCTTTCCTTCATATCATCATGTATTCCATCAAAGCCATGGAGGGCTAAGCTTTTAGGGTTGATTCCACTGTAATTTCTTAAATGGATTTTGAGGTTAGATGAATTTATGTGTTTGTTATTTTGATTATTGTTGTGGTTTTTTTTATCTATGTCCTTTGCTTCTTAATCGAATAGAAAATAATGATTTTAAATCTACATGCATGCTAATCATATGAGTTAAAAGATTTTTAAATTAAATTGAGACTTTACTTTGATTTTATTTAGAAACTTTCATTTGATTTAATAAGTTTTTGCCAATAATTGAGACTTTACTTTGATTAGTGGTAATTACTTTAACTAAAATTAGTCAAGACTTTACTTTGATTAATTAAGTTTTATATTTGGTGAAGAAACAAAGGAATAGACATGATTAGGCATAGTAAAATTAATTGAGACTGTACTTTGATTAAATTTACTATGGACAATATAACAATTATCACTTTTAATTGAGACTGTACTTTGATTAAAAGTGAGGATGCCAACAAATGAATTGAGTCTTTACATTGATTGATTTGTAAATCAACAACAATAATAAATTTAACAATAATCTCTAGATAACCAATGAAGAATCTTATTTAGAAAAAGCAGTGGAATTGACCTATTTACTATTATTGTGTTTACAATCTTCCGTGTCATTTTCTTTGCATATCAAAACCCCCTATTTTTATAGTTGCTAGTTTTAATTGCATTTTTAAGAATCAAATATTTAAGATCAATTCCGTATTCATTGTGAGATGACTCAGGGTTATCTTAACCCTAACTATTTTGTTCACTACTAACTTGGCAATACTGAAGTTGCTAAAGTTGAGTAGTGGTAATTTGATCGCCTAACGACAGCGATATCACTTTCCATAAGATTGATGATGCAACTTATATTACAAATCTTTTTTTCAAGGAAGTGGTAAGACTACATGGCCTACCTAGGTCCATTGTAAGTGATAGGGACTCCAAGTTCCTAAGCCATTTTTGGAGAACCTTGTGGGGTAAACTTGGCACCAAGCTTCTTTTCTCCACCACTTGCCATCCCCAAAGTGATGGCCAAACCGAGGTGGTTAATAGAACCCTAGGGCAAATGCTAAGATGAATGATAATGAAAAACATTAGAGAGTGGAAGGAACTTCTTCCCCACATAGAGTTTGCTTACAATAGGGTTGTGCTTTCCACCACTTCTCATTCCCCTTTTGAGGTTGTGTATGGGTTCAATCCCCTAACTCTCTTAGACCTCCTTCCCCTTCCCACTCATGAGGCATGGACTTGCCAAGATGGTGAGGCCAAAGCCAAGTACATCCAAGACTTGCATTCACAAGTCAAGGAAACCATTGAAAGGAGAGTTAAGAAACAACAAGAGGATGGTAATAAGGGAAGAAAGGAAGTCATCTTCCAAGAGGGAGATTGGGTATGGCTTCACTTGAGAAAGGAGAGATTCCCTACTCAAAGGAAGTCTAAGCTCCTCCCTAGAGGCGATGGCCCCTTTCAAGTCATTAGGAGAATTAACAACAATGCTTATGAGTTAGACTTACCCCCAAGCTACAACATAAGTAACTCATTCAATGTTTGTGACATTTCTCCTTTTGATGTAGGGTTTAAGAATTCGTGGTCGAATTCTCTCCAAGAAGGGGAGGATGATGAAGGCGTGACCACCTCCTTAGAAGCTCCCTCAAGAAGGATCACTAGAAGCATGTCTAGAGGGGAGTCTTCTATTTCATCACCTTTATCTTTGTATTGCATTACTTTGGTTTGAATTCCCTAAGTTGGTTTCTAGTTGACTTATTTTGGTTGACTTGTTGACTTTGATCCAAAGTTGACCTTTGACCAATATTAGATTAACTTAACCAACATGCTAATCCTTGTTTGTCTTGTTTTGTAGGTAATTAAGAGAAAGTAGAGCATGGCTAGGTGACACATGGTGATTGGAGCACTTGGATGAAGTGGAAGAGAGAGGAAAGCAAAAAGCATAAAGCAAAAGCAAAAGTAGACATGTACCTTGTCTCCTCTTACCTTTGTGGTTTATGCCTTAGAAGGTCACTTGGTCTCCTTCCTCTTTTGGCCTAGAATCCTCATGGGAATGCCTCCACCAATCATCTCCCTTCACTTGGCCAAGACTCACTCTCATATTAGGTTTAGGGTTTGCTAGTTAATCCTTTTTCATGTTTTTGTATTTGCTAAAGGACCCCTATGAACTCCTATTTAAAGGGTGCTCCTTGTCTTGTAAAAGGGTTGATCATTTTGTTTCTAAACTATTGTGTTTCAACCATTAAATTTTCGTGAGCTCTCCTTCCTAGAAGTGAACTCACCTTTGCCTTATCTTGCTTGCAAGTGGCGGCACCATCACTCATCTCTAGGGCTTGATTGGCTTAGATCCCCCCCTATGAGTGGCGTGCTTCTTCCATGCTTCATCTTCTATGCTTTCCATTTTTAATGTTTCTTCTTTCATTTTGGTTCTTTAAGTGATGTTAATGCCGTGTGAGTTTAAGCTTGAATCTAACTCTATTCTTCCTTTCATGAGCTTGAGAAATGAACCTTCACATCTAGATAGCTTGCTATCTTAATGTCCAGTGGGAATTTTCAAAAAGCTTTCTTAAATAACTTCACAATATTCATAACTCTAAAAGAAAACAAGATAACCCTTCATCAAGTATGCCAATACTTGGTGGCATAAAGTTTGTAAGAATTATGACCAAGGGCCACCCGCGGCTTCTTGGATGGACATTAAAACTCTTATACGCGCTAGATTTGTTCCTCCCTCCTATAGGAAGGAACTTATTTTGACGCTCCAAAGGCTTCACCAAGGTCCTATGAGTGTGAGTGAATACTTTAAAGAATTAGAGTCTCAAATGCGTAGGGTTGAACATTTTGAAGTAAAAACACTCTTGTGTCTCAACCATTTGTGAGAGTTTCCTCCCTTGGGAGTGAATACTTTTAAGCCTTATCTTGCATAGCAAGTGGCGACACACATCCACTCATCTTCAAGGTTGTCATGGCTTTTAGCCTAGCCTTGTAGTGGCGTGCTTCTCACATTTTTACCATTTCTTTCCTTTCCATTTTCTGTTTTCTTCTTCCTTTAATTGTTCTTGGTTTTCTATGGTTTATGTGCTTTCCATTTCCTTTTTGTTTTGAATCAATCCATCATCTTCTTCTCTTGAGCTTTGTGAAAGGAACCTTCACATCTAGATAGCATGCTATCTTAATGTCCAGTGGGGATTTTACTTAGCTTTCTTAATCAACTCACACCATATTCAATTATCTTAAAAAGAAACTAATAAAGAGAAAATTAAAAGATTTGTGAGTGGTCTTAGGAGAGACATACAAGACCAAGTAGAGTTGTATGAGTACTCCACTCTTGAAAATGTTTTCACACTTGCCCTTGGGATTGAAATTCAATTGAAAAGAAAAAGAAGGGCAAAGAAGAGTTACTCACCCAACCACTACTTTAGTCACTCATGGAAGGGAAAGGATAAAAAGAAACATGATAAGTTCCCTTCTAACTCTCATCAAGAACCACCAAGTAAAAGTAAGTCACCAAGTAATCACATTCACCATTCCACTTCTCAAAGATCAAGTTCCATTAAATGTTTTAAATGTTTGGGTTATAATCACATGCTTTAAATTGGCCAACCAAAAGGACCATGATCTTAAAGAAGAGTAATGATGTTGAAAGTGAACACTCATCTCCCCATTCTCTTTCAAAAGAATCTTCTTCGTCTAGTAAAACTAAATTTTTTTAGAAAGACCCTATGTTATTAAGGCGAATGATAGGTCAAGATCAAAGTGAGATTGAGCCAACTCAAAGAGAAAACATTTTTCAATCTAGATGCAAAATTAACAAATGGGTTTGCTCTCTAATTATTGATGGAGGAAGTAGTACCAATATAGCTAGCACAAGGTTGGTGGAAAAGCTTAGCTTAGAGACCATTCCTCATGCTAAGCCCTACAAGCTTGCTTGGATAAGTAAAGAGGGAGAAATAGATGTCAATAAACAAGTCCTAATTAACTTCTCTATAGGAAGCTACAAAGATGAGGTGTTATGTGATGTTGTTCCCATGGAAGTCACACATATCTTACTAGGTAGGCCATGACAATTTGATAAACAAACTTTACATGATGGTCATACCAACCAATACATTTTCTTCATAAATGGGAAAAAGATCACTTTACAACCTCTATCACCTCAAGAAGTTAATAAGGATAGAAATATAATAAGAAAAAATAAAGAAGAAAAAGAAAAGGGGCAAGCTTTCACTAAGGTGTTACTTGCCTACAAAAAAATTCTTCCAAAGCAAGATGTGCATCACCCTTCCTTCTCTTCCCAAGCCAAAAAGGAAGGCCCAAAGCACAAGAAAGAGAGGAAGAGTACTCTAAAAAATAAAGATGGCCTAACCAAAGCTAAGGGTAATATCCTTAGAAAGGATGGAACAAGATCTCAAAAAAGGGAGGTGCAAATCCTCCCCCAAATCAAGTCAAGCTCCATCTACAAAGGCTTAAAGAATTTGTGGTCAAATTCTCTCCAAGGAGGGGAGGATGATGAAGGATTGACCCCAACCAAGGATGGAGGCACATGCTTAAGAAGACTAAACATGTTTAGAAAGGAAGTTCACTAATCCTTCATCCCTTTCATTTGTGTTTGTTATTTTTGATTCCCAAAGTTGACTTAGTTGAATCAACTTTAGTTGACTTGTTAACCTTTGACTAGGTTTGGCTTGTTGATTATAGTTGACTTGACTTAAGCCAACATGTTAATCTATGTTTATTTGCTTTGTAGGTTAATTAGGAGTAAGAAAGCAATGTTAGGTGGCGCATGATGATTGGGGAGCATAAATGATGTGGAGGAGAGAGTAAAGCAAAGGCATAAAGCATAAAGTAAAAGGCATGAAACAAGTGTACCTATGTACCTTTGATCTCCTTTGTTTTAGCACACTTTGGCCACTTTTTGGAGACATATGAGACATATTCTTTGTCTCCTTTTGTACTAGAACGAAATTAGCCTTGCACACACCATAGTTGGCTCTTTTGTCTTCATTTTTGTAACCTTATTTGACCTAGTCTCTAGAAGTTAGGGTTAGGTTTTTGTAGAGACATCCTTAGGTATCTTTTATTTGCTTAGAGGCCCCTAAACTCTTTTATATAAGGGATGCTCCTAGACATGTAAAAGGGTTGAATACTTTGAATCTAAACACTCTTGTTTTCAACCTCTTTTTTGAGCTATCCCTCCTCCCAAGGAGAGGAAAAACTCTTGCCTTATCTTGCTATGTAAGTGGCGGCACCATAGACTCATCTCTAGAGCTTGGTTTGGCTTTGCCCCCTCTATGAGTGGCGTGCTCCACTTCCATCACCACTACTATATTCTTTTCCATTTTATTTGTTCTTCTTTCAATGCATTTTCGTTTTTGGTTATATTCTTGCTATTTTCGTTTCTAAGCACCTTAAACTATCTCTTCTCCTATTGAACTCTTGGAAAGGAACCTTCACATCTAGATAGCTTGCTATCTTAATGTCCAGTGGGTATTTCCTTGAGTTTTCCTTAAACAACTCTTCACCATATTCATAATATTAAAAGGAAACAACATAATCCTTCATCAAATTTGAAATTATAAATTATTGCATTGTTCCTATGCATTCCAAATAGAGTTGGGGCAAGATAACCAACCATTTTTGCATCATATTTTTTTCTTATCAATCTACCTTTATATATAATTATTATTACATCATTTTTTAACTTAATTTCTTTTTTTTCCCTCTAATTTGTTTTGAAAAATTCATATTGACCTAGAACTCTTATTTGGTGCAATTAAGTCTTCTTATTTTTAAAAATGATCCAATTAGTCATTTCAATTAGATTGACCTTAACACCGCGTCCATACGTGTCAGGTGTCGGTTCGGAGTATTTTCAATTATGTTTTTGGTTTTTTTAAATTTTTTGCCACGTGTTTGGCCATATGTTAGCACTGTATTGCCATGTTGACCTATCACCCTCACCTTAGCCTTGGCAAAACCATCTCCAAGCTTGAACCATCCTAACAAATCCAAGAATTACCTTATGAGAGGCATAACTTGGCTTGATTTTTGTCAACACCTAATTTCGTCCAGATTATAAATATATATATATATATATATATATATATATATATTCTTATCTTATTTTACTTTGTTTTATTTCATCTTTTTATCTTATTTTATTTTCAATTTATTTTTATTCTTATTTTATTTATTTTTATTTTGTTTTCAATTTTCTTCATATTTATTTTTTACTTTTTTATTATTTAAGAAAAAAAAAGAAAGAAAGAATCGGATTTGAAAAAAAAAGCACATAAAAAAGTAAAACAAAAAAACAACAAAGAAGAAAAAAGAGAAAATATAAAAATACAAAAAACAAAAGAAAGAAATAAAGAGCCGAATCTTTTTTCCCTCTTTAATGGTTTAATAATCCATTATTATGTCTACACTCTTATGTTTGCTTCTATTTGTACCCTTGCAATTTCTCTTTCATTCAGAAAGTGACACGTGTCACTCATATCCCTTAAATTTGTCCATTGTGCTAACCATCCTTCTGATTGTCCCTTTTCTTCACCAATTCATCATTACCCGCATCAAAATTAAAGAAAGGAAAAAGTTGGACTTTTTATTGAAAAGAGCATTGCATCTCGAACCCACTAGCAAATCACTACTTTTATTTTTTCCACACACCTTTTCATGATAAAGCCAATCTCTCCTACAACCCTAAAATAGGGAACCCACGCCCCCTTCCCAAGCGTCATGGCCTATTCCCTTAGCCATTACACGCCACAGTCAAGATCAATCCATCAATATCTATAAAACCGTTCAACACGTAACCTTCACTTTTTCATAATCTCCTTCTTCTCCCTTATCATCATCACATATCTCCAAAAACAAACACCCCATCTTCTCCATTCCTTTTCCATCAAAAGCCCATCCATAGAGAACTAGAGAACCACCAACTGGTCATTCATTCACTACTTTTTCTCCTCTTCCTCTACGGAACTTAGAGAACCAACACCACCCATTCATGTGAACACCAAAAAGCCCCACTCTCCATTTCTCCACGCATTGGTCACTACCAACACAACACGAAACCACCACGCCATTCTTCCAGAACTGTTCTCACTCTACACACCTCCAGATTCCTCTCTTCATCGAGGTCTTCATCTCCTTCCTTCATAAAAACACAAATACATACAAGTAGTTTCCCCTAGACTTTTTGGCACAGTTCTTCCTCCATCACCTCCGTTTTTACACTATTATCATCAACTCACCGTGAACGCCAATCAATCGCCAAAAACAGAGCCCACCACAACATCCTCCACCACGTTTTCCATCACCACCACACAAACTCATTCTAACACCAAGACACACAATCTTTGTGCCCAACCTCTACCATATCTATCCATCTTTCCTCAACATCACAACATACACATGAACACCAGATTCACACTCATTTTTCATCATCAATAAAAAACCATATAGCCCGAGAGGACCGACTTCGGCACCTCCATTTTTGTCTTCTTTTTACACATACCATCATTCATCACCCTCGATTACTAGTTACTGCTCCAACATTTTCACAACACAGAACATTAAAACAAAAAGGAAAGCCGCCGGCGAGTCGAGTCTCGAATGGTGGTGGTTTGGGTCGCGACTGCCAGGTGGCGGTTTTCGTGGTGTTCGCATAACTCGGTTGCGGTGGCCGGTGCGGTGGTGGTGAGTTGCAAGAGTCATGGTACACACACCCCACATTATTTTATTTCTTATACCTATGTTTCACTTCGTGTACCCCTGTTTATTGTGTGCACCTCCACATACTATTACTTGCTTGTTTTTGGGCTTGTTTGTTGTATTACTCTGCACCCCACATTTGCTATACACACCTCCCACTAATTGCTCACTACACCACTCATTGTTTTTATTTATATTTTTCTTTTCTAAATAATTTTAATAAAATAAAAAATAAAAAATTAGTTTTCTCTTACACTTTATTGTGTCTATCTTGTCGTCCACACCGTGTGACACTCATTTTCAAAAAAATTATCTGGAATAGTTTTCTTTCTACTTTAATGTTTGTCCGACTGTTCGCATTGTGTGACACTATTTTTCAAATAATTCAAAAATATCAAAAATAGTTTTTTTTTTCTCTTTTAATGACTCAAATCATTTTCTTAATCATTTTGCCCTCATGTCATATTTAAATTTGGGGTTTTAATAGAATTTTTGTGTTTAAGGATTGATTTAATTAGGTTTGCGATTATTGGATTTATTGAGTACATAAGGTAAAAGTGACATAAAAATTGATTTTAGTTGCATAAAATATTATTGGATATTCTAACGTTTATTAATGCAGCTGAAGTTTAATTTGAGTCAATAAAAGTGTGGATTTGAAATATTCAAAGTTACAAAATAAGTCCAAAATCAAGAAATTCTGGAAAAGAATAATTCAGGAGCTAAATGCAACCCCAGTTTTTATTTACACACTCCTCCTCCAAGTGGACCACAAAAACCTATTCTGCACCCGCAGTTTATACTAAGTTGCACCCCTCCTACCACTTAAACTCCACTCAACCAGATTATGCCATGTGGCAATCCTCACCTTTTAAATCTGTCCAACCACATGATGACACATGTCATGATCCTCCACTCACCAAATTGACCAACCATACATTGCCACGTCATCATCTTCATCTCTCTCATGAGAAACCCTAATTTCTCCTCAAACCCTAGTCGCCACCATGTCGGCAGCCAACACAGAACCTGCCACGAACCTGCACCACTGTGAGCCACCGCACCTACAACCTTCATCATCTCTACACCACTTCACGCAACCATCGTGACCGACAGCAGCAACCGTCATCATGTAGCAACTTCGTTGGAGAAGAGTGTGAGAGTGAAATCCTAATTCTGGAGAGAGAATACTTTGCCATGTGTCATGCTGCTATTGGATAGTCAAACTGGTCAACACTTGTCAAATGGTCAAAGCTAGCCGTCAACTCTAGTCAAAACTGCAAAAATGGTTAAACAAGGGGGGCAGAATTGGAAACTGGACAGAAATTAAGTTGCTAATTAATTAAATAAAGATAAAAGATTTTAGCAACCGAATAGATAAAGTCCAAGTCCAATTGAAACCTATATAAAGAGGCCTAAGGGAGTAGAAGAAGGACACTTAGCAACTCTCTGGTTTTGGCAGATACCGTCATCCACCACATCTCTCATTCTTCCTTTTATTTTATTCCTTCATCATATTATTATCATGTATTCCATCCAAGTCATGGAGGGCTAAGCTTTTAGTGTTGATTCCATTGTAATTTCTTAACTGGATTCTGAGGTTAGATGAATTTATGTATTTGTTATTTTGATTATTGTTGTGGTTTTGTTTATCTTTGTCCTTTGCTTCTTAATCGAATAGAAAATAATGATTTTAAATCTACACGCATGCTTATCATATGAGTTAAAAGGTTTTTAAATTCAATTGAGACTTTACTTTGATTTTATTTAGAAACTTTCATTTGATTAAATCAGTTTTTGCCAATAATTGAGAATGTACTTTGATTAGAGGTAATTACTTTAACTAAAATTAGTCAAGACTTTACTTTGATTAAGTTTTCTATTTGGTGAGGAAACAAAGGAATAGACATGATTACGCATAGTAAAATTTAATTGAGATTGTACTTTGGTTGAATTTACTATGGATAATCTAAAAATTCTCACTTTTAATTGAGACTGTACTTTGATTAAAAGTGAGAATGCCAACAAATGAATTGAGAATTTACATTGATTGATTTGTAAATCAACAACAATAATTAATTTAACAATAATCTCTAGATAACCGATGAAGAATCCTATTTTGAAAGAGTAGTGGAATTGACCTATTTACTATTATTGTGTTTACAATCTATAATTTGCGTGTCATTTATTCTTTGCATATCAAAACCTCATATTTTTATAGTTTGTAGTTTTAATTGCATTTAGGATAGATTTTTATAAAACTCAAATATTTGAAATCAATTATGTATTCGTTATTAGACGACTCAGGGTTATCTTAACCCTAACTAGTTTGTTCACTACTAACTTGGCAATACTAAAGTTGCTAAAGTTAAGTAGTGGTAGTTTGATCGTCTAACGACAATGATATCAAATTTGGCGCCGTTGCCGGGGAATACAGTTAGTATTTCTTATATTTTGATTTTGTTTTTATTTACTTATTTATTATTGTTTTTTAATTTATTTTTATTTATTTATTTATTATTATTATTATTTTACGCATATATGTGTAATAGAGTTTGTGTTTTTTTTGTAGTCTTTAGTTTTCTTTATATATATTTCAAGCAAAGTTCTATTTTTGTTTTGATTAAGAAATTCTTTTAAGAAATTTTTTAAGACTAGTTAGGAAAACTCTGTCTAGGAAAGACATCGTATTTAAGTTGTCCACTATGACGCACCTCTCTTTCCTAGGAGTAGACCCAACGACATCTTAACTTATTTCTTTCTTGAAATCTTTCTCTAAAATAAGAATAGGAAAAAAATAGAGAAACACTTTCAGGTAGATTGCGTAGTGCATGACTCGGGCCAACCCGGGTCAATTCTATCAACTTGATCCAGAACTTGAAAGGAACTTGTGTAAATCACGCAGGAGGCTTGAACTTAGGTGTTCTACTGAAGGAGCATCGTCATCATATGAACCTACCATTGAAAGTGTATCGTTAGAATCACCTCCGGTGATTAACATATCTTCTGATCCATCACCTAAACCATAAATTCATGAAGATAGAATTGAAGAAAGAACAATAAGAGAGTTGGCTTCACCAGATGCAGCAATTACATAAAACATGTGCATCCAATATCCAGATGGAGAATGTGAGCTTAAGTTTGGGTTAATCCATCTTTTACATAAATTCCATGGATTAGCAGGAGAAGACACGTACCATCACTTGAAGGAATTTCATGTTGTTTGTTCATCCATGAGACCTACAATAGTGACAGAGGAACATATTAAGCTTAAGGCTTTTCCGTTTTCGTTGCAAGATGCAGCTAAGAATTGGTTGTACTACCTACCATTAGGATCCATTAATACTTGGGAGACTCTGAAAAGATCATTTATAGAAAAGTTTTTTCCAGCGTCTAGAGTTGCTGCTATTCGCAAAGATATTTATGGGATAAGGAAACAAGAAAGAGAAAACTTCACGAGTATTGGGAAAGATTCAAAAAGTTATGTGCTTCCTGTCCTCATCACCAAATAAACAAGCATCTCCTTATTCAGTACTTTTATGAGGGATTGAGTATCATGGATAGACAAATGATAGATGCTGCAAGTGGAGGGTGGTGGACAAAATGCCAACAAATGCAAGACAATTGATTGAGAATATGGCATCGAACCATCAACAATTTACTACCAGGAATAATTCTATAACTCTATTGAAGGGAACCCATGGAGTAGAAGCTTCATATGTTGCAGATCAGAAGAAAATAGAAGGAAAGTTGGATGACTTAGCGGCCATGGTAAGGACCTTGGCAGACTTACAGAAAAAGCCTATCCTTTCTACCTTATGTGGAATTTGTGCTTCTACTAATCATCCTACCGAGGCTAGTTCTATGTTAAAAGAGAAAGGGACGTCAGACAGTGAACAACCTCAGGCATATACTGCAAACATCTATGGCAATAATAGACCACCTCGGCAGTAATACAATCATGATTTGTCCTCCAACAAGTACAACCTAGATTGGAAGGAACATCCTAGCCAAAAATGGGGAAATAAGTAGTCTTAACACCAACAAGTATATGTTCCACCTCAACAGAGGCAACAACCACAACCAACTGCAATCTCTGGTGACTCAAACATGGAAACAATGATGAAAATGATGGTTGACATGATGAAGGGAAAAATCAATCAGTTGAAACGGACGATGGAAGCAACTAATCAAAATTTGCAAAACCAGATTGGACAAATGGAAAATGGTTGAACCAGATGAAATCTCAACAAGGCTCAAGCAGTTTGCCTGCACAAACTATAATCAACCCACGAAATGTAAGTGCTATTACTTTAAGATCGGGTAAGCAAATACAAGGCCTTGGGGATGCCTAAGAAGATGAAGATAAGGACAATGAAGTTGTACCTGAGAATGAAAATGGAGGATTAGATGAAGCAACATAAGCAACATCTGAAACGCTTGAACCCAGGGATAACTCCATGTTAGTATCCCCTAATACTTCCTCTGAAAATTCTTCACCTTATTCTCATCTCCTCCCCATCCAAACCGTTTGAAACCAAAAACTAAAAAGATGGAGGAGTTAGACAAAGAAATCTTGAATACTTTCAAGAAAGTGGAGATGAACATCCCTTTGTTGGATGTTGTAAGACAATTTCCTAAATACGCCAAGTTTCTTAAAGAATTATGCACACATAAAAGGCGTATTATGGATAAAGAGGTAGTGAACATGGGAAGAAACGTGTCTAGCTTAATTAAAAAGCCTACAGTCAGAATGTCGCAAAAGTGTAAGGATCCAGATATGTTTTCTGTTCCCTGCATTATAGGAAGTACTAAGTTTTACAATGCTATGTTAGATTTAGGAGCTTCCATTAATGTAATGCCTTTATCAGTTTTTACTTCACTTCATCTTGGACCTCTTAAGTCTACTGGTGTGGTCATTCATTGGCCAACCGTAGCACAGTTAACCCTGTAGGTGTGCTAGAAGATGTGCTTGTCCGTGTGGACAAGTTAATTTTTCCTGCAGATTTCTATATCTTGGACATGAGGGATGATGAAGGAATGAGTTCAACCACAATTATCTTGGGAAGACCATTCATGATGACAACACGTACCAAGATAGATGTGCATGCAGGATCCTTAACTATGGAGATAGGAGATGAGAAGGTGTAGTTCAATGTGCTAGAAGCCATGAAGCACCCGACTGAAGACCATTCTTTGTTTTGTATTGATTTATTGAGTAATGTAGTGAACAATTTTGCTTTTGGATTTTTGGACGTTTTTTCTAGTTTGTCTTCTTTTTTAGATTTTTCTTTTTCGAATATTTCGGGCTCGATTTTAGACGAAAAAGAAAACTATAAAACAGGTGATATTGAGGATGCGGTGTCACTATATGATACCTCTGTGGCGTCCGAGTGTGATGCTGAGGTGGCTGAAATTACCTTAGGCAGTAAAATGTTGCCATCTTTGAAACAACCACCCACTTTGGAGTTGAAACCTTTACCATCTCATTTGAAATATGCTTATCTTGAGATGGATGGGAAACTCCCTGTTATTATATTTGTCTCGCTTACTGATTAGCAGGAACAAAAGCTATTGTAGGTTATCAAAGATCACAAGAGAGCAATAGGCTGGACTTTGGCAGATATTCCTGGTATTAGTCTTTATTTCTTCATCCATAGAATACTCTTGGAGGAGGATGCTAAGCCAGTAAGGCAACCTCAGAGGAGACTGAATCCTCAGCTGATGGAGGTTGTGAAGAAGGAAGTCAGTATGTTGCTACAAACAGGTATTATATATCCTATTTCTGATAACACTTGGGTGAGTCCTGTACATGTGGTCCCCAAGAAATTTGGGATCACCGTGGTCAAGAATGAGCAGAACGAGTTGATTCCTACTCGTATTCAGAATAGCTAGAGGGTTTGTATTGATTATAGAAGACTAAACCAGGCCACTAGAAAAGACCACTTTCCTTTACCATTCATGGACCAGATGTTAGATCGATTGGCAGGTAAGTCTCATTATTGTTTTCTTGATGGATTCTCTAGGTATTTTCAGATTTGTATTACCCCCGAGGATCAACATAAGACTACCTTTACTTGTCCATTCGGTACATATGCTTATAGAAAGATGCCATTTGGCCTTTGCAATGCTCTTGGAACATTTTAGCGATGTATGATGAGTATTTTTACAGATTTGTTGGAGCATTGTATTGAGGGATTTATGGATGATTTTAGTGTATATGGTTCATCTTTTGATCATTGCTTGTTTAATCTTGCTAGAGTCTTAGAGAGATGTGAAGAAACTAACCTTGTTTTAAATTTTGAAAAATGTCATTTTATGGTGGAACAAGGTATAGTTTTAGGTCACGTTTCCAAGAATGGTATATCTGTAGATCCTGCTAAAATTGATATTATTTCACAATTGCCTTACCCCTCTTCTGTGAAAGAGGTTCGATCTTTTCTTGGACATGCAGGATTTTACAGGAGATTTATCAAGGACTTCAGCAAAATAGTCAACCCTCTCTCCAACTTGCTGCAAAAGCATGTACCATTTGACTTTGGAGAGAGGTGCAAAGATGCTTTTGATACTTTGAAAAAGGCATTCACCACCACTCCTATCATCCAGCCACCTGATTGGACATTGCCCTTTGAGTTGATGTGTGATGCATCAAACTTTACAGTAGGAGTGGTGCTTGCACAAAGAGATGGGAAACTACCACATGTGATATATTATGCTTCTAAAACATTGGACACAACGTAGACTAAATACACCACAACTGAGAAGGAATTATTGGTTGTTGTGTTTGCCTTGGACAAATTCAGACCATATATACTTGGTTCCAAGGTAATTGTTTACACTGATCATGCAACATTAAAATTCCTTCTGAAGAAAGCAGATTCCAAGCCAAGATTGATTAGATGGATGTTATGGCTCCAAGAGTTTGACATTGAGATTCGAGACAAAAGTGGGGCACAGAACTTAGTAGCTGACCATCTTAGCAGGATTGAGTATAGAGAAGATAACATTCCTATTCAAGATGACTTTCCTGATGAAGTCCTTCTAGCGTTGACTGCTATGAAAGGTATGTTTCCTAAACCTTGGTTTGCTGATATTGTTCAGGTTAAAATACTTTTTTGGTCCCAATTTTCGTTAAATTTTTTCAAATAAGTCCTAATTTTGGTTTTGTGTTCAAATAGGTCCTAATTTTTGTCAATTTTGTTCAATTGGGTCCTTTTTTGCTAACATCGTTTAAATCATTAACGGCCATGAACAGTGCCACATGTCACTTCGTGGTTTTTTTATTTTTTTAAATTTTTTTTAAATTTTTTTAAATTTTTTTTTAAATGTACACGTGTTAACCCAAGAGCGTGCCACGTGTCACTTTGTGATTTTTTTGAATTTTTTATTTTATTTTTTTTGAATTTTTTTGATTTTTTTCTAATTTCCACGTTTCAACCTAGTAGTGTGTCACGTGTCAAAGTCAATATTCTATATTCAATTTGGTCCCTATATTTGTTATTTTTGTTCAATTAGGTCACAATTTTTGTTAACATTAACCAATTTGATCCCTATCGAAGATGTGACCAAATTTAATTTTTATATCAAAGTTATAATGATGTGAATTTTAATATATTATATAAAAATATTTAATAAAAAATGTGAATTTTAATATAAAAATTAAATTTTTAATTTGGAGAGGGACCAAATTGGTTAATGTTAACAAAAATTGGGACCTAATTGAACAAAAATAACAAATATATGAACCAAATTGAATTTAGAACATTGACTTTGACAGGTGGCACGCTATTGAGTTGACACGTGGACATTTAAAAAAAATTAAAAAAAATTAAAAAAAATTTAATAAAAAATTCAAAAAAAAATTAAAAAAAACCACGAAGTGACACGTGACAGTCACTGTTCATGGTCGTTAACGATTTAAACGGTGTTAGCAAAAAAGGACCCAATTGAAAAAAATTGACGAATATTGGGACCTATTTGAACATAAAACCAAAATTAGGACTTATTTGAAAAAACTTGACGAAAATTGGGACCAAAAAGGTATTTTAACCTATTGTTAACTATTTGGTTGTTTCTACTATTCCTCCTTCCTTCTCCAAGTATGAAAGAACCAAGCTAAAAAGTGAGGCAAAGTACTATATATGGGAAGAACCATTCATTGTTACAAAAGTCTTCCCTTATGGAGCAGTGGAGATCAAGGAAGAATCCTCAGAAAGAACTTTTAAAGTTAATGGGCATCGTCTTCGGATATTTAATGAAAATCAAGACATGGTGAATAAGACGATGGATGGGATGAACTTAACTTCTCCCACATACCTTCCGACTTGAGGAGGTAAGTACACTTCATACTTTTTCTTTGCATTATATATTGAATACATTGAGGACAATGCATGGATAAAGTGTGGGGGTGTAGGGAGAAAATTTATTTTCCCCTTTTTCTGATTTTGTTTTCTATTTGTTTTGTTTCTCCTTTCTAATTTTGTTTTCTATTTGTTTTCTCTAAAAAAAAATTCCTGCTTTCAATAAAACATATTGACATTGGATTTTGGGATTTGGGATTTGATTCACTAATCGAAACGGTCATAATTCTGGGAAAATAAGTGTCATGTGCTATGAGTGAATTATTTTTGTGATTTACTAATTGAGTTGATTTGAGAGTTTCTGGAATAAATCTTTTGTGGAAGAGTTTTGACCTTGTGAGTTTTGAGCTTTATTATAAAGGATGGACTACCATGTGTCATTCCTATTTTTCTTGTGTGACTTGCTCATGTCTTGTTTATACTCAAATGTTTAGCTTGATTCTTTTGTTTTGCATCTTAGGTGAATATGCATGATTTGATATGACTGAGGCATTTCTTGTTTTTAACTACTTGGCCAAATAAGCTAACCATGACATTGATCAATTGGTAGACCTTTTGAGCTTTAAACCTCTTTTTCTTGATTTGAGCAAATTGCTAAACTTTAAAAAGAAAAAAAAACCATGTTTTTCCTTACCTTAAGGAGAAAGAAGGAGCTAGTGGATTATGTTAAGATTGGTTGAGAAATAAAGTGTGGGCGTGAGTATTTCCCTCACAAAGTTATAAAAATGGCAAAAGGAAAAAAATTGTTGATGACAAAGTGTTGAAATAAAAAATGATTGCTTTCTGAAAAAGAGCAACAAAGGATAGAAGAAAAAAAAAGACAAAAGGGATTATTTTTGAAACTATGCTCCATAATTCTTTCTACCTTACTATTTCAAAAACACTAAAATCCTAAAAAATTTTCTTACCTTTGCCTTGGCCCCGTTATAACCTGTGAAAAGTCCTCATGATTTTTGAATGCATGTTTTCTGAAAGTTGTGAATATTAGAGTCTTGCTAAGCATTGAGAGTGTTTACTTGCATCGGTATTTTGAGTGGAAACACAAGCCAAAACATTTGAGCAAATTATGGTGAGAAAATATACATTTAACTTGAGTGTTTCTCTTTCATATTTTATTATCTTGTAAACTCAAAAGATTAACTCATGTGTGAAAAACATAATCTTTCCATTTGTCTGTGCATGACAACATGATTTCTAGAAGATTGATTTGTTTCCATTTGTATTCATTCCTTTAATTCAGTGAAGATATGGAATAAAATACCTCAGAATAAAGTTTTGAAATTTTTCAATTTTGCCCAGGAGTGCAAAAGGATAAGTGTGGGTGTGTGATGAGTTCAAATTTTTGCCCTCATTTACTATTTAAATTTGGGGTTTTAATAGAATTTTTGTGCTTAAGGATTGATTTAATTAGGATTTGCGATTATTAGATTTATTGAGTACGTAAGGTAAAAGTGACGTAAAAATTGATTTTAGTTGCATAAAATATTATTGGATATTCTAACGTTTGTTAATGCAGCTGAAGTTTAATTTGAGTCATTAAAAGTGTGGATTTGAAATATTCAAAGTTACAAAATAAGTCCAAAATTAGGAAATTTTGGAAAAGAATAAATCAGGAGCTAAATGCAACCCCAGTTTTTATTTACACACTCCTCCTGCAAGTGGACCACAAAAACCTGTTCTACACCCGCAGTTTTTACTAAGTTGCACCCCTCCTACCACTTAAACTCCACTCAACCAGATTATGCCATGTGGCAATCCTCACCTTCTAAATCTGTCCAATCACATGATGACACGTGTCATAATCCTCCACTCACCAAATTGATCAACCATACACTGCCACATCATCATCTTTATCTCTCCCATGAGAAACCCTAATTTATCCTCAAACCCTAGCCGCCACCATGCCGGCAGCCAACACAGAACCTGCCATGAACCTGCACCACCGCACCCGCAACCTCCATCATCTATGCACCACTTCGCACAACCATCGTGTAACATCCCGTCAAGATATTACGGGTTTAAATAATAAAATAAAATAAGAAAATAAAAACTCATTAATTATAAATTCATTTCCCAAAAACGCGGGAAATTTCAAAACTTTATTTACTTCAATAATAATTTCAAAATCCTTGAATATAATTACTATTACCATTAACAAAAAGTCCAGTAATATTAATAATTACAACTGATTTGAAATCATAAAGACAATGTAAAAACTCTGAGAGAATTTCCCCAAGACTAGCCCCGCTCCGGCTCTATGCCTCACCAGATCCACCTGCAACACCATCTGCTCACGTATATCGCGTATATGATCATTGCCAAACACAAGCAGATAGGGTGAGCTAACAAAATAAACATATAAATATAAACACATTTATATATATCACACAAACACACCAAAGGAATCCTTTCCCCTGATTCCACACCACAATGGCCACAACCATGTCAATCATGTTCTACGTCTTCTAGTGAGTACCCCAAGGTGTCTTGCTGCCATACCTATCGGCCACAACCGATAGAACACGTACGGGAAACCATTGCTACGGATCATACACCGTAACGCCAGGTGGAGTTCCCAAATACAAACATAGTTCGTACTGAGGAGGACAGTCTATCTGGACCCATTCGTACTGGCCACCAGCACACTCACATCGGCAACACTCGCCAACCCGAGCTCAACTCAAGGGTTCCTCGTGTTCATTCGCCATCCCGAGCTCAACTGATGCCACATGCTTAACCCCTATCCCGAGCTCAACTCAAGGGATACGTTCCGAGCTCAACTCAAGGGATACGTTCCGAGCTCAACTCAAGGAACACCAGCAAGCCGACCTTTAAGATATCCTAGAAGACTTATAGATCATGCACATCATAGAAAGTATAACACCAACCAACTACAACAAAATCGCTTGGCGGGGGACACGTACCGTCAGGCGCTGCCGCTTCTAGATCGCTTGGCGGGGGACACGTACCGCCAATCGCTACACCAGTACCTGCACATTACTGGTTTTAGTTCAGGTTCAAGCACACTTCACACAGGTTGCTCTCATTTGCTCTCATTCTAGAGTACCCCTGATAAAAAGCATTGCCATCTATAATGTTCTAGGCCTTATAGCATCTCACATGTGCATTCACCCACTAGTCATATAGACCATCCCAAGCATGCTCAAACAAAATATAAGCAGCATCACTCTAACAATTTTAAGCACATGATCTTATGCACCGATACAATTTAATATTGACACCCATTCCTTCACCAAACCAATTCTCCACATGTGACTAACCCAAAGGAACATTCAAATTGATATAGACTTACCACATAACCCAATTATGCTTCATTAGAAGTTACTTGAGCTAATCAAGGGCTTATTCATGTATTTTATAAACTCCAAAATCAACAATATTAAGTAATGTGTATCTCTAGCTACTGACCTCTAAATCCAATCTCCACCATTCAAAGTGAAGAACCACATGTTATGGACCACCTGTCAAAATTTCACCTAAATCGAATGGTTAACGAATCGGTAAATGCAATTTTTTACGAAAACTGCGCGAACTAGAAAAATTGGTGGCGCCTAGCGCCCAAAATCAGGAAGGTGGCACCTAGCGAGACTAAAATACCGCCCAGCGGTACTTGTTGCGTGAAAAGTACGAAAAACAACATTTTTCATGAACAGAACACCACACACATCTCTGGTATGGCGCCTGACGGCCAATTGGGTGCCGCCAGGTGGGTCCTGCACCTACGACCCCTTCAGAACTCCATGGATGTCACTGTTGCAGCGTCGCCTGGCGGAAGCCTAAGAGCCGCTAGACGGTGCTTTATTTTCTGGAAATTTTCTACACTTGTTACTGCACCTATCCGCAAATTCCAAATCCCCATCACCCAAATCTGACCACTTCAACGAATCCTAACATACTAATCTGCACTCTAACGGTAATTCAACATAAAAAATTTCCATCCAAATCCATGTCCAGCTGCAATTGATTCCAAATCTACAATTCCCCAAATTTTTCAATCCTAAAACAAGAGTATGCCACCACCCTCCAATTTTCCTTAGCTTCTCATGAATTTTACGAATTCTCTCCTTCCAATTGATTAATTAATGACTTTCACATCCGGTCCAATAATCAAACATAGCCTAGAACTCGAAGAAACCAAAAATGGAACCAAGACAGCTTGCATCGTCTGGCGGGTGTTCATCACCGCCAGGCAGTTTATCAAGATAAACCCAGAAATGGGTTGCAACCTTGCGTCGCCTGGCGGCTACGAGTAGCCCGCCAGGCAGTTTATGGGAATTTTCCAGAAACGCGAAAATTCAAGCAGAATGGGAAGTATTCATGCATTTCACAATATATATCATGCAATTCACACTTAAACATAAATTTTAACGCGTAAAACTCTCCTAACCTGGTTTCCTTTGCTTAAAACTTGAGTAGCCCTTGGTTCTCCCTTACTTCCAATAGCCTTCCTTAGTTCTCCTCAACTTAGCTTCAATGCCTCACTCAATACTCACCTTACTATGATTTTCGTATTCCTCTACCCATCCAACAAAACCAGCCACAAAACCTCTCTCTTTTTCCCTTAATTGGCCAACAATTAGTGTCTTAATGTGGGATTAATGATGCAAAATGAAAATTACAATTAAACTAAGGTTAATGCCATTCGATTTTGATGAAGGATTGACCCCAACCAAGGATGAAGACACATGCTTAAGAAGACTAAGCATGTTTAGAAAGGAAGTTCACTAATCCTTCATCCCTTTCATTTGTGTTTGTTATTTTTGATTCCCTAAGTTGACTTAGTTGAATCAACTTTAGTTGACTTGTTGACCTTTGACTAGGTTTGACTTGTTGACTATAGTTGACTTGACTTAAGCCAACATGCTAATCTATGTTTATTTGCTTTGTAGGTTAATTAGGAGTAAGAAAGCAATGCTAGGTGGCGCATGGTGATTGGGGAGCATAAATGATGTAGAGGAGAGAGTAAAGCAAAGGCATAAAACATAAAGTAAAAGGCATGAAGCAAGTCTACCTATGTACCTTTGGTCTCCTTTGTTTTTAGCACACTTTGACCACTTTTTGGAGACATATGAGACACATTCTTTGTCTCCTTTTGTGCTAGAACGAAATTAGCCTTGCACACACCATAGTTAGCTCTTTTGTCTCTCATTTTTGTAAGCTTATTTGACCTAGTTTCTAGAAGCTAGGGTTAGGTTTTTGTAGAGACATCCTTAGGTATCTTTTATTTGCTTAGAGGCCCCCAAACTCTTCTATATAAGGGGTGCTCCTAGACATGTAAAAGGGTTGAACATTTTGAAGTAAAAACACTTTTGTGTCTCAACCATTTGTGAGAGTTTCCTCCCTTGGGAGTGAATACTTTTAAGCCTTATCTTGCATAGCAAGTGGCAGCACACATCCACTCATCTTCAAGGTTGCCATTGCTTCTAGCCTAGCCTTGTAGTGGCGTGCTTCTCACATTTTTACCATTTCTTTCCTTTCCATTTTATGTTTTCTTCTTCCTTTAATTGTTCTTGGTTTTCTATGGTTTATGTACTTTCCATTTCCTTTTTGTTTTGAATCAATCCATCATCTTCTTCTCTTGAGCTTTGTGAAAGGAACCTTCACATCTAGATAGCTTGCTATCTTAATGTACAGTGGGGATTTCACTTAGCTTTCTTAATCAACTCACACCATATTCAATAATCTTAAAAAGAAACAAGATAATCCTTCATCAAATTTGTTGTCTTATGATGGTTTTCCAGCCCTCCCTTGGCTGCTAGAGTTTCCGTGCCCTTTCACCTTCATGCCAAAGAACATTTTGGCAAAAAAAATAAAGTTTAATTTAGGTTCACCAAGATTTGAACCCCTCACCATGCCAAAGCCAAATCAATGTTCAACCATTTAACCAATTCATGTTTCGTGATGATTAATATAATTTTATGATTATATTATCACTCAACATGCTCTAGCATATTCTTAAAAACAATAATAATTAAATTACACACAAACAACATACATAGGACTTGAACCCAAGTTCTCTCAGACATTTAAGTACTCTCAATCACTTGAACTAGTACTTTTCCACGTCATAGAAATCCGCATTAAATCCCTTAAAGGCTTCTACTACCCGCATTTATTAAATAATTATTTAATTAATTATTTAAATTTCTCGGGTCTAACATTCCCCCCACGTTAAAAGATTTTCGTCCTTGAAAATTGGACTTACCCAGGAACAAGTGTGGATAGGATTGCCTCGTAAGGTCTTCCATCACTCAAGTCATCCATTGGGTTGCTTCGTCCCAAAGGACTTTCCCTCTAAGTGGCTTGACTTAAGAATCCAAGATTCTCATTGATCCAACTCCCACTATTAGATCCTCACGTACTTGAACGTCGTCCTCCTCTTACACAAGTATAAGACTTGCAATGTACTTCCTTAACTGTAAATCCCATATACAAGTTTTCCAAGTGCGGTGGTAAAACAATCTCATAGGGTGTTGGACCTATCTTTCGTGTTATCTTCTAAGGTCCAAATGAATTTTCGAGTCTACTTCCTTAATTTGATGATTCTTTCGTTGCCAGTAATTGGAGTAATCTTGAGAATCGCATTCTCTCCAGCCTAAAATTGCCTTCTCCTCATATTTGCATACAACTTTTGTCTGCTCTGTGGCGTGTTCATCTAATCTTGGATTAAACGAGATTTCTCTATGGTCTGCTATCGCAACTCAGTCTAATAATCGCCAACTCAAAATCCTGGTATTCACACATCTATATTTTGCCTCTTTTACCACCCAACGCCTCATATAGTCTGATTCTGATTTTCATTAATACTTCACTTAAGTGGTTTAACTTCGTCAGGATATTACTAATTTATAAATAAATAAAAGCAATAATTTAAAATACGCGGCATTTAATAATACCTCATTTTCCCAAAACGCGGGAAAATTCAAAATTTATTAATTAACCATCAATAGTTCAAGTCCATAATCACTAAACACATGTTTATAAAAATCCCGTAAGGGTTTACATCTTATTTCAAAAGCCAAAGGAAAATAAACAATAGTTTTTCCCCAGTCTATCCCCTCTCCGCTGCTAAGCATCACTTGAGCCACCTGCATCAACAACATTTGCTCCCGTGTACCGCATACACGATCATTGCCAAACACAAGCAGATAGGGTGAGCTTAACAAATAATACATATAAAAACAATACATCATATAACACATTTATAATTAATCATCCCCAAGCAATCCCTTGAGTACCATGTTTTATAACCACGCCATAACTTTTGTGTTCTACCTCTCCTAGTGACTACTTCAAGATGACTTACTGCCATACCTATCGGCCACAACCGATAGAGCACGTGCGGAAAACCATGTTATGGATCATACAGGATAACGCCAGGTAGAGTTCCCAAATAGGAAAATAGTTCGCATCGTCCCAAGACTACCAAACTCGTCAGCCAACTACTAAGGAGGGCAATCTATCTGGACCCATCCGTACTGGCCACAACCAGCACACTCACACCGACAACACTTGCCAACCCAAGCCACAACTCAAGGGTTCGTCGTGTTCATCCGCCATCCCAAGCCACAACTCAAGAGATGTTATTCCGAGCCACAACTCAAGGTATACGTTCCGAGCCACAACTTAAGGAACCCAGCAATCCCACCTTTAAAGCATCACTAGAAGCCTTGTAGATCACACATATGCAATCAAAGATCCAAGCTGCAGCAGTACAAATTGCCTGGCGGGGGACACGTGCCGCCAGGCGTTGCCAGCTCCCAGACCGCCTGGCGAGTGCCGCGTACCGCCAGGCGCACAACGCCTCAAGATCATCCTCGCTACAGGTTCCGCCTGGCGGAACACCACTTATCGCTAGGCGCACGCGGTTCAGTAGTGCCTCTGTTGGGAGGCCATCGCCTGGCGGTACCACTCATGCCGCCAGGCGCACACGAACCAGTTGCCCTTGTCTACCCATCCCTCGCCTGGCGGATTCACCTCGTTGCCAGGCGCTGTATCAGTACAGCAACACCCCATTTGGGTTCCCTATCACGAATTTTCAAGGTTCATATATTCTAGCACCCACTGCACTTCTCACTAAATGTATCGCAACAATTCTCATAGACTTGGCTAGTCACAATGTACCTGCATTCCTTGGAATACCTTACTTGAAACCATATTCACTTTCTAGACTCACGTAAGTTTCCCCTACTCACAATTCCAATCCTGTATTAGTATTCCTACTACTATTTAGTATAATCCATCTTTTTTCTCTAAACAGTACCTATGCTCATACGAGACTTGTCCCCATTTTCTTCCCCTTTATAGCTTACTTAACTATACAAGTTTATCTCGCTATCTTTTATATACTTATTTCCACTAATCTCAGATGTTCCTTACTGCATTCCAAATAGACCCCTCAAGATCACGTATTACACTCACACTATTTTATGACTCATACCAGAATCTCAATTACTTTTATTCCTTATTATTCTCATGTACTCATCTTCGCATAACCTATCCACCATTTAGGTAGTTTCATTTCATAGACTCTCAATCCCATGACTCCAAGTTCCATCTTAATGAACTCATTCTCACACAAAACTTCCTCGGACCCTCAACTCCCTCTCAACCAAGAAAAACGCCACCTTTGCACTGTCGTCTGGCGGCAAATTTCCATATTTCTGCACTGCACCAACCGGACTCCAAATCTCGCCCAGTTCTCACAATTTCACATACACAAAGTCCCTTATATAACTATACCTACTCCATAAAATTTCCTTTCAGAATTTCCACACAAATGCACTTTACAGTACAAATTTCCAAATTTTTCCATCTTAATACCTAGTTGCACTGTTTCAATCAATTAAACCTCAATTACACGATAATCAATAGTATTTTCAATATTTGATCATAACTCAATGATTATTACAGATTTTTCCCCGATTGGAAATCATCCAGAACCCCAAAAACATAAAAATCAAGACCTTTTGCTCGCGTTGCCTAGCGGCTGGATTAGCCCCGCCAGGCCCTTCATCCAGAAACTGGTGTCAACCCCAAGCGTCGCCTGGCGGCACATTCCCGGCTGGGAGTGTGCCGCCAGGTGGTTCCCTTCCTAGAACCCCAAAACAAGCTTAAAACAGATGAGTCGCTTGGCGGTGGTTCATCACCCGCCAGGCGGTTTCTGGAAATTTTCTAGAAACGCAGAATTTCGTGAATACAACAACATATAGGCATCCAAATTATCATACATCACATGTTATTATTATTTAAAATAAAATAGCGGAGTCCAACTCCCCTAACTTGAATCCTTTTGCTTATAATTGGTTTGCTTGAAGGACTCCAATGATCACCAACGTTCCCCCTTTCTGGTGTGCTCTCACTTTGACTTCAGAACCTCACTCAAACCTCACCAATCTCTTTGATTAATTACCTACACGAAAATTAAGTCTTTAATTGAGTTGTTAATGCCATTTACCATTTACCCTAACATGATTAACATAGACTTAAATAATAAAAACAATAACACAAAAATTAGCATACATAGGACTCGAACTCAAGTCCTTTCACACAATCAAAGTACTCTCAACCATTTGAGCTAGTACTTTTCCACGTCATACTAACCATAATTTAATGTCATAATTGATTTTCCCACCCGCATTTATTAATTAATTAATTATTTAATTAATTAAATTTCCACGGGTCTTACATAACTCACTAACTTCTTCTTAGCGATCCACTAAAACTTACAATCCTTCTGGTGTTTACATTGAGTCCTTAACATTATGTCTTTGAGATTCTGTTTCACCCACTTCTCTTTCTTCTCCTGTTCATTTTGTCTTGTTCAACTCTACGCTCCTCCTTACCCAGACATACACTGGGATGGTTTAACATATCACTACCTCCCTTGCAAGATCTATTAAACTTGTTATTTTGACGATTTCACTAAGTCTACCCCGCTACCTCTCCTATAACTCCTCCACCTGCTTCTTTAATTCTACACCCTTAGTACAAACTATCTCATTGGAGACAATTTCTCTTGGTTTTGCTTCATACATCAATGTCGTAGTAAACCCCATCGCTCTTAGATAAAAATTCTAGCACCTGCTCTAGAAACGCGTCTAAAAGATCTTTCGCAACTGCAATCCTTTGCCTTTATAATTCATCCATCCTTGTTAGCCGACTCAGATTGTCATGATGTTTTGCCCTCTTCTTTCCTCTTGATCAACAAATAGTACTCCACAGTCGATTGATCTCCTTTGTGTCATCTACACCACTTTATTGGTATCCCCTCGCTCAGGGAATGAAAGTAGGGAATAACTAATTTTCCTGGCGTTTCTGCCCCAATCTTCCAAAGGAGTCGATTCCAATTAGTATCAAGTTTGAATCCTTCGATCCCCAATAGACCACCATACGAGAATACTTCTCCCTTGACCGTAACTATAGTAAAAAAAACCAACCTCTCATTACCAACTCCCTATGCAGACTATCAGAACCCAAATCCCCTACGACAAAACCCAAGGTATACGATCTCCATTAACACAAAATTCACATCTCAGGTACTACTTTTATACCTTGTATCCTTGAATGTGCTTGTTTGCTTTAATAAGTCCATCACCATTTATCATCATGCTTCCCTTAAGAACAACTTACGTTGAAGCTCTTCTTCTTATACGACAATCTGTTCATCTCATGTCCCAAATCAAACTTGTCTCTCTTGCGAGCCACCCCCGTTATGATGTCCCTTCTACTCTTAACCTTAATCGCGGTCCTTGTTGTCAATTTTAACTACCTCCTATGAGTTACCCAGGTATAAAACCTTGAACATTGTATTCTCACCACCAGACTAGTTTTCCCTTTCCGATTTAATAATCCGAGCTCTGCCTCAACTTACCTTTAACTTGAGATTATCCCTCTTGGTCTCTACCCTTTTTGTTTTAACCTTCACTTCATATTTTCCACCACTTACTACCTTCGACTTTAGACCTATGCTAGGAAGTAGTACCAATTTAACTTCCCAACTTCGCGACACCAGTAGACGTTTGAACACCTCTCCTTATTCTAACCTTTGAATTCAATTCCTCTCGCAAAACTTGTGGTATTAGTCCCAAGAACTCATTCTTAAAGATCCTCTTACCTAACGTGTTGCTTATAGGTTCTAACGTCGCTATTAGGCTCATTAAACCAACTTAGCTTCCTTGCCTATCGAGATATCCTTATGCATACTCGCATCTTCGATAAAGAGATTTTCTCAGAGGCCCTACCCAACTCTTGAAAAACAAATAGATCAAGTTTGACCTTGATTCTGTAGTCAACCACTACGGATAACACACACATATGACAAAAAAAAGCAAACATAACCAAAAGGTATAGAAAAGAAACTCAACCTATAACTTCTCTCTCTTTTACAAAAACCTTTAGAATTAAGAAAGGAAACTATCTCAAATATAGTCATGAGTGTGCACCCTCATCACTCTACCAAGACATTTTCTTTTCTTAATACTTCTAGTTCACAAGTTCCTTTCCGGCGCACCAACGCTACTTGGAAAGAACCTCTCCCCTTTCACACCAACACATTGGGAAAGACAAGTAATACCCCTTACCTGGTCGCCAAAACCCAGTAAGAGCATTACTTTCCTTAGGTCTTATAAGCAACTACCCTTGCCTGCTCACCAAAACCCAGTAAGAGAACCACTCCTACCTGCTCACCAAAACCCAATAAGAGCGCTGCTTCTACTAAGACCCGTAAGCAACAAATCTTGCCTGCTCATCAAAACCCAGCAAGAGTATCACCCTTACCTGCTCACCAAAACTCGGTAAGAGCGTTGCCTACCCTAAGACTCACAACAACTGATGAAGGATTGACCCCAACCAAGGATGAAGGCACATGCTTAAGAAGACTAAGCATGTTTAGAAAGGAAGTTCACTAATCCTTCATCCCTTTCATTTGTGTTTGTTATTTTTGATTCCCTAAGTTGACTTAGTTGAATCAACTTTAGTTGACTTGTTGACCTTTGACTAGGTTTGACTTGTTGACTATAGTTGACTTGACTTAAGCCAACATGCTAATCTATGTTTATTTGCTTTGTAGGTTAATTAGGAGTAAGAAAGCAATGCTAGGTGGCGCATGGTGATTGGGGAGCATAAATGATGTGGATGAGAGAGTAAAGCAAAGGCATAAAGCATAAAGTAAAAGGCATAAAACAAGTGTACCTATGTACCTTTGGTCTCTTTTGTTTTTAGCACACTTTGGCCACTTTTTGGAGACATATGAGACACATTCTTTGTCTCCTTTTGTGCTAGAACGAAATTAGCCTTACACACACCATAGTTGGCTCTTTTGTCTCTCATTTTTGTAACCTTATTTGACCTAGTTTCTAGAAGCTAGGGTTAGGTTTTTGTAGAGACATCCTTAGGTATCTTTTATTTGCTTAGAGGCCCCTAAACTCTTTTATATAAGGGGTGCTCCTAGACATGTAAAAGGGTTGAAGATTTTGAAGTAAAAACACTCTTGTGTCTCAACCATTTGTGAGAGTTTCCTCCCTAGGGAGTGAATACTTTTAAGCCTTATCTTACATAGCAAGTGGCGGCACACATCCACTCATCTTTAAGGTTTCCATGGCTTCTAGCCTAGCCTTGTAGTGGCGTGCTTCTAACATTTTTACCATTTCTTTCCTTTCCATTTTATGTTTTCTTCTTCCTTTAATTGTTCTTGGTTTTCTATGGTTTATGTGCTTTCCATTTCCTTTTTGTTTGAATCAATCCATCATCTTCTTCTCTTGAGCTTTGTGAAAGGAACCTTCACATCTAGATAGCTTGCTATCTTAATGTCTAGTGGGGATTTCACTTAGTTTTCTTAATCAACTCACACCATATTCAAAAATCTAAAAAGGAACAAGATAATCCTTCATCAACAACAACCCTTGCCTGCTCACCAAAACCCGACAAGAGTCCACCCCGTACCTGCTCACCAAAACCCGGTAGGAGTGTTATTTTCCTTGAGCCTCACAAACACAACTCTTGTCTGTTCAACAAAACCCGACAAGAGCCCCACCCTTACCTGTTCACCAAAACCCGGTAAGAGTGTCACTTTTTCCTAAGCCTCACAAGCAACATTCCCTGCCTGCTCAACAAAATCTGGCAAGGACATTGTTACTAAGCTTAAACATATAGAGTTAAGCATTAAAACTTAACCACAACACACCAATTACAACCGAAACGCGTCAACCTCACTCCCTAAGGCCCAAAAATCTTTTAAAAACTATTGCTCTAATACCAAATGTAACATCCCGTCAGGATATTACGGGTTTAAATAATAAAATAAAATAAGAAAATAAAAACTCATTAATTATAAATTCATTTTCCAAAAACGCGGGAAATTTCAAAACTTTATTTACTTCAATAATAATTTCAAAATCCTTGAATATAATTACTATTACCATTAACAAAAAGTCCTATAATATTAATAATTACAACTGATTTGAAATCATAAAGACAATGTAAAAAACTTTGAGAGAATTTCCCCAAGATTAGCCCCGCTCCGGCTCTATGCCTCCTTCCCATCTTCCTCCACCTTCTTCCACTTTCCACCACTTTCCTCCATCTTCCTCCCTTTCTCTCTCTCTCCACCTCTTTGCAACTCAAACCACCTTCCAAACGCAAGGTTAGTCACCCTAAACCGAAAACCAAAAAAGCTTTAAATGGTTTGAATTCAACAACTTTATTTTCAATACTTGTAATTGATAGGTGGAGGAAAGTGGAGGAAAAAATAACAAAGAAATGATAGGTTATAAGATAAGAAATAACCAATATTTTGACACGTAATACCTTCTAAATGACGTTAATATCAATTTATTGAAAGAGACCAGATTGAATTTTTTTTAGATAAAAATAAAGAGTTAACTGAGTTTAAAAAAATGTAAAAACTTAATTGAGTTAAAAATAAATATAAAAATCAAAAATTGAATAAAAGACCGTATTATTAATTAAACCATTAATAAATCGCTTTGGATAATTATTGGCTGATGATTAGGTTACACCGGAATCTTTTATTACAATGCAAGAAATAATAATTGCTAAAATCCATTTTTAAAGAAAAGAAAATAGTTATATTGTCTTCTATATTTAGTTAAAATTATAAATACAATGATTAGTTATATTTTAATGAGACGACAATAATTAGTTATTTATATTTTTATGATTTATTTGTTAAATCTACATGTATTTCAACAGGTAAGAAATTCAAAAATTAGTTATATCATGGGACTAATCTTATTTTCCTACTGAATCATATTATTGGTCTTTAGGACACCAATAAAGTTTTTTTTTTTTTTTAATTAAGTCACGTGATATTAGAAAATTTTCCCCACATTAACGAAAGTAGTTCGGGTTTGGCATGACCCGGCTTGAAAAAAAAAAAATAACAGTAGCTTCTTGAATCTCATTTCACTTGTCACGCGTCAGTAGCAGTCGCTAGTCGGAACCCGCAAGGTCTCATTCCGATCACACTTCACCACTCCACACAACTCAACGCAACTTTCAATTACATAATTACACCACCATTTATCACTTCACAAACTCAGCTTGATCTAATTCATTATTGTTATTATTATCATCATCACCATTATTCTTGTTCCTATTCGCATTTTCAATTCTCAATTCTCCTTCTTCCTCGCGCAGAACATGAAGCTGCGGCTGCGAATCCTCCTCATTTCTCTGTTGTTGTGCGTCCCATTTTCCTCCTCTTCGAAGCCCAAGGACCCGTTCCTTGGAATCGCTCCCGAAGGTTCCTTCCCCTTGCTCCGCGCAATACTCATCGCTATCGTTTCAATTTTATTTGCATTTTGACACTTCTGCGGTGTTTATGTTTCTACTGAACAGATGACAAGTATTATAGAGCTTCCGATGTTATAAGATGTAAAGATGGATCCGGAAAATTCACCAAGGCGCAGCTCAATGATGATTTTTGCGATTGCGCTGATGGCACCGATGAGCCGGGTTCTTATTATTAATTTTTTTGCGATTTGGTCTATTTAATTCATATAGGATTATCTGGTGTTCTCAATTTTCGTTGTTTTATTTTTTTTTCTTTCACTTTTGGGGCAGGTACATCGGCGTGTCCGGCTGGAAGATTTTTTTGTCGGAATGCAGGGCATTCTCCTGTTGACTTGTTTTCATCCAGAGTGAATGATGGAATATGCGGTGAGCATGATTCGTGCATCTTTCAAATTTTATAGTTGTATTATGTAATTCCTACGGTGTAGTTATAATAAATGCTTAAGCTGAAAAATTGAAACACCGTTAAAAGGGGGATATTGATACAAGAAAAATATCCGAACTGGGTAGATGTGCATGAGCAAGGTCCTATTAGTACAGATTTAGAAGGTCGTCTTGACGCTGTTGATTATGCATTTATGGTTTACTCTTCAACATGACTTTTGATATATAAGCTAATCATTTTCTGTGCATATAATTTGAACTTATGGGGATGGTTTTTTATCTTGTTATTGTCACTGGTATTATTCAGGGAGTTCATAATGTAGTAGTATGTGGCGAAGTGATTGGAGATGCTAGTGGAGTAAAAATGACAGTTGATACAGTTATTCCCTCTGTATTTTATATGTGTAATATAATTTTAGCTACATTTAGTATTTTCAAGGAATTTTAGGTCTGTTACCATGCAACGGACATGATGAGTACGGAGAGCACACCTTATGTTTTCATCCTTTACTAACATTGTGCATTTGTAGATAACTCCTGGAAATGTTTTCCTTTGTTATAGATATTGAATTCATTATTATTTTTGTCTATAAAGTTAAAAGTGCTGTTGTCCAATACCTTAGTAATCTGTAGTTTGGATTATTAGACTTGTGTGCTTTGTTAATCTGAAGTAATTGGTTTTACACTCCTGTCTTAATCTGTAGATTGCTGTGATGGAACTGACGAATATGATGGTAAAGTAAAGTGTCCAAATACCTGCTGGGAGGCTGGGAAAGTGGCTCGAGATAGACTGGAAAAAAAGATTGCAACTTATCAAGAGGGTGTCAAATTGCGAAAGCAAGAAATTGAACAAGCTAAAGTGGCTATTGAGAAGGATGAGTCAGAACTTTCACAATTAAAAAAGGAAGAAAGTATACTTAAAGTGATTGTAAAACAGCTAAAAGGTATCTCTTTTTGGTTCCATCCTGTTATTCTGAATTTTTTCTAAATATAAATATAGTACATGGAACTCGGGTTGAAGAATTTTGATCTTAAAAATAATGGTCATTGAAAAAAATAAAGGAAATGTGTCTAATGTTCTTGTGGCTAATTGTTTTCAAATATGACCATCCCATGATGGAAAATATTACAATGATATAAAGAAGGTATTAATCAAATTCAAAGAGATCCTATGATTCTAATTAAGAATTCGTTTGGTCCTTATGAGAATAGCCCTTAAGTTGGCAAACTTTTACGTTTACTATTCATTACACTTATTCAGATCTCAATAATTAAAAATTTGCAACTTGACAAATTAGAAGAAACTTTTCAAGTATTTAACTATTATTTAATGGACGAAAACCGGAAAATTTATCAAACTGATCTATCTATTAACATCATTTTACTAATAGGTTTATTTCTAATTGGTAGGAGACACAAGTGATTGTGGACAAATCTACTTAGGGATGCAAGAATGCATATAGTGTTATGTTCAGTTTGAAGTGTTACATGCCTTTATTGGTTCTGCAAATAACCTTTTTATGTATAAATTAGGGTTGTAGAAATGCATGTGATGTTACATTCCTCTTGAAGTGTTAAATGTTTTTATTGACTGTAAAAAACCTATTGAATGTATAATTTGAGTACAATTAGCAAGTGTGTAAGATACTCTGTACCAACTGTCTGTTTAGTTACACAAATGATCATCATCTGAAACCAGATCACATTATCAGTCTGTTTAACATATAGGAAGTTGAAGATTTTCATTTGACATTTCTCGAATTGTATTATTGAGGAGGGGATGGCATTTTGTGTTCTGAAAAGTAAACATGATAATGCATATTTAACTACTAAGTTTACAGATTTCATGCTATGTTTATAGCATATGTAATTTTGATCAGGGAGAAAATGGAATATACAATTTATTTTTGGGAAATTTTTTGTTGTGTAGCAATTTTCTATCCTATCAATAAAATACTTTCTTTGATAACTAGCTTTTGCTTCCATTGCAGATCATAAAGAACAAATAGAGAAGGCAGAGGAGAAAGAACGTTTACAGAAAGAAAAGGAAGAGATGCAGAAAAAGGAGTCTGAGAAGAAGGCTGATGAAACAATAGATAAAACTGATGAAGATATGGGGAATAAAAATGAAGCTGGAAAGCATTCGGAGGTAGAAGATAATGGTGTAGAAAATAATCATGATAAAATAGAAAATCTAGAGGGTTCTCATGCAGATCAGGTTTAATTGCATTTTCCTTGAAGTTTGCAGAACTTGACTGTACAATTAGATGCACCACACTGAGGAGTTTTAATTTGACTTTTGAATTCATTGATCTCTTATTAACCTTGTATTATCCTTAGGTTTAATTACATATGCAGATCAGGTTTAATTACATATGCGTGCTATAGTGATTTTCCTGATCTCTTATTAACCCTGTATTATCCTTAGGTTAGTTAAGCTATGAGTATTATAAAAAGAGTAACCTTGTCATGCTTCTTTATGCAGTGACCCTACATCTAAATAACATGCAAATATGTTGTTTAAGGAAGAAAAAATAATTTTATTGCTATTCATCTGTACTATACTTATAAGCAATGGTGGAAAAACAACTAATAATGATTTCTTCCCACCGTGAAGCAGATTACTTCATCTTTCTTATCCATTATTCCTTCACTTGTGTGTGTGTTTGTATGTGAATCACATTTGCATGTGTGTGATCTTGAACTATCCTATCATGTGGTGGTGGTTTAGTTCTTCTATTTATTATCCCATGCTTTCTTACAGGATGAAGCAGGAAAGAAATTAGCAGATGTACTTGATAATGATGATCGAGACAGAGATGCTCCTGGAACTGAAGGATCTTTGCATAATATAGTGGAAGAAGAGGTGAGTATAAATTTTGCATCTTTTTTTCGTTGGAGTTTTTGTTAATGTAACATTTTCTGCCAAACACATAAGATTTTTAAGGCCTTTTAGCATTTTAATTTGTTTTTTCTCTTAATGTAGAATGCAAAGAAATCCAATGAAGAATCTGTTGTTAAGTCTGAGGCCAATGATAAGGTTGGAAACGAAGTGTCCTCTGATGAAAACGTCAATAAGGTATGTCTCTAGTCCATGCTCAATCTCATGGTATAATTGGAGTTTACTCTTATCTTACATTCATCTTATAGTTACACATTTCTATTGATGTATACTATTTGGTTCTTGATATGATTAGCTCATAAACAAGTATTTCTGTGTTCTTTCATTCATATAAGTTATTGTCTTGTAACTTTGCCATAAGAAATCATTATTCTGAGACAAATATAGCACCTATACATCTCATGAGAAACGGTTGAAGTGAGACACAGTGAATTGTCTCACAACAAAGTGATTTTATTTCCAGAACAGTCACTTGGTTATTTTTGTAGTAATTGATTTACCAATAATTACAATATCTAGGGTACTACAACAAAGACTGGAGAACATTTCTGGTAGTAAATGGTTTCACTGCCTTTGTTTTCAAACATTTGGATACAAAGGAACATTAGGGATGTTTTTTCAGACCTAAAAATATTGCTTATTGAAAGATTAAAATGTAAAAGTTGAGATATGAAACACCACTCCCTCTTGTGCTGATTCTAATCCTTATTTCAAGCATGAATATTTCTGAAATTATGGGGTTTTTGGTATTGAGGCAGGCATTCAGAGACGAGAGTCCTTACATAATGTTACACTTGAATTTAGAGTATGGCCAAAAAATCTGAGTTATCCTTCAGCTGACATATTATATGTATATGAACAAAATAAGAAGAGTACAATACAATGAAAGTGCTACGGTCATTGACTTTTAACTCTAAAAAGAAACATCCAAAAGGCAAGCTTTATAAAAGCCATACAAAAAATAATAAATAACTATTTAACACTTCTCCTCAAGCTGGGTTATATAAATTGTATGTACCAAACTTGGAACTTCTATATTGAAATCTTGTCCCTCTTAAAAACTTAGTCAGAATGTCTGTAAGCCGATAATTAGAATTGATAGATTCATTATTTGTTATAAAAACAGAATCAGATTATTGCAAAATATCAGCCCGAGATATGAGAGAGTCATTTTTGAACGTTGGTTCCTTCCTTCTGCAAGCCACAGTAGTTGGGTTGGTTGCAAATATTTCCACTGCAAGTCAGGGATTTTTCTCTCATGTTAAACCCTTCCTATACTATACCTCTATACCTATAAATAGGTACCCCTTTCTTCATCCAAAAACACACAACTCGAGCTCTCTTCTCTCTCTCTCTCTCTCTCTCTCTCTCTCTCTCTCTCTCTCTCTCTCTCTTTCACTTGTTATTTTTTCTCTCTCTTTTCTTCCTTTTAGTAAAATCCTGGGTTATTTATTCTTTAAGAAATTTTCTTGCTAGTTTTTGAGTATCTTGAAAAATCCGGGAAGTTCCTGTTGTATCCTGGGGGACTTGTCCAACACACCGCGGATAAGTCCTTAAAAACAATGAATTTACATGCCTCAAGAAGCTTACTCTATTCATGATTTTAGTCAGCCTTTACAACAGTATTAAGTTCCTTGGACATTAGTCTCTTTCTAACAAAATGACAATCAATTTCTATGTGTATAGTTCGCTCATGAAATATTAGATTGAAGGCAATATGAAGGAGCTTGAAGGAGTTGTTTAACCCACATAAGTTTACATTAGCCAAAGCTATAGATCTATATTCAACCTCAGTGTTAGATTAGACAACAACACTTTGTTTCTTGCTCTTATATCTTGTGGTGGATCTCCTCTCAAAGGAACAACCAGCTCAATATACATCAGAATACCTAAGATTTGAGTATTTTTCTTTTCTTCGTACAATACTATCTGTCTTTGGAGCCTTTTCCACATTCGAAAATGTGAATCACAATATTTCAGTGGTCAATGTAAGATTTGTATGAATTGAGGAGCAACCCTAACTCCATAAGTAATAGCAAGATAAATGATTTTTTCTACTAGTCTTATATACCTATCTAGATTTGAAATAGTTTCACCCTGGTCTACCAGGGCTATCAATGGGTGTGTAATTCTGGACCTTGGCTCCTCCAATCAAGAGCATATTTTTTTTTTCTTTGTGAAATAAGAATACTTTCCTTTGATTGAGCCACTTCAATTCCAATGAAGTATTTTAGATAAGCCAAGGTCATTGGTCTGTCTGAAAATGGCTAAATAAGTGCTCTTTTAGTTGATAAATCCTAGTTGCATAATTCCCTGTAAAAACTATATGATTAACATAGATTATTAGATAAACACACTTCCTAGAGGAAACTGATTCAAAGAGTAGCAGTTCTAACTGTGATGGTAATCTATTGCAATTCTTGGACATACCCTTTGTAGTGGAGAAGAAATAAAAAATGAAGTGAGATTAGCCAGAGAAACAAAGATTTTGGTGGAGGAAGAAGTGGATGCATCAATAGAGTGAAGATTATGGGCTATGAAGATCAGTTTCTTGATAACCCTATTATAGAGTTAACTGATAATAAAGTTGAAGGTGGACATGCAACCAAGCATAATATTTTTCCCAAATTCAGATTTCCAGACTATGAATCAGAAATCATTGTTGGACCTAGATTTATAATGTATGTGGTTGGAATATCAATGGCATTGGAATCTTGGAATTTCAACTTACTGGGTGAGCCTTTAGCATTAAACTTCATTGAATCTATAGATGACAGCTTGGCAATGAAGCCAATGTAGAAGGAATGTTCAGAAGCTGTTGTTGTACAAAATCCACCCTTATGCCCATCACCATCTATGCCTCCAGACCTGAATTTGCAAGCAGTGGCCGCTGGGTTTCCTTCCTGTGGCAGAAAAGTATCACAGTGCTTTCGGGAGAGCAGATGAAGATCGTGGTGATGAGGAAGACCCATGGGATCAAGCTTCCACTATTTCCACCTCTTGGACAATGTTGATTTTAGGAGTGTGTTGTTAGGATATAAGGAGAAGAGAAATAAAGTTAGAATATTAATGAGTTAGTTTCTTGAGGAGTTATTTATATATAAATAGGGGAAGGAGAGGAGAGAAAAAATGTTAATTTTGTAAATTGAGCATTAGCTTTGTGACGGGCCCTTGGTGGAGAGAGTATTCTCCTATTTCTTGTTCTTTTCATTCTATTTAATAAAACCTTTCTTTTCTTTCCCTTATAAATTTTTGGTTCCTAACACAATGTGTTTATACGTTTAGAAGTCCTTGAGCTCTAATCCTCATTTGTACAAATTATTATCCAAACAAAATAAGGAAACATACTTGAGATATTTTAAAAAATATGGAAAAATAGAGAAACTAATCCTAAGAGATAATCTTCGGGATACCCTAAAATATTCTGAGATACGATGTATACATTATTGGATACTCTATAATTCTTGGATACTTTAAGATATGATCAAGATATAAGTGGATATTATCATCTATTCTAACATATTATCTTACTTTTTTGGGGGTTAAAAAAAATTAATTTGGTTTTTGCTCATGTAATGTTTCTATTGCTGCCCTGAACTCTTTTTCTTCTGCCTTGGCTCATACCATTTTAAATATATACTTTTAGCAAATGTTTTGGCCAAACAGTACTTTTCAGGGCATGTTAGTAGGAAAATGTATATTTATTAGCCACAGGGGATGCTAGATCACACCTGCAATAAAATTATCACTTTGTTGAAGAAATGGTCTTTATATGTCCCTTAGTTATACTCTGGTCTTTCTATAAAACTCAAGCACTCAAAATCCCTGCTGCTCTTGAATTTACCCATCTTTTTGCCTATCCATATAGAGAGGAGTTTGTACATTGATTCAGTTTAAACCTCTCTCCAAATCATCAATTTGGAAGTTTTGAGCTCCCTCTTTCATCAAGATTTTGGACTTTGGCTGGTTACATTCTGAGGGAATAGTCATTTCAGGCTTTTTGTTAAATGCTGGGTGTGTCCTGTTTGAGCAGTTACTAATGGTTTATTTTAATGATTTTCTGAAATAAGGAGGCTGCTAAAATTTTTAGCAGTATGCAGTCAATGTAGTCTTTTGTGTATTTGGATGAAAGTGCTGACATCTTAAAGCTGTGTTTATTTGCCTTTAAAATTCTGAGTTGGAACCAATGTTGTTAAATGATCATTATAGCACCATCATAATGATATAGCTATGCGTTTTTCAACACTCTACATAGGCCGCATTGGCATGTTTATATGGCAGATATTTGGCCGTCTGCCTTCCACAATTGATAACCTTTGTTGGAGCAATGGTTAATGCATCTATTGATGTTCTACTCAATCCAATTGCAAGGGAGTTGCCTTAGCGAGACTACTCTAATACTAAATGAGATCCATGTCTCCACTGCTGGGATCATCTAACGTCAAACATAAGCCACTAACCACTAAAGTAAACAGGATGGCACATAAACCAAATACTTAGGCTTGCCTTTCACAATCTTAGACAAAGTAGTGGTTACAATCAACCAAAGATCCATCCATCGTCTCTTTAGAAATCTTCCCATCATTAGAAATCATAATATCATTTTTAATCTACTACATTCGTTGAGATCCCTATCAACTAAATGTGAGATCTTTTGGAAGAAATATCAACCACTAAATAAACATCAACGAGAATAAAGGATCCATTTTTCTATCTTCCCATTTTTCATGAAACTGATAGTTTAGCTTACTATATACAATCACATTAAAACTTGCAGTCAAGAGACAGTCAGCAACCCACCTGTGTAGCACTCAAGACCTTTTCGTTTTCTAGAAAACTTTATATGATCCTCCATAACTCACCCAATCATGAACAATCTCAAATCCCTACCTAATAACTGTGTAGAAAATAATGACTGCACCTAGGGCAATTATTCTGTCTATGTTAGGAGGTTGAGTGTTAGATAACCCTTGCACCTAGTAGTAGCTATGATCATTAATCAACCTTTTGTATTTGCGTTTCATATCTATAAATATGAGGAACATGAGAAGGCTCATTTAAGCCCTCAAAATATTTTCACTATTTAATCTCAAGTTGGTATCAGAGCGGGTCGATCCTGCTCTGGTTTCTGTCTCATTTGGTCCGCCACCATCCGTCACCGCTGTCTGCAGCTGACCACCATTAGTCACCGCCCCTGTCCGCGGCTGACCACCATTAGTCACAGCCCCTTTCTGCAGCTAAGCTCAATTCATCTCTTTCTAGAACTACCCACTGTCCTTTTGAACTATCCAACACTGTCAAACAACATTTCCCTCTGTCCATCGCCATCCGTTGCCGTCCGCCGTCGCAGTTCCGTCGGGAAACCACCGGATCTGGACCGCCTCTCCGAGCGACAGCCAACCCTGCCGGTGCCGAAGGCAGACTCCACGCGCGTCATTTTTGTCCGTTGCAGCCAGGCGCATGTCTTCATCGCGCCGCTGTTCAGTCGTCGATTCGTCATCGCGCCACCTCCATAGCTGTCCCCGCAGCCTCCTCTACCCGTTTTGACCTTCAAAATTTCGTTCCGGTGAAGTCCAGACGCAACCCTTACGAAAATCTCCCTAGGGCATTCAAAAATCTTCACTGTTTTCTGTAGCTCCTCTATATTTTTTTGCTCCCTTGCTCAGATATGGCCACTGGAAGTACTGAGAGTGCTATTTCATTCTCTGGAAGCCCCTACATTACTTCCGAGAAACTAAATGGCCAAAATTACTTATGTTGGTCCGCTGCCATCGAGATGTGGTTTCTCGGTCAAAGACATCACAACCACCTTGAGAAAGATGGCAGCCACGTACCTACTGAAAAAGCTAAACAGTGAAATAGGCAGATTTCCAACTATTTGCTTTGTTGTGGCAGTCGGTGGAACCACGACTTTTGATGTCCCTTTGAGCCTTCAAAACATGTCACTCGTTTTGGAAGAGAGCTCGGAATTTTTGTGCAAATGATATCCAACGTCTCTATGATTCGGCAAACAAGTTGGCATCTCTAAGAATGACCAACCATGATATGATCTCCTTCATGAATGAAGCTCAATTTGCTGTGAAAGAACTGCGCATGTTCTTGGAAGTCGACTGTTTAGATGAAATGAAGAAAAAGCTTGACAAGTACTACATGGTGATGATCCTCCGCACTATACACCCAAATTTCAATCATATCAGAGATCAACTTTTGACCTCTCATGAGGTTCCTTCCATGGACACCTTGATCACACGCATGGTTTGTGTCCCAACTCCTGAAACTCCGGAAACTCTTGCTGTAGTGGAATCATCTGTCATGGTCGCCACTCGAGGAAGTAGAGGACGTGGAACTAGAGGAGGCGGACGTGGAAGTCGTGGGCGTCCTCAATGCACGTATTGTAAAAGGATGGGTCACACCCAGGAAAACTATTACTCTTTACATGGTTTTCCTGCCAAAACAGTTAATGTCTCCCAGACTGATACTACTGAATCCAAGTTCACCGAGGACGAGTATCAAGAGTACCTACTACTCAAGTCCAACAGCTGGCACATACATCTCAAGCTCCAAGTACATCAACAACTTGCATCTCTCAATCCATGGAAGGTCACAATTCATGGGTAATTGATTTTGGTACTTCTGACCACATTTCTGGTAATACCTCCTTGTTCTCAACGATTTCATTTCAAGAAAAATCTCATTTTATATAACCCTTGCGAATGGTTCTTAAACTTCCTCAAAGGGAGTCGGTCAAGCCATCTTGTGTTTTTCCCTAAATCTAAAATCCGTCCTTTTTGTCCCTAATTGTCCCTTCAATTTAATTTCCTTAAGTCAAGTAACCAAAACATTGAATTGTTCTGTAACCTTCGATAATAAATCTTTTGTTATACAATATCGTGGTTCGTGGAGACAGATTGGAGAACAATATGAAGCGGGCGGATTATACCATTTTGGATCTCGTCCACGAGTGTCATGTGTTGCAACTTTCAATCCTAAAATGTTACATGATCAGCTTGGCCACCCTCATCTATCCAAGTTAAAGAAAATGTTTCCTGAACTTAGTGGTCTCCAGACCTTAGACTGTGAGTCATGTCAACTAGGCAAACATATTAGATCTTCCTTTCCTAAAAGGTCTCACTCAAAGTGTACTTCTAGTTTTTCTATCATCCATTCTGATATCTGGGGACCTAGTCGTGTCTCATCTTTTGACTTTAGGTATTTTGTTACTTTCATTAATGAATATTCGAGATGTACTTGGGTTTATCTAATAAAAGATCGTTCTGAATTGTTATCCATCTTCACATCCTTTTTGAATGAAATCAAGAATCAATTTGGTCAAGTAATCAAAATGTTAAGAATTTACAATGCTAAAGAGTACTTTTCATCTGCTTTTTCTGCCGTTTTGAGTTCCCATGGTATCTTACATCAGTCCACTTGTCCTCATACGCACGCCACAACAAAATGGTATAGCAGAAAGAAAAAAAAGACACTTGGTTGAAACTGCTCGTACCCTTTTGCTTGGTGCCAATATTCCAATTCAGATTCTTCTCCATCGTCTCTTGATATCACGACTCTTAGTGAAGGTGATTTAGGTTGGCCCATTGCTCTCAGAAAAGGTACTCGTTCCTCTCGCAATCCACATCCCATTATAATTTTCTTAGCTATCACATATTATCGCCTTCCTATTGTTCATTTTTATCCTCAGTGTCTTCTGTTGTTATTCCCAAAAATGTGAATGAAGCACTTGATCATCCTGGATGGCGACAAGCCATGATTGCAGAGATGCAGGCTCTTGAAAGCAGTCATACTTGGGAGCTCGTGCCCCTCCCATCGGGTAAGAAGGTTGTTGGTTGTCGATGGGTGTATGCAGTTAAAGTTGGCCCTGATGCTCATGTTGATCGACTCAAAGCCCGATTAGTTGCAAAAGGGTACACTCAGGTTTATGGCCTTGATTATTGTGACACTTTCTCTCCTGTGGCCAAGATGACTACTATTTGTCTCTTCTTTGCAATGGCAACAATTCGTCACTAGCTGCTTCATCAATTGGATATCAAAAATGTCTTCATGATGATCTTGAGGAGGAAGTTTACATGGAGCAACCTCCTGGGTTTGTTGCTCAGGGGGAGTCTGGTATGGTGTGCAAATTGCATCGCTCTTTATATGGCCTCAAACAATCGCCACGGGCTTGGTTTGGAAAATTCAGCTCCATTGTTCAAAGATTTGGGTTAAGACGTAGTGAGGCAGATCACTCAGTCTTTTACTCACATGCCTCTCCTGGGAAATGTGGCTACCTAATAGTATATGTTGATGATATAGTCATTACAAGAAATGATATTGTTGAAATATCTCAATTAAAGGAGCACTTGTGTAGGCATTTTCAAACCAAGGATTTGGGAAGCCTTAAATACTTCTTGGGCATTGAAGTAGCTCAGTCTAAAGATGGAGTTGTAATCTCTCAAAGGAAGTATGCTCTTGATATACTACAAGAAACCGGTATGATTGATTGTAGACCAGTAGATAGTCCTGTGGACCCAAATTAGAAATTAACAACTGAAGAAGGTGAATTGTTCTCCGATCCTAAAAGACACAGGAGGCTGGTTGGAAAAGTTATTTATCTTACTATTACGAGGCCTGATTTATCTTTTGCAGTTGGAGTGATTAGTTAGTTTATGCAGTCTCCATGTGTTGGCCACTGGAATTGTATCATTCGCATTCTAAGGTACCTAAAAAAGGCTCCCGGGCAAGGGTTGTTATATGAAGATAGAGGAAGTGTTCATGTGTCTGGATACTGTGATGCAGACTGGGCATGATCTCTTATTGACAGACGATCGACTACTGGATATTGTGTGTTCCTTGGAGGAAACATTATTTCATGGAAAAGTAAGAAGCAAAGTGTAGTGGTCCGATCAACAGCTGAATATAGAGCCATGGCATCATTAACATGTAAACTTATATGGGTGAAGCAATTTCTTCGAGAACTTAGTTTCTGTGACATCCAGACTATGAAGATGTATTGTGATAATCAAGCTGCTCTCCACATTGCATCAAATCCAGTGCTTCACGAGAGAACTAAACACATAGAAATAGACTGCCATTTTGTTCGTGAAAAGTTGTTGGCAAAGGAAATATGTACTGAGTTTGTTGGATCAAATGACCAACTCGCAGATATGTTGACCAAGTCATTAAGGCCTTAGATTGAGTTTATTTGTTCCAAGCTTGGTACATACAATTTGTATGCTTCAGCTTGAGGGGGAGTGTAGAAAATAATGACTACACCTAGGGCAATTATTCTGTCTATGTTAGGGGGTTGAGTGTTAGATAACCCCTGCACCTAGTTGTAGCTATGATCATTAATCAACCTTTTGTATCTGCGTTTCATATCTATAAATATGAGGAACATGAGAAGGCTCTCTTAAGCCCTCAAAATATTTTCACTGTTTAATCTCAAGTAACAGAACTTTGTCTTCTTTGATGTTTGAACATCTTTCTCCACCTCATTCACTATTTGAGCTCATGAACCATGTTATAGGAGTCGGGAGTGTTTTTCCTTCCTGAGAACTGTCTTGGTCTTAGTTCATGCACTCTCTAGGTATTTCGGAATCCTAGCTGTAGTACATTGCACTTATTTGTAGTCATTGGTGTTGAATACAGTCATTATTACTCTTGAAGGTGACTACAATCTACTGTATGTAATGTGCCCCTTTGAATTCTTCAGATTTCAGCTCTTACTCTAAATCCTACACCGATGAGATTCTTTTCATTCTCAAAAAACTTATATATTTCATAGTGATAGAGATGTATTAAATTTTGCAATTTTCTTTCGCTTCTCTTTTCTGCTGGTTATTTTTTCTTTGTTGGCATATCTGTAGGGAAATGACGTAACTGAAAACACCGAGGGATTATCAAGGGAAGAGTTGGGCCGGCTTGTTGCTTCGCGTTGGACAGGAGAAAATACTGATGTCCAAAGTGATGAAACTGATACTAAATTAGACAAAGAAGATCTTCCAATGGAGACAAAAAAGGATGAATATGAAGGCTATGTTTCTGAAACTGATGATGAGAGCAACAGATATGATGATGATATCCACAAATATGATGATGAAGATGACGTTGATGAGGAATATCAAGAGGACGAGCATGATGATGACCTTAGTTCATATAAATCTGATTCTGATAATGAACCAGACTTATCAGGTTTGTTATAAATATTACATAATCTTTATCCAAGTTTGGTATTTAAATGGGGTTGTGATGAGATAGTTTAAATCATCTCATATGGTACCACAACAGATAATCCTTCTTGGTTAGAGAAAATACAGAAAACTGTACGAAATCTTTTTCAGGCTGTCAACTTATTCCAGGCTCCAGTGAATCAGTCAGGTAGATAATTAGCACTTTTTTCTTTTGCCTGTATTATCCATGTAGATGTAACTTAAGAGTTAAGCCTTTCTCTTTGGTTTCTTAGATGCTGCTCGTGTACGCAAGGAATATGATGAATCAAGTGCCAAATTGTCTAAAATACAGTCTAGAATATCAAGTCTGACGCAAAAGCTAAAACATGATTTTGGTTAGTCTGCCACTAGAACATTTGTCACTGTCATACATTTGAGTTGTAGAAATGAGTTACAAAATTGGCGTGAATAAACTGAAATAGAGCTTAAATATTACAGGCCCAGCAAAGGAGTTTTATACATTCTATGATCAGTGCTTTGAGGGCAAGGAGAACAAGTTACATTACATCTCCCTACCAGTTTATTTCTGCTTAACTCTACTTTTTTTTTTTTTTTTTTTCTTAATGTGCGGTTTCTGGTGATGGAAATTTTGATTCAGGTACACTTACAAAGTCTGCCCCTATAAACAGGCTTCTCAAGAGGAGGGTTATTCCACCACCCGTTTGGGGTATGGTTTTAGGAACTTGCTGATAATTTTTGTTAGGGTACTATTCTTCAGTTCAGAAAAGGGGCAAACATCAATGGGTGAAAAGAAAGTTTTATTTCCTCCCTCTAAAGTGACAAATAATTCAATTTTCTTATATTTTGCAGTCGCTGGGACAAATTTGAGGATTCATACAAAGTAATGGTGTTTTCTAATGGTGATAAATGCTGGAATGGTCCTGATCGGAGTTTGAAGGTTGTTTAAATGGATGTGTAATCATTTCTTACAGTTTTGTCAACATTTTTTTTTTGTAATCAGTCTATAATGATAAAATCTACTGTCTTTGGTTAGTTGCAGAATGTATTTTCGCTAGGTGTGGAAGTATAATATATTTTTTTTCATTAATAGCATTTTAATAGATAAATAGTGCCTTCTCTGTTTGGGACTGGGGAAACAGGAGCAGTCCAAATAAAAAAGGTGGATTTTTCAAATTATATTTTTTACTAAAATCATAGTTATTCAGTGGTGAAGATTCTCTACAGTTGTATTCAACTGCAGAGGATAGTGATCCCCATTTCCCTTTCCGTAAACCATTGTTTGTGACGATAGTAATAGTTATAGTAGTTAGCGTAGTTGCAACTGGAAACAGCTTCCAATTTGTTGACCCCTTATGATTTAATTGTTTTGTTTTTAACAGGTCAAGCTAAGATGTGGGTTGAAAAATGAGATTACTGATGTAGATGAACCAAGCCGTTGCGAGTAGGGATTTGTGTCTTGTCTTTCAATGCTATTACCACTGTTCTCGTCTCCTTTTCGTCAAATTTTTCTTTTGTGCTCCCTTTTTCTCATTGTTGTCTCATTGGCGTTATGACAGATATGTAGCTTTATTATCTACTCCAGCCCTGTGTCAAGAGGAAAAGCTAGAGGTACTTTTCTATACATGACATGATAACCGTGTGGTCCTTACCTCGCTATGGTATTAATGTCAATTGTGGAACTTTGCAGGAGTTACAACACAAGCTAGAGATATTGAATACGCAACAACCAGCAAACCATGATGAGTTGTGAACAACCGGGATGGATTTTAAAAGGTAACTTTACTAGGCTGTGACTCTTTTTCTTGAGATCTGAGTCCTGAAGTTGATCAATTTCATTTGAACAGGTAGTATGATGATCATCGTGTAACTGAAGTGGTGCCCTTAAGTTTTGTATGCTAGAGCTTACCCAAATTTGATATTGGGTGGGGTTAGGAAGAGGCTAGGAACATCTTTGACTAGGGATTGGTAATCCTTGTGGCTGTCCGAGTTGGCAACATTCTAATATGACTAATCCCATTGCACATTTTTCCATTGTTAAACTCAAATACGACGTGGTCTCTGCCTCGGCTTGAAATTGTCCATTCCATTACCAGAGGGTGGATATAAATACTACATGCAATACTAGACGGTCAGAATTTCTTAAGCCAAATTTTGTTAGAATGAGTACTTTATTATCGATTTTAAGATTGATAAGCGGTTCCACCAATCATCATTATATACACTCATGTGATGCATAAAATTTGCATATTTTGTTTCTGTCCTCTTTAGGAGACTTTATATAGATCTACTATTAGGAATTTTCCTTTACTTTTTATTTTCTTCTCCACCTCCTTAAGATAAAAATGACTGACATGTCTAATATATTGTTGTTAGTTTAAGATTATGTGATATGAAATATGGTTATGAATTATGGAATTTTAAATATAATTTTGAAATTTAGAATATGATTTTGAATTATGTAATCTGAAATATAATTGCAAATTGTGAAATTTGGAATGATTATGTAATTTGAAACTATATTTTAGGTTCACGTTAGGATTATGTAATCTGAAACTATATTTTAGCCTATGTAATCTAAAAGTATAATTTAGACTGTAATTTATACCTGTAGGTTGGATTCTGGAATTGGAAATTATATTTTGGAATTTACAATGTATAATTTAAAATAGTTTTAGTTCATGTAATTTAGAATATACTTTAGAATTGCATAATTAAGAGAAATCCGAAGTATTATGGATTTTTTAACCTAAAATATAGTCTTGCCAGTTTTTTCAAATTATTTATGTGTAAATTGTTTTTAAAACAATAATGACAAATTTTTAAAAATAGTAAATTTGGATGCATTTTTTAATAAATTGTTCTTGAACTTGTCCAAGTATGTAGCACAAAAGGTTTTAGTGTATTTCGTAAGGAGTGAGATATTTTATTTAAATAATGAATAGAGGTATTTTAGTAATGCATTATGGAGGTGTAATAAGAAAATATAAGAGTAGACGAAGAAAGGCTTTTGCTTCTTGCGTCCTGTTATTTTATTTAGTAAATATATCAAATTTACTAAATGTATGAAAATTTAGTATTAAGAAAAAAGCTTCCTCATTTTTTGTTCTCATTTTCGTATTATTTGTTGCCATTGGTTCTATTTTATTTTGGAATATTTAAAATGATTCTCATTTTTGTATGTGTTTAATTTGGTCATTTTATGTCACGCCGTTTAAATAAGTAAAGAAATATTGTATAGGTGGCAGCATTTGTATTACGTCTTTCATTTTGTTAATTACGTGGACTGTTTGTGTACAATAATGTGGATTAATTACAAAATTTGGGATAAAGAGGTGAGGTAGGGTTTTGAAAAGGACATGGTGGCCTAAAGAAAGTTCAAGAGTAGTCCTTCCATAATACCCAATTCCTCTGGGTGCCTTCATTACCTAGGTATATTATGCTCCCAATCTTCTTCCTCTGGTTGTAATCATTGGAGAGAACAATGTTGTAGTACTTCCTGCGATGGTGGTGGTTCAACTAGAATTGGTTTAACCCCCATTTGTAACTGCGGAGATATGACAACTTTGAGAATGATAAGAACTCTTAAGAATATTGGTAGAAAAAATTGGGTTATCCCAATTACAAGGTGAGATTAATTGTACAATATGAATATTTTTTTCTTAATCAAAATTTGGTGTTATTTTGGGTTTGTTGATTGACATAGTGGTTGTTCTAACCAGAACAAAGCCCCAAATAGAATCACGTAAATCCTAAACCTAAATAAACAAAAAACACACAATAGAAATATTTAATCAAGATGAAACTACTAACCTCATCGATGATGAAAACCTGCAAAGTTGAAAACCAAATACCCAAAGTCACGTAAACCCTAAACCCAAATAAACAAAAAACACAGAATAAAAACGTTCAATCAAGACGAAACTACTAACCTTGTCGATGATGAAAACCTGCAAAGTTGAAAACGAAATACCTAGAGTCTTCCACAGGTGCCTCAACGAGTCCAACAATCGAACACCTTTGATAGCAAAATCCTATTCCCCAAATCCCCAATTACAAGATTTTCCCCAAATCCCTAAATTTAAAACTAATTTGTCCACCTTATTGTACACAAACAATCCACATAATTAACAAAATGGAATACGTAATACAAACAGTGCCACATGTACAGTGCTTTGTTACTCATTTAAACAATGTGACATAAAAAGACCAAATTAAACACAAATTACAAAAATGAGGACCATTTTAAATATTCCAAAAAAAATTAGGACCAACGACAACAAACAATGTGAAAATGAGCACCAAATAGGTATTTAAGCCTAAGAAAAACTCAAAAATACCCATCCTTAAATATTAATTCTATGAGTGGTCATGGATTGGATTTTTAATGATCCAATCTACATATGTTTTTATAGCAGAACTAGATTACATTTTCTTAAAATCTAGATCCAAATATTTGGATTAAGATTAAAATCCAGATCAAAATATTTGAGTCAAGTTCAAAATATAGAATGCATTTTTAATAAAAGAAATTTAAATTGAGTTTTCTAAAACATGTGTTCTTAGGACCGACACCATTGAATTTGGCAGATTTTTTGTTGGGGCTAAGTCGGCCAAATTTCAGCATAGGATGAACTCGGATAACTTTCGGTTGTGGTCGACTCGGTAGAATTTTGATCGGAGATGGCCGAATTTTGGTCGAGGTCAATTCGATCGAGTATATACAAATTTCGATCAGGATCGACTCGGTAAAATTTGGCCACATACAACTGAATTTCGACTGAGGACGACATGGCCAAGTACGACCAAATTTTCGCCAGGGCCGACTCGGCAAAATTTTGGTCAGTATCAACTTGACTAGATTCGGCCGAATTTCGGTCGAGGCCAATTTTGCCTAATACGACCAAAATTTGGCCAAAGCTCACCAAGGCAAATTTTGGCCAAAGCTCACTAAGCCAAATATGGCCACATTTAGGCTAGGGCCTACTAGGCCAAATTTCGATCGCGACTGACTCGTCTGCACATGGACAAACTTTGTCTACGGTTGTCTTAGCCAAATACAACCAAATTTGGGTCGGAGACGACTCAACCAAATTTCGATTGGGGCTGACTCGACTAAAGTCTGTCAAATTTCGACCGAAGTCGACTAAGCTGAACACGGCTAAATTTTAGTCTCGACTAAATACGGCAAAATTTCATCTATTGGCGACTCACCCCAATGCAGTGAAATTTGGATCAAGGTCAACTCGGTCAAATACTTCCAAATTGGATCCATGGCCGGTTGGGCCAACTTTTGATCGAGGATGACTTGACTGAATTCGACCGAATACAACCAAATTTCATATAGGGCCCCGCTGACTCAGTCGAATACGGCCAAATTTGGGTTAGTCCATCTCGACCTTTAACCTAACCCAACTGAAAATTTAAATTGAAAATTTGGATTATTTATATTTGAAAATCTAAATTTAGATAATGAATATCTAATCCATAAAATATGTAAAATGTAGATCATATTGAAATTCAGATCCAATATAATGGATTTCAAATGGATTGAACTTTTAATAAAATGGACCTTAAATGGATTGGATCGAAACAAAAGTAGATCGGATAAAAAAATTGAATTTTTTGTCCACCTCTGATTCATATAATTCATATATGTTAAATTTGAATTTTAATAATTTAATTACATAAAAGTTAAATATTAATTTAATAATTTATTTTAAAATTCAAATTTAACATATATGAATTCAAATTGTGATTATATGAATTATTTATTATTATTATATAATTTATAGGTTAAAATACTCCGTTGGTCCTCTTTGTACCAAAATTTCAATTTGGTCCTCATATTTTTATTAGTCTCAAGTAGGTCCACATTTTTGTAAATAAGTATGAATTAGGTCATTTTCGTTAGTATGGAACAAACACCGTTAGGTAGGTGTCACGTGTCAGCTCCTCATTTTTTTGAATTTTATTTTATTTTATTTCTTTTGAAAAAATATTTATGCCATGTGTCACGTTTGTAATGTGCCACGTGTCAATCTATTATGGTGACACGTGTTAAATTATTATATGAATCTCAATTTGGTCCTCATATTTGTTAATTTGATTTGATTTTACTTTTATATAATGTTATGATTATTTTTTTATAAATTGATATTTTTATTAAATATTTTAATAATATTAATTGTATTTCATATTAAAATTTTAAATATATTTATTTTAATTTGTTATAAAATTGTTTAAAAATTTTACATTTGTAAGGCCCAGTTTTCTGCCCTAAAGTTTTAAGGGTTGCCTTTAAACTATTAGGCCTAAGGGCTGGCCCAAAGGATAAAACCACCCCTAAGTCTGCCCTAATTCACTCATTCTACGCTTTCAGAAATCTGCTCCCTTGGTGCTTAGAGTCGCAGCTGTCACTTTGTTAGGGTTTCGACGTCTAACCAGATTCAAGCCTAGCTCAACCTCGTTCTACTCACGTAAGTATTCCCCAATGCATAGCTTCCAATCTCTGGTCTTATTCTGTGGCCAATGTTAAGGTTCCTGTATTAAACCCACTTCTGTTCTTTTTCCAGCTGCATAATCCTCTCCTAGAGCTACGATGTTCCTCTATTAGGCGTCAAGGTCTTGTGCTAGCTTATTCCCAGGTAAGGGAAGCTAGAACCTCCTTGTCTGGTGTGATTGTGATTTGTGCCATTTTAGTTTCATGATTCTCGAGCTTGTGTGTTGTCATGGGTGCCTAGACTGTCTGGATTTTCTGTTTGGTATATGTGTATATGTGATGCAGGCGCGAACATTGGCGGGTACTGATAATCTCGCCTAAGCGAGCTTGCCTCGCCTAAGTGAGATGAGTAGAGGCTCGCCCAGGACTTTCCACGCGAGTTGTCGCTCAGGCGACCAAACCCTTGTTTTGAGCAAGCTGATGTCTCGCTCAGGCGAAGGGGGTCTCGCCTAAGCGAGACTGCGTATGAGGCTACTGTTCTCATTGTCGAGCTCTCGCCTGAACGAGAGTTCCTCTCGCTTGAGCGAGACCCTCCAGCCTGAGCGAAGAGCTGGGCGAGGATGCGTCCTGAGTTGGTTTTCTCTCTGTTCTTGGATGTTTAGCATGTGATTGATTGGGTTATTGTATAATGGCATGATGAGGATGATTATGCATGATTAGGAGAGGGTTATATGTGGTGAATTGTGAGTTGGGCATGATCTTTATGAGTTATTGATGAAGGATTGACCCCAACCAAGGATGAAGGCACATGCTTAAGAAGACTAAGCATGTTTAGAAAGGAAGTTCACTAATCCTTCATCCCTTTCATTTGTGTTTGTTATTTTTGATTCCCTAAGTTGACTTAGTTGAATCAACTTTAGTTGACTTGTTGACCTTTGACTTGGTTTGACTTGTTGACTATAGTTGACTTGACTCATATGATCAATATGCATATAGATCTAAAATCATTACTTTTTATGTGATTCAAAGATAAAAAACATAGATAAATTAAAACCTCAACAATAATAAAAAGAACAAAGAAATTAATTCATTCTAACCTCAGAATCCATAATGAAATTACAATGGAATCACCCCAAGAAGTTTAGCAATCCATGGAATACAAAATAAAAATAGAAGAATGGAGAGAAGAAAGAAATTAGGTCCCCCTAAGGGTTCCTAAATTCCGACGTGCCGAGCTTGTCTTTTTTTCTGCTTCTCCCTTGGTCTCTTTATATAGGAATTGGACTGGGCTTTTCTGTTGCTAAAATCTCTCAAATATCTTTTGAAATAAAGATAAATATAAATATTTAAAAATACTTGGAGAGATATAGACTATTTGACAAATATAATTGGTTGATAATATCAATATCTAATATAATTAAATTAATTAATTACTTAAAGATATATGATAAATTATCACCAATTAATATTTGTATTAATTTTCCAAATCAACCCTTTGCAATCTCCTTAAATTATCTTCTAAATAATCCAATATCTTCAAGATATATTTGTTTGTTGTGGAACTAAAAAGATTCAAGAAGATCTTGTCATATTTAAAAAGATTTGGTAGTTATTATCTTTTAATATTTTATGATATAATTAAATAATATAATTATTTAAAAATATCAAATAAAATATATAAAGATATATTTTCCCAAATTATCTTCTATCATAAAGATAAAGAAAACCGCAAGGTCCAATTTTTCTTTCCTCTCTTCTTGGTTTAGCCAAACTTCTTCACTTTTTCAAGCTTTTCTTGCCGTCTTCATGTAATGCTTGGCCTGAATTTTTGTGCTTTTGATAATTTCTTATTCTTTGATTTATCTTTAAGGTGTCATGAAGCTTTAATCAATTTATTTCCACACCTCTAAATGAGCTTAAAACTTAACTTCAGCTGCATCAACAAACGTTAAAATATCCAAAAATAATTTATGCAGCTAAAAATCACTTTTTAAGACATTTTTATCACACAAGCTCAAACAACCTAATTATCAAAATTATCAATTAAATCACTCTTTAGGCACTCAAATTCAATTAAATACCCAGAATTAAACATTAAATGAGGGCAAAAATACGTACTCATCACCTTCATCCCTTTCATTTATGTTTGTTATTTTTGATTCCCTAAGTTGACTTAGTTGAATCAACTTTAGTTGACTTGTTGACCTTTGACTTGGTTTGACTTGTTGACTATAGTTGACTTGACTTAAGCCAACATGCTAATCTATGTTTATTTGCTTTGTAGGTTAATTAGGAGTAAGAAAGCAATGCTAGGTGGCGCGTGGTGATTGGGGAGCATAAATGATGTGGATGAGAGAGTAAAGCAAAGGCATAAAGCATAAAGTAAAAGGCATAAAACAAGTGTACCTATGTACCTTTGGTCTCCTTTGTTTTTAGCACACTTTAGCCACTTTTTGGAGACATATGAGACACATTTTTTGTCTCCTTTTGTGCTAGAACGAAATTAGCCTTGCACACACCATAGTTGGCTCTTTTGTCTCTCATTTTTGTAACCTTATTTGACCTAGGTTCTAGAAGCTAGGGTTAGGTTTTTGTAGAGACATCGTTAGGTATCTTTTATTTGCTTAGAGGCCCCTAAACTCTTCTTGGTTTAGCCAAACTTCTTCACTTTTTCAAGCTTTTCTTGCCGTCTTCATGTAATGCTTGGCCTGAATTTTTGTGCTTTTGATAATTTCTTATTCTTTGATTTATCTTTAAGGTGTCATGAAGCTTTAATCAATTTATTTCCACACCTCTAAATGAGCTTAAAACTTAACTTCAGCTGCATCAACAAACGTTAAAATATCCAAAAATAATTTATGCAGTTAAAAATCACTTTTTAAGACATTTTTATCACACAAGCTCAAACAACCTAATTATCAAAATTATCAATTAAATCACTCTTTAGGCACTCAAATTCAATTAAATACCCAGAATTAAACATTAAATGAGGGCAAAAATACGTACTCATCATACCCACACACTTATCCTTTTGCACTCCTGGGCAAAATCAAACAATTTCAAAACTTAATCTGAGGTATTTTATTTCACATCAACACTGGATCAAAGGAATGAACATCACTGGAGACAAATCAATACTCTAGAGATCAAATTATCATGTATATATAAACAGAAAGGTTCTATTTTTCACACATCAGTTAATCTTTTGAATTCACAAGACAATCAATTATGAAAGAAAGCACTCAAGTTAAATGTGTATTTTCTCACCAAAATTCTCTCAAGTGTTTTAGCTTGTGTTTTCACTCAAAATACTCATGTAAGTAAACTCTCATAATACTTAACAAGACTCTAATATTCACAAACTTTCAGAAAATATGCATTCAAAGATCATGAGGACTTTTCACAAGTTATAATGGGGCTAAGGCAAAGGTAGGAAAAAATTTAAGATTTTTGGGATATAGAAAGATAATGGAGCATAATTTCAAAAATAACTCCTTTTCGTTTATTGCTTTGTTGCTCTCTCTTTTTTTTAGAAAGCAATTATTTCAACACTTTTTCATCAACAATTTTTCCTTTTGCCATTTTTATTAATTTGTGGGTGAGGTACTCACCCACACACTTTATTCCTCAACCATTCCTGAACATAATCCATTAGCTCCTTCTTTCTTCCTAAGGTAGAATATGGTCTTTTTCTTTTCAAGGTTATGCAATAGGCTTAAAACAAGAAAAAGAGGTTTAAAGCTCAAAGGGGCTACCAATGGATTAATATCAAGGCGGGCTTATTTGGCCAAGTAGCTTAAAACAAGAAATGCCTCAGTCATATCAAATTATGCATATTCACCTAAGATGCAAAATAAAAGAGTCAAGCTAAACATTGGAGTATAAACAAACATGAGCAAGTCACTCAAGAAAAAATAGGAATGGCACATGGTAAACCATCCTTTACATTAAGGCTCAAGACTCACAAGGTCAAATTCTTTCACAAAAGATTTAATCAAGAAATTCTCAAATCAACTCAATTAGCAAATCATAGAAACAATCCACCCATATCAACATGATTTTTATTTTTCTAGAATTATGATCATCCCAATTACTGAATCAAATCCCAAAATCCAATGTCAATATGTTTTATTGAAAGCAGGGAAATATTTTTTGTTGATTTCTTATGAGACATATTGTTTAAAAGTTTCACTTAGTAAAAAGTTAATACTTTCACAATATTCTAAAAAAAAGAAATCACAATTTTTTTTTCTTTTTAAATGAAAACAAAAACAAAAATTTGAAAAACAGAAAAAAGAAAAATTCTACCTACAGTTTGTCTCACCCACACTTATTTCAAAAAAAATGTCCTTGGTAGACTTATTTTAGGGAGGAAACGAAAAAATTTGTGACTTCTGGCTCAATCTGGCCATATGTCAAAATTTATTTTCTTTAATTTTATAAAGTACAAGTCAGCTTGTACAATTTTATTAAAGAAAACAAAAACACATATTTTTGAAATTTTTTTAATATTTTTAAAATTAAAAACAGAAACAAAAAACAAACATGCATGCAAATTAACTTTTCTATCAACAATGATTTCAAAAGAATTTGAATCTAAGCTTTTTACCTGTTGTAGCAACCTTTCTTCTTTTTCTGCAGCCATGTCAACAAAGATAACCACTGAAAACTTATTTGCATCATTCACATCAACAAACTTGATGTGTGGAGTGTGTGGCTTCAACTCAACTTGAGCATCATCAAGTGCATTCAGATGGTTAAACGGATCATCAGTAATCCTCATAATTTTATCTTCTGAGCAAAATTTTTCACCTGGTGTTGTTGACTCTGCTGCTTCATCATTAACCAAGCCAGTTGCAATAGTAGGTGCTTCAGCTGCATCTTCGAATAGTGTAGGCTCTTCAACTGCACTTGGTTCCTCCATTGTATTGTTCTCACAACTTTGCTCTTGAAAATGATCATTTATACTCATATCCTCATCAACGGGTACAACTTTATATTCACATTGAGCATCGTCAACATATCCATCAGTAGATATGTTTTTGTGAGAATCTTTAATTTTTTCATCAACTTTAGCAACATCCTTAATATGTTCATCAATAGACATATTACTATGACAATCATTATATCCATCAGTAGATATATCAATGTGATGTGATTCCGCTATTGGTTTTTCAGACTGACTCTGCAAGCTTTGTGTAGCGGCATTCATCATCTCTTTCTGATCTGTCTGATTCATCTTCATCATTTCAGTCATCATATTCATCATATCTTCCAAAGTGACCTTTCTCACTACAACATTCATTAGCTGACTCAAATCTTCAGACATTTGTTCAGCTCTGATGGCCAATTTCAGAAGCACATCTTTGATTTCATGACGAAGTGTATTAAAATCTGGATTTTCAGGAAATCTCTGATGGGGTTGAGGGGTGGTATTAACAGTTACAAGTAATTCTATGAAGTTGTTCTTACTTGCATCCCTCAACATATCAGACAATATTTGCTTATTTTCGTACCACTCTTGCTCAATATTTCTGCATCGTTGATCAACTCGCAACCTTTCATCCATGGACTCTAATTTCTCTATAACTTCACCCATTAGTATCATAACTTCCCTGTAGGATGGTCCATTGGTTGCTTCAACTTGTTGTGGTGGTACATATTGTTGCTGAAAACTATTTGGAACATATGGTTGCTGAGTTGGACACTCAGAATATGGTTGTTGCTCATGTCCCAAAAAAGATGATCTAGGATATAGATCATTAAATTGTCGTAAAGTTAACCCACTTATATCAGGTGCAGAAGTAGGTGTGACAATTTGTTGCTGATAATCATATGAATCACGTGGTTGCTGTGGATAGTAATCATAATTCACTTGAAAATCACACTGTTGATTATTTTCATATGAAAAACTATTTTGCATTTTTGAAAGAGGTTTTCTGAAAAGAAATAAGTTGAAAGCTTGTTGAGTAGACTTCCAGAGGTGCGTCTCAATGGACAACTTAAGTACCTTGTCTTTCCTTAGCCAAAGTGTTTCCCAACTAGTTTCACAAATTTCCCAACAAAAATCCTCAAACAAAAATGATGCTTAAAAAAAAATAATAAAGTAACTAAAAAAATAACTAAAGAAAATAAAATAAATGTTAGAAAAAAAAATTTGAGAAAAGAAAATGTTAGTGATAAACAAAAAATAAAAATAAAAATAAAAATAAAAATAAGAACTAAAATGATAAAAATTCTAACTGTGTTCCCCGGCAACGGCGCCAAATTTGATAACGTTGTCGTTGACGCGATCAAATTAATACTACTAAACTATAGCAACGTTAGTATTGCTAAGATAGTAGTCAAGAAAATAGAAAGGGTAAAGCAACCCTAAGTCGTCTCCCAACGAACACGGAATTGATTTTTAACAAATTAGTTCTTATAAACTATACAAATGAGTTAGTCAAATAAAATAAAAAATATAGGGGATTAAGATAAACAAAGATAGAAATAAAATTTAAAAGATAAAAAGAAATAAAAACAATAGTAAAGAAAATAGATTGATTCCATTGCTTTTTCAAAATAGATTCATCATCGGTTATCTAAAGATTATTGCTCAATTAATTATTGTTATAGATTTACAAATTAATCAATGTAAAGTCTCAATTAATTTGTTGGCATTCTCACTTTTAACCAAAGTACAGTCTCAATCAAAAGTGAGAACTTTTAGATTATCCACAGTAAATTCAACCAAAGTATAGTCTCAATCAAATTTTACTATGCCTAATCATGTCTATTCTTTTATCTCCTCACCAAATAAAAAGCTTAATTAATCAAAGTAAAGTCTCAATTAATTTTCGTTAGAGTAAATACCTTTAATCAAAGTAAAGTCTCAATTATTGGTAAAAACTCATTTAATCATATGAAAGTTTCTAAATAAAATCAAAGTAAAGTCTCAATTAAATTTAAAAACCCTTGACTCATATGATCAATATGCATATAGATCTAAAATCATTACTTTTTATGTGATTCAAAGATAAAAAACATAGATAAATTAAAACCTCAACAATAATAAAAAGAACAAAGAAATTAATTCATTCTAACCTCAGAATCCATAATGAAATTACAATGGAATCACCCCAAGAAGTTTAGCAATCCATGGAATACAAAATAAAAATAGAAGAATGGAGAGAAGAAAGAAATTAGGTCCCCCTAAGGGTTCCTAAATTCCGACGTGCCGAGCTTGTCTTTTTTTCTGCTTCTCCCTTGGTCTCTTTATATAGGAATTGGACTGGGCTTTTCTGTTGCTAAAATCTCTCAAATATCTTTTGAAATAAAGATAAATATAAATATTTAAAAATACTTGGAGAGATATAGACTATTTGACAAATATAATTGGTTGATAATATCAATATCTAATATAATTAAATTAATTAATTACTTAAAGATATATGATAAATTATCACCAATTAATATTTGTATTAATTTTCCAAATCAACCCTTTGCAATCTCCTTAAATTATCTTCTAAATAATCCAATATCTTCAAGATATATTTGTTTGTTGTGGAACTAAAAAGATTCAAGAAGATCTTGTCATATTTAAAAAGATTTGGTAGTTATTATCTTTTAATATTTTATGATATAATTAAATAATATAATTATTTAAAAATATCAAATAAAATATATAAAGATATATTTTCCCAAATTATCTTCTATCATAAAGATAAAGAAAACCGCAAGGTCCAATTTTTCTTTCCTCTCTTCTTGGTTTAGCCAAACTTCTTCACTTTTTCAAGCTTTTCTTGCCGTCTTCATGTAATGCTTGGCCTGAATTTTTGTGCTTTTGATAATTTCTTATTCTTTGATTTATCTTTAAGGTGTCATGAAGCTTTAATCAATTTATTTCCACACCTCTAAATGAGCTTAAAACTTAACTTCAGCTGCATCAACAAACGTTAAAATATCCAAAAATAATTTACGCAGCTAAAAATCACTTTTTAAGACATTTTTATCACACAAGCTCAAACAACCTAATTATCAAAATTATCAATTAAATCACTCTTTAGGCACTCAAATTCAATTAAATACCCAGAATTAAACATTAAATGAGGGCAAAAATACGTACTCATCACCTTCATCCCTTTCATTTATGTTTGTTATTTTTGATTCCCTAAGTTGACTTAGTTGAATCAACTTTAGTTGACTTGTTGACCTTTGACTTGGTTTGACTTGTTGACTATAGTTGACTTGACTTAAGCCAACATGCTAATCTATGTTTATTTGCTTTGTAGGTTAATTAGGAGTAAGAAAGCAATGCTAGGTGGCGCGTGGTGATTGGGGAGCATAAATAATGTGGATGAGAGAGTAAAGCAAAGGCATAAAGCATAAAGTAAAAGGCATAAAACAAGTGTACCTATGTACCTTTGGTCTCCTTTGTTTTTAGCACACTTTAGCCACTTTTTGGAGACATATGAGACACATTTTTTGTCTCCTTTTGTGCTAGAACGAAATTAGCCTTGCACACACCATAGTTGGCTCTTTTGTCTCTCATTTTTGTAACCTTATTTGACCTAGGTTCTAGAAGCTAGGGTTAGGTTTTTGTAGAGACATCCTTAGGTATCTTTTATTTGCTTAGAGGCCCCTAAACTCTTCTATATAAGGGGTGCTCCTAGACATGTAAAAGGGTTGAACATTTTGAAGTAAAAACACTCTTGTGTTTCAACCATTTGTGAGAGCTTCCTTCCTTGGGAGTGAATACTTTTAAGCCTTATCTTGCATAGCAAGTGGCGGCACACATCCACTCATCTTCAAGGTTGCCATGGCTTCTAGCCTAGCCTTGTAGTGGCGTGCTTCTCACATTTTTACCATTTCTTTCCTTTCCATTTTATGTTTTCTTCTTCCTTTAATTGTTCTTGGTTTTCTATGGTTATGTGCCTTCCATTTCCTTTTTGTTTTGAATCAATCCATCATCTTCTTCTCTTGAGCTTTGTGAAAGGAACCTTCACATCTAGATAGCTTGCTATCTTAATGTCCAGTGGGGATTTCACTTAGCTTTCTTAATCAACTCACACCATATTCAATAATCTTAAAAGGAAACAAGTTAATCCTTCATCAATTATACATGAGAGGTTGGGTATATATATATATATATATATATATATATATATATATATGGCCACGAATTTGGCATGAGCAACGATGGACATTGATGGTTGGTAATCCAGTGGCATGGTATTGGTATGAGAGGAAGCACTTTACTCATGGTTGGGAATAACGAATTGATATTGAATCAACATATGATAAATGAGGGTTGGTTACGGATGTTGGTATGAGGTTCCTATGCATGATATATGTATCTATTATATGGCTGTTTGTATATGTTTGGTATGTGGTCAGTACGTAATTCCTTGAAGTCTCTAGGTAAGACTTTAGGGTCGTGCTTCAATGGTTAGGACGTAATTCCATGGCCCCTGTTAGTGGGTGTCCATGGTGGTGCCCCATCTATATAACTTGGTAAGGATTTAAGGTAAGGATTGCATCCTGACACTCTAAGGAGTCAGTTAGTCTCACTTAGAGTGGACTGACTCTTGCGGTGAGAGTAGCAGGAGGCCTGAAACTCATTAAGGGCTAACCTTGTGTGTGAGGGATTTGATTCATTGTAACACTTGTAACACACAGCTCGGGGGTGAGCAACTCGGGGGTGAGCAGAGGTATCCACCACAAGTGCAAGCATCCACTGAATCCGACCAGGTTATATGTATCCGGTTGAGTCAAGTCGAGTCTTAGTGTATTGATTTGGAAGGTCATAACATGCTTGGGTGATGTATGTATATTGGATTGCGAAAGTATATACGATTGGATTGATGAAATCTTTACGGCTCTAGCTTACCCTGTTTGCTTGTTTGATTGTCTTGTATGTTCTTCTTCTTCTTTTGCGATGATCATCAACTTGTTGATGTGAGCCGAGGCGAGAAGCACTCGAGGTCAACCAGGAAGAGATGATTTTGTTGCATAGTCCGCTTGGGTTGGACACCGTGTTTTGTTTGGGCTTTTTGTTAGGGCTATGGCCCTTGTATTGCTTTATCCTTTAATACTCTATCTTCTTCTGTGAGCCTTTGGTTCTTGTATCTGGTATGTTTTGGCATCGGGGTGTGCCTCGAATTATGTAAGGAGTAAGGTTTAAACTCCTAGACCGCGTTTATACTTTGTTTTGTGCGATGTGTCCTTTAATTATTTTATTAATTAAATGGGATGTTACAACATTTGCATTTATAAAATTGTTATTTTTAAGTAAACTCTAATTTTTTTTTATATTTAATGTTATACAAATATTTCGAATATAAATATATAAATCTATATATTTATAATTTTAAAATAAAATTTAAATAAAATTTAATGTAAAATATAAATTTAAATAAATTTAATATTGTTTAAAATATGTAATTGAAATAACAATTTCAATAAAAGTATCATCATAACATTTATATAAAAATTAAACTTGGTCAAAATTTGGAGCACATGAAATTGAATTTTTTTTAAAGTATTGGGACTGAAATCAAATCAAATCAACAAATATGAGGACCAAATTGAGATTCATACAATAATTTGACATGTGTTACCATATTAGATTGATATGTCGCACACTACAGACGTTGTAAGACCATTAAAAATCTGCTTCCTTTTCTACCTTAATGTCTAAGGGCTGGCCTTGATCCGTTGGGCCTAAAGGTTGGCCCATAGAGTGTAGAGGCCCTAAAGCTGTTAGGGTTCCCCCTTTCAGCCTCACTTGACAATCTGAACCTAACGCTGCCTCCTTTCCTTTCCAGAGCTCTGCTAGGGTTAGCCGCCAACCCCCAAGGGAACTCCGACCAGAACTCCACTTCACGTAAGTCTGTTCTAACTCTTACCTTAGTTCCATCTAGCTCCTTCTTCGTGGTTCTAACTAGGGTCAATCAGGGCGAACTCGTTTTAATCTAGTTACACTATTTTCCAGCTCACTAAACCGCTCTAGACGTCGTTGCGTTCACTGTTTGTGCCTAGGGATCCAACTACTAGCTTGTTTTCCAGGTAAGGGAAGCTAGAACTGCTTTGTATGGTGTGATTGGGCTTGTATCATTGTTGTTCGTTGTTCTATTGAGGTTGTGTACTATTATGGGTGTTTGGACTGGCTGAAAATCTCTGTTGGGCGTGTGTATGCGTTGTGCAGGTGCGAACAGTGGCGGACACTAATAGTCTTGCCCAGGCGAGCTTGCCTCACCCAGGCGAAATGTGCAAAGGTTCGCCCAGGGTTTTCTGCGCGAGTGGTCGCCCAGGCGACCAAAGTGTGTTGTTGAGCGAGCAAACAACTCGCCCAGGCGAGAGGGGTCTCGCCTAAGCGAGATCCCGCGTTGTTTCCTGTCCCTTTTCTCGAGCCCTCGCCTAGGCGAAAGGGGAGCTCGCCTGAGCGAGCACGTCTCGCTTGAGTGAAACCCCTCAGCCTGAGCGAGGTGTTGGGCGAGACAATGTTGTGTTGAGATGTTTGTTTATTCTGGATGATCTGTTTTGGTTGGGTATGAATGTTATGATGTGGGACAGGTATATAATGGAACATGATGTATACGTAGCATGATTCATGAAATTTAAATGATGGGTTTGGTATGAGTTTTGGCATGTGAACTAAATGAGATTGGTATTATTGAAGTGGCATGAAAATGAAATGAGTGGGACTCTATGTACATGAATGGGCTATGATGAGTTGGAATGGGTTGGACCTGGAAATGTGAAAAGTAACGGCTTTAAAGGTTGACATAATGAATGTACCCTCGCATGGTGAATATTATTTGACTGTATGATCGTATTTTGTCTGCGTCAGTGCATAATTCCTTGGGGTCTCTAGGTGAGACTTTCAGGGTCGTGCTTTAGTGGTCGGGACGTAATTTCATGGCCCCTGGTAGTGGGTGTCCATGGTGGAGCAAATCGGTATAACTAGGTAAGGATTCAAGGTAAGGTTGCATCTTGACACTCTAAGGGGTCAGTTAGTCTCACCTAGAGCGGACTGACTCCTATGATGAGAGTAGCAGGAGGCCCGAAATTCATTAAGGGCTAACCTTGTGGTGAGGGAAAATTGATCCATCGTAACACTTGTAACACATAGCTCGGGGGTGAGCAGAGGTATCCACCACAAGTGCAAGCATCCGCTGAATCCAACCAAGTTATACGTATCCGGATGAGTTGAGTCGAGTCGTAGTGTATTGATTGAGAGTCAGAACATGCTTGGTTGATGTTTGGATATTGAATGGTGAGAAATATATCTTGACTGTATGATAAAAATGTTGTTGGCTCTAGCTTACCTTGTTTATTGGATGGTTGTCTTGTATGTGGTTCTTCTTTCTTGCAATGATCATCAATTTAATTGATGAGAGCAGATGGGCGAGGTTCCAGAGGTCAACAAGGAAATGGAGATTCCGCCGCATAGTCCGCGTGGACTAGTTTATATTTTCTGTATGAGTTCATCTACGACTGCGACCCACGAAATAAATGGTTTTAGATTTATATACTTTTAGTTAACTCTTTATCCCATTTTCTTTTGGACATCGTGGTGTGCCATGGATCGTTGGGAGCTTAGTTTCAAACTCCCGGGCTGCGCTTGTATGTTATTTTATGCAACGCTACATTTAATTTCGCTTATAAATTAAATTTGGTGTTACAGACGTGACGCATGGCAAAAATATTTTAAAAAAAATTAAAAAAGAAATAAAAAACATTTAAAAAAAATTAAAAAAAAGTTAAAAATTCTAAAAAACAAGGAACTGACACGTGGCACCTACTTAACTTAACGGTGTTAGTTCCATACTAACGGAAAGGACCTAATTGTTACTGATTTATAAATATGTGAACCTAATTGAGACTAATAAAAATATGATGACCAAATTGAGATTTTAGTACAAAAACGAGACCAACGGAGTATTTTAACCTAATTTATATCATAATTATTAATATAATAAAAATTACAAATACAGTTCATCAAATATATAATATATTTATATAATAATTATTAATATAATAAGAATTACAAATACAATTCACCAGATGAATACCAAAAATGCATTTTAATAAAAATACGATTTTAGATTTTACTATTCCTCTTTTCCTACTCTGCCTAGACTCAACAACTTCATCTGGCCTCACTAATGCATAAAAATTTAAAGGTTTTTCAAAATTTTAAAGAATTGATATGAATTATAAAGGAAAAAACACAAGCATGTTTATGCATAATGGCAAAACTTGATCAAAAATTTGAAGGGGCAAATTATATTTGTTATATATAATTTTTTTAATTAAAAAAAATAATTCTTTTAATTAAAAAAAATTAATTTCTTTTAATTAAAAAAATTAATTTCTTTACATCATTTTTTTATTCAAAATAAACACTCATGACAATAGAATCCAAACAATATAACAATAATATATATAAAAGAGTAACATAAAGTTTATCATCACACTACAAAAAAATTGTTAATTAGTAGAGGTTATTTTGTGGAGGTTATAAAAACCCTCCACAAATTAATATTATTTAAGATAAATATGATGAATTATGTAAAAGCTAATAATCGTAGAGGTTTTAAGTTATTCTGAAGGGGTATATGACCTCCGGTAATAGATTTCGGTTTCAGACCCTCGTCTTTTCATCCTTTCCCTCCAAAGGATTCACACTCAATTAGACCCTCGTCTTTTCATCCTTTCCCTCCAAAGATTTCACACTCAGTTTACGTTTTCCCCAAATTCCCAAATCCAAAATTAAGCACCACATTCATTTTCGTTTTGGTGAGTTTAGGATTCGTCTCCCAAATCGGTTTCATTTCACCTAGGATTGATCAATCTCGTCATCAAACCTAGGGATTCCGCGAGCAAAGGTAAGAATTCTAAGCATTCTATTGTTTGATTGGAAATCAAAGTTGTACATAATATGAATCTATTCAGCAAAATACAAAATATGATTGGAAATCAAATATGAATATTTGAGGGAAGGCGAAATACTAAACTCTGTTTCAATATTTCGGCAAGTGAGTTGAAATGTAGTTGAAATGCGCTATGAGAATGAATGTATGAAGCTTGGAACAAAAGTTGAGTCACGTGTTCAGCAGGTAGAGGCTAATCGGATGCTTATCCTTAAGGCTCTTAGGCAAAGAAGGGCTTCTCTTAGAGAAGGGCCATCTCAAACATTGATGAGAAGGATGGCTCGAGAAAGCAAATATAAAGAGTGTGTACGTGCTGCAATTCACCAAAATGAGCTGCTGCTAAAATGAAACGACTTAGATTGCTAGAAGCCGAGAAAAAGAGGGGCATAGGCTCGAATCTCGCAGGTGATACATGTGGCCAAGTTTGTATCTTACCAGCGTGAGATTGAAAGGAGGAAAAAGAAGGATGAGTTGAAACTGAGTTTAGATTATTTTATGGCATTGATTTAAAGTAATTGGCTACTGTTAATTTTTTGGAGGCATTAGCTTTTTCATGTGGTGAGTTTTACATTTGCAGATATTGAGTTTTTTCTTTTGTAGATGTGTTGAGTGTGGTTCTGTTTCTGTTCTCAGTCTTTGTCTTTAATGTGAAGGCTTTTTGTCATTTCTATATTGCTGAAAGGCTTGCCCAAAGGATTGCAAATGGCGATGTTCCTGAAACCATAGAGGGAAAGAAGGTTAGTTGTAATTATTTGATCCCTATTATCAATGAAATCTTGTTTGTAATTGATATCGCTGTCGTTAGGCGATCAAATTACCACTACTCAACTTTAGCAACTTCAGTATTGCCAAGTTAGTAGTGAACAAAATAGTTAGGGTTAAGATAACCCTAAGTCGTCTCACAACGAATACGGAATTGATCTCAAATATTTGATTCTTAAAAATGCAATTAAAACTAGCAACTATAAAAATAGGGGGTTTTGATATGCAAAGAAAATGACACGGAAGATTGTAAACACAGTAATAGTAAATAGGTCAATTCCACTACTTTTTCTAAATAAGATTCTTTATTGGTTATCTAGAGATTATTGTTAAATTAATTATTGTTGTTGATTTACAAATCAATCAATGTAAAGACTCAATTCATTTGTTGGCATCCTCACTTTTAATCAAAGTACAGTCTCAATTAAAAGTGAGAATTGTTAGATTGTCCATAGTAAATTCAATCAAAGTACAGTCTCAATTAATTTTACTATGCCTAATCATGTCCATTCCTTTGTTTCTTCACCAAATAGAAAACTTAATTAATCAAAGTAAAGTCTTGACTAATTTTAGTTAAAGTAATTACCACTAATCAAAGTAAAGTCTCAATTATTGGCAAAAACTTATTAAATCAAATGAAAGTTTCTAAATAAAATCAAAGTAAAGTCTCAATTTAATTTAAAAACCTTTTAACTCATATGATTAGCATGCATGTAGATTTAAAATCATTATTTTCTATTCGATTAAGAAGCAAAGGACATAGATAAACAAAAACCACAACAATAATCAAAATAGCAAACATATAAATTCATCTAACCTCAGAATCCAGTTAAGAAATTACAGTGGAATCAACCCTAAAAGCTTAGCCCTCCATGGCTTTGATGGAATACATGATGATATGAAGGAAAGAAAATAAAAGAAAGAATGAGAGATGTGGTGGAGACGGTATCTGCAAAAACCAGAGAGTTCAAAGTGTCTAAGTTCTGTCGTCAGTTCTCCTCCCTTAAGTCTCTTTATATAGGCTTCCACTGGACTTTGGGCTTTATCTGTTAGTTGCTAAAATCTTTTATTTTTATTTAATTAATTAGCAACTTAATTTCTGTCCAATTTCCAATTTTGCCCCTCTTATTTAACCATTTTTGCAGTTTTGACCAGAGTTTGACCAGTTGACTGCCTATCAGATGCTGACACGTGGCGCAGAATGCACTTTCTCTCTCCAGACTAGGGTTTGCTACGTTTAGGGTTTCATGGAGACTTGTGGATGACGGCGCGGCTGCTCCTCTTTCTTCTCCGGCGATGCTCACAGCATGGTGGTGATGGCGCCTAGTGGTGACGGAACTGTGGTGCAGATGGATTCCGATGCGGTTCCTGTTCGAAGATGGTGGTGAAGCTGCGGTTGTCGTGGCTGCCGTGGCTTGAATGGCGCTGCTGGTACGAGTCTTGCAGGTACAGGCGTGAATGAAGATGGTGGAGTTGTTGTTGCAGCGGTGGCTAACAAGGAACTGCGCTGGTCTGGAGAGAAGATGGAGGTGGTGCTCGTTGCAGAGCTGCAGGAGGTGCGCGAATGATGGTTGCAGGTGCGGAGGCGCGCTGCTGCAGTGGTGGTTCGTTTGCGGACGCGATGGTTGCAGGTGCGTTTATGAACGGTGGTAGAGCGCAGGCGGTGGTTGCGGAACGCGGGTGCAAGGGAGCGAGGGAGGTGCGTTGCATCGCGGTGGCTGCTGCTGTGCGAACGAAGAAGATGCCGTTGCGGCGGCTGCTGCTGTGCAAACGAAGAAGATGTCGTTGCGGCGGCTGCTTGATGGCTCGCGTTCACCGGCGTGAAGGTGCAGATTCGTGGCTGCTTGTGCGAACGGTGCCCATCGCGGTGGTCGAAGGAATAAGTGTCGGAGATGGTGTGAAACTACTGCAGGTTGTTGGTGCGTCGCGGTGGCCGGCGAGAAGATGGCGACGGCGGCTGCCATGGTGATGGAAGGAGAGGAGAAAATTAGGGTTAGGTTTTCACTTTGGTAGATGGTGACGTGGCAAGATTTAATTGATCAATTTGGTGAGTGGAGGATTATGACACGTGTCAGCTTATGGTTGGCCTGATTTGAAAGGTGGGGATTGCCACATGGCATAATCTGGTTGAGTGGAGTTTAAGTGGTAGGAGGGGTGCAACTTGGTGAAAACTAGGGGTGCAGAACAGGTTTTTAGTGGTCCACTTTAGAAGGAGTTGCAAATAAAAACTGGGGGTGCATTTAGCTCCTAATTTATTCTTTTCTAGAATTTCCTGATTTTGGACTTATTTTGTAACTTTTAATATTTTAAATCCACACTATTAATTGACCAAAAATAAATTCCAGCTGCATTAACAAACGTTAGAATATCCAATAATATTTTATGCAACTAAAATCAATTTTTATGCCATTTTTACCAAACGTACTCAATAAATTCAATAATCACAAATCCTAATTAAATCAATCTTTAAGCACAGAAAATTCAATTAAATCCCCAAATTTAAATATTAAATGAGGGCAAAAATTTGAACTCATCAGCAATTGAGTAGATTTACTATTTCATTTTCAATGCTCTGCTGTTATAAAATCAGACTACCACACACATGCCGAGGAGGTGGTGCATGCAGTGTAACAATGAGGGATCAAAACTTCAAGCGCCAAGTAGTTTAATCGATGAATGTATTGTCCTTAGTTGCGATTTCATTGCAGAGCCATTTCAAATCAGCTAAGAGATGAGAGGGGATCGTGTGTGGTGGTCCGCAAGTCGTTTGGTTGTGATTTCCTAGGTGAGGCACCAATAGGGAAAGAAAAACAGCAGAAGAAGAACGAAGAAGTGGATGGAAAGGGTTATATCCATCATTAGTTTTTTCATTATTTCCTATGCTATTGGTGTTATATTTCCTATGCTATTGGCATCATCACTTGACTACACCCCTTCAAAATCATCTCTCAAGTTGCTTTTACCCCTGGCAAGTGTTTAAGGAAACTGATTATGTGGTGACAAATTTTATTTGTTTTGATCCATGTCAGTAAGATACCGAAAAACTAAGACCATGCCTTCTCTTGCAGGTAGAACCTGCTCAGGCTTTGAACATTCCTGCTATTCCAGTTGGGCCATTATTGGCCACTGTTTATCCCCTTGCAAGCTACCCTCCGTATGTTTTATCTTGGCTGAATTCTGAGATTTCAGCTCAAGATATGATGGATCAGAAACTGTTTGAAAAGCTTGTTTTGAACAACTTCGATAAGTTCCAATTTATCTTTCATTAAGCATTGTTTTTCAATTTTTTGTGCAGAGTATTCAACTATATTATGCACTTTAGCAAAAGAATTCTTTATGAAATTGTACACAGTATAGAAAACTGTACTAATCTAGCTATTAGAAATACTAATCAATTACTTAGACACCTTCTAAAAGGTAAAAGGAAGACAAAAACCAAGCTAAAAGTCAAAAACAATTGAAGAATTACAATCTGATATATGCAGACCTCATAATGCATTAAAGAACCAACTCCACAAATTGTCTGCCAACTTTGAAACCAAACTGCAACCACCACAGAAGTCAAAAATTAAGTTCGTGAGTTAGAATTAAAGGTAATTGAATAAGGAATCCAATGCAAAAAGAATCAACTTAATAGGATCATTGTGGAGGACGTTATGGGTCAGACAAGCAAAGGTGTTCAAAACTGTCAGAATTATGTTTTCATGCAACTTAATATGAATTCTCAAGCTAAAACTTATGAAAATAGAAAATTAACTATGCCAACAAGTTTTACATGATAAAAGAGCACTAAAAAATGGTCTATCTACTACAAACAACAAAAACCACATATTTAAACCTTAAAATGTATGTTAGACTAAGGACAACTATGGACTACATTAGACAGAAAGCGAAAATTGAAAAGTAACTCTGCACACAACTTTAAAATCATAAAACTAAGCTAACTATATTCCTATCTACTTAAGAAAGCATGAAATCTAATATATGACCCTATGAACCTAAGAAACTTAGCTAAAAATAGCAAAAACAGGACAATAGCCTACTCTAATCTTAAAACAACAATTAAAAACTACCTAACCTAATTTCAACAAGTTTCAAACAGCTAAGACTAGCAATAAAGAGAAATGAAGAGAATTATGTAGAATTCTAGTTTTCACCTATGAACATAAAATCTATCTAACTCTAAAGTACTATAGAGCTATGCAAAACTGAAACAGAACTAGCATTACTTATATCACTATATTCAACAACTAAACAAGCTTTCATGCTCAAACTAAACTACTTAAGCAAGTATTTACATAATGGAAATTCGATTGCAACAAATCACTATATGCCTAAAATAATGCTACTGCAACATATGAAAACTGAAAATTAAAATTGGCAGCAACAAGAAATTCTGAAAACAGATAAGGATAGTTGAGATAAGAAGGATGAAACCATGATGGATGTGTAGTATTGAGAGAATAATCTTTAAATCTTGAACTGCAATGATGACTATCATTTAAGTGAACTTTGTTACATATCTTGTCAAAATTAAATTAAGAGGAGAACCATCCCATGCATCTTATTGCAATTCTTCAATATGCATACCAATCTATGGCTGTTGCAGTTGATTGATCTATGAAGTCTATTAAGCTAATGCTATTTATTATTAAGATGTTCTACATTGTGATAAATGCAGGTTCTTGAATTTATTCGAATTTAACAATTATCTAGGCACTGAACAAGATAGAAGCAGAGGGGCAATAAAAGTAGAGGGCCAAAGCTGCACAAGAGTTGGTCCACATGTTTGAGTTGTTGATGAAGATTGTATTAGATGGGCTAGTACACAATTCTGATGAAGAGTTTGTCTCAGCAGCTATGAAGCATTGTACCTTCAGATCTCAGCTTGCTGCTTCTGATAAAGCTTGGTGCTCATACAGTTTTCAACATCATGTATTTTCTTTTTTTAGATTTACATTGTAATTGTTAATACTTTATGAAATAATCAATAAAAGTAACTTTGGTTAATTTTTGTGTAGTTTACGAATTTATATATTTTATTTATTTTTTATTATAAAAATAATTCCATTAAATTAATAAATTATAAATACTGGTGGGTAATTACAAATAAAGGAGGTTTCAAACCTCCACAAAATAATAGTTAGCAATAGAAGAGGTTAAAACCCTCCACAAAACAACCTCCACAATATAATTCGGATACCAGGGGTTGTTCAAAACCTCTACAAATAATTTGTGGGGACTCTAATTATAAAGGTCCAAAAAACCTCCGCAAATTAATTTGTGGAGGGTGAAAACCCCCGCAGATCGAAAAAAAAACCTCCACTAAATATTAATTTTTTTGTAGTGTCAACAGTAATATATAAAAACACAAAAGTTACCTTTAGTCAGAGTGCTCCTCTACGCTCTTTCAATTACTTAAAATCTTCAATAATTGAATTAGAATTGAAGCTAGTTGCAATATCCATTTCAATATAGATTATCATAGTGCTTGCTAAAAATTCAGTCTCCATCTTATTTCTCAACTTGTTCTTGATTATTTTCATTGTAGAAAAAAAATCTTTCAGTTGTAGTTGTAGAAACTGGAAGAGTCATGATAAGATGAAGTAATCTATCTATCAAGTAGTAAACTTCAAACTTTTTTGTTGTTGCCAAACATGTACATAACTCTTGCATTGTTGATAAATTCTTCAAATTTGAATCTTAACGAGCATCAATAATGAAATCTTGAAGTTAAAAATTCAAATTAATCTTCTCTTGCTCATTGAAATCCATGGGATAATATTTATCCACAAGAGTGCAAATTTTATCAATATTAAAAGCTTTATAAGTATCCTTAGGATCCAAAGCAGAGCTTAGAATTACTAACTAAACAGTAGATCCATCAACAATAATTTTTTATAGAACTAAACAAGTTGCATCATACATATTGATCAAGCCACAAATAGAAGAGAAATGGGAGCTCTGATGAGTTCAAATTTTTGCCCTCATTTAATATTTAAATTTGGGGATTTAATTGAATTTTCTGTGCTTAAAGATTGATTTAATTAGGATTTGTGATTATTGAATTTATTGAGTAAGTTTGCTAAAAGTGGCGTAAAAATTGATTTTAGTTGCATAAAATATTATTGGATATTCTAACGTTTGTTAATGCAGCTGGAATTTATTTTTGGTCATTAATAGTGTGGATTTGAAATATTCAAAGTTACAAAATAAGTCTAAAATCAAGAAATTCTGGAAAAGAATAAATCAGGAGCTAAATGCACCCCTAGATTTTATTTGTACACTCCTCCTGGAAGTGGACCACAAAAACCTATTCTGCACCCCTAATCTTTACTAAGTTGCACCCCTCCTACCACTTAAACTCCACTTAACCAGATTATGCCATGTGGCAATCCCCATTTTTCAGATTAGACCAACCATATGCTAACATGTGTCATTATCCTTGCAAACACATATGCACCAATCAGGGTGTGCCACGTCATCATCTTCCTCCATCTCACACATGAAACCCTAACCCTAATTTTCCTCCTCTCCTACTGATGTAGGATTATCTTGTTCCTTTTAGAAGATTAATGAATATAGTGATGATTGATTAAGAAAACCAAGGAAATCCCCACTGGACATTAAGATAGCAAGCTATCTAGATGTGAAGGTTCCTTTCCAAGGTTCTAGAGAGGAGGAGGATGGATTGATAGAGAGTAAGAAACCAAAAGGAAAAACATATAATAGAAACAATATAAACCAAGAAGAGTAAAGAAACATAAAATGAAAAGCAAGGGAAAAGGGAGGAATGGAGGATTCACACCACTACAAGGCTAGGCTAGAAGGAGCCATGGCAACCTTGAAGATGAGTGGTGTATGCCGCCACTTGCCAAGGCAAGATAAGGCTTGAAAGAACTCCACTCCCTAAGGAAGAATACTCTCACAAAAGGTTGAAACACAAAGTGTATAAATTCTCCAAAATGTTCAACCCCTCTACAAGTGTTAGAGGTCCCCTTAAATAGACAAGTCTAGGGGCCCCTTAGCAAAACAACAAAGTAGAAGGTTACAAAAGAAACCTAGCATGTTCTAGAAAGTAGGTCAACATAGGGTGCACATGGGAGAAATTTCGTCTAAGCCTCCTAGGTGGCAAGTCTTCATGGCCAAGGCTCCCAGGCTCCCAAAGGAGGGTTCTAGAACATTCTAGAAGACTTGGTGTCCAAGACATGTGCGCCTCCCCTTTTTAGGTGCTTCTAGAAAGTCTTGTTCCTTCTCTCTCTTCCTTAGGATGCCAAGTGTCTCCCATGTAGTCCTCCTCCTTTCTTATTCCTACAAAAATCAAATTAAGGAATTTATTAGCATGTTGGTTTAAGGTTAAGCTAATCTTGGGTCAACAAGTCCACCCTTAAGTCAAGGTCAACAAGTCAACTCAAAATAGTCAACCACAACCAATTTCAAGAAATTGAAACTAAAGAAATGCAAAATAAAGATAGAGAGGATAATGCCTTCCCTTTTGTCATGCTCCTAGTGATCCTCCTAGGGTTGGCCTCCTTGGAACTTGATGAGGTGGTCACATCTTCATTATCCTCCCCCTTTTGGAGAGAATTCGACCACGAATTCTTAAGCCCTATATCAAAAGGAGAGAGGTCACTTACATTGAAAGAGTTGCTTACATTGTAATTTGAAGGCAAATCCAACTCATAGGCATTATTGTTGATCCTCTTGAGGATTTGGAAAGGTCCATCCCCTCTTGGAAGAAGTTTGGACTTTCTTTGGGTAGGGAATCTTTCCTTCCTCAAATGAAGCCAAACCCAATCCCCTTCCTTGAAAAGGACTTCCTTCCTTCCCTTGTTGCCTAATTCTTGATACTTCTTTACCTTCCTTTCAATGGCTTCCTTGACTTGTGTGTGCAAGTCTTGGATCATTTTAGCCTTTGCCTCCCCATCTTGGCAAGTCCATGCCTCTTGAGTGGGAAGTGGAAGAAGATCAAGAGGCGTTAAAGGGTTAAAACCATACACTATTTCAAAGGGAGAGTGAGAGGTGGTAGAGTGCACAACCCTATTATATGCAAACTCTACATGGGGAAGAAGCGCCTCCCATTCCCTAGTGTTTTCGACTATCATGCACCTTAATTGTTGACCCAAAGTCCTATTGACCACCTCGGTTTGACCATCACTTTAAGGGTGACAAGTGGTGGAAAAGAGGAGTTTGGTTCCAAGTTTTCCCCACAAGGTCCTCCAAAAATGGCTCAAGAACTTTGTGTCTCTATCACTTATAATGGTCCTAGGTAGGCCATGAAGTCTCACTACTTTCTTGAAGAAGAGATTGGCAATATGTGTTGCATCATCAACTTTGTGGCATGGAATAAAATGGGCCATTTTAGAAAATCTATCCACTACCACAAAGATGGAATCCCTACCCTTTCTAGTCCTTGGGAGCCCTAGAACAAAATCCATTGAAATGTCTACCCAAGGCTTGGAATGGATGGGTAAGGGAGTGTAGAGACCATGAGGTTGAACCTTGGATTTGGCTCTTAGACATGCTAGACAAGAATTGCAATGCCTATCAACATGCTTGCGCATGTGAGGCCAATAAAAGTGTTCTTTGAGGACTTCAAGAGTTTTGTTAGTCCCAAAGTGACCCATTAAGCCTCCCTCATGTGCTTCTCTTATGAGTGATGCTCTTAGAGACCCTTGGGGAATGCAAAGCCTTTTACCCTTAAAGAGATATTGGTTGGAAAGATAAAAGTCTTTGCTTCCCCCTTGGTGGCATTCACCATAGATAGAAGAGAAATCATCATCCTTTTTATACAAATCCTTAATATGATCAAAGCTAAGAAATTTAGTTTCAAGCATGGAAATGAGAGTGTGCCTTCTTGAAAGCGCATCCGCCACAATATTGGCCTTTCCTTGTTTGTGTTTGATCATATAAAGGAATTGCTCTAGGAATTCTACCCACCTTGCATGTCTTTTGTTGAGTTTGCCTTGGCTTTTCAAAAACTTAAGAGCTTCATGATCACGAATTCTTTAGATAGAAGATAATGTTGTCAAGTTTGCAAGGTCCTCACAAGAGCATAAAGCTCTTTATCATAGGTAGAGTAGTTTAGATGACTTCCTTTGAGTTTTTCACTAAAGTAGGCTATGGGGTGGCCTTCTTGGAGGAGCACAACCCCAATGCCCACATTGGAGGCATCACACTCTATTTCAAAGGTCTTGGAAAAGTTGGGGAGGACTAGGAGTGTTGCTTTGATCAATTTCTCTTTTAATGTTTCAAAGGCCTTTGTTTGATCAATACCCCACTTGAAGTCAACTCCCTTCTTTACCAACTCATTCAAGGGTGCGGCTATGGTGCTAAAATTAGGCGCAAATCTCCTATAAAAGCTAGCCAACCCATGAAAGGACCTTAGTTCACTAACATTCCTAGGTGTGGGCCAATCTTTGATGGCCATGACTTTCTCTTGATCCACATGGACCCCATGTTTGCTAATTTTGAACCCAAGGAAGATCACATGATCCATGCCAAAAACACATTTATCCATGTTGGCAAATAAAGATTGCTTCCTTAGGGTACTTAGCACATCCCTTAAGTGTTGAAGATGGTCTTCTCTAGAGATACTATAGATGAGTATGTCATCAAAATAGACCTCAAAAAATTTGCCCAAGTATGGTCTAAGCACATGATGCATGAGCCTCATGAAAGTGCTTGGTGCATTAGTCAACCCAAAGGGCATGACTAGCCATTCATACAATCCAAACTTGGTTTTAAAGGAGGTTTTCCACTCATCTCCTTCCTTGATTCTTATTTGGTTGTAACCACTCTTCAAATCTATCTTTGAAAAGATGGTTGCACCATGAAGCTCATCAAGCAAGTCATCTAACCAAGGGATGGGATGCTTATATTTGATGGTGATATTATTGATGGCCTTACAATCTATACACATTCTCCATGTTCCATCCTTCTTTGGAACTAGGATCACGGGCATAGCACAAGGACTCATACTATGTTGCACCCATCCCTTTTCTAACAAATCATTGACTTGTTTCTGAATTTCTTTGGCCTCCTCGGGATTGGTCCTATAGGCTAGCCTATTGGGCAAAGATGATCCTTGGATGAAGTCAATTTGACGTTCTATACCTCTTAGAGGTGGAAGTCCCTTTGGGGGATCTTGGAACACATCCTTGAATTCATCTAAGACTATAGACAAGTCTTGAGGACACTTAGGAGGAGGGTTTTGAAAGGAAGGAGAAGACTCACTTGGATAAGCAAGAAAAACTTGTTTTTGAGAAAGCATTACCTTTTTAGCTCCTTTGAAGGAGATCAAGCTCTTCCTTGCTTCCTTGGTGTGCTCCATTAGTTGCGCCTTCTCTTCCTTTCTTTTCTCAAACATTTGTTTTTGGTCATCACTTACTTCTTTGGGGGATAAAGGTAGTAATGTGATCCTTTTGCCTTGGAAGTTAAAAGAAAATTTATTGGAATGGCCATCATGGAAAGCTTTTTTGTCAAATTGCCATGGCCTTCCAAGAAGTATGTGAGTTACTTCCATGGGTACTAAGTCACACAAAACATTATCCTTGTAATTCCCAATGGAGAAAGTGATGAGAACTTGTTTATCCACATTTATTTCACCATTTTCACTTAACCAAGATAGTTTATAGGGCTTGGCATGAGGGATGGTGTCCAAGCCAAGCTTGTCCACTACCCTTGTGCTAGCCACATTGACACAACTTCCACCATCAATAATGAGGGAACAAGTCTTTTTGTTGATGAGGCATCTTGTATGAAAAATATTTTCCCTTTGAGATTCAAATTCCTTTGGGACTTGGCCCAACATGCGCCTCACAACTAAAAGACCTCCTTCATGAGGTTTGATCTCATCTTCACTTGAAGGGGAGGAAGTGTGTGATGAACTACTCTTGGGGGAAGAGGGAGGGGAATGTTCACTTTCAACTTCTCCTTTGGAGTTCAAGAACATGTTCCTCTTTGAAGGGAAATTGGAGGCTATGTGTCCAAAGCCTAAGCATTTAAAACATTTGATAGAACTAGTTCTTGACTCTTGAGAAGAAGTTGGTTTATCATGCATAGTCCTAGTCGAATTGGGTTTAGGTGTGGGGTCTTGGGAGGATTTGGAAGGTGTTTTAAAATCCTTTTTCTCCTTACCTTTCCAAGGTTTAGAGTAGTAGAAATTATATGAAGTACTCTTCTTGGCCTTTTGTTTTCTTTTCAATTGGTTTTCAACTTTCAAGGCCAAGTGCAAAACTTTGCTAAGAGTGGAGTACTCATACAAGTCAACTACATCTTGAATTTCCCTCCTTAGACCACTCACAAACCTAGTGACTTTCTCTTCTTCATGCTCATCATGGAGTCCTACCTTTAAAAGCATGGACTCCATCAATTTGAAATATTCTTCAACACACATAGACCCTTGTTGAAGCCTTTGGAGCTTCAAAAGAGTCTCTCTCCTATGATAGGAAGGTATAAAACGTTCGCACATTTTAACTTTAATGTCCATCCAAGAAGCCGCGGGTGGCTCTTGGTTATAATTGTCCATACAAATTTGATGCCACCAAGTCATGGCATACTCTTCAAACTCTAAAACTACCAAGTCTACTTGCTCTTGATCACTAACTCTATGAATGCTAAAAATTTGATCCACTTTTTGTTCCCACTCCATGTAAGCATTGGGGTCATGTTCTCCTTTGAACTTTGGGATTTTGATGGGAGGAGGTTGCCTTTGATGTTGCACTTGATGCCTTCTTTCTCCACCCCATCCGGGCCTTCTTCTTCTTTCTTCACTTCCATAGGAATCCACGGAAGGAGATCGCCTCCTTGCCCTTCTTTCCTCTCTTGGTTGGATTTGTTGTTGTTGTTGTTACACTTGTTGAATTTGTTGTTGCACTTGTTGTATTTGTTGCATTTGTTGTTGCATGAACATTTGAAAGGCTCTCTCTTGTTGTTTCCTATCTTCTTGCCTTTTAAGCTTCATTTATTGGAGGAGGCTAGTGACATCAATGATGGTCCCTTGATGTGCCACGGGAGTCACCACTTGAGGTGAGTATGGAGAAGCCGAACCTTCTCCCTCTCTTACATCCTCCAAAACCGGACTCAAATCCATGTTTTCCTACAAAATAACTCCAAAAATTTGAGACAAGTAAAGAAGTTGGTTAGCAAATGATAAGAAACTTGTGACCAAGTGTGGTCAAAATAAACAACCCAAGTGTTTTGATCACTCTCACCCAAAGCAACAAGGAAAGGCTACACTCAAATCCACCAAAAAGGAGTGAAATGCTTTCAAAGTTTTTGGAAACCTTTTCAAGACAAGTTCAAGTGGCTTGGCCACTACACTCAAAGGAAAGAAAATGAAGAAAACTACTAAGACAAAACAAAGAACCTAAAGACAAGCAATAAAAGTACTTAAAGCCAAGAAAGCTAAACTCTAAGGAAAGGATATCAAGGTGACAAAACTTTAAATCAAAACAAGCAAGAAAAGCACATGAAAAGACTCTATTGGAAAAATACTTGAACTATGCATCACCAAGTCTCAAATCATGCATACACCAAGAAAGATCATAACCAAGTTTTAAGCATGGAACTAATTAGCCAATATCACCCAACACCCAAATATGAAAACTAGTAGCATAACACTTAGTGGAAACACAATTTTGGTTCATCAAAGAGCCATATTTCTCTCGGTAAGATTGTAAAAGTGTACCAAAATTTTTCTTCTTTCAAAAACTAGTTTCACAAAATGATGAGAAAGGTGTTTTGGGTGGCTTGGATACTTAGTTCCCAAATTTTTAGGCCAAAAATCAAGTTCAAGGAGCATAAATCAAACAAGACATAAGGTGAATGCAATATTCAAATACTTAGAATAACAAGAACAAGAAAACTTCAAGCTAAAATATGACATATGATTCAAGCAAAAGTTGGGCACATTTAAAGACTCAAACATGTAGCTATCATGCATTTAAACTTTTGGAAATGAAGGTCAATGATTAAGCACACAAAGACATGTTATCCAACAACATTTAGGAGTAAGAAGAGTAACAAAACCAGTAGCCAAAACTGCCCAACATAACCTGAAAAACGTTGATTCGCGGTGATCTCGGCAGCTCTGACCTTTGCTCACTATTTCAATCATAACTCTCTCCATAGAACTCCAAATGCATTGGTTCTTTTTTTGTTAAAAAATAGACTAACAGAGCTTTCTTTTGACATCAAGAACGTAATTTTTGGACCACTGAGCAGGTGCAGTTTAATCTTCTAAAATCGTGAACAGTTTCTGCCAGCATTATTTTTATGTGGACCATTCAAAGATAGCTACACAAGACAAGGTTAGAACATGAAAATACCATATTCAAGGACAACCAAAGCTCTAGATACCAAATGATGTAGGATTATCTTGTTCCTTTTAGAAGATTAATGAATATGGTGATGATTGATTAAGAAAACCAAGGAAATCCCCACTGGACATTAAGATAGCAAGCTATCTAGATGTGAAGGTTCCTTTCCAAGGTTCTAGAGAGGAGGAGGATGGATTGATAGAGAGTAAGAAACCAAAAGGAAAAACATATAATAGAAACAATATAAACCAAGAAGAGTAAAGAAACATAAAATGAAAAGCAAGGGAAAGGGGAGGAATGGAGGATTCATGCCACTACAAGGCTAGGCTAGAAGGAGCCATGGCAACCTTGAAGATGAGTGGTGTATGCCGCCACTTGCCAAGGCAAGATAAGGCTTGAAAGAACTCCACTCCCTAAGGAGGAATACTCTCACAAAAGGTTGAAACACAAAGTGTATAAATTCTCCAAAATGTTCAACCCCTCTACAAGTGTTAGAGGTCCCCTTAAATAGACAAGTCTAGGGGCCCCTTAGCAAAACAACAAAGTAGAAGGTTACAAAACAAAGCTAGCATGTTCTAGAAAGTAGGTCAACATAGGGTGCACATGGGAGAAATTTCGTCCAATCCTCCTAAGTGGCAAGTCTTCATGGCCAAGGCCCCCAAAGAAGGGTTCTAGAACATTCTAGAAGACTTGGTGTCCAAGACATGTGGGCCTCCCATTTCTAGATACTTCTAGAAAGTCTTGTTCCTTCTCTCTCTTCCTTAGGATGCCAAGTGTCTCCCATGTAGTCCTCCTCCTTTCTTATTCCTACAAAAATCAAATTAAGGAATTTATTAGCATGTTGGTTTAAGGTTAAGCTAATCTTGGGTCAACAAGTCCACCCTTAAGTCAAGGTCAACAAGTCAACTCAAAATAGTCAACCACAACCAACTTCAAGAAATTGAAACTAAAGAAATGCAAAAGAAAGATAGAGAGGATAATGCCTTCCCTTTTTTCATGCTCCTAGTGATCCTCCTAGGGTTGGCCTCCTTGGAACTTGATGAGGTGGTCACATCTTCATCACCTACCATCACCATGGCAGCCGCTGGCCACCATTCACGGACCTCGTCGTCAACCGCGCCACCACCACAGTTCCACCATCTTCCAACCTTGGGCCACCATGGAAGCTTGTTTCGCGCACCACCATCACCATTTTCCATCTCCGCACACCACCTGAACCAAGCACGAACCACCGCGCCTGCACCTGCTCCATTCACGCAACGAACCAGCGACACCACCACGTAAACGCCAGAAAAACGAGCAAGAACCACAACCACGAACCTGCACCAGTTCGTGTCAACCATTGCACACGCAAGACAGCTTCATCTTCTCTGCAGCAGAGCCAGATTCACGTTCCACCATCCAGCAACCATTCCTGCAACCTTCGCACACCAGCATGGCCATCGCAGACCAGCAACAAAAACGTTCAACCAGCAGGTTCACGCACCAGCAGATTCTCGTGAACGTGAGCCATACCTAGAAATCGCGAACCAACGATGCATCACCACAGATCCACCATTGCAGCAGCGGATGCATCACCTTTGCCGGAAAACACCACCGCACCACCACGTCGGAGCAACCACCACGTCGGAGCAGCCGCACCGTCACACACAGCCAAGGGAGGAAGAAAAGTGTGAGAGTGAAACCCTAATTCTGGAGAGATACTCTCTGCGCCACGTGTCATGCTCCTATTGGACAGTCAAACTGGTCAACTGGTCAAAGCCAACAGTCAACTCTGGTCAAAACTACAAAAATGGTTAAATAAGAGGGGCAGAATTGGAAATTGGACAGGAATTAAGTTGCTAATTAATTAAATAAAAATAAAAGATTTTAGCAACCGACAGATAAAGCCCAAAGTCCAGTTGAAGCCTATATAAAGAGACTTAAGGGATCAGAAGAGGGAGAACTGACAACTTAGACGCTTAGAACTCTTTGGTTTTGGCAGACACCGTCATCCATCACATCTCTCATTCTCTCTTTTATTTTCTTTCCTTCATCATATATTATCATGTATTCCATCAAAGCCATGGAGGGCTAAGCTTTAAGGGTTGATTCCACTGTAATTTCTTAAATGGATTCTAAGGTTAGATGAATTTATGTGTTTGTTATTTTGATTATTGTTTTGGTTTTTGTTTATCTATGTCCTTTGCTTCTTAATCGAATAGAAAATAATGAATTTAAATCTACATGCATGCCAATCATATGAGTTAAAAGGTTTTTAAATTAAATTGAGACTTTACTTTGATTTTATTTAGAAACTTTCATTTGATTAAATAAGTTTTTTCCAATAATTGAGACTTTACTTTGATTAGAGGTAATTACTTTAACTAAAATTAGTCAACACTTTACTTTGATTAATTAAGTTTTCTATTTGGTGAAGAAACAAAGGAATAGACATGATTAGGCATAGTAAAATTAATTGAGACTGTACTTTGATTGAATTTACTATAGACAATCTAACAATTCTCACTTTTAATTGAGACTGTACTTTGATTAAAAGTGAGAATGCCAACAAATGAATTGAGTCTTTACATTGATTGATTTGTAAATCAACAACAATAATTAATTTAACAATAATCTCTAGATAACCAATGAAGAATCTTATTTAGAAAAAACAGTGGAATTGACCTATTTACTATTACTGTGTTTACAATCTTCCGTGTCATTTTCTTTGCATATCAAAATCCCTTATTTTTATAGTTGCTAGTTTTAATTGCATTTTTAAGAATCAAATATTTGAGATCAATTCCGTATTCGTTGTGAGACGACTCAGGGTTATCTTAACCCTAACTATTTTGTTCACTACTAACTTGGCAATACTGAAGTTGCTAAAGTTAAGTAGTGGTAATTTGATCGCCTAATGACAGCGATATCAAGCTCCAACAAGTATACCCATCTCGTTTTAAAGTACCAATTTGATTTTCCCCTTTACCCTTTTCAAGCTCATCAATTTCTAACAAATATGCAATTTCATCTAACTTGGCAGTCTATAACTCATCGTGACGTTTACTAGAAGAGCAAACAATATTGACAATAAAAGTCAATTTTGAAAATAATTGGTGAATTGGAATAACTTCTCTTGATGCAGCAACCAAGGCAAGTTGTAACCAATGAGCAAAACAATGAACATAATATGCATAAGGACAATTAGTCAAAAATAATGCTTATAATCCATTCCATTCTCCTCTCATATTGCTAGCACCATCATACCCTTGACCACGGATATTAGAGACATTAAGATTATGTCGAGATAGTACAACACACAATTCATTCTTCAAAGTTATTCCTGCAGTGTCTTTAACATGCACAATATCAAAAAATCGCTCTTGAATAAAACCATTTTTATCAACAAATCTCAAAACAATAGCCATTTGCTTCTTTTTTTTATTCATCACGAGCTTCATCGACAACTATATTTCATCGACAACTATACAAAACTTGGAATTGTAACGTCCTTGCCGAAAATTACTTATTAAAATAAATAAGAAAATAAATAAAATAACAACCTCATTTATTAATCATCAATTTCCCAAAAATCGCGGGAAAATTTAAAACTTAAAGTCCAACGCACCAACACAGATAAATTAAGTCGTATCAATACGTATTACAAATAAAATTGTCTATAAAATTATTACAATAAATCCATAGTTCAACATAATAGCTAGTAATAAAATCCCTGAGAAGTCCCCACTCCGTCTCTATGTATCTGTCTGCTCATTTGCATCAACATCTACTCCCATGTAACAAGTTACATGATCATCGCCACACACACACAGATAGGGTGAGCTCATTTAAATAAAACCAAACAATATAATATTAAATACCACATCAACAAATTTAAACCCGGGTTAGTACACTTCCCCATTTTCTTTTACTCCTTCACTTCCAACACTTGCCTTTAGACGTTAATGAAGGATTGACCCCAACCAAGGATGGAGGCACATGCTTAAGAAGACTAAGCATGTTTAGAAAGGAAGTGCACTAATCTTTCATGCCTTTCATTTGTGTTTGTTATTTTTGATTCCCTAAATTGACTTAGTTGAATCAACTTTAGTTGACTTGTTGACCTTTGACTAGGTTTGACTTGTTGACTATAGTTGACTTGACTTAAGCCAACATGCTAATCTATGTTTATTTGCTTTGTAGGTTAATTAGGAGTAAGAAAGCAATGCTAGGTGGCGCATGGTGATTGGGGAGCATAAATGATGTGCAGGAGAGAGTAAAGCAAAGGCATAAAGCGTAAAGTAAAAGGCATAAAACAAGTGTACCTATGTACCTTTTGTCTCCTTTGTTTTTAGCACACTTTGGCCACATTTTGGAGACATATGAGACACATTCTTTGTCTCCTTTTGTGCTAGAACGAAATTAGCCTTGCACACACCATAGCTAGCTCTTTTGTCTCTCATTTTTTGTAACCTTATTTGACCTAGTTTCTAGAAGCTAGGGTTAGGTTTTTGTAGAGACATCCTTAGGTATCTTTTATTTGCTTAGAGGCCCCTAAACTCTTCTATATAAGGGGTGCTCCTAGACATGTAAAAGGGTTGAACATTTTGAAGTAAAAACACTCTTGTGTCTCAACCATTTGTGAGAGTTTCCTCCCTTGGGAGTGAATACTTTTAAGCCTTATCTTGCATAGCAAGTGGCGGCACACATCCACTCATCTTCAAGGTTGCCATGGCTTCTAGCCTAGCCTTGTAGTAGCGTGCTTCTCACATTTTTACCATTTCTTCCCTTTCCATTTTATGTTTTCTTCTTCCTTTAATTGTTCTTGATTTTCTATGATTTATGTGCTTTCCATTTCCTTTTCATTTTGAATCAATCCATCATCTTCTTCTTTTGAGCTTTGTGAAAGGAACCTTCACATCTAGATAGCTTGCTATCTTAATGTCCAGTGGGGATTTCACTTAGCTTTCTTAATTAACTCACACCATATTCAATAATCTTAAAAAGAAACAAGATAATCCTTCATCAGACGTCTATCATCTCTATACCCTTTAAATGAGATCAATGATCGATCTTTGCTGTACGAGTGTCTACTCGCCCCTCCGACTACAAGCCACCACCTGATAGTCCACACATGGGAATAACTTTGCCACAGCATCTCATCGTGACACCAAGTGGAGTTCTCCAAAACAAACCTAAGTTTGTAGTTGTTTCCAGACTACCAAATCTCTATCAGAAACCACTGAAGAGGGCAATCATCCGAAACCTCGCCGTACGAGCCACAACCCGCACACTCCACTGGACTTCTTAAACCACTCGGCTACAACCTAGAGTGGTCACGTGTTACCCCAATACAAGATGCACTCGTAACCGGGTCCCCAACCAAAGCATCGCATCATGAACATCCCCTAAAGCTGTGTAGAAACCTTTCTTCGCGCACCATCACGGAACCAAAATCGCCTAGCACGCATCCCACGTCGCTAGGCGGACACTAGGTCCGAACCGCCTAGCGGGCATCACACACTGCCAGGCGCCACGCGCCTGTAGCATCATCATTGCACCGTCACCGTCGGGCAGACTTCACCATGCCGCCAGGCGCCACTTGTCGCCACCTCCTGGCGCATCCTCCCCGCGCCGCCAGGCACAAGTCTCCTTCCAAACCTTCTGATGCTCCATTCTGCCTGGCGGAACCCTCTCTACCGCCAGGCGCCCTGCTCGCACTGTGACACTGACACTGAGTTGCGTTCCGTCTGCCTGGCGGCTCGCTCACGCCGCTAGGCACCATACCAGTAGCACACTGCTACTGGTTTCTTAGCACTTAAACAAATCCCGCATGGACCTCAAACATATGAAATTATAGCACAGAATGATTTCCCAGTCACTTTCTATAATTATAATTAGATTACATCACATACATTCACACCTACTATCAATTTAATCATCATCATGCAAACATACTCTCATTCTTTGTATTATGCAATCTAAATTTTTAGGTAGTTCATGTCACTGCAGTTTGAACAATATAACACATGGACCTTATAAAATCATGATTCAATCAAAATTACTCCCAATTATTTCTTGTTTCACCATTTCAAATTCACCTTTCCACAATTATGACATGTTCCACTTACTCAATTAAAGTATTACCCATTATCAATCCTCACCAATTTAACCCTAACCCCCACACAGTGCACGTAATTTCATCCTTAATAATAATCTCAACCTATATCAGCATGCAAATCTCATGTATTCTCATTTTAGTATTCCATGGTTATAGTCCTTACACCCCATTGCCCTACTAATCCCCATCACACATACAATTTATCCCGCAAATTCTCCTTTTCATACAATCATAACAAAAATGCAAAAGGATCATCACCGAAGCTCGTGATATGCAACTTCATATAATCATACATGTCGACAGATACGTATATGTCCTATACTGTTCCCACTCCATCAAACAGTGAACAAATCATTAACTTTTAACATGCATAATTGTTTCCAACCCCCAACAAAACCCTAACACCCAATTTCAGATCAAAAATCATGCCTTCCAACATAACCATCATATACACAGTCAATCATATGCGTAAAATTCACATTCAAACATTTAACATCACAACCACATCATAGGTACCCCAAACAGGTCCAAAACAACCAAAAACAACGCCACAGTGTTCGTGTCGCCTGGCGGTTCATCCTCCGCCGCCAGGCGGTTCATAGATGATACCCAGAAAATGGATCTGGTGCTTGTGTCGCCTGGCGGGTCGTGCGTGACTACCAGGCGGTTTTTGGAAAAATTCCAGAAACCCGATTTCAGCTTTGATATTCACATAAAATGCAATCCCAACCCCTTATTGGTAGAGCTCCAAAGGTGCATGAAGAGCTCCATGTGCAGCGAAAATGGATGAAGGAATAGAGGCAAGTTGGAAGGCACTTGCAAGCAATGGAAGGTGAAAGAGGTGATAGGATTTCCTAATCTATGCTAGCCTAAGGAAGGTGGCTAGAGGTAGAGAGAGGAAATCTCTAGAAAGTGGTGACTCTCAAAGGCAATAGAGGGAGGAGTGCTCTCAACTCAAGTTGCATCTATTGCATAAAATTTCAAGAGTGTCTACAAATGAGTGAAATTTTGGCTTTTATATGAAGCCATTTACACATGAGAAAGGAGAGCCATTGGATGGAGTGGGCCTTGATCTTGGCCCTTAGATCAAGCTTGGAGAAGGAGGCTTGATCTTAGCCATTGGATGATGCCTTAGAAAAGGAGGAAGCATTCCTAACCCTTGAATGCTTTGGATCCATGAGGTGTAGGAAGAAGTGTTGACTTCCACTTAGTCCACCTTGGCTCTTTTGATAGCTCATGGCCAAATCTCCTATTGGGCTTAGTCAAGCCCAATTTTATCAATTGAACTACTTATTGTTTGACTTATTATTCTAGAAAGCAAAGCCTAAACAATGGGTCAATATTATTGCTATTCTATTGCTCTTTGAGACACTTCTTCAAATCTTCACATCTTCTTTGGCCCATGTGAAGATTATGAGAAGCCCATGTGGGTTTGGGCCATCTTGAATGAAGCCTAATTGGATCATTTTTAGCATGCTCCTTGTTATTGGGCCTCTTGATGGGCTTGGGCTTGAAGGTGCATGTGGGCCATGTATTGGGCCTTAAGCATGATTTGGGCCTAGGCGTTGACCCAAGCTATAAGCCTTGTTGGGATCACATCATCCCCTCCCACTTGAAGAGGATCTGACCTCAAATCAAGAAGGTAATTTAAGGCTCACAGTAACTAAAGTTGGGTTCCACCAGGATCAAAAACATATCTGCAATAGTCATCAAACAGAATTGGATTAAAATCATGAAGACCATGCAGTATAATTGATTGGGGAATGTGTGAAAGTGGGCTTATAAATTTGGAAAAAGTTGGTATTAGGTCCACTTCACAAAAAGAGTGTTTCACACTTTGACTTGGATGATTTTTGAAAAGAATTTTAAAGTCAAAGTGTATTTTGGCACTATATTTTGAAGAGGATGAAATAAGGGAATGAGATAAAGAACAAAATTTTTGAGAGGGAAACAAAACAAGAGATTTAATGAAAAAGTGAGAAGAGTTTAAAGATGGGAAAACTCCCTTTGGAACTTAGGTCTTCATGAATGGAATTGGTGAAGGATTACACACCAAATCCCTAACAATGAGTTCCCTTGAGGTTGAATTACTCTTTAACTCGACCACTTTTGATTTTCTTTCAAACTCACTCTCTTTTTTTAATTTCTCTCTTGCTTCAAAGTCTTTTCTCTCATTCTCTTCTTTATCTTTTCTAATATTATCCTCTTTTGCCTTTTCTTCTTCATCTCTTTTCTTCTTCTCAATTCTTTCATTTTCTTTTCTCAACTTCTTTTCTCAACTTCTTTTCATACTCTCGAAGCTTTCCAAGTTTTGCTTGCTCTCTATTATATTGTTCTCTCTTTCTTTGTTCACTCAAGAATAAGTCCAAATTGTGCTTAAAATCCTTTTCTAGTCTAGAAAACTTAGCAATGTTTTAGATGAATGCATCCCCAATGTCAATGAAGTCTTCTATCCTAGCTTGTTGGGCTTTAGTGATCCTGAAAGAATGGGGAATGAAATGTTTCCACATGCATGTTTTTAATTCATAAAATGTATTGATGCATGATGCTCTCCCCTTTTTGACTCTATACTGCCTCTCTTGCCACCACTCGGATGCACGTCCTATAAACCTAGAAGTAACATGCCTAAGAATGTCAAATTGACTATATTTACTAAACAATGGTTGCACCAATTTCTCTGTATCCCACATCCAATCTCTAAATGATATTGGTCCTATATCCTCCCCAAAGAATGGAATGCCACTATGAAATGTATGATGCAACTCATGACTACCATGCTTATACAACCTAGGACTATATGTAGAATATGTACTCATGGTGATTGAATGAACTTATGCAACTTGAACAAAGTGTGGTAGAGGAAATCAATCACAAGTGGACCTCCAAGTTAGGCGAGGTGAGTCTTTAAGACTTCTTAAATACCAAGGCCAATCCTTGCCAATATACACTTGTAAAAGGTGTCAAAGATCACACAATTGTCTAAGTGCTAAGTAAATAGAATCACTTGAGTCACTAAGCACAAAACAAGCAAAAAAGACTCAAAGAAATGTAACACTAAAAATGGACCCCTAAATAGAAAAAGATTAGAAACTTTGGTCTCACAAATCAAGCCACTATGCAACGTGAAAACTTGAATATAAGCTATGCGGCCTAATGTAAGGTGAGAAAGCACTTAGAACTTTCAACACACTTACAACTAAAAGTGAATTACTAATGGATAGGAAAGGTTCTACTTAGGAGATGGGATTGAACACCTTGTGGTTCCCCAAGACACCTAAGTAGGCCAAAATACAAGTTCAAAGAGAGTTAAAATTGGTACACAAAATTTAGGCAAAGAGGAGCAACCCAAGAGCACCAAACTTTTAAAGAACTTTGAGTAGAAAATAAGGCACAAAGGATGCTCCAAATTGACCAAAAGAAGTGACCAAATTGTAGAAAAACTAGTAAACTAAAAGATGCAACAATTACAAGCCACAATGGCCAACAAAAATGCTTGAAATTGGTGTTGGAAGCTACTCCCGAGGCCAACTTGAACACCACAATTTTGGACAGCAAAGTGATGCACTCCCAAGACCACTTTGGTGCCAAATGAAGCCTTAGTTGATGGCTTTGAAGTATACACCAATTGGAGGAAACTTTGGACCCCTTGTGGATGCAAAATGCAACACCAAACAGCAACAAAAACCTGGCCAAAATAATGAACAAAAACAGCAAACAAACAATGCCAAAGGCATTGGTTAGCTCTCACTCAAGCAAGAAATTGATGGCTCAAAACTTTCCAAAATATGGAGAAGGTGAGAGGAAGAATTCAAACACACTCTCTAGAGTTTTACTTCTCAACCACCACCTAAAATGCTACCTTAGACTAGCAACCAATTTGGAAAACAAAATCACTTAATTCACAATCAAGAGCATTGAAGCGAACATTACTTGCCAATTGAAATGTATACCACAAGAAAAGCTAATTAAGAAAGCTAAACCACATTAAATATGATTTGACAAGACTGAATTGAATAGCCAAAAACAAGGACAAGCAAGAAATTAAGGCTTGAAAGAAAGGAAAGCACAAAAAAAAGAATCCTAGAATGGAACTAGAATAGAGTAAAAACCAAAAACAGAAACTACAGTGCTCATAAAATGCTTATGGTATTCATTGCATGTATGCCAATGTGAGGGAAGTAATCCACTCCAAATGAAAGCAATTGATGGTAATATGGAATCCACACATAAACAAGCAAATGTATAGACCAAGAGCACTGAAATTTTGAAGCAAAACACACCAAAAACGCACTAAACAGTGATTTTCCCGAAAACACAGCACCAGAAAACGCTGACAGATGCCTTAACTTTGAAAATTTTTCATATTTTTTGTAGTGGACATATTTGAATGATTCTTTTAGTTAATTTTTCGTCCAGATGTTAAGAAAATTAGGCAAAAATCAGAAGGTGATTCGGTGCTATGAATCGTTACAGTTAAATCACACAAGAAAAGTGTGCGTCAGGACACAAGTGAAAACAACAGCAAACTGGCACTGAAAAATGCAGAAAGTTGCCTCTACTTCAAAAATTTGTATAGAATTCAATTCTAAACATAATTGAATGATTCTTGTTGGAGAATTTTCGTCTATGACTTAGATTTTCGAAACAACAATCAGCTTAAAATTTGGTGCACTGAGTCACTCGTGACATTTCTCAAACAGAAGGTGTGCAGTGGAAAAAAGTTGAAAACAGAAGCAAAAGCAGAGTGAAAGAGGAAGATGTTCAATAGACAAATCAATTCGATTTGGAGCTTGATTATGATCTAGAATCAAGCATAGATGAAGATGAACATCTTAGGACACTCTAAGGCACAAACCAATCGGTGAAATGGCATTAAAACAGTGAGGAAAGCTGACTCAAACAACCACACGCATAGCATGAAGCTTCATTGCGTTTTGGAGTGGAGTTTGGCACGGTTTCACTCAAGCAAGTGCAGAAAATGATTGTAAACAGTGGAAAATTGAAGAAACATGTAAAAGAAAGCATGAACAAGACATAGAACACAACTTGAACGGTGGAAATTGAAAAGAAAAAAGAATCACCGAATAAAAATGACAAGAAACACAATGGAAGCAAAAAAATGGTGCTGAAATGTAAAGGAAAGCTAGTAAAATATGTGAACCATAGCAAGCAAGGAAATCTACAAATAGAGTGTAGAACACTCTTGTAGTCTCATAGTTGCATGGAATCAATGGAGAAACACAATATAATAGACAATTAACGGTAAATGTGAAAGAAAAACAAAGAAGAAGAAGAAGAAGATGAGAACAAGACGAAAAATGAAGAAAACATAAGACTAGGAAAGAACCTTACCAAACCTTGAGAGACCATGGTTTGATGGCTCTTGATACCATTATGGTTGAGCTCCAAAGGTGCATGAAGAGCTCCATGTGCAGCGGAAATGGATGAAGGAATAGAGGCAAGTTGGAAGGCACTTGCAAGCAATGGAAGGTGAAAGAGGTGATAGGATTTCCTAATCTATGCTAGCCTAAGGAAGGTGGCTAGAGGTAGAGAGAGGAAATCTCTAGAAAGTGGTGACTCTCAAAGGCAATAGAAGGAGGAGTGCTCTCAACTCAAGTTGCATCTATTGCATAAAATTTCAAGAGTGTCTACAAATGAGTGAAATTTTGGCTTTTATATGAAGCCATTTACACATGAGAAAGGAGAGCCATTGGATGGAGTGGGCCTTGATCTTGGACCTTAGATCAAGCTTGGAGAAGGAGGCTTGATCTTGGCCATTGGATGATGCCTTGGAAAAGGAGGAAGCATTCCTAACCCTTGGATGCTTTGGATCCATGAGGTGTAGGAAGAAGTGTTGACTTCCACTTAGTCCACCTTGGCTCTTTTGATAGCTCATGGCCAAATCTCCTATTGGGCTTAGTCAAGCCCAATTTTATCAATTGAACTACTCATTGTTTGACTTATTATTCTAGAAAGCAAAGCCTAAACAATGGGCCAATATTATTGCTATTCTATTGCTCTTTGAGACACCTCTTCAAATCTTCACATCTTCTTTGGCCCATGTGAAGATTATGAGAAGCCCATGTGGGTTTGGGCCATCTTGAATGAAGCCTAATTGGATCTTTTTGAGCATGCTCCTTATTATTTTGCCTCTTGATGGGCTTGGGCTTGAAGGTGCATGTGGGCCATGTATTGGGCCTTAAGCATGATTTGGGCCTAGGCGTTGACCCAAGCTATAAGCCTTGTTGGGATCACATCACTCATACATCATGATTCATTTAATAAAAATCAAAGCTATCAATAGGAACTCCCCTAACCTGGATTTCCTTGCTCAATTTGCTAAATGTGCTACTTCCTTCTTGTTTGCCAATCTCCTTCTTGCTCTTCTACAATTTAGACCCAGAACCTCACCCAACACTCACAAAAACTCTCCTTTCGTGCTCTATTTCTGGTATAGTCTCAGCCTTGCCAAAACCTTTCCTAATACTCAACTTTTACCTTTTAAATGGTGCTTAAATTAAGGTCAATAATGCAAAAACGGGATTCCCACTTAATTAATGGTTAATGGCCATTCATGGTCCCTATGGCTGTTTTTCAGCCACCCTTGGTTGCTAGATCAGTTAGGGTTTCCTTTAACCCTTCCCATTCCACCCAAATCTAGCATTAGCAAAAAAATATAAAGTTTAATTTAGGTCTTCCCCAAGGCTAGAACTCACCACAATGCAATTGCCAAGTTAATACCAAACCATCATGCCAATCCCTGTTTCATGCCAACTAGTATAACCCAATTATTATCTTCTTACTTACACGCACATACATATTAGTAAAACAATAAAAAAAAAATTAAATCCTACACAAATGGCATACATAGGACTCGAACCCAAGTCCTCTCACACAACCAAAGTACTCTCAACTACTTAAGCTAATACTTTTCCACATCATGAAGTTAGCATTTAATGCCTTAAAGGCTTCTTTCCCTCACGTTAATCAAAATTTTTACTTATTTAATTATTTAAATTTAGTGGGTCTTACAGGAATCCCCAATTTCCTCACGAATATGATTTTTCACTTTACTAGAAAGAATATTCAATAACTCCTTTTTAATTTTAGGTGAAGTATATTTGGAATTGAATGGAGCATTTTCCAACACAACTTTTGCAACTTCGTCATTGTATGATGCTATGAGTTTTACCATCTCAAGAAAATTACCTTGGTTTCTCGATTCAGTAGTTTCATCATGACCTCTAAAAGCACAAGCTTGAAGTGATAAAAAAACAAACCGTGTCAATTGAAGTCTTGAGACGTAACCGATTCTTCATAATTTGATCTGAGCTTTACACTTCCAAAACATTCCTAATGTGACAATTTTGATTTAACAAGTCTTGACAAGCAGACACTGCAATATTGTGTGGTGAACAAGGATCCTTCCCAATGTGTTTAAGGAAAGCACAATCTTTTCCATTATTAAATTTCCTCCAACTTTTAAAACCTATAAAAAAACATTCAAAAAGTTAAAACATGTTGATGACAATTAACTTATTGTCAATTAGAATTCAATGAAAATAAACTCAATTACTTGTAACAATGAAAACATTTGAACTAGGTCGTCTGCTTGGTTTTTTACTAAAAAGATAGCACGATAAGCAATATGCAGCATCTTTTAATGGCGAATACTCTAACCATAAAGGAAATAAGCTAAACCATGTGTATTGAAATCTTCTTGGATGATCATCTTTACCAGACAACAGATAATTTTCTAGATGCATTTGATATGGACCCCATTTTAGATAAGCCCTTCGTACCTCATCAATTTGATTTGGTGGGTATTGCCAAATTTGAATATGTTTCCCCATATCACGTTCTAAAGTATTTTCAAGTTCATTATATGTAACTTTAGGAACCTTAGAGAGTTGTTTTTTGTTTTCTTTAATATTTGGATTCTCATGAAGTTTCTCAAGTTTAGATGACGTAGATGCATTTTTTTCATCTTCATCACAAGCCTTCCTCTTGAAAAAAGAATCAACTCTTTTACTCTTTATCATAATTTTTCTAATATAAATTTGTCACCTATCACCTATTTACAAAAAGATAAAATTATGAATACCCAAAATTAAATCTTAAAAGCAAGACTCAATATTGTAAGAAAACTAATAACTTGTAAATGATTAGCTTCCCTTACCTTAGAGTAGATTCCTAATCTTTTTCTTCCCTTACACAACTTCAAAGTCTAAAATAGTTTTATCTACACAAAGAAGAGTTTGATCAACAATTAAAGCACGATTTTATGATCTCTAACAGATAGAGATATGCCTAGAGCGTAGAAAAGTCACATACAAGAGAAAAACATATTGCTTCAAAGAAAAAGGGAAAATATGAACTTACTCAAAAGAAGAAATTGTTCGGTCCAAAATGTTCCTTAACTCTTCAATTTTGCCGTAGTGCAATTTGATTTTGAAAATAATAAGGAATTGATAGTGAAAATTGAGATGAAAATAAAATGAGAAGAGGGAAACCAAATAAAAAGGTATAAAAAATTATAATAGAGAAAAAAACGTGATTTTTAAATTTAAAAAAAAATTCCAAACTAAATTAATATAAATAAGGTAATAATATATAAATAAAGTAATAATATATAAATAAAATAATAATATATAAATATATATTTTAAAATATATAGAAAAGAAAATAAAATAAAATCAATTAATATAAATAAAATAATAATGTATAAATATTATTTTTTAAATATATAGAAAACAAAGTAAAAAAAATGGTTGGGGAGCGTGGCTTCCTTGTCAATACACCATCTTCCGCCCCTGCTTGTGCACATGCAAAATAATACATAAAATAAATCACCAGTCTTTATTTTGCTATTGAGACATTTTCTTGGATTACAAGCGGTAATTCAAGTCTTTATAACTTTATTTGTGTTTATTCTCTATTGATATGTACTTTATTTATAACATAGAGATCGTAAAGAATTGAAGTATAAAGTTGAAAGTTTTACATCAGTAAAGAAAATGGAATGAACAAAACACACACACACACACATATATATATATATATATATATATATATATATATATATATATATATATATATATATATATATATATATAAAAGTTCACATATCTATTACTCTAAGTTTTGTATTGAAAATGATAATATTCTCTTGTATAGTATTACTAATGATTCATAGGAAATATATGTGAAATTTAAAACATTTGGTGGAACCAATCTAGGCACAAGCCTATGGAGTTCTTGGAAGGAATATGTACAAATGGAAGGTTATAAATATGATGGATAGTGTAATGACCAAAATCAAAGTTTACTTGTGTTTTTCCAATGTGTGCCAAATGCATTCATGGAATTTATATTCTATAGTAATGTTTAATTGTGCATTTCTTGTTGTATTACATGTGCGTGATATCATCTTGGGCCGTATAATATATGATCAAGATTATCTAGAATCGAATAAAGTTGTATCATGTCATTAAGAGAATTTCGACTAAAGCTAAGAAGGATCACGGTAATTAACATAGATTAAGATATAAAACGGATTAACAAAATCCTAAACAAGTTAACAAAAGTAATCACTTAAGTAGTCTAAGCCCAAAAATAAAAACACATAAACCTAATATAATGTTCACGAGATAATTAATAATACACATTATTACAATTTTTATTACACGTACCTACTTAACTTGAACGTGAATGAGACGACGTTTATAATTAAGAAATATTTCAAAATAAAAGAAGAGTATCTCAAATAAAAGAGCGAAAATGTAAAAGAACTTCTCAAATAAACTTCTTATTTATGGACTAGTTGTAGTGGCATGGCACACCTGCACACCTTGTGCACACTCATTCTTTGACAACAAAAACAAACAGCTGATTAGGTAAGACATGTGAAAAAAATGGTTACAAGTGAGACAATTGCTTCCTGAATTCTAATGCATATTTTAAAACGACAACACTGATAGTGACGGTGCATGAAAATTTACAAGCGTGCACCAATTCCATTGTTCTGTTCTGTCCCATTCCCACTGTGGTTTTGGAATGAACCCCACATACCCACTGTTCTTTCACATTCCCAGTGTCCATTGTTCATTACGTGAACCATAAAATATTTCAGTGTGTGCAAAATAAGCTTAGTCATAGACTGATAAAAAAACCCATTCCAACACAATGTTCCTGTAGGCAGCGACATTTCAAGATGCACCTACAGTGAACCTTCTTCGTTACTTAATTAATATAGGTCAGTGTCCCAAATTGCTTAATCTAATATTCTAGTCTAGATTACCTTTTCTGGATACATCTATTTAACACATTTGTTTCAGTAAAGTAGCATTATTTTTCCTTATTACCCATTTAGGGTAACTCAAGTACCTTACATAATATACTTATTATTTTTCCTTATTATTTGTTTAGGGTAAAGTATCATTATTTTTCCTTATTACATAATATACCTTACATAGTATCATTTAGGGTAAAGTAGCATTATTTTCCTTATTATCTGTTTTTAATAATTATTTCATTATGGATTTTTAAGGTGCTTTCGTCGAAAAAGAAAAATATATTTAAATTATTTTTAAAATATTGAGTGTACTCAAACAAATTACATCAAAATATATTTTTCCATTTCTTATTTAAGACTTAAAAATGTGATCATTCATTTCTTTTTAATTTACATTAGCCCTTTTTTCTACTATTTTGTTAACTTCTTTTCTTATTATCTTTTCTCTACCGTATTTGTAACGTCTCAAAACTGGATAACCTCAAATTAAATAAAGTATCACATACATGAATTGTTTAGAGAATACGGAGATTAGAGTTTAAGAGTATTCCATACATCGGATATACCCAAATACAAAGAACGGGCCCTACACGGCCCAAACCGAAAAGTACAGAAAAGAACGCAATTAAAGACCCTAGGTCAAGTTCGGACAAGAAAACATAAATAGTAAAATATTCCAGCAATGGGCCCCTCAGTAGGCCCAACACCTGTCCCATCCATCAAGTTGCAGCATTCCTATTACCATCACCGCTCCCAGGGGTTCTCACATCTGCTCACATCATCAAGGTTGATAATCATCGCAATAGAGAAGGCCACACACAACATACAAGCAAGCAACAGGGTAAGTTAGAGTAAAGGATCTTATATCATCACAGTCAACATGCAGTCTCAGGTCAACATAAATAACAAGCATCACATCGGAGATATCAAAAACATGTATGAGACTCCAAGACTTGACTATCCAGATACGCATATCGAGGCACCACCACGTGGCAGTGGAATTATGTCCTAGCAGTGAGGCGTCACCGCGAGGCCTTCGCGGAATTATACCCTTACAGGAGGCACCACCACGTGGCCTTCATGGAATTACGCCCTAGCCCTGAGGCACCACCACGACCCCCCGTGGAATTACGTCCTTTCGTCGAGGCACCGCCATGAAATTCCCCTTGAGAGGGTCCATGGAATTATGTCCAACAGATGAGGCACCACCAAGATCTCTCACCACAAGAGTCCTGGAATTATGCCCTACCCATACTTTATACATGTCTCACCCACCAATCAAGAATTTCCATAACATTAATATCATGCATAAGTAACAAATCATGCAATTCATGCCTTCCCATTCATACCCAATAAAGCAACATACAATTTCCATCTCGAACTCACATACATATCATGGCATCCTTCCTCCACCCACAAAGTAAAGCATTTAGATCAAACAAGCAACCACGCATCAGTGCACCATTCAACAATAACACCCAAACCTACTCGCTGCCTCGCTCAAGCAGGCAGGGCTCGCTCAGGCAACGGGGCCCTCTCGCTCAGGCGAAACCCCTCTCGCCTAGGCGAGATCGCAAAAAGGAAAAGAGCGGACTCTGCGAGGTCTCGCTCAGGCGAGTCCCTTCTCGCCTAGGCGAGAGCATTCCTCGCTAAAAAAGAACGCATGTCGCCTAGGTGACAATTCGTGCAACAAAAACCTGGGCGAGCCTTTGATAATCTCGCCTAGGCGAGACTAGCTCGTTTGGGCGAGAAAACCAGTACTCGCCCCTGTTTTCTCGTACAACAACCCCAAACCAAGAACAAAACCATGCTTTAACTCAATCCCAATCGAACAGAACAACAACCAAACCATACAGATACGAAATGACGACAAAACAGCGGAGAAGAAACACAAACGACCGGGGTCCTAGCTTCCCTTACCTGGATATAGCTAGAAAGGGGACTTCCGACACTCAACTGCCAAGCACAGCAGATCTAAGAGTAGATTCAGGAGCTGAAAATGGGAAAGTGGAATAGAGGAATAGAAGAGATCATTAACTAGCTTGGAAAGGGGTTGACGGCAAAACCCTAGCAGAACGTTGAGGCTGCTCACGGAGGCACGAAGTGTACTATTTCTAAAAGTGAAGGAGAAATAGGACAGTTAGGGCAAGTTAGGGTATGTTTTTTCTCCTTGGACCAGCCCTTAAGCCCATTAGGTTAAGGGCAGTCCCTTAAAACACTAAGGCAGAAAACTGGGCCTTACAGTATTTTAGTGTTTTTCTCTGTTTTTTTTTTAAATTAATACCCTTCTTTTTAAATTTTATATCACAACTTAGAAAATATAATGAGATATGTAAAATAAGAAAATAATTTGCCTACAAATAGAAAATTTTCATTTTATATATATATATATATATATATATATATATATTATAAACCAATTTAACTAAATTATGAAGTTCGGTTCAACAAAAATACATCAATGACTCAAAATAGATCTAAATGATCCAATTATTTTTGTCAGTAAAAGGATACATTTAAACAAAAATAATTTCTCATCGAATCAATTTGACTCATTCACCATTCAATTCATTGTGTAAATAGACATATCAAGTCAAAATATATAACATTTATTCAGTTACTAAATAAATAGAAAAAGAAATAATTTATAGAACAAATAAAAACTTATTTTATTTAAATATTCGATCACTTAAAAATTTGATCGAGCAATGTTTCCTAGTCTCGAAACTACTACGAATAATAATCAATTCAGATTTTGTATGAAAGAGAAAACTTAGGAAAAAGAAGGAAAATAAATTATAAAGGAGGAGGGGATTAGAAAAGAAAATTAAAGAATGGTAGACAAAACATTACAATTTCTGACTATGTTTTAAACGATTAAATTGATTTTTAATTTTTATAAAATTTATACCATACATAATAATTCTTTCTACACTTTATGAAATTAGATGATTTTTTTAGTTATTGAAAACTATTCATATTGAGAAAGATTATGTTAAGATTGGAAAGACCATTTAGAATTTTATTGACTTCATCTCTTACAATTATATCTTTTTAGCATGATTTTTTTTTCATTTGGTTAAATTACTCTTTTGGTCCTCAAGTTTTTTTTTTGTCTCAATTTGGTCCTTATTCTCTTAAAAATGATTTAATTTAGTTATTACCATTAGTTTGACCAGACGGTGTTAAAGTCAACGTCACGTGTCAATTTGTGGTTTTTTTTTTATTTTTTACACGTATCATTTCACAGTTGTGCCACATGTCAAAATGATTCAATTTGGTCTCTATATTTTTTTTTAGTTTCAATTTAATTTCAATTTTTTTAAAAAAAGAAGCAATATTGTTCCTCCTTAAATTGACACTTAATTTAATTTTTTATAAATCTTATGGTGATATTCTTACTAAAATTAACGTTTTTATTAAATATTTCTAGAAATATTTTAAATTAACTTTAAATTATATACAAAACATTAAACTTTGGTTTTGTTTTAAACTTGAAATTTAGTTCTTGAACTTATGGGTGACAAGTTATTTGATTTTTAAACTTGAAATTTAGTTCTTGAACTTATGGGTGACTAAGTTTTGGGTTTAACTTTGTTTAATAATAAAACTAGAAAAAAAATTTGTTTAAAAATATTTCTACAAATATTTAATAAAAATTTCAATTTTAGTAAGAATATCATCATAAGATTTATACAAAAACTAAATTGAGTGTCAATTTAAGTAGGAACAATATTGCTTCATTTTTACAAAAATTGGGACTAAATTGAAATAAAAAAATATAGGAACCAAATTGAATCATTTTGACACGTGGCATAACTGTGAAGTAACATGTGTAAAAAATAAAAAAAAGAATCAAAAATAATAAAAAATAATTCAAAAAAACCAGAAATTGACACACGACGTTGACTTTAACATTGTTTGATCAAAATTAACGGCAAAGACCAAATTGAATCATTTTTAAGAAATTGAGTACCAAATTGAGACAAAAAGACTTAAGAACCAATATTACTTGACAAATAGATGGACAAAAGAGTAATTTGACCATTTTTTTTTACTTGTGCTTGATTGGAATTATCAAAGTGATATTATAATACTCATAAAATGTGTTAGGTTCAAAATAGGTTCTTAAAAATGGATGGCTTTGACGCATTTATTACAAAAGTGGGTCAGTTTACATAGGATCAATTTCTTAATGATTTGACTAGTTTTTTTCTTTTTTTTTTACAAAATTGGGTCATTTTGATTTATTTATTACAAAGATGGGCCAGTTTACTAATTAATTATATCGTAGATTTGACTAATGATTTGATTTTTCTCTATTTTTTTAACTTTTATAATAATTTCTATAGTTATATATATATATATATATATATATATATATATATATATATATTTTTAAATAATTTTTTAATAATTTGATTAAAAATATTTTAACTAAAATTTTATGATTGTAAATTTTATAATAAAATGAAACAATAAAATTTAAAATATAAGTTTTAAAATATCAAAATTTTTATAAAATTTTATTTAAAATATTTTTAATCAAATTTTATTATTGTAAATTTTACACTAAAAATGTAATAATAAAATCTAAAATATTAAGTTTTAAAATATCAAAATTTTAATATTTTTTTTAATATTTTCAATCAAATTTTATAATAAAATGTAAGAATAAAATTTAAAATATCAAAATTTTAATAAAATTTTATTTAAAATATTTTTAATCAAATTACTAAAAATTTGTTTTTTAAAAAATATTTAAAACTTTAAAAATTATATAAAAGTTAAAAAATAAATAAAGAGAATACAAATCATCAGTAAATTGATCCTATCATGTAATTAATTATTTAACTGACCCATTTTTTAATGAAAGAATCAAAATAACCCATTTTTATAAGAAAATCTTCAAAATATCTTGCAAAAGTAAGCTATCAATCTCTAACTTTTCCTTTGTTTCTCTTATTTTGATACATTATTCATTATATATTTTTTTCATATATCAAATTATCTAAAACATCTTGAAAGGGTATAACACTTGTTTTTATAAGCTTAATTTAGTTAATTCGTTAAAAGATTATTGTTTAATTACATGTTATATTTCAATTCAATCTTCTCCGAACAAAGTTAAACAAGTTTTCAATAGACAAAAACTTTGGATATAAAACATAATTATTAATTAACAAAAATATTTGCTATTCTCAAGTTCATATTTATTAATACCACTTTAAATATTTGAAAAATGAAGTTTTGTGATTCGTAACAGTTCATCTTCTGTTCAACTTGACTAGAATGGCTCCAAGATGCTATTGGTCTCTGAAAAGGAAAAGAAAATGAGGTGAGAACTGAACTGAGGGTCATTTCCCCTTAAATTAATGCGTTGTGAAAAAAAAAAATGGTGGGAGTGGGAAGTGATGAGCATGCTTATTTTGCCACAGCCACGGCAACCGTAGTGTGATGCTCGTAAAATCCAACAGTTTCAAAATAGGTATTTTTTTTTTTTTCAATTCACAAACCAATTCAGCTTCTCACAATGTTCACTGAGCACTCACTCCTAATTTTTCTTCACGATTTTCAATTTCAATGCGCGTGGTTTAAGTTTCTCTATATGTGATGTGTGCATGAGCATTTCACACTGCAAAACCGCCGAGTGTGTTTTTCTCTGGTATTGTTTGATGTTATAGCTGCCTTTGATGTTATAGGGGAAGTAGTAGGATTAGTTGTTGTTGTCTTCAAAGGTTGTTTCTCATTCACCACCAGATGTTCTTTGTTTTTGTTTCTTATGTTGTACTACTCAACACAGGGAAAATTAGGTTCAAGGTGGCCTAATCAAACGGTTTAGACTTGATATTTGGATAAAACACAAACATAGGCACAATAAACTAGCCACTCTAACTCTTTTACTCCAGAACTTTTAAATTTGAGGCTTTCTGCACCAAATATACTAAACTAACTAACTGTGAGTGAGACTCCTGGATTTGCAGAGGTGTGAGGGTTCTTGTAGACAACCTTCTTCCCTTTGCTTATGCAAAGAAATTGTTTTCGAATTCAAACCTATGGCCACCTGGTCACAAAGGTAACTTCAAAGTTGTTAGGGCTCGCCCTCACCCTAGATATGTTAAATTAGAGTCGAAGTTATTGACTGTGTGTTTTTTAATCCTTAAAACAGTCACGGTGGTGAGTTGTCAAAGCAAGTTCGCAACGAATAACCTTCTCATATTACCTCTTCAGTGTAGAATTGCAAGTTAAATTGGTAGTGTTTGACACTTCAGTGTAAAATTGGCATTGAAATTGGTCGTGTTTTTTTTTTCAATATACATTGCAATGGATGAGGTTCCCATCATTGTATAGTCGGAGAGATTTAGATGTATATAACTAACCTTACCCTGTCCCATATATTCTAAGCACGCAAACGCTTGTGTAGTTAACAAGTCTCCTTTATATTTAATGGGGGGTATTGTTCTCTTTATTCCTTTTTCCAAAAACAAAACTCATCCTTTTCCTCCTTTATATTTTGTTGATTGTTGGGACTTGCAATGTTGACATTGGTATGTCTCTGTCTTTGTGCTTTATAAATAACATCTTATATCACTGATTGCTTGATGAGCTTTGATTGTACTATGTCATGACGTGGTTACCATATTTTCTTACTATCCGTATTATCTAATTGAAATCTTAGTGGCAAAACATGTCATTGCCAAAGCTGTGAATCTGCCTTCTAATCTTTGAGAAATTTTTAATTTGATGACAGTACTGAGTTGGACTTTGTACTTAACCTTAACCAGCAGAAGAGGGATTTTAGGCATTTAGCTCTTCCACTTTCAGAAACATTTATAGAAATCTTTATGCATGTTTTATGCATACACTGGTGTGTTCTTACCTGATTCTGTGTCTTTTTAGTGATTTGATTGTAGAGTGTACTTTGAACCAATATTAAGTCAACATGGTGCTATACAACAATTTATTTTTCATGAATTGGATTTTTTACATGCTTTATATCCTCTTAAATCTTTATACTAAAATAGTCAAAAGTGTAACATTGATATGTTCATACATCAATGTTGTCAATTGCGGAAGCTTGTCCATATAATATGGTGGATGTCGTTGCAGACAAATAGAGGAAGCTCGATAGCTGAATGAAAAGATATATATAAAAACACAAATATCTGCTAAATAGTACATGTAATAAACTATAGAAAATAATAACACATATCAAGATAAAAAATTTAGCAATATATTCTAAGAAATAAAATCATCAAAGTCTCAACAAAACTAACAAGGAAAGATAAACACCACACAACTAAAGAAATCCAAGAAGAAATGAGAAGGAAATGAAGTTTAAAAAAATGGATCAAGAAAATGAGAAAACAAAAAGATGTTGAAAAAACTGAAGAAAATAGATGTTGACAAACTGAATAAAGAAAACTAAAGGAAAAGAAAAGAAACATAGAGAAAAGATTTAGAAGAAAAAGGAGCAAATGGAGAATAGAGAAGAGAAACCAGAAAAAATAAAAGGAAAGAAGAGATTTAAAATTGACAGTGTTTGCAGCCGCCCATTATTTGTATGTATGTATGTGTGTGTATATGGAACATAGGAAGACAAGAAGTGTTCATATATGAATTCATGAGAGTGCATATTTGTGCAATAAGCTAATAACAAACTCACTCATTATTTTGACAAACCCATTGGAAAGTCCCTAAGCTTTCTCTAAGGTCAAGTATTTTAGTTGTGCAGTGACACTCAATAAGATTAACACAAATGACTTGTTGCGTATTCATAGGTCTCACACTTCCCTCTCCACCAGGCGGGTCTGTTGTGTGATTGGTTTAGTTCAGAAGCAGTAGGTCCCTTTACTCCTGTTTTGTTATGTCCGCATTTTGCTCCAGAACAATCCTTTCAAGGTTTTGCAGAGCATTGGTTGTGTGGGGGGCCTCCTATCCTATCCAATTGTAGAGTAATTTCCATGCCTCACAGTTTTGGTAAATGATATTAGGCTAAAATTTTATGGCAATATGTAGTTGATACAGTTATTTGTTATTGTTGAATGGTTTCACTTTTGACCATATCTTTTTCCCCTTTAACATGTTTGGGATATGATTATGCTTTTGTTTCAGATAGACCAAATGGACGACCTTGTTTTATTCAATTTTCTAGTGGCTTCCTATTTCACATATTTCCCTCCTTTTATGAGAGGATATTTATTTCCCTGATCTGTACTTGTCATCTTTCCTTTGTTTATGAATTTTTCTTTATCAATACAAAATATTTGTTATGCATTTTTTTCCCAAAGACTGTACATGGTATGATTGTAGCCTTTATTGATGATCAGTTTTCTTAAATTCACTTATTTTATTTTAGATGGAAGAAGTTTGTCTGAATAGTGAGCCATTTTTTGATGTAAGCGATGATGTTGATGTTGAAGGCTCTTCTGTAGCAGAACACGGGCTTGAATCTTTAAATTCACAACCGAAAAACCCTCCAGTTCCAACAGTGGGTCTGGAGTTTGATTCCTTTGAGGAAGTTTACAACTTCTACAATATCCATGCAAAGGAACAAGGCTTTGGAATCAGAGTTAGCAATTCATGGTTTAGATCAAAGAAAAAAGAGCGCTATAGGGCAAAACTTAGCTGCAGTAGTGCTGGTTTTAAGAAAAAAAGTGAAGCCAATAATCCAAGACCAGAAACAAGAACTGGTTGTCCTGCAATGATAGTGATTAGAATGGTTGAGTCCAGGAGATGGAGAATAGTGGAAGTTGAGCTTCAACACAACCATCAAGTGAGTCCACAGAGCAAACAATTTTACAAGTCACACAAGAAAATGGTCCTTGAAGCCAGCAAATCACAACCACCTCCGGAGCCAGTCACAGAAGTACACACCATCAAGTTGTATCGAACAACTGTCATGGATGTTGATTACAATGGTTACTCAAATTCTGAAGAAAGCCATGACACCAATTTTGATAAATTTAAATATTTGGAACTTGGAGAAGGGGATGCCAGTGCTATATATAATTATTTTTGTCGAATGAAGTTGACTGATCCAAATTTCTTTTACTTGTTTGATATTGATGATGATGGGCACCTAAAAAATGTTTTCTGGGCTGATTCCAGGTCAAGGATTGCTTATAATTACTTTAATGACACAGTTACAATAGACACAACTTGTTTGGCAAACAAATATGAGATCCCTTTGATATCATTTGTTGGTGTAAACCATCATGGACATTCTGTATTATTGGGCTGTGGCTTCCTTGGACACGAATCAGTGGATTATTTTGTATGGATATTCAAGGCATGGCTTAAGTGTATGCTTGGTCGTCCTCCACATGTTGTTATTACTGACCAGTGCAAGCCATTGCAAATCGCAGTTGCTCAGGTTTTCCCTCATGCTCGTCATTGTTATTCTTTGCAGTATATCATACAAAGAGTTCCAGAGAAGTTGGGAGGGCTGCAAGGATACGAAGCAATCAGAAGACAGATGTATAATGCTATATACGAGTCATTAAAGATAATTGAGTTTGAATCTTCTTGGGCTGATATGATTAAATGTCATGGACTGGGAGATAACAAGTGGCTTCAGACATTGTATAAGGATAGGCATCTATGGGTCCCTGTTTACCTAAAAGATGTTTTTTTGATAGGACTGGTCTCAACTAAAGAAAATGAGGGTCTGACTGCATTTTTTGAGGGTTATGTGCATAAACACACATCCTTTAAGGAGTTCCTTGATAAGTATGACTTAGCTCTGCACAGGAAGCACATGAAAGAAGCCATGGTAGATTTGGAGACTAGAAAAGCACGCTTTGAATACAAAACGAGATGTAATTTTGAGGCACAACTCTCAAAGGTGTACACAGAAGAAATCTTTAAAAAGTTTCAAGCAGAGGTTGAGGGCATGTATTCTTGCTTCAACACAAGACAGGTTAATGCTAACGGATCTATAATAACATATATTGTGAAAGAAAGAGTTGAAGTTGAGGGGAATGAGAAGGGAGTTAAAAGTTTTGAAGTTTTATATGAGACTACAAAATTGGATATTCGATGCATTTGCAGTTTGCTCAATTACAAAGGATATCTGTGCAGACATGCATTGAATGTTCTCAATTATAATGGTGTTGAGGAAATCCCATCTCGGTACATCCTACGCCGCTGGACGAGGGATTTCAAGCAATCGTTTAATCAATTCCATGCTCCTAGTAATACTGATTCCTACAACCCTGTGCACTTGTATACCCATCTGTTTAACAGTGCTCTTCCAGTGTTAGAAGTAGGGGCACAGTCACAGGAGCATTATATGGTTGCTCTAAAAGAATTGGAGGAGTTGCTAGATAAGTTTGATATAGAGGACAGTAACTCAATGTAACTAATCAATACAAGATCCTCATTCCCCACTTATAACGATTTTACTACTAATTGACTGTTTATAACCCTCCTGTGCTTGGTTTATTCAAGATTTTGTGGTACTGATAATTGTATAAAATGAAATGGCAGTTACATATGTTTTCTTGTAAATGATTTTGGCTCTGTTGATACTAATACATAAGCACTCTCTAGCTTTTCACCTCTAAATTGTATTAGGCATTATTATAATCTTCAACCTATTCATCAGCATTTGCTCATACAGATACCCTGAGAACTTTGCTAGTTTGTTTATGTTTTTTGGGATAGAGTTTTTGCCCTCAGTGTGTCAGCTTTATGCTCCATTTCAAAATGATTTTAACAACTATTTCGTTTTCGAAATTAGTTAAGGAGTCTATCAAATTTCGAAATCTGATTTAGAAAAAAAATTATGAATTTCGAAATCTGAAAAATACTTAACCAAAATTCAAAATTCAATAATATAATTAAACAAATTTTGAAATCTGATAGTATTTTAAAAAACTTTAACTAAAAATATTAATTATATTTCGAGATCAGGTTAACATATATTAAATTATATTAAGATTTTAAATTAAACTAAATAAAATATTTAATATATTTAATCTAATTTTTTTATTAAATTAAAATATAACCAAACTTAATTAATTTTATTTTCATGTTAATTAAAATATTTAATACATTTTAATGTAAAACAAAACTTTAAGGACAAAAATTTGAAATCCCTATAACATATTCTAAATATTAAAATATTAAGTTAAATTAAATAAAATATTTAACACATTTTCTTTATTTTTTATTAAATTAAAATTAAACTAAAATTAATTGAATTTTATTTTTATGTTAATTGTAATAATTAAAATATTTATTAAATTTTAATTTAAAATAAAACTTTAACTAAAAATGTTAACCGGTTTGTAATCGGTTAACATATATTAAATTAAACTGAATAAAATATTTAACAAATTTTATTTAATTTTATAAACTAAAATTAATTGATTTTCTAATATATTAATTAAAATTAATATTTAAAAAAATATATTAATTAAAATATTTATAAAAGTTTAATATATTAAATTATACTAACATATTAATTAATAAATCTTAGGTATAATTACTGATTTGGTATCCCAATTTTTTGGTTAAATTCAATTTGGTACTCATACTTTTAGTTTGTTCAATTTAGTACCCCAATTATCTAAAAAGATTCAATTTGGTCATCTCTATTAAATTGGAGTTAACACCACACGTGTCAAGCCATGAAATTTTTAATTTTTTTTAATATTTTAAAAAAATTAAATTTAAAAAAAAAATTAAATTTTTTTTCAAAAAATTTAAAAACTGTCACGTGTCAATTTACCATCATGCCACGTGACAGCTTACAATCATGACACGTGACACTAATAATAGTTTTTAATTTAGTTATCTATTTAAATTTTTGGTTCAATTTAGTACCTAATTTCTTAAAATGATCCAATTTGGTCCTTTCCAATTTGAGACCAAATTAGTAACTAAGTTTAATTTTATCTTATATATACATGTTAAAATAATTGTTTTAAATTTATACATCAAATTACTACACCTAAATATTCAAATTATTTTATTTTTTACAAGTGTAAAAAATTACAAAGGTAAAAAATGTAAAAAAATAAAATAATTTAAGTATTTAGGTGAAATGATTTGATGTATATATTAGAAAAAATTATTGTAACATGTATATATAAGTTGTAATTAAACTTATTTACTAATTTGGTCTCAAATTGGAGAGGACGAAATTGGATCATTTTAAAAAATTTGGTACTAAATTGAACAAAAAAATTTAAATAGGAGAATACACGTGGCAGTTTTTAAATTTTTTGAAAAAATTTAAAAAATTAAAAAAATAAAATAAAAATTTCACGGCTTGACACGTACAGTGTTAACTCCAACTTAACGGAGATGACCAAATCAAATCCTTTTAGATAATTGGGTACTAAATTGAACAAACAAAAAATATGTGGACCAAATTGAACTTAATCAAAAAATTGAGGTACCAAATCAGTAATTATACCTAAATCTTATTTATTTTTTATTAAATTAAAATTGAACCAAAATTAATTAAATTTTGTTTTGATGTTAATTCAAATCAATATTTAAAAAAATATACCAATTAAAATATTTGTTAAGTATTAATTAAAAAAAACTAAAATTTAATAAAAAATAAGAACTAAAAAAATTAATAAAAAACACTAAAAATAGTTAATAAAAATTAAAGACAATAAGTTAAATAAAATTAAAAAAATAATAAAAAAACTAAAAACTAAAAATATCACACAAAATAAATAAAATTAACTAAAAATTAACAAAACTATAAGTTAAAATAAAATTAAAAATAAAAACAACACACAAAATAAACAAAAAAATAAAATAACAAAAACTAAGCCTATAAAAAAAATAAGAAAATGTATATAAAAAAATTAAAATTTTAAAAAGTGAAAAAAAAGGGAAACCTAAAATTCGGAAGAAGAGTTAACCGAATTTCGAATCAGATGATTTCCATAGCCGAATTTCCGAAATCCGCTAAATTCCAAAATCGAATGTCAAAATTCGGTGAAATCTGGCGAGTTTCTCAACCGTATTTTTAAATTCAGTGAGTTTCTAAATGTGTAAGTTTCTTGACCGGATTTTAAAATCATATTATGCCTTAAACTGGATTTTCAAATTCGACGATTCCTTAAACTGAATTTCGAAATTCGGTGACTACTTAATTTATTTTTTTCTAACTCAATTCAACATGCAAGGTGCAATAAAAATAATGACAAAATTAAAAAAAAAACATATAAAATGTGAAGAAGAATGAAGTAAATATACTTACTTGTGTGTGAGAAACAAAGACAAAATGTCACTGAAAACGATGTGAAAAAATATGAAAACAGTGAGAAAGAAGAAGCTCAAAGTTCGTCGAGAAAGAAGAAGACTTTCAATAAATATACACCAAACATGGTAAATACGTTTGGTAAGCAGTAATTCCTGCTTACCTTTACTTAACATATTTTTATTTATTTTGTGAAAGGTATAATTGGCCGCGGTGAAAAGTTTGTAGGCGCATAAAAAATACTTGTAGGTGCTGGAAGAAGCCTCCTATTCCAAGAGGCAACCACAACATACAAATATTGGATTATCTATAAAATATCAAATATTAGAAAATAATATGGAAGAAGTTGGTTGGACTTCAGCCATCTTTGTCTTGTGTAGCAAATCTGTGATGTATTAACTTTAGTCATCACAATGGTTTTGTCTGCACTATAGTTAATTTAAATGAAAATTAATCAAGTTTATAGTGGATTGTCATCAATATTAGAAAAGAATATGGAAGAAATTGGTTGGGCTTCAACCGTCTTTGTCTTGTGTAGCAAATCCTTGATGTATTTACTTTAAGTCATCACAATGGTTTTGTCTGCACAGTAGTTAATTTCAATGAAAATAATCAAATTTGTCTAGTTGTTTGAGAGAAAAATTAGTTTATAGTTTACGAGTATTCAAATCCAGACGATTAAACCATATACACAATTTCATCGAGATTGCCACTGAGAATTTGTTAACATCTAAATGAAACAAATCCCACTCATTTGTTAGCGCAATAGTGCATATAATCTTGATTGTAATGGGTTTAATAACATGGGAAGAGGTTTCATGAAAATCAAACCTATAAACTTGACTGAACCCCTTTGCAACCAACCTCACTTTTTATTTATCAACAATACCATCAACATTTTCATTAATCCTAAACACCCAATTGTAGCCAACAATTCTCCTGACAGTAGGAAGGGAAGGGGTACCAAACCCCAGTTGTGATCGAGGATAAGGGTACCATATTCTTGTTTCATACCTGACAACCATCTTGGATCCTGCAGAGCCTATTTAACATTGGATGGTTTTATTAGTTAAAAATAGTAAAGGATCCACCCTTAGTTTATGAATACCAGATTTTGATCTTGCTTGCATAACATGAGTATTTAAGAACCGAGACATAAGTTATTCAACAATATGGGTAGTCTTAAGAACAATTGAATACTATGATTGATACATATTTGTCAACACTCAATTTCGTCTGGATAAAAAAATAATTTTATTTTCAAAAAATAATTAGGAAGAGGAGGAAATAAAAAAAAAAAACAAAAGAGTAGTGAACATTGATTCCTACTTTATTTTCATCTCATTTTAAATTTAGTTTAATCTTGTTTTATTTTACTTAATCTTGGTTTCTTTATCTTGTTTCTTTTTTTTTTATCTCTTTTATTTTATTTTATTTTTTATTTTTGTTTTTTATTTTAATTTTTAATTTTGATTTTAGTCATATTTTGTTTACCTTTTTTATTTTATTTTATTTTTATTCCTTTATCAAAAAATATGTATATAAACAATATGAAAAAAAAAATAATAGAAAAAGACAAGAGGTTAACGTAAGATCTAAAGTCTCTGATAGGTAGGAGTCTCTTCATTCAAGAGGCTTCACCTTCTTTGGAGGCTTTCCCTCATTCTGTTCTCTAAAAATCAAAATCAGGACCTTCATCCTCACAATCTCAACACCACATAACCCAACCCAATACCACCGTGAATCATCATCACCTCCATAGCCTGTCAATACCACTGTGCATCATCACCACCTCCATTAACCACCGTTACCGTTCCCACTCTTCTCCATTATCATCCAACGCCTCCATTCCCCAATCATAATAACTCCAAACCAATCACAAGAATAGAAACCAACATTGAAACAGAAAATAGATAGCAGAGGAAGAAGAAGGTTGAATGGCCAGAGGAAGGAGGATAACCAATCGCCGACGACAATGCCGCCGACGAGTCGAAGTTTCAAGCGAAGGATGAAGGCATCATTATGGTCGTCTCGGCTAGAGGGAGGAGACGCAGCCAGTCACGGTGTTGGTCTTAGGTGTGTCTCGTGTAGAAGGAAACAAAAGTGCAGCGTTGCCGGCTCCAGGCCGTGTCGGTGAGGGTGAGCGGTGGCACGATAGTCACGGACGTTGGTGCATGTTGCTTTGTGCGAGGCGAACTAGAGAGCGACGTAATCGTCGATGGAGCTCCCGATGTTGGTTGGCGTCGTCGCCAAAGGCTTTGGTCGGGGCGGCCGTGTGGAGTTCGCCGGAGTTGGGGAAGATGACACTTGGTCCTCACGTGCTGCATCCATGGAGGGAAGAAGAGGGTTGTCTTGGCTCCTCTTTCTTGTTTGAAGGAAGGAACCCTAAAGATGGTGATGTAAGAGATCTGGGCTGAGGCTGACCATTTCTTTGTGCACCCCCGGTTTTTAACTCATACACCCCCATATTTTATGTTTCAAGCTTGTTTCTTTTATTCATACACCCCACTGTGGTTAATCCCACATCCATAGGTCTCATGTGTGTATTGGGTCTGTCTTCTCCGCGCACCCCTATCTTTTATCTATGCGCAACCCCAATTTTTTTTATCTCTACGTACCCCTTTTTTTCGTTATCTCACACCCTGTTTTAATTTTATGTTGCGAGTACCCTTGATGTTTACTAACCTCGCACTCCTGTCACACTTGTTCCATGTTTTACTCTACGCACCCCCTTTTCCTTTATCCCACACCCCTTTTTTAATTTTATGCTGCGAGTACCTCTTGATATTTACTAACCTCGCACCTCTACCACACTTGTTTCATGTTTACTTCATGCACCCTCACATTTACTTCATGCATCCCCTATGTCTTTGTTTCTCATTTTTGGGCTTGTGTTTTATGTTTACTTCATGCACCTCACACATTACTCATGCACCCTATTATTGTTTTTTTTTTCACTTTTATCCTTTTTTTATTATTTTTTTTCTAAAAAAATAAAGATTGAGAAAAAAAATATTTTAAATTATAAAAAATACAAAAAATCTAAAAGATGAGAAAATATTCTCTTTTGCTTTATTGTGTCTGTCCGGTCGCCCGCACCATGTGACACTCATTTTCGAAAAAACAAAAATAATTTTCTTTCTCTTTTAATGTCTGTCCGGTCGCTCTCACCGTATGACACTCATTTTTAAAAATACCAAAAATAGTTTTATTTCTCTTTTAATGTTTGTCTGACTGCTCGCGTCGTATGACACATGTTTTCAAGTAATTCAAAAATACAAAAAAAAATATAAAATTTCAAAATATAAAAACATCAACGTTTTTAAACAAATATATCATTTTAAGAACTACGTGATCCTTGATTCTCCACCGTGAGATACGTAGGAGCAAGGCCAATCCTTGTCAGGTTCACTTCCAAAAAATCAAATCATTTTCTCAATTGTTTTCCAAATATCTTTCAAGAACTACGTAACTCTGATTTTTCACTTTAAATGAGAATACGTAGGACCAAGGTCAATCCTTGTCGGGCCCAAAAAATCAAAAAATATTTTTGTTTCTTTTTAGTATTATTTGTTTCATTGTTTTGGGGGAAAATTAACATTTTGAAAACCATATCGATTTTGCATTTTTAATTAAAGGTACCGCCCTCGGGTGGGCGCGATAGGGTACTAACACCTTCCCTATGCGTAACCGACTCCCGGATCTAAAATCTGGTTTTTCGCAGACTTGTTTTATTTTTATGGTTTTCCGTAGTTTTCCAAAAATAACTATGGTGGCGACTCCAAATCTCTTTTTAAACTTGTTTTCTTTTTGGTTCGTCATCCCGTCGCAATTTCGGTTGCGACAATATTTTCAAAAGGACTAGTTGTGGCTGGGTTAGTGTGAACAACAATAAGAGGTGTGAGATTATGAGTGAGATTGAAAAATTGATTAGATTGAGGAATATAATCAGTCTAACTTGAAAATAATTCAGTATAAGGGAACCTATTGTCATTGAACAAAACATCCTTAGATATATAAATGCGGCTAGATTTGGATAGACACATATAACCCTTATGAGATATAAAATAACCAAGAACGACACATTCTTGAGGACGAAAGTCTAACTTGTGATTATTATATGGTTTAAAATGGGGAAAACAGGCACATCCTAACAATATCAGAAGTTATAATCAATAGATTATTTATAGAGTACAATGAAGGGTACCTAAAAGTTTAATAAGGTAGTGGGCAATTTTTTTATAAGGTTGATAGTTGTTTGAAAAGAATAGTCCTGATATTTTAAAGGAAGTGAGGCATGATGAAGTAAAGTAAGACTTAACTTAGTGATGTGCATATGTTTCTTCTCATCCACACCGTCTTGGTGATGAGTATAGGGACAAGCAACTCTATGTATAATGCTAATGTGTTTAGAAAGTTTGTAAAATATTTGAGTTCTCCTTCTTAGAAAGTTCGGAGATTTTTAATTTTGGTTTCGAATTATAGTTCAACCATTGTTTGATTTTTTTTTTTTGAGAAAATATTGAGAGTTTCAAATTTTTATTTAACAGAATAAAACCAAGTAAAATGAGAGTATGCATCGATAAAAGATACATAGTAAACATAATTACTGATCGAGGGAACATGGGATGTCCTCCACAAATATGAAAAAATTAAATGAAGAGAACTATAAACAATTTTAGAAGCAAAGGAAGGAAGTCTATGAGACTTTCCAGCACAAGATGTATAAAAAACAACAATTTTATTGTATAAAAAACAACAATTTTATTAGATGATGGAAGTTTACAATTAGTCATAACAATTTTTAAGACATTAGCATTTGGATGGCCTAATCTAGTGTGCCAAAGATTGTTGCATTCAGAACCAATATTAAAAGATTTAGATGAAACAATAATGGTGGTAGTGTGGTAAGATTGTGAAATCTTTGATAAGAAAGTAGAAAAACAAACATGAGTGGTGAGACTAGGAAATGAGTATATATATCAACACCATTGATACCTCTAAGGATAATTTCATTTGTTGCCTGATATTTAATAGTGCAATAATGAAAATAAAACTCAAAATAAACACCATTGTCAAGAGAAAATTTACTAACACTAAGTAAATATTTGGTAATAGATGGGACATGCAACAAATTATATAAGTAAAATAGAGAAATATTTTAAACAAGAACATCCAATACCAAGAACTTGCAAACCTTCACCATTGCCAATGTATTTTTTATCAAGAGCATCAAAGTGATCAAATTGTTATATGTTCTGTGATTCCCTTGTCACATGATATGATGCATTAAAGTCTGGAATCCAGGTGGTTTGTTCTTGAGGTGCTAAATTTGCCATCGTAGTAAAAGGAACACCTTGAGTGTTCTGATTTGTAGTTTTATCACTTAGATTAATACAGTTGTTTGGGCAAGTGAGAAATTGATTAAGAGAGTACAATAGTGGTTGCAAGACCATAGACAATAAGAAATTAATTCCATTGATAAGAAGGATCAACTCGATAAAAATAGAAGTTTGCAATATGCTCATATTTGAGGCATATTTGACATTAGAAGCTTGTAAATCTTCCACCACATCCACATCTAGTGCGTTCACGGATGAAATAATCATAAGAACCCATGCGATTATAGTTCTTGGTACGTTCTTGAACTTTTGATTGATCATAGTGTTGGGTATAGTTGATCAAAGGAGAAAGAAAATTTTTCTAAAAACAATTTGTGCGAGATTCATGAGCTAGAAGAAGCGCCTTCACCTTTGTGACTGGTGGTGTTTCAAACTTGCTTTCGATGACTGAAATCACTGGGGAATATTTCGGAGAAAGACCTTTAAGAAATGTGTCAATATATTCTTTTGGTTTAACAAGACACCTAATTACAGTGAGTTCATTGACAATGGATTTTATGGTTCTAAGGAACTCGCTCATGGTTTTGTTTTCAACAAAGGTTACTCGGAGATCAGTGTGCAGCTACCTCACACGAGCCTTGGTCTGAGTATAGAAAGGGTCATGAATTTGTTCCCATACTTGATAGGAGTGAGCAACTCTAAGGACGCATGACAAAGTTGACTTGGAAAAGGTTGATGATAACCAAGAAAGTAAGATATGGACTTGAACTTCCCACTCCTTATAAGTCGGATTGACAACTACAACATCACGATCTTCATCATTAAGAAACCTTGGAGGGATAACGGGGTTATCAACAAAGTGATGAAGATGATGATTTGATAATAGGCTCAAATTGTTGTTTCCAATGAAAGTAATTAGAATAATCAAACTTTTCTACTATAGAATTAGGAAAAACTAGGAAGGGTGTGAGCTTTGATTGGCCATTGTGGATCAATTTTCGACTCTTGATACCATATTATAAAAGAATATGGAAGAGAAAGGTAATCATAAAACTAAAACTGTATTCTTTATTTTTCATTCAAGAAATAGTACAAAGAGAGTATATATATAGGCCCAAAAGCCTATACTGTTGCATCTCATAATCGAATAAGAGAGGAAAATAGAAAGAAAAAAATATAAACTAACATCTAGTTGAATGATTGAATTTTTTTACATATCTCTAATAACTAGAGGTGCAAAAGAGAATGTTGGGCTAGCAAAGTTATTTATAGAGAGTAAAACCCTATTATTCAAGGAGTGTGAGAGTATGAGGAAAAGGGATTGTTGTTAATACTATTATGGAGGGATCGAGCAACTTTTATACTTCTCTGTAAGAAGATGTGCTATAGGGTATTAGAAAGATATATCCTTTCTAGTGCCTTTTTGTTTTCGTCTTTCAGTGAGTGATACATCTCTCATTTCTACTCAATCTTTGCCTTTTTTTTCTATTCCTATTTTATTTGTTGTTGTAGTATACATCAATGATTTGAATAGAAGAACCATGGCAATTCAAGGGGCTTATGACAAGGTCAATGAGTCAACGAATAGAAGAACAAATATCTTCAAGACTTTTGATGATACAAGAAGTTGAAAGTCCTTGAAACATCAATATCATAGCTTATAGTTCACTTTTAGCATAATTTCAAGTTGTAAGTTTGTTAGGCGAGACAAAATTCACTGGGCAAACCTTTTATTAAGTTTTTGCGAATTGTACTTGTCGTTGAGGGACTTGGATCACTAAGCGTGTGGTATTTAGATAGTGGCTGTTTTAGGCAAATGACTGGTGACCAAGCAAATTTTGCAAAGTTGAGTTTAAAGAATGAATGATTCGTGACTTATGGAGATAACAACAAAGGGAAATCCTTGGAACAAGGATCATAAGCAATGGATCCTTTCAACATCAAAGATGTTCTCCTTGTTGATTGTGGCGTCTACCCTTTGATTGTTATCAAAGAAGGAGCTCTTTGTGGTGAATCTTCCATTGCTTATCAATATGATAAATTGTGGCACTTTCCTTCTTTGTCTTCTTCCACGTTCTTTACTCTCAATTTATTGTTTATTTTACAAAAGAAATCCAAAGTAAAAAAAGATCGTAATCTTTCTGATTAGGATCGTATCAGAGAGATTTACATTACTACATTCAATTTTTTTTATCAATACAATCATGTTTCATTGGTAATGATATAAGATACAAGATGAGTATTATTTGAACCTTAACCACTTTTGGCTAAACATAGATTATTATTTGGACTGGAATCACACCTGACTAAGGCAAAGTATTATTTGGAACATAACTACTTTTTACTAAACAAAAAGTACTCTTTGAACACACAATCAATCCTAGCTAAGCACTAAGTATTGTTTGAACACATAGTCACTCCTAAATAGACACCTTCTTTACACAAAGTTATGATCTAAACAATCACAAATTTACTAACTAAAAGAGGATAATGTTCTATGAAATATTGATAATACTCTTGTAGGTTGTTAACAAACACAACAATGTTCTTGTTCACAATAAAACTTAAGGATTACTACAGATTACAAGAGTTTTGTTATTATTCTCGTCACTGTGAATGTTGTGAACCTTTCTTCTTCAAAAGATGTTCCATATATAAATGTTGAGTATGAAAGAGTCACTACAAATTCTTTTAATTGTTGTGAAGTATTGTGAAGTTTTTCTAATTTGCCTTTCATATGTTTGCGTTTAAGCTTGAAGATGCATTAAATGCTCTTCATGCAGTATTAAATGCATATCTCTTTTCTACAAAAGCCTTTAATACATGACATGTAGGACTAAGACAACTAATTTTTTCCAAATTGGAGTAAAGCATAAGACCTAATAAGATTGATTCTTTAGGAAGGACTATCATTCCACCTTTTAATTGTTAGCGTTGAAAAACTTTAGGTGCATTCTTCAATAGATTTTTGATATAGACATTTCATTGTAAAATTCTCTTGTAAGAAATGAAGAGACAAACATTCTTTGAAAACATGGAATAAACATTTATAAGTATTTGACGTGTACCATGAAATGCTTCAAACTACGTGTATATATCATCTATTTATATGTTTGTTTGACTAGATGGAACACTTGTTTGTCAAGATCTTATGCATATAACATCATATTTTATATTTTGTTGTTAAACACATTATCAATGCTAAACATAGGGTTTTTGCTCTAACACTATATTTTTGAGAAAAAAAAACATTGTAAAAGTGATAAACCAACTCAAAGGTGATTCAATGAAAGTGTAGGTCAATCTAGTTCTATTACATAAATTAGCTTAGTACAAGTGAACTTTGTTATAGGTCTTATATGCATATTATAAACTTCGAAATAAGTATAAAGGATATATGGAATCAACAAAAATAGAACCTTGGTAGACTTGATATACAACTACCAAGACATATCATGGTAACCCCTTTCAGGATGATGTCATGGTTTAGAAGGAAAATCCCCAGGCAATTACATAAAAAACTTCACTTGCAATTGGATTCTCAACCACACTTCTAACATTGATGATACTCATGTTGTATTTAGCTTGTGTTTGTTATGGATTGTGTTTTAATATCTATCACACATAGTTATGCATTGAAAACTCAAGGAAGCTAACTATCAAACATGAATTTAATCGTTAGGATTATATAAGTGTGAAAATTTTCATTCAAGAGTTAGAATAGCAACATGAACACAAGATAATAATAAGAATAATAAGAACAACACAATAACAAGAAGAATAAAGAACACTAAAAAGCTTTCCATTGAAAATAATTTCAATCCAAAATATTATACTAAGAGTAGAAGAGGAACATACACATTAAACAATAATTATGGAAGAAGAGAAAAATAGAAAGTGGAAGAAATAAATGCATGGATTTATGGAAGTTGTAACATCACTTGAAAGAACTTCAATTTGGTCAAGAATTCCAAAGATCATGGGAGAGAAAAATTGAATTCGAAATTCAATCAAAAGAAGATAATTAGGAATTTTTCTTATGTGTAAAAATATTAGCACATTTTTTTATGCTAGTGTCATGCTTGTCTTTCATTTATGTTTGTCATGCCTTAGCCCTCTTATTGACAATTTTTGTTTCCTTCGACTATCTTGGTGAGATGTTGAATGGTTTGAATTAGGTTTTTAATGTCTTCTACCGCTCTTTGTTTCTTAACTCTTCAATATTTACAAACCCTCATTTGTTGAGTTTAATGGGTTCAATTACAAAAAATACTATTTGGCACAAGAAAGTACGTAAACGTAAAATTTTCTTATTTCTAAAATTTTATAAACAAAATAAATTATACTTTACAATAACTTGTTTATTTAAAACTAGTTTAGATCCTCCTTACCTTCAATACTCATCAAATAGGAACCTTATTAGAAAATTAATACCTAGAGTCTTGAATAAATATTTCATATTATAAGTGACAAGGTTTTCATTTATTATTTTCTAACAAAATATTTTCTTGTCATTTTGCATGTCATTCATGTATTATATGTTTTGGTTAAGTTAAAATCATTATCCATATTTTGAGGGTCTCTTCACATTTAAGATAATTGTGAATTTGCATGAAATTCCTAAGTCATGAAGTTCTTTGCCAATATAAATAACTACTTCTGGTTAAATAGCAATTTATTAAATAGCATTCCTTTGGTAGACTTAGATATGGCATAATAACATGATCTTTTCACCAAACCATGGAAACATACATAGGACCATACATCGAGTTGGATAAAATATCAACAAATTTATCGTATTTAATATGAAGTACAAAAATTTATCATTAAAAGATAAAACCTTATTATACATTACATAAATTAAAGTGGTAGGTAGGGAGAAATTGAGATTTGTAGACAAAAGTAACTTAATGGACAACATGTTACTCAAATTTGAAAAGTGTCTACACATTATCATGTAATTATTGATCATGATTATGGCCCATGTTTAAAAACGAAGGAGACAAGAGTTGTATACAAATTTAGTAATTAAATCATAACTTTGTGTAAATTTCTTGATAAATATATAAGTGTGCACCTTGTTTTTTCGGGTATAGTTAGTTCGATCTTACACCTCTTAACCATCTATCACTAAATAATTAGAAATATAAATAGAAAAATTTAATAAGAAAATAAAATTTTTACAGTACACTTGTTATGTAACTGAAGGAAAATAGGATTGGTGGTATGTGGATGGTATTCCTACAAAAGTGTCACAATCTTAGTGTTTTAAAAAAAGAAATAAAAAAAAAGGTCGCAGGGAGCATAAAATACAAGAGTCGCATCTCAACCTTTCTTGTCTTGTCTACTCTTTTGCGTGTTTTGGTTGAAAAACAAAGAGAGTGGTTTTCGTTGTTTGAGAGACACAGGAACTAAAGCAGAAATGGCGACGACGGTTGAGGCAGAGAAGAGACCCAAAACGAAGATCGTGTGCACGCTGGGACCCGCATCGCGTTCCGTTCCGATGGTCGAGAAACTTCTACGAGCGGGCATGAACGTTGCTCGCTTCAACTTCTCACATGGGTCCCATGAATACCACCAAGAAACCCTCGATAACCTCAAAGCCGCCATGGAGAACACCGGTATTCTCTGCGCTGTCATGCTCGACACCAAGGCACGAGATTTCTATTTCTTGATCCTTTTGTACCTTTTCTTTAATTGCGATTATGTTTATATTTATATATATATATATATATATATATATATATATATATATATTCTCGTAGCCGATTTTTTTTTTTTTTATATATTTTTGAAATCTGATGTTTGATTTGATTGTTGCTGATTTTCTGATTCTGATGGGAATAGGTTGTGATCGATTGCTATTGTCTAATCTGACTGTACATGTGTTTGTTTGTGAAAGTGAAGTGTGTGAGGAATGCTAATAGTGAGATTTGATAATATTGCATGAATCAAATCTAATCTTGGATTGAGTGTTGGAGAATTGAGATTATCTAACAATCAGTTGTGACCTCCCACCCATGATCTTATTTTTTATGTGTATGTATCCATAAGGATTTAAATTGAAATTTGGATTTTCTCTGGTTTGCTGTTAAGAGGAGAGGTTTGATTCAATAAATCGTAACTATTTATTACAATCTTTCTTTACAATAAACACTAACTATAACTACGCAAGAATGATAGGGAACAAGTGAATCTGCTTTAGTAGGTTAGTGGGTTTGTAATACATTGAGTTTCATTTGGTTTTGGTTTTCTTTTTTTTGTTGGTTTTTACTCGCAGCATAAGTAATAGACATAATAAATTATTAGGATTTGTTAAGTGGTTCCTCTTCTGTTAAAAAGTACATATGAGAGGATCCAAGTCCTTTAAATTGTGTTTGTCAGAGACTCCTCGCTACCCGACATTATTTGTAAGTTAGAAAAACCAATGCAGCTGAGATTTCGTATACTTTGAAGTGCATAAGGTTATAAGAAATGAGTATTTTTGAGGTCCCTATACCTTCATGAAGATTACCATTGAGCAAAAAGGGTACTCAATTTATCAATGTTTCAAATCAATGATGGATTATATTTTATGGCTAAATCCTTTGTCAAGCTATTGTTATCATATATTGTTCCTTAAAGTGGAGTAAGACTTTAATTTCGCATAAAGATCGGCTCTTACTACTACATTGGTGCTTGTGTAAACCAGGTGCTTTTATCTAACTGAGTTGAAGCCCTTGTCCTTTTGATACATATCTCATTATTCTTGTCAAGAGGAATATTGCATGATACAATCCTTTTGATTGATATTGCGTTGGTATTGTTTGGTAGACGAGGCCAATCATTTTTAATAAACTTTCGTCCATAATCATAATTTTCTTTCATTTTATTTGACTATTTACATTGTTGTAGGGGCCTGAGATTCGAACCGGGTTTCTCAAGGATGGTAAGCCTGTCCAACTGAAACAAGGTAATGAAATAACAATTTCCACTGACTATGACATAAAGGGTGATGAAAAAATGATTTGTATGAGCTACAAAAAGTTGGCTGAGGATGTGAAGCCCGGAATGGTGATACTGTGTGCGGATGGCACCATATCATTTACAGTTTTATCGTGTGACAAAAAATTGGGTTTGGTTAAATGCCGGTGTGAGAACTCTGCCACTCTTGGTGAGAGGAAGAATGTTAATTTGCCTGGAGTGATAGTGGATCTCCCAACTTTGACAGAGAAAGACAAGGAAGATATCTTGGCCTGGGGAATTCCCAATAAAATCGACATGATTGCTCTTTCTTTTGTTCGAAAAGGTTCTGACCTTGTGGAAGTCAGGAAAGTTCTTGGAAAACATGCTAAGAACATTATGCTCATGTCTAAGGTATGTTGTGTTGTGTTCTCTTTTATGGAAAAGGAAAGTGATTCAAGATATGAATAAAAAGAAATGTTAATTATTCTGAATTAGTTGTAATATCCTTGAGATGCCTTTTACATTCCTGCTAATGTATGATATAGGATATCATCTGTCAAATTTGTTGTGTTCTTTAAAGAAACTAAACTACCTTATGAATTTCTAACTACTTGCTATCTCTATTATAATGTTACATTTAAAAGGAATGCTAACAACACTTTATCTAATTCATTCTTTTTCAGCATGCCACTATTGAATGAAATCAATGTGGGTCCTAGTAAATGATGCGCTGTCACTTCTTATTTAATGGGTCCACACTCCTTTATTTAAAGGGTCTCACGTCGATTTCTCTCAATTATATAATAAAGAATATTTTTTATGATAGTGTGTTGCTATCATTTCTCTGTATTTACTTGTTCCTGGTCACTTACGCTGTCCATTACTTCAAATGTATATGACAGGTTGAAAACCAAGAAGGGGTTGCGAACTTTGATGAAATCCTTGCAAATTCAGATGCATTTATGGTGGCTCGTGGCGACCTTGGAATGGAAATTCCAATAGAGAAGATATTTCTCGCACAGAAAGTGATGATTTATAAGTGCAATATTCAAGGAAAACCTGTTGTTACTGCAACCCAGATGTTGGAGTCAATGATCAAATCTCCCAGGCCAACCCGGGCTGAAGCTACTGATGTTGCCAACGCAGTTCTGGATGGCACAGACTGTGTGATGCTTAGTGGTGAAACAGCTGCTGGAGCTTATCCAGAACTTGCTGTTCGAACTATGGCTAAAATATGCATTGAAGCAGAGAGCACCCTTGATTATGGAGATGTGTTTAAAAGGATTATGGAACACTCACCAGTACCCATGAGCCCATTGGAGAGTTTAGCTTCTTCTGCTGTTAGAACAGCCAACTCGGCTAAAGCGGTTCTTATATTGGTTTTAACTAGAGGAGGGAGTACTGCAAAATTGGTGGCTAAATACAGGCCAGGCATGCCAATTCTTTCTGTAGTTGTTCCTGAGCTCAAGACTGATACCTTTGACTGGGAATGCAGTGACGAGGCCCCTGCGAGACACAGCCTCATATTCCGTGGATTGGTTCCAGTATTGAGTGCAGCTTCTGCTAGAGCTTCTCATGCTGAAACAACTGAAGAAGCCATAGAATTTGCCATGCAACATGCCAAGTCCAAGGGTCTCTGCCATAATGGGGATTCTATTGTGGCACTGCATCGTGTGGGCACTGCATCTATCATCAAGATCTTGACTGTGAAATGATCACCCCATTAGGAGTTCTGTTTTTTGGCGATTATTTTAGATGGTGCAAAGAGGTTTTCATCACACCATTTCGAATCTACATTGGTTGCAAACTTACGTAAAAGCAATTTATTAGGACGGGTTCCCTGCTTTTCTCATACCATATATGAAGTTTTCTTTGTGGCGAGTAGCCACTTGTTTTCTTTTATTAAGATTTTGTACGAGGCTTTTGGTGAACCAAAAAACTAACCGCCTTCTGGATTTTGAATTTTTGCTGTTTGATTGACAAGTGTATGCCTTTTCTTTGTTTCATTGGCTAACTGGGTTCTCATCCTTCGTAAATCCAGCGGGATAGGTATATTCTATTACGATGGGTTGGAAAGTGAACTTGTTTATCTAAAAAAAAAAATAAAAATAGAACTTATATAAGCAAAAGAGGTAGAAGAACTATACAGGACGGGGAATGATGAGAACTGTTTCACCCTTTCTCCATTCACACTACGAAATTGAGTTTATTTTTTTGTTTTAATATTTTTCTCTGTCTATTTACCAGTTTTTGCTGGTGCCCCATATCTGTTGGTGAATCTGATTGATTATTTTTAGTTTCATCCCCTAGGTTTTTAAGAAAAGTTTGAGGTTATTTAGATTCTAGAAGTTAAAAGATATCTTGAACATGTTTAATTATAAACCAAAATATAAATTCTGAAATTATGCAAAATAAAAATGGATATTTTTAAATTCAATTTTCAGAAATAATTTCTCAAAAGTTAGTTGCAGATACAAGTTTGGGAAATCTACTTTTATGCTTTCTAATTGTTACCCTCTATGTATTTTCTCTGAATGTGAATATTGCATGACTTGTTTGAATTGTGTTTATCAATGAATGTGGTGTATAATTGGTTGAAAGTGCATTTAAATTATCTTTCGGAAACTTATGTTTGGTCTTTCAACTAAATATATATTTCGCAATTAATCCTACTTTCTATAATTTCAGTATTTATTTTAATGAAGCTTGTTCCTTTTATTGTGCTGCAGTTTTCTAACTTTACACTTTAGATATTCCGTGTATGAATCTATGAGAAATCTCAACATTATCTAGATACTAACTCAAATAAAATATACACTCTCGTATGTTAATTTTGTTTTGAATTTTTTTTTAAAAAAATATTTATAAATTTTGTTATAAAAAAAATTGCAGAAAATTATTGTAAATTTTTTATAAAATATTTTGTATAAAACACTTTTCACAACAAATTTTGTAAGAAATACCTACAAATTTTATAATTTTGTAGGAAATAACTACCCATGAAGAAATTATCCGCTAATAAAGATTTTTAGAAAAAATAGAAGAAAGAAGTCATTTTTTGCAAATATTTTTAATAAATTTACAAGCAAAGTCCCATATAATATAAGAATTTTTAGTAGTGATATAACTACTTACAATCTTTTCTTTACAAATTAATTTTTGTAGATTGTATAAGATGAAAGTACACTTTTCAATATGAGACTCAGGAACATGCTAATAATAAAAATGTAAAAAGCTTAAAAGGTCATTTTTTTGTGTGTTTATAATTGAGAGCTCAGCGAAGGAAAAAAGAAGAGCACAACATTAGTATAAAAGTTATTTTTTATGATGACTTATTATGTCGGTTCAAATCCACCCACCATAATAGGTGGCACAATAAAAAGTATTGTAAATATGAAAGGACATTCTATATCAATTATCACTAAAATATGCATAGAAAGTAGGCACGGTGGCAAATTTGTAATAATGTAGAAAATTTTCTGTGTCGATTGTACCGAGAACTAACATGGCAAATTAGTACTTAGAAGATTTTCTATGTCGGTTGTATCTAGAACCGTCATATAAAGTGGACGCATATATTATTTTAAATTTAAAAAACTTATACTATGTTTGTTTTTCATTATAACTGGCATATGATGTTTAATTTTCTTCTTCCTTATTCTCCCAATCGTTGTACTTCACCATTTTCCACCCTCTTTAAGGACCCTTGAAGCACCTTCTCCAGTTGCATCTCGCTATCGCTTTGCCCTTCAATGGTGGCTCTCGTTCTCGTCTCCTCGAGGTCTCATTCTCCTCTCTTCGAGCACTTGCTTTATTCTTGTGGCTCCTATCACATTCGATCTGGTGGTATCGTCGTCGTCCCTCTCTTGGTCTCTCTCACTATTGCAGGTCACCCTCCTAACTCTCTCACTCCCGCCTTTTAAGGTTTTGTAGTACCTGTCTCACATGTTCCTATCTCGCACATTTAAGCAACTCCTATCTCCAGGTGATGGCAAACTGCCAAGGGTCCAATCCCAAGAAGAATGGCCAAGCATATTCAAGAAGAACTAGGTTCATCTATGTAAGATAAAGCAAAGCTCTTATTTTCTTGGGCCATCATGGAGCCTTTTTAGTAACGTAGGAATATGTTGACCTTGTATCAAGTAGTATAGGATTTTCTTTTTAGGCCTTGTATCATGGGCTAAGTAGTGCAAGGTTTTTGATCAACTTGGGTCAACAAAAGTCAACACTTATTGTTAATCCAATTTCCACCTAGCTTAAGCTAACCATGGGAGGTTAAGGTTTTTAACCTAGCTTGGTTGCCAAGGTGGAGGACGTCCCACTAAAAAAGTGATAGCCATTTGGCAAGCTCTTAATGGAGAGGATTTTTCGTAGGTAGTGGTCATGTGTCATGTTCCTAATGGAGAAGCTTTTTCCAAAGTGTAGCCATATGTCACTCTAGGAGTGAAGAGGATTCCAACAAGTTCGTGGCCACATGTCCTCCTCTCAATAGAGAGGATTTCTAGACTTGTACCCTTGTACCTTTGGGGGCGAAGATGATAGTTTTAGGGCTTTGTGTCTACAAATTTTTGGAGACACCTTAGCCTATAAATAGAGGTGTCTCCCCCTTGTATTTTCACTTTGAGATTTGTAATGTTATGCTGCCAAAATATTTTGTGTCATCATACTTGTCTCTAAGTTAAGGCTAGACTATCTCATGTGGTCTCCTCTAGCCATCCTTCTTTAAAGTCGGCCCAACCTGTCAAGGTAACCATCAAACACCTTCACCTCACCATTTAAACCACCAAACCCAAAGCGTATATTCACGCCCAACCTTATTGCTTCCGCACTACTCCATGTCATAGCCTTACTTTCATGCTTTAGCCAAACATAACTTGAGGAAGAGTCTATCATTTGGTATCAAGAGCTTTGGTTCTAAAAGAGCTAAATTTCTTGGTGCTTACCTATCTTATTGCTTTTATTTGTGTTCCATGTTTTGTTCTTTGTTGTCACATTTTCACATCAATATATATGTTGTTTCATGGTTCTAGTTTTTTGTTCTTTCCTTGGAACCATTCGACTTTTTCTTTAAGTTTTCCATATCTATATGTGTTTGTGTGCTTTTGCTTTTCTTGAGCCATTCTTCATCTTTCCATTCGATCATATATGTTTGTTGGGTCATTTTATTTTTTAAATTCATCCATATTGTCTAAATTCATGTTTAGTCCATTATATCATTTCTTCCTAGTTTAAGTTTTAGAAAAATCACAAAAATATATGCTCATTTTGGTTTTGAAAATTGCACCATATGCATCCATTTAAGTGCTTTTACTTTACATATTTCAATTCATACATGTCATTAGATCATTGGTAAGTACTTAGGGTTAAGTTTCTCTTATGTTTTGTTGAGTTTCATGCTCTATTTTTTATTCTAATAGAATTTCTTCCATTTATGTGCTTCTTGATCTTTTTGAACTTTCAAACTGTTTTGGGTGTGTAATGGTCATAGTTTATGCTTTAGAAAAGAGATAAAAAGAGTTGTCAAAAGATTCAAAGAAAAAGGCTACAAAAAAAGTATCAAAAGAGCCAAGAAAAATGTTGAAAATCATGTGCTTAAGACCACTACCACTAACTTGTTGTGTGTGAAATTTTGTTGTAGTTTTGCTCTTTGTTTTGCATTAATTTTTAGTTTAAACAACAACTATATGTCTCGGCTTTGAGGCTAAAAGAGTGTCCATAGTGCACCACTAGCTCATTACTTGTGTAGACATGAAACACCCATTTTATATTGTAGTTATTTTTATTGTGCATCCATTCTATCGCCTTTATTTAGGACATTCTTATTGTAAGTATTGAAATGGATAGTTTAGCCAAGAATGGGCGTTGAATTGGCTTTTTAAAACTTTGTTTACTTTTTAAAAACTTAAGACCCCTTTTCGTTGAATCAAACTAACCACGAAATCGGAAAGCAAATATTGTGGAACTGTACACTTTCAACTATTTAAAATTAACAACAACATACTAATTTGTTCATGCAATATGATTCAACAGAATAAAATATAAAATCAGTCAGTTGATATTCTGGGAAATCATGCAGAAACGTGAAATACACAAAACTCACTCAAACATCATGCTTTCTCAACCAAGATACCATTCCAATCAATATATCCAACTTAGTTATATTACCAAATGACGTGAAAACACATGCACACCTTACAAAGATTGATCTAATTGATTTTCTTGATATTTAGATGATGAACAAGATAAGGGAAAGACGACCACACAATGATTTTTATACTGGTTCACTCAATAACTAAGTTGTATCTAGTTTATTAGGACAAACTAAGCCTAATCATGCACTATATCCAAAGTTTTACACAATTCCTCCAAGATTACACTTTTGAATATACCAAAAACACCAAGATTCTTGAATTTTATAAGAATCTTATTCCCCACACTGTAAGAATCCCAGTTACAGACTTGGAATCACACTAGTAACAACACAAAAGCACAAGAACAACCAAACCTGATGGAGGATCTCCCTAGCCAACCAAACACGTGTTCTTCTAGCTTCAACTAAGCAAAAGTGCTTCAAAAATCAACCAAGTTCTTCAATCAATAGTTGCACACTGTGTAATCGAGAGGGAGAGTGTTTCCCAAATTCATATCACTATTTTTCCTACTCAAAAATCTCAATTTGTATCTCATCTCTCTGGAAATCATCTTATATAGCTTGGTCATAAGTGAATTGATGAAGGCGTGACCAACCATGATACCTCCATAGAAGCACCCTCAAGAAGGATCACTAGAAGCATGTCTAGAGGGGAGTCTTCTATTCCATCACCTTTATCTTTGTTTTCCATTACTTTAGTTTGAATTCTCTAAGTTGGTTTTTAGTTGACTTATTTTGGTTGACTTGTTGACTTTGACCAAAGTTGACCTTTGACCAAGATTAGCTTAAGTTAAACCAACGTGCTAATCTTTGTTTGTCTTATTTTTGTAGGTAATTAAAGAAAGTAGAGCATGCTAGGTGGTGCATGGTGATTGGAGCATGTGAATGATGTGGAGGAGAGAGAAAAGCAAAAAACATAAAGTAAAAGCAAAAGTAAACATGTACCTTGTCTCCTTTTGCCATTTTGGATGATTCCTTTGAAAGCTACTTGGTCTCCTTCCCTTTTTGGCCTAGAATCCTCATGGAAATGCATCCACCAATCAATGCCTCTCATTTTGGCCGTGTGGCATTCCTAGCCTAGGAATTAGGGTTTGCTAGTTGATCCCTTTCATGTTTGTGTTTTTGCTAAAAGACCCCTATGGACTTCTATTTAAAGGGGGCTCTTTGTCTTGTAAAAGGGTTGATCACTTTGATGTTATAAACCTTGTGTTTCAACCACTAAATTTTCGTGAGCTTTCCTTCCATGAAGTGAAACTCACCTTTGCCTTATCTTGCTTGCAAGTGGCGACACCATTCACTCATCTCTAGGGTTTGGTTGGCTTAGATCTCCCCTATGAGTGGCATGCTTCCTCCATTGCACCACCTTCTATGCTTTCCATTTTATTTGTTTCTTCTTTCATTTTTGCTCTCTAAGTTTTGTTAAAATCGTGTGCTACTTGAACTTGAATCCAACTCTCTCCTCCCTTTTATGAGCTTGAGAAATGAACCTTCACATCTAGATAGCTTGCTATCTTAATGTCCAGTGGGAATTTTCGAAAAGCTTTCTTAAACAACTTCACCATATTCGTAAATATTAAAGGAAACAAGATAATCCTTCATCATGAATTCAACAAGTTTACTTGTCCGTACAATTTGTTGATTTCATTTGACTTAAGTGAAACAGTCGTTTGAATAACAATTCAACTTATTGAATACTTTCATATCAAAACTATATGCATAAACCATTTTAACCTGTTAAACACCTTTTTAACAGATTAAAAAGGGCACACCCAAAACAAAATGACATCTAACCTATTTCATATGGTCTACGAATATGATATAAACAACAATCTCTATGATCTTTAAGACAATTCTAGATGTAGCAGATCTCTAGCTTGATCATCTATGCATTTTCATCAATTCTTCATCAACCTCTTATGATCACATGAACTTGCTTCATCAAATCCATACACCAAGGTCACTTGTGCTAACATTATGTTTTTAGCTTTATTTTCTTGCTTTTCTTTCCTTTATTTAAGACCTTTATTTTTGCTTTTTGAGTTGAAAAATTGCTTTTGCTTTAAAACTTGTAGCTCACAAACTTTTTAGGTGTCTTAGGGAGTCTTTGATTCTCAATCCCATCTCTTAACTTGAACATCTAAACCATATTTGAATCATTTTTAGTTGTTAATGACTTAAAGGTTCTAAGTGCCTTCTAACTTTACCATTAGGCTGTATAGTTAGTTTAATTTGCTTCCTATATTTGCTTTATGTATCTAATAGCGTAGTGTATGTTCACTTGTGTATCAAACCTAATTCCATTTGAGAAGTTTGGTGCAAAAGAGTTTGACGTAAACTTTGGCTAGGAAAGGTTTGGTTATTAAGTAATCCTTTGTCATTCATGTAAGACTCAAGAAATTTAAATAATTAAATAAATAATTATTTAATAAATGTGGGTAGTGGGAATATTTATGATATTTAATACTTGGATGAATGATGTGAAAAAAGTACTAGCTCAGGTGGTTGAGAGTACTTGATTATGTTGAGAGGACTTGAGTTTGAGTCTTGAGTATGCCAATTGTTTGTTAATTTAATTGTTTTATTGTTTTACGTGCATGCTTGAGACTAGAGTAGTAAGATAAAAGAAACTTTCTCTAAATCACATAGAGACCTTGACCTAGCTTTCCTAGCAACACCAGCAACACTCAATCTCCTAAGAACCCTCTTAGGAATAGTTATCACTCTACTCACACTAGAGTCCTTTTGATGAATGGTGCAGTAGTCACTCTCAAAGATGACTTTGAGTTCTTTATCACATAATGGACTTATATTAAGAAGATTGTGCTTTAATCCTTCCACAAATAGCACATCCTTGATCTCCAAGGTATTTCCTCCACCAACATCACCAATTCCAAGTATTTTTCCCTTGTTGTTATCTCTATATGTAACGAATCTTTGGTCCTTTCTTTTAAAGTTCTTAAACTTCCTTTTATCTCTAGTCATGTGCCTTGAACAACTACTGTCAAGATACCACATTGATTTCCTGGATTTTGTAGTCATCTGTAAAATAAAGAAGCATTTTCTTTAAGTCCCCAACAACTTGTTTAGGTCCTTGGGGTAAGAGAAAAAAATATTTACCTAACAACAGGCACCCAATAATACTTCCCATTTGGAATACCAAAATGTTTAATGTTGCACCTATTTGAAGTATGACCCTTTTTCATGCAATAAAAACAAGTAGCCGCACATGCATTCATAGAGTAAGCAGTTCCTTTTTCTACCTAGACTCTTCAAGTTCTTTTTTTTCTTATTATAATTAGGAGCATACTTGTTTCTATTTGGATTTTTCTTAAGAGCAAGTTTTTCAGAATATTTATTTTCTAATGCATCTTCAAGATGTTTTTCCAAAATACATATATCAAACATGTACCTTTTACAGGAAGCACATTCAACAATTTCCTTTTCAATATTTTCTAAAGTTGACATTTTATTTTTTAGAATTTCTTCTTCTGAAAGAGATTTTTCAAGTTTATTTTGTAACTCTTTAAACTCAGATTTTAATTTCCTATAAGCAGTATCTAATTTACAAGATTTAACAAGCAATTGTTGAAATGCATCATAAAGATCATCATAATCATTTTCATTGCAAGTAGAACTTACCTCGCTGTCAGAGAGATCAACCATTAAGCAAACTTTTGCTTGTTCCTCATCAGAATCATTGGAGCTTGATGTGCTTGAGGCATTATCTTCCCTTGCTATGTATGCCTTTTTCTTAAAAAAAATTTGCCCTTCCTTTCTTCACTTTTCTTTGAATTTAGGCAGTCTGCCTTGACATGTCCAGTTTCTCCACATCCATAGCACTTGAAGTTTGAGAATGATCCTTTATTCTCCTTCTTATTGCTCTTGAATTGATTTTTACCTTTGGCCTTCATGATTTTTGTAAATTTCTTAATCATCAGGCTTAAATTGTCTTCATCGTCAGAATCTTCTTCTTTGTGCTTTTGGCCTTTGACGACCTCACTCTTAAAGGCAATATTTTTCTTTCTTCCAATATCTTCTTCTTCATTTAATCTACCTAATTCAAGCTCGTGCTCCCTTAGCTTTCCAAATAGAGCCTCCATTGTCATCGTTGTAGGATTCTGTGACTTTGTTATAGCCATCACCTTTGGCTGCCAAGTCCTGTTCAAAGATTTAAGAATTTTTATGTTTAATTCATCAATATCAAAAATTTTACCTAGACCCGTGAGATGATTGACGATGTGTGTGAATCTTTTCTGCATATCATAGATGGTTTATCCTTGTTGCATACGAAACATTTCGTATCCTTGGATCAACAAGTTCTTGCGTGCCCTTTTTACATCTTCTGTTCCTTCATGAGTCACTCGCAAAATTTTCCACATCTCAGGTGCACTGGTGTAGACTGAAATCATGTAAAACTCATCAAGGGTCAAAGCAGATAAAATAATATTTTTAGCCTTAACATCGTATTGAGCGCATCTATTTTCATCTACAGTCCATTGTGAAAAGGGCTTTGGTTCCTGCACATCATTAACAACATTAACAGGAACAAACAAACCATTTAACACAACATCCCAAATAGCCCTATCAACAGATTCCAAAAATATTTGCATTCTAACTTTCAGAAGGGGTAATTTTCACTAGTAAAAAGAAGAGGTATCCCACACCTATCCAGCCTAGCCGAATAATAACCATAAAACCCGTCTCTGTAACTACCAAGGATGTAAATAATAACAATCACCATACACACGGTAAAGTGAATCAAAGTATCCGGCCCAAGCCGCTAAAGAGCAACATCGACCGAACACACTAAAAGAACAACAACGGCCTAAGCCGCTAAATAGTAACCGGCATAGGCTGTTAACTCTAGGAAACTAAGCAAGGACTTGGCAAATTCAGAACATCAATGGTAAGACTCATAGGGCCCACGATGATCAAACTAAGGGGCCTGGGTTAAGGCCCAAGCCCACTTATGGCCCAAACAAGGGCCCAACCCATGACGTGGCCAAACATAATTAATAATCTATAAATATGCATGGACCCCACAAATTAAAGGTACGCATTCATTACTTTCCTAATCACGAGATTTGACTTTCTAAAAGATTTTGCTGACTTAAGCTTCAGAGTCTTTTCTGCAGGTAACCCCTCTCGGGTCCAAACCGATCACACCGAGATATCCATAGGCGACATGTATCGGCCAGAAGGAAGCCTACTAAGGAGATGGCAGACCAGAGTAAGGTAGTGCTTGTGTCTGACATATCTTATTTGTTCTCTGCAGGAACAATTGGCGCCCACCGTGGGGCACGAGATAATACCTTACAAACCAACCCGTTTTTTCCGAAGATGGTTTCTACCCGCAGTAGAGCAGGAGTTAACAAACATGCTGAAGCAGGTCTCGCTGGACCTGCTAACATCACCCCGGATTTGGCCGCCATCCTAGATGGTCAAGCCAAGATGCAACAAGAATTGGCTGATTTGAAGAAGCGCAATGTTGATGAGATGGAGGCACTACAACAGGAGAACTCTCGCCTAAGGCGAAAGATTGAGGCTGATCCCACTCAAAAGGGAAAGGCTAAGGAAACATCCGATGCCGTAGGGTCCCCAGCTTTCCAGGCCACTAAAGAAGAAAGTGAGTACAATCCTACGTCGCACACCTTCACCACCACCCAACAAACTCCCATCCTCTCAACCCATCATACTCACTTCCATTCCACCTTCCCAGGAAATACTACGGCTCCTACCCCCGCCGCTACTCTGCCTACCACCCACATCCCGCCCTACAACATGCCCACCACTCTACACACTACTCATATCCCACCCTATAACAACCCTCACACCCTCCCTACTACTCATATCCCCCCTCACAACTTCACGTCCACTTTTCCCACCCTCGTTCACCATCCCATCCCTCCCCACCCGCTCCCATCTGCCCAACCTAGGCGCCGTCATCCTTTTACCAATTTCATTGCCAACACTCCCCTCCTTACCCAGTGGGAACCTTTCACACTAGAACGTTACACCGGTGAGACTGACCCAGACGAACACCTCAAGGTCTACATCACCCACGTCGCCCTCTACACTGCCCATGATGCTGTTTTTTGCAAGGCCTTTCCTACCACCCTGAAAGGCCTTACCCTCGAATGGTTCACCACCCTCCTGCCTTACTCCATTGACTGCTTCGACACCCTCTCCCACATGTTTACCACTCACTTCGTTGGCAGCCGCCCGCACCAAACTACAACAATCTCACTTCTCGGCGTCAAACATGAACAAGACGAGACACTCCGGGCTTTCATTGATCGATTCAATAAGGCTGCCCTTCGCACACCACACCTAAACCAAGAGATGATAATTCAGTGCATGGCCCTCACTCTTAAACCCGGCCCCTTCGCCAACAACGTCTTCCTTCACCCACCCGCCTCCATGCATGAGTTGAAACTACTAGCTGCCGACTACGTCCGCATGGAGGAAATGCAAACTCTCCATACAAAATTTTGCAATGACTACACACCCTCTATAGCAACCCCCTCTCCACAACCTTCCCGTCTCGATCCGAGACCCCGAGAACCCAGCTTCACCAGATACGCCCCCTAAATGTCCCTAGATCCCGTCTCCTTGACGAGGCCTTACAGGCCGACCTCATCCCACCGCCAGGCAAGACGACCACTTCTCCCAACACGGACATGACTAAATACTGCCGCTACCACTGAAACCACAGCCACACAACAGAGGAATGTAAAACACTCCAGGATAAAATTGAAGAATTGGTACGTGCTGGCCATTTCTGCCGCTTTGTCCGTAGAGACGACCACCCTCCCCAATCCAATCACCCTCCTCGTTCTGACCACCGACGTCCTCCCCGCGACTCTCGCCACGAAAAACGCCCAAGCCAACCCGCAAACCATGACCCCCAACCGGCTCGCACCGACATCACCCCTACCGACCCTCCCCTACGCAACACTATTAACACCATCTCTGGTGGTTTCGCTAGTGGAGGATCCACCTCATCCGCCAGGAAGTGACACCTCCGCCATATCTAATCTATCAACCACATCACCCATTCTCATCACAGACGTCGCATGCCCCCCATAACCTTCACGGACGACGATTTTCATGGCCTTGATCACCAGCAAGATGACCCTATGGTCATCACCGTTGAGATAGAAAACTACGCCATCAAGAAAGTCCTCATCGACCAAGGCAGTTCCGTCGACATCCTCTATTGGGCCACATACCAGAAACTCCAACTCCCTAACACCACCATGGTCCCATACGATGAGCTGATATATGGATTCTCCGGAGAAAAGGTTTCCATACCGTTTTTCGCGATGGCGCCCAAACAAAGACAATTCCTATTCGATTCCTTGTCGTCGACGCGCCCACGTCTTATAATGTCCTCCTCGGTCGACCTTCACTCAACACTCTTGGCGCTGTCGTCTCCACACCTCATCTGGCCATGAAATTCCCATCCCCATCTGGCGACATCCTCACCAATCATGGCGATCAACGCCTCGCACGCGAATGCTACATTACCAGCCTACGTCCACAGCTTCCCATCCTTCAAACCAATTATATTGAGCGACCACCCGATTCTGAAATAGCCTTATATGGTGATGATCTAGACCCTAGAGTGGGTCGGGATGTCCGCCTCGAACTGGTAGAGGAAACCATCCCTTTGGAACTCCCTAATGGCTGCACCATCAAACTCGACACTAGGTTACAACCTGAGCAACGCGACATCCTCACACCCACCCTTATCAGCAACACGAACCTCTTTGCTTGGTCAGCTGCTAACTTACCCGGAGTTGACCCTCATGTTGCATCCCACAAGTTGTCCATTTACAAGGAGGCCCGATATGTCTCCCAGAAAAAATGCAAGCATCGTGAAGAACGACACTTAGCGGCCAAAGTCGAGGCCGACAAGTTGTTCAACGCAGGGTTTATAGAAGAAGCCCACTACACCACTTGGCTCTTTAACGTCGTTCTGGTCAAGAAAGCCAATGGCAAGTGGCGGATGTGCGTTGATTACACGAATCTTAACAAAGCCTGTCCTAAGGATGCCTATCCCTTACCCAACATTGACCGACTTGTCGACGGTGCAGCCGATAACAAGGTCCTTAGTTTTCTTGATGCATACTCCGGTTATAACCAAATTCCCATGGCCACATCCGACATGAACAAAACCACCTTCATTACAGACGACGCCAACTACTTCTACAAGGTCATGCCATTCGGTCTCAAAAACGCAAGGGCAACCTACCAACGATTGATGGACAAAGTCTTCAACCATTTAATGGGTAAATGTGTCGAAGTATACGTCGATGAAATGGTTGTCAAATCCCCAAGCCATCACCAACACGCTCAGGACCTATCCGTAGTCTTTTCCGCATGAAGACAGTACAACCTCCGCCTCAACCCCGACAAGTGCGTCTTTGGCGTCGACCGCGGTAAATTCCTCGAGTTCATGCTAACTCAACACGGCATAGAGGCTAACCCCGAAAAGTGCAAAGCAATCATTGAAATGCGAAGTCCCAGTAGTATCAATGAAGTACAACGCCTCATAGACCGACTAAGCGCCATCTCCCGCTTCCTTCCCAAGTTAGTCGAATAAACCCAACCCATCATTCAACTGCTCAAAAAATCGGCCAAGTTCACGTGGAATGACGATTGTGAACAAGTATTTCAGAAGCTAAAAACCACCCTCACCTCACCACCCATCCTCCATAAGCCGAACACTCATCAACCCCTACTGGTCGACATCACTGCCACAAATCACACCGTAAGCGCCGCGCTGGTTCAAGATGTCGACGAAACCCAACACCCTGTTTACTTCGTCAGTAGAACCCTGCAAGATCCCGAAACCAGGTACTAGATGGTGGAAAAATTAGCCCTATCCCTGGTACACGCAGCGCGACGCCTACGCACATATTTCCAAAATCATAACATTATCGTCAAAACCGACTACCCGATCCAGAAGATATTGCAGAAACCAGACCTTGTGAATTATCCGAATTCAACATCCGCTACGAACCTCACAGCCCCATCAAAGCTCAATGCCTCCTAGACTTTGTCAACGATCTCCAACGAACCCCTGAAGAGGACCAATGGACGCTTTATGTTGATGGTTCGTCAAACCCAAAAGGGGTAGGTGCCGACATCGTACTAGAAGGCCCCAGTGATATCCTCATCGAAAAATCCCTCCACTTCGCCTTCAAGACGTCTAACAACCAAGCCGAATACGAAGCTATCCTCGCCGGCTTATCCCTGGCCCGCGAAGTTGGTGTCAAATCACTAACGTGCAAAACCGATTCCAAGCTTACCGTAGGCCATCTAAATGACGAATTCCAGATCAAAGACCCTACCCTCCTACAATACTATCACCTGGTCCAAAAAGTCGTCCAGTCTGCCTTCGAACAAGTTCGCATCGAACACATCCCTAGATCCGAAAACGCCAGAGCCGACATATTATCCAAACTAGCCAGCACCAAGCTAAAAAGCCGCCACCGATCATTATTGCAGCAAACGCTATCCGCTCCTTCCATCACACAGACTTGCCATACCCTAACCCCACACCAAGCCGACAATTGGAGAACTCCCTACATCCAATACCTTCAAACCGGTAACCCCCCACCTAACGCTTATAGGAGTTGGATGGCTAAAGCTGTCAGGTATACGATGATAGGCGAGGACCTATACAAACGAGGATATGGTCAACCACTTCTTAAATGCGTTACTGCAGAACAAGCTCAATACATTATCAAAGAGTTACATGAAGGCATATGCGGCTACCATTCCGGCGCACGCACCATGACCACCAGAATCCTTCGCACCAGTTACTTCTGACCGACCATGGAGGCAGACTGTCATGACTTTGTCAAAAAATGCATACCATGCCAGAAACATGGCAACCTCATCCACCAAAAACAGGAGTAGCTCCACTCTATACTATACCCGTGGCCCTTCGCAAAGTAGAGAATGGACATCCTTGGCCCTTTCTCCCCGAGCAAAGGCCAAGTAAAATTCTTGATAGTAGCCGTCGACTACTTCACCAAGTGGATAGAAGCCAAACCATTAGCCACCATTACTGCCCAACAAGTCCAACAGTTCGTCTGGAAGGATATCATATGCCGATATGGCGTCCCACATACAATCATCATCGATAATGGCCCACAGTTTATAGACAAAGAGCTTGCTAAATTCTATACCGGCCTAGGCATCAAACACGTAAGCAGCTCTGTTGAGCACCCACTGATATCGCTGTCGTTAGGCGATCAAATTACCACTACTTTAGCAACTTCAGTATTGCCAGTTAGTAGTGAACAAAATAGTTAGGGTTAAGATAACCCTGAGTCGTCTCACAACGAATACGGAATTGATCTCAAATATTTGATTCTTAAAAATGCAATTAAAACTAGCAATTATAAAAATAGGGGGTTTTGATATGCAAAGAAAATGACACGGAAGATTGTAAACACAGTAATAGTAAATAGGTCAATTCCACTGCTTTTTCTAAATAAGATTCTTCATTGGTTATCTAGAGATTATTGTTAAATTAATTATTGTTGTTGATTTACAAATAAATCAATGTAAAGACTCAATTCATTTGTTGGCATCCTCACTTTTAATCAAAGTACAGTCTCAATTAAAAGTGAGAATTGTTAGATTGTCCATAGTAAATTTAATCAAAGTACAGTCTCAATTAATTTTACTATGCCTAATCATGTCTATTCCTTTGTTTCTTTACCAAATAGAAAACTTAATTAATCAAAGTAAAGTCTTGACTAATTTTAGTTAAAGTAATTACCTCTAATTAAATTAAAGTCTCAATTATTGGCAAAAACTTATTTAATCAAATGAAAGTTTTTAAACAAAATCAAAGTAAAGTCTCAATTTAGTTTAAAAACCTTTTAACTCATATGATTAGCATGCATGTAGATTTAAAATCATTATTTTCTATTCGATTAAGAAGCAAAGGACATAGATAAACAAAAACCACAACAATAATCAAAATAACAAAACATATAAATTCATCTAACCTCAGAATCCATTTAAGAAATTACAGTGGAATCAACCCTAAAAGCTTAGCCCTCCATGGCTTTGATGGAATACATGATGATATGAAGGAAAGAAAATAAAAGAAAGAATGAGAGATGTGGTGGAGATGGTATCTGCCAAAACCAGAGAGTTCTAAGTGTCTAAGCTGTAAGTTGTAAAATGTCAGTTCCCCCGCTTCTGCTCCCTTAAGTCTCTTTATATAGGCTTCCACTGGACTTTGGGCTTTATCTGTCAGTTGCTAAAATCTTTTATTTTTATTTAATTAATTAGCAACTTAATTTCTGTCCAATTTCCAATTCTGCCCCTCTTATTTAAGCATTTTTACAAAATTGTCCAGAGTTTGACCAGTTTGACCAGAGTTTGACTAGTTGACTGCCTATCAGACGCTGACACATGGCGCAGAGTACACTTTCCAGAATTAGGGTTTCACTTTCACACTCTCCTCCCTCCCTCGTGACGGCAATGGCGGCAGGCTTCTTCTTCTTCTCCGGCGACGCTGCTCCGCAGTGCAGGTTCGTGGTGGCGCAAGGTGGAAACGTTCATCTCGTTCGATCTGCGGCGGTGGCTGCGGAAATGGAGTGGCGGCGCTGGTTCGCGTTGTTGCTGTAGATGCGGAGGCGAGAAGATGGAGGTGTGGTGGTTCTGCAGTGGTGGTGTGCTCGCGGTGGCGTTCTGCGCGAGAAGATGGAGACGGCGCGGTGCTGCAGAACAGGTGGTGAACTGCGCGATCTGGTGGCGCCACGGAGAAGATGATCGTGAGTGGCACCGCTGGATGGTTCGTCTGTGGCTGTGGGAGAAGAACTCGCGGTGGCGCAAGGTGCAGAGATGGTGGTGCGAAGGAGCTGCTCCGACGTGGTGGCTGCGGCAAAGCTCGCGGTGGTTGCAGGCGCTGCTGCTAGCGTGTGAAGGTGGCTGCCATGGCTAAGCGATGAGGACGCGCTGGCGGATGCGCTGCGGAGAAGGTTCGCGCAGATGCAGGTTCGTGGTGGTGGTGTTCTGGTTCGCGGAGCTGCGATGGTTGTCGGAAACGGCGGCGCGAATGGAGGGAGGAAGATGGTGGTGTGCGAAACTGCGGTTGTTGTTGTTGTTCGTAGATCTGCAATGGAGGCGCGCCAGTTTGCTTCGCGGTGGCAGTTTCCATGGCTGCTGCGTGAGGAAGAAGTGGCGCGGAGGCGAGAAGATGGTGGTGGCGCGCGGAGGTTGTTGCTGTTCTGGTTGTTGCTGCCGCTGGTTTTGCTCCTGCGTTTTCCGGCGTGAAGGTGGTGACGTGACGGAACAGTGGCGGCACTGCTGCAGCGGCGTGGTGGTCGGCGAGGTTGGCGGCAGCGGCTGCCGTGGAGGGTGGAAGGAGAGGAGAAAATTAGGGCTAGGGTTTTGGAAGATGAAGATGATGACGTGGCAGAATCTGATTGGTTAATTTGGTGAGGGTAGGATTATGACACGTGGCTTGTTCTGGTTGGCTAATTTTAAGAGGTGGGGATTGTCACATGGCATAATCTGGTTGAGTGGAGTTTAAGTGGTATGAGGGGTGCAACTTAGTGAAAACTGGGGGTGCAGAACAGGTTTTTGTGGTCCACTTGAGGGAGGAGTGTGCAAATAAAATCTGGGGGTGCATTTAGCTCCTGATTTATTCTTTTTCAGAATTTCTTGATTTTGGACTTATTTTGTAACTTTGAATACTTCAAAATCACACTATTAATTGACCAAAAATAAATTCCAGCTGCATTAACAAACGTTAGAATATCCAATAATATTTTATGCAACTAAAATCAATTTTTACGCCACTTTTACCAAACTTACAATAAATCCAATAATCACAAATCCTAATTAAATCAATCTTTAAGCACAGAAAATTCAATTAAATCCCCAAATTTAAATATTAAATGAGGGCAAAAATTTGAACTCATCACCCACAGACCAATGGACAAGCCGAAGCAACAAACAAGGTTATATTGGTAGAATTGCGTAACCGGTTGGACAATGCTAAGGGCCGATGGCTAGAAGAATTAGTGGAAGTACTATGGGCCTACAAATGTACACCTTAATCAGCAACAAACGAATCCCCGTTCAACCTAGTATACAGAGCAGACGCCATGATACCAGTTGAAATAAGCGAACCATCTCTACGCCGAGAACTATACGACCCAATTCGAAATCATCAAAACATGAACACCCACCTTGACCTCCTACCCAAATTAAGAGAAAAAGCCCAGATACGCAACCTAGCCGCCAAACAAAGAGAGACCAGAAAGTATAATGCAAACCTACACCCAAGATCATTCGCTAAGGGAGACTTAGTTAGGAGAATGGCCAGCAGTGCAAGAAAAAAGGATGGCAAGTTCTCCGCCAATTGGGACGACCCGTACTAAATATGCGAAGATGCTGGAAGAGGGGCATATAAGTTTGAACAATTATCCGGCGGGGAAGAGATACCCAATACCTGGAACGTATCCCATCTCAAGTTTTATTTCAGTTAAAAACATGTATTGTACCGAATACTTGTAACTCTGGGTGTACTCTTTTTCCTCACCTGGTCTTTTTTCACTAAGGAGGGTTTTGGTCAGGGAGGTTTTAACGAGGCACCCCAAATTACATGAATAAAACAAAGGGTTCTTCAGCTCACGACTACTCCTTACCTTACTTCTAACACACTTTAAGTTCCCCACCCTTAACACAAGTAAGCGGCCTGGTCGAACACCCTTAATTTGATGTTAATTCGTTTTAAGTTCCCCACCCTTACCACAAGTAAGCGACCTGGGTCGAACACCCCTAATTTGATGTTAATTCGTTTTAAGTTCCTCACCCTTACCACAAGTAAGCGGCCTAGGTCGAACACCCTTAATTTGATGTTAATTCGTTTTAAGTTCCTCACCCTTACCACGAGTAAGCGTCCTGGGTGGAACACCATTAATTTGATTTTAATTCGTTTTAAGTTCCCCACCCTTACCACAAGTAAGCGGCCTAAGTTGGACACCCTTAATTTGATGTTAATTCGTTTTAAGTTCCCCACCCTTACCACAAGTAAGCGGCCTAGGACGAACACCCTTAATTTGATATTAATTCGTTTTAAGTTCCCCACCCTTACCCCAAGTAAGCGACCTGGGTCGAACACCCTTAATTTGATGTTAATTCGTTTTAAGTTCCCCACCCTTACCGCAAGTAAGCGGCCTAGGTTGAACACCCTTAATTTGATGTTAATTCGTTTTAAGTTCCCCACCCTTACCACAAGTAACCGGCTTGGGTCGAACACCCTTAATTTGATTTTAATTCGTTTTCAGTTTCCCACCCTTACAACAAGTAAGTGGCCTAAGTCAGACACCCTTAATTGGATTTTAATTCGTTTTAAGTTCCCCACCCTTAGCACAAGTAAGCGGCTTGGGTCAAACACCCTTAATTTGATGTTAATTCGTTTTAAGTTCCCTACCCTTACCGCAAGTAAGCGGCCTGGGTCGAACACCCTTAATTTGATTTTAATTCATTTTAAGTTCCTCACCCTTACCACAAGTAAGCGACCTAGGTCGAACACCCTTAATTTGATGGTAATTCGTTTTAAGTTCCACACCCTTAGCACAAGTAAGCGACCTGGGTCAAACACCCTTAATTTTATGTTAATTCGTTTTAAGTTCCCCACCCTTACCACAACTAAGCGGCCTAGGTCGAATACCCTTATTTTGATGTCAATTCGTTTTAAGTTCCCTACCCTTACCACAAGTAAGCGACCAGGGTCGAACACCCTTAATTTGATGTTAATTCGTTTTAAGTTCCTCACCCTCACCACAAGTAAGCGGCCTAGGTCGAACACCCTTAATTTGATGTTAATTTGTTTTATGTTCCCCAGCCTTACCACAAGTAAGCGATCTGGGTCGAACACCCTTAATTTGATGTTAATTCGTTTTAAGTTCCCTACCCTTACCACAAGTAAGCGACCAGGGTCGAACACCCTTAATTTGATGTTAATTCGTTTTAAGTTCCTTACCCTCACCACAAGTAAGCGGCCTAGGTCGAACACCCTTAATTTGATGTTAATTCGTTTTATGTTCCCCAGCCTTACCACAAGTAAGCGATCTGGGTCGAACACCCTTAATTTAATGTTAATTCGTTTTAAGTTCCCCACCCTTACCACAAGTAAGCGACCTGGGTCGAACACCCTTAATTTGATGTTAATTTGTTTTAAGTTCCCCACCCTTACCACAAGGAAGCGGCCTAGTTCGAACACCCTTAATTTGATGTTAATTCGTTTTAAGTTCCCCACCCTTACCACAACTAAGCGGCCTAGGTCGAACACCCTTATTTTGATGTTAATTCGTTTTAAGTTCCCTACCCTTACCACAAGTAAGCGACCAGGGTCGAACACCCTTAATTTGATGTTAATTCGTTTTAAGTTCCTCACCCTCACCACAAGTAAGCGGCCTAGGTCGAACACCCTTAATTTGATGTTAATTCGTTTTATGTTCCCCAGCCTTACCACAAGTAAGCGATCTGGGTCGAACACACTTAATTTGATATTAATTAGTTTTAAGTTCCCCACCCTTACCACAAGTAAGCGGCCTAGGTCGAACACCCTTAATTTGATTTTAATTCGTTTTAAGTTCCTCACCCTCACCACAAGTAAGCGGCCTAGGTCGAACACCCTTAATTTGATGTTAATTCGTTTTATGTTTCCCAGCCTTACCACAAGTAAGCGATTTGGGTCGAACACCCTTAATTTGATGTTAATTCGTTTTAAGTTCTCCACCCTCACCACAAGTAAGCGGCCTAGGTCGAACACCCTTAATTTGATGTTAATTCGTTTTATGTTCCCCACCCTTACCACAAGTAAGCGACCTGTGTCGAACACCCTTAATTTGATGTTAATTAGTTTTAAGTTCCCCACCCTTACCACAAGTAAGCGGCCCAGGTCGAACACCGTTAATTTGATGTTAATTCGTTTTAAGTTCCTCACCCTTACCACAAGTAACCGGCCTGGGTCAAACACCCTTAGTTTGATTTTAATTCGTTTTAAGTTCCCCACCCTTAACACAAGTAGGCGGCCTAAGTCAGACATCCTTAATTTGACGTTAATCCGTTTAGTTCCACACCCTTACCACAAGTAAGCGGCCTGGGTCGAACACCTTTAATTTGATGTGAATTCGTTTTAAGTTGCCTACGCTTACCGCAAGTAAGCGGCCTAGTTCGAACACCCTTAATTTGATGTTAATTCGTTTTAAGTTCCTCACCCTTACCATAAGTAACCGGCCTGGGTCGAACACCCTTAATTTGATTTTAATTCGTTTTAAGTTCCCCACCCTTACCACAAGTAAGCGGCCTAAGTCGGACACCTTTAATTTGATGTTAATTCGTTTTAAGTTCCCCATCCTTACCACAACTAAGCGGCATAGGTCGAACACCCTTATTTTGATGTTAATTCGTTTTAAGTTCCCTACCCTTACCGCAAGTAAGCGGCCTGTGTCGAATACCCTTAATTTGATGTTAATTCGTTTTAAGTTCCTCACCCTTACCACAAGTAAGCGGCCTAGGTCGAACATCCTTAATTTGATGTTAATTCGTTTTAAGTTCCCCACCCTTACCACAAGTAAGTGACCAGGGTCGAACACCCTTAATTTGATGTTAATTCATTTTAGGTTACTCACCCTTACCACAAGTAACCGGCCTGGGTCGAACACCCTTAATTTGATACTAATTAGTTTTAAGTTCCCCACCCTTACCACAAGTAAGCGACCTGGGTCAAACACCCTTAATTTGATGTTAATTTGTTTTAAGTTCCCCACCCTTACCACAAGTAAGCGGCCTAGTTCGAACACCCTTAATTTGATGTTAATTCGTTTTAAGTTCCCCACCCTTACCACAACTAAGCGGCCTAGGTCGAACACCCTTATTTTGATGTTAGTTTGTTTTAAGTTCCCTACCCTTACCACAAGAAAGCGGCCTGTGTCGAACACCCTTTATTTGATGTTAATTCGTTTTAAGTTCCTCACCCTTACCACAAGTAAGCGGCCAAGGTCGAACACCCTTAATTTGATGTTAATTCGTTTTAAGTTCCCCACCCTTACCACGAGTAAGCGGCCTGGGTCGAACACCCTTATTTTGATTTTAATTCGTTTTAAGTTCCCTACCCTTACCGCAAGTAAGCGGCCTGTGTCGAACACCCTTAATTTCATGTTAATTCGTTTTAAGTTCCTCACCCTTACCATAAGTAAGCGGCCTAGGTCGAACACCCTTAATTTGATGTTACTTTTTTTTAAGTTCCCCACCCATACCACAAGTAAGCAGCCTGGGTCGAACACCCTTAATTTGATGCTAATTCGTTTTAAGTTCCCCACCCTTACCACAAGTAAGCGACCTAGGTCGAACACCATGAATTTGATGTTAATTCGTTTTAGGTTACTCACCCTTACCCCAAGTAACCGGCCTGGGTCGAACACCCTTAATTTGATACTAATTCGTTTTAAGTTTCCCACCCTTACCACAAGTAAGCAACCTGGGTCGAACACCCTTAATTTGATGTTAATTCGTTTTAAGTTCCCCACCCTTACCACAAGTAAGCGGCCTAGTTCGAACACCCTTAATTTGATGTTAATTCCTTTTAAGTTCCCCACCCTTACCACAACTAAGCGGCGTAGGTCGAACACCCTTATTTTGATGTTAGTTTGTTTTAAGTTCCCTACCCTTACCGCAAGAAAGCGGCCTGTGTCGAACACCCTTTATTTGATGTTAATTCGTTTTAAGTTCCCCACTCTTACAACAAGTAAGCGACCTGGGTCGAACACCCTTAATTTCATGTTAATTCGTTTTGAGTTGCCCACCCTTACCGCAAGTAAGCGGCCTAGGTTGAACACCCTTAATTTGATGTTAATTCGTTTTAAGTTCCTCACCCTTACCACAAGTAACCGGCCTGGGTCGAACACCCTTAATTTGATTTTAATTCATTTTAAGTTCCCCACCCTTACCACAAGTAAGCGGTCTAAGTCGGACACCCTTAATTTGATGTTAATTCGTTTTAAGTTCCCCACCCTTACCTCAAGTAAGCGGCTTGGGTCGAACACCCTTAATTTGATGTTAGTTCGTTTTAAGTTCCCTACCCTTACCGCAAGTAAGCGACCTACGTCGACCACCCTTAATTTGAAGTTAATTCGTTTTAAGTTCCTCACCCTTACCACAGGTAAGCGGCCTAGGTCGAACACCCTTAATTTGATGTTAATTCGTTTTATTTTCCCCAGCCTTACCACAAGTAAGCGATCTGGGTCGAACACCCTTAATTTGATGTTAATTCGTTTTAAGTTCCCCACCCTTACCACAAGTAAGCGGCCTAGGTCGAACAGCCTTATTTTGATGTTAATTCGTTTTAAGTTCCCCACCCTTACCACAAGTAAGCGACGTGGATCGAACACCCTTAATTTGATGTTAATTCGTTTTAAGTTCCCCACCCTTACCACAAGTAAGCGATCTGGGTCCAACACCCTTAATTTGATTTTAATTCGTTTTAAGTTCCCCACCCTTACCACAAGTAAGCGGCCTAGGTCGAACAGCCTTATTTTGATGTTAATTCGTTTTAAGTTCCCCACCCTTACCACAAGTAAGCGACGTGGATCGAACACCCTTAATTTGATGTTAATTCGTTTTAAGTTCCCCACCCTTACCACAAGTAAGCGATCTGGGTCCAACACCCTTAATTTGATTTTAATTCGTTTTAAGTTCCCCACCCTTACCACAAGTAAGCGGCCTAGGTCGAACACCCTTAATTTGATATTAATTGGTTTTATGTTCCCCACCCTTACCACAAGTAAGCGATCTGGGTCCAACACCCTTAATTTGATTTTAATTGGTTTTAAGTTCCCCACCCTTACCACAAGTAAGCGGCCTAGGTCGAACGCCCTTAATTTGATTTTAATTCATTTTAAGTTCCCCACCCTTACCACAAGTAAGCGGTCTAAGTCGGACACCCTTAATTTGATGTTAATTCGTTTTAAGTTCCCCACCCTTACCTCAAGTAAGCGGCTTGGGTCGAACACCCTTAATTTGATGTTAGTTCGTTTTAAGTTCCCTACCCTTACCGCAAGTAAGCGACCTAGGTCGAACACCCTTAATTTGATGTTAATTTGTTTTAAGTTCCTCACCCTTACCACAGGTAAGCGGCCTAGGTCGAACACCCTTAATTTGATGTTAATTCGTTTTATGTTCCCCAGCCTTACCACAAGTATACGATCTGGGTCGAACACCCTTAATTTGATGTTAATTTGTTTTTAGTTCCCCACCCTTACCACAAGTAAGCGACCTGGGTCGAACACCCTTAATCTGATGTTAATTCGTTTTAAGTTCCCCACCCTTACCACAAGTAAGCGGCCTAGGTTGAACACCCTTAATTTGACGTTAATTCGTTTTAAGTTCCTCACCCTTACGACAAGTAAGCGGCCTAGGTCGAACACCCTTAATTTGATATTAATTCGTTTTAAGTTCCCCACCGTTACCAGAAGTAAGCGACCTGGGTCGAACACCCTTAATTTTATGTTAATTTGTTTTAAGTTCCCCACCCTTACCACAAGTAAGCGGCCTAGTTCGAACACCCTTAATTTGATGTTAATTCGTTTTAAGTTCCCCACCCTTACCACAACTAAGCGGCCTAGGTCGAACACCCTTATTTTGATGTTAATTCGTTTTAAGTTCCCTACCCCTACCACAAGAAAGCGGCCTGTGTCGAACACCCTTTATTGGATGTTAATTCGTTTTAAGTTCCTCACCCTTACCACAAGTAAGCGGCCAAGGTCGAACACCCTTAATTTGTTGTTAATTCGTTTTAAGTTCCCCACCCTTACCACAAGTAAGCGGTCTAAGTCGGACACCCTTAATTTGATGTTAATTCGTTTTAAGTTCCCCACCCTTACCTCAAGTAAGCGGCTTGGGTCGAACACCCTTAATTTGATGTTAGTTCGTTTTAAGTTCCCTACCCTTACCGCAAGTAAGCGACCTAGGTCGAACACCCTTAATTTGATGTTAATTCGTTTTAAGTTCCTCACCCTTACCACAGGTAAGCGGCCTAGGTCGAACACCCTTAATTTGATGTTAATTCGTTTTATGTTCCCCAGCCTTACCACAAGTATGCGATCTGGGTCGAACACCCTTAATTTGATGTTAATTTGTTTTAAGTTCCCCACCCTTACCACAAGAAGCGACCTGGGTCGAACACCCTTAATTTGATGTTAATTCGTTTTAAGTTCCCCACCCTTACCACAAGTAAGCGGCCTAGGTCGAACACCCTTAATTTGATATTAATTGGTTTTATGTTCCCCACCCTTACCACAAGTAAGCGATCTGGGTCCAACACCCTTAATTTCATTTTAATTAGTTTTAAGTTCCCCACCCTTACCACAAGTAAGCGGCCTAGGTCGAACGCCCTTAATTTGATTTTAATTCATTTTAAGTTCCCCACCCTTACCACAAGTAAGCGGTCTAAGTCGGACACCCTTAATTTGATGTTAATTCGTTTTAAGTTCCCCACCCTTACCTCAAGTAAGCGGCTTGGGTCGAACACCCTTAATTTGATGTTAGTTCGTTTTGAGTTCCCTACCCTTACCGCAAGTAAGCGACCTAGGTCGAACACCCTTAATTTGATGTTAATTCGTTTTAAGTTCCTCACCCTTACCACAGGTAAGCGGCCTAGGTCGAACACCCTTAATTTGATGTTAATTCGTTTTATGTTCCCCAGCCTTACCACAAGTATGCGATCTGGGTCGAACACCCTTAATTTGATGTTAATTTGTTTTAAGTTCCCCACCCTTACCACAAGTAAGCGACCTGGGTCGAACACCCTTAATTTGATGTTAATTCGTTTTAAGTTCCCCACCCTTACCACAAGTAAGCGGCCTAGGTTGAACACCCTTAATTTGACGTTAATTCGTTTTAAGTTCCTCACCCTTACGACAAGTAAGCGGCCTAGGTCGAACATCCTTAATTTGATATTAATTCGTTTTAAGTTCCCCACCGTTACCACAAGTAAGCGACCTGGGTCGAACACCCTTAATTTGATGTTAATTTGTTTTAAGTTCCCCACCCTTACCACAAGTAAGCGGCCTAGTTCGAACACCCTTAATTTGATGTTAATTCGTTTTAAGTTCCCCACCCTTACCACAACTAAGCGGCCTAGGTCGAACACCCTTATTTTGATGTTAATTCGTTTTAAGTTCCCTACCCCTACCACAAGAAAGCGGCCTGTGTCGAACACCCTTTATTGGATGTTAATTCGTTTTAAGTTCCTCACCCTTACCACAAGTAAGCGGCCAACGTCGTACACCCTTAATTTGTTGTTAATTCGTTTTAAGTTCCCCACCCTTACCACAAGTAAGCGGCCTGGGTCGAACACCCTTATTTTGATTTTAATTCGTTTTAAGTTCCTCACCCTTACCACAAGTAAGCGGCCTGGGTCGAACACCCTTAATTTGATGTTAATTCGTTTTAAGTTCCCCACCCTTACCACAAGTAAGCGACCTGGGTCGAACACCCTTAATTTGACGTTAATTCGTTTTAAGTTCCTCACCCTTACCACAAATAAGCGGCCTAGGTCGAACACCCTTAATTTTATATTAAATAGTTTTATGTTCCCCACCCTTACCACAAGTAAGCGATCTTGGTCCAACACCCTTAATTTGATTTTAATTCGTTTTAAGTTCCCCACCCTTACCACAAGTAAGCGGCCTAGGTCGAACACCCATAATTTGATGTTAATTCATTTTAAGTTCCTCACCCTTACCACAAGTAACCGTTCTGGGTCGAACACCCTTAATTTGATTTTAATTCGTTTTAAGTTCCCCACCCTTACCACAAGTAAGCGGCCTAAGTCAGACATCCTTAATTTGTTGTTAATTTGTTTTAAGTTCCCCACCCTTACCACAAGTAAGCGGCCTGGGTCGAACACCCTTAATTTGATGTTAATTCGTTTTAAGTTCCCCACCCTTACCACAAGTAAGTGACCTGGGTCGAACACCCTTAATTTGACGTTAATTCGTTTTAAGTTCCTCACCCTTAGCACAAGTAAGCGGCCTAGGTCGAACACCCTTAATTTGATATTAATTCGTTTTAAGTTCCCCACCCTTACCACAAGTAAGCGACCAGGGTCGAACACCCTTAATTTGATGTTAATTCGTTTTAAGTTCCTCACCCTTACCACAAGTAAGCGGCCTAGGTCGAACACCCTTATTTTGATGTTAATTGGTTTTAAGTTCCCCACCCTTACCACAAGTAAGCGACCTGGGTCGAACACCCTTAATTTAATGTTAATTTGTTTTAAGTTCCCCACCCTTACCACAAGTTAGCGGCCTAGGTTGCACACCCTTAATTTGATGTTAATTCGTTTTAAGTTCCCCACCCTTACCACAACTAAGGGGCCTAGGTCAAACACCCTTATTTTGATGTTAATTCGTTTTAAGTTCCCTACCCTTACCGCAAGTAAGCGGCTTGTGTCCAACACCCTTTATTTGATGTTAATTCGTTTTAAGTTCCTCACCCATACCACAAGTAAGCGGCCTAGGTCGAACACCCTTAATTTGATGTTAATTCGTTTTAAGTTCCCCACCCTTACCATAAGTAAGCGACCAGGGTCGAACACCCTTAATTTGATGTTAATTCGTTTTAAGTTCCTCACCCTTACCACAAGTAAGCGACCTAGGTCGAACACCCTTAATTCGATGTTAATTCGTTTTAAGTTCCCCACCCTTACCACAAGTAAGCGGCCTAGGTCGAACACCCTTAATTTGATGTTAATTCGTTTTAAGTTCCCCACCCTTACCACAAGTAAGCGGCCAAAGTCGGACACCTTTAATTTGATGTTAATTCGTTTTAAGTTCCCCACCCTTCCCACAAGTAAGCGGCCTGGGTCGAACACCCTTATTTTGATTTTAATTCGTTTTAAGTTCCCTACCCTTACACAAGTAAGCGGCCTGTGTCGAACACCCGTAATTTCATGTTAATTTGTTTTAAGTTCCTCACTTTTACCATAAGTTAGCGGCCTAGGTCGAACAACTTTAATTTGATATTAATTCGTTTTAAGTTCCCCACCCTTCCCACAAGTAAGCGACCTGGGTCGAACACCCTTAATTTGATGTTAATTTGTTTTAAGTTCCCCACCCTTACCACAAGTAAGCGGCCTAGGTCGAACACCCGTAATTTGATGTTAATTCGTTTTAAGTTCCTCACCCTTACCACAAGTAACCGGCCTGGGTCGAACACCCTTAATTTAATTTTAATTAGTTTTAAGTTCCCCACCCTTACCACAAGTAAGCGGCCTAAGTCAGACATCCTTAATTTGATGTTAATTCATTTTAAGTTCCCCACCCTTACCACAATTAAGCGGCCTGGGTCGGACACCCTTAATTTGATGTTAATTCGTTTTATGTTCCCCAGCCTTACCACAAGTATGCGATCTGGGTCGAACACCCTTAATTTGATGTTAATTTGTTTTAAGTTCCCCACCCTTACCACAAGTAAGCGACCTGGGTCGAACACCCTTAATTTGATGTTAATTCGTTCTAAGTTCCCCACCCTTACCACAAGTAAGCGGCCTAGGTCGAACACCCTTAATTTGATATTAATTGGTTTTATGTTCCCCACCCTTACCACAAGTAAGCGATCTGGGTCCAACACCCTTAATTTGATTTTAATTAGTTTTAAGTTCCCCACCCTTACCACAAGTAAGCGGCCTAGGTCGAACGCCCTTAATTTGATTTTAATTCATTTTAAGTTCCCCACCCTTACCACAAGTAAGCGGTCTAAGTCGGACACCCTTAATTTGATGTTAATTCGTTTTAAGTTCCCCACCCTTACCTCAAGTAAGCGGCTTGGGTCGAACACCCTTAATTTGATGTTAGTTCGTTTTGAGTTCCCTACCCTTACCGCAAGTAAGCGACCTAGGTCGAACACCCTTAATTTGATGTTAATTCGTTTTAAGTTCCTCACCCTTACCACAGGTAAGCGGCCTAGGTCGAACACCCTTAATTTGATGTTAATTCGTTTTATGTTCCCCAGCCTTACCATAAGTAAGCGGCCTAAGTCGGACACCTTTAATTTGATGTTAATTCGTTTTAAGTTCCCCACCCTTACCATAACTAAGCGGCCTAGGTCGAACACCCTTATTTTGATGTTAATTCGTTTTAAGTTCCCTACCCTTACCGCAAGTAAGCGGCCTGTGTCGAACACCGTTAATTTGATGTTAATTCGTTTTAAGTTCCTCACCCTTACCACAAGTAAGCGGCCTAGGTCGAACACCCTTAATTTGATGTTAATTCGTTTTATGTTCCCCAGCCTTACCACAAGTAAGCGATCTGGGTCGAACACCCTTAATTTGATGTTAATTCGTCTTAAGTTCCCCACCCTTACCACAAGTAAGCGGCCTAGGTCGAACACCCTTAATTTGATGTTAATTCGTTTGAAGTTCCTCACCCTTACAACAAGTAACCGGCCTGGGTCGAACACCCTTAATTTGATTTTAATTAGTTTTATGTTCCCCACCGTTACCACAAGTAAGCGGCCTAAGTCAGACATCCTTAATTTGATGTTAATTCGTTTTAAGTTCCCCACCCTTACCACAAGTAAGCGACCTAGGTCGAACACCCTTAATTTGAGGTTAATTCGTTTTAAGTTCCCCACCCTTACCACAAGTAAGCGACCTGGGTTGAACACCCTTAATTTGACGTTAATTCGTTTTAAGTTCCTCACCCTTACCACAAGTAAGCAGCCTAGATCGAACACCCTTAATTTGATGTTAATTCGTTTTAAGTTCCCCACCCTTACCACAAGTAAGCGACCTGGGTCGAACACCCTTAATTTGACGTTAATTCATTTTAAGTTCCTCACGCTTACCACAAGTAAGCGGCCTACGTCGAACACCCTTAATTTGATGTTAATTTGTTTTAAGTTCCCCACCCTTACCACAAGTAAGCGGCCTAGTTCGAGCAGCCTTAATTTGATGTTAATTCGTTTTAAGTTCCTCAGCCTTACCATAAGGAACCGGCCTGGGTCGAACACCCTTAATTTGATTTTAATTCGTTTTAAGTTCCCCACCCTTACCATAAGTAAGCGGCCTAAGTCGGACACCTTTAATTTGATGTTAATTCGTTTTAAGTTCCCCACCCTTAGCACAACTAAGCGGCCTAGGTCGAACACTCTTATTTTGATGTTAATTCGTTTTAAGTTCCCTACCCTTACCGCAAGTAAGCGGCCTGTGTCGAACACCCTTAATTTGATGTTAATTCGTTTTAAGTTCCTCACCCTTACCACAAGTAAGCGGCCTAGGTCGAACACCCTTAATTTGATGTTAATTCGTTTTATGTTCCCCAGGCTTACCACAAGTAAGCGACCTGGGTCGAACACCCTTAATTTGACGTTAATTCGTTTTAAGTTCCTCACCCTTACCACAAGTAAGCGGCCTAGGTCGAACACCCTTAATTTCATGTTAATTTGTTTTAAGTTCCCCACCCTTACCACAAGTAAGCGGCCTAGTTCGAGCACCCTTAATTTGATGTTAATTCGTTTTAAGTTCCTCACCCTTACCACAAGTAACCGGCCTGGGTCGAACACCCTTAATTTGATTTTAATTCGTTTTAAGTTCCCCACCCTTACCATAAGTAAGCGGCCTAAGTCGGACACCTTTAATTTGATGTTAATTCGTTTTAAGTTCCCCACCCTTACCACAACTAAGCGGCCTAGGTCGAACACCCTTATTTTGATGTTAATTCGTTTTAAGTTCCCTACCCTTACCGCAAGTAAGCGGCCTGTGTCGAACACCCTTAATTTGATGTTAATTCGTTTTAAGTTCCTCACCCTTACCACAAGTAAGCGGCCTAGGTCGAACACCTTTAATTTGATGTTAATTCGTTTTATGTTCCCCAGCCTTACCACAAGTAAACGATCTGGGTCGAACACCCTTAATTTGATGTTAATTCGTCTTAAGTTCCCCACCCTTACCACAAGTAAGTGGCCTAGGTCGAACACCCTTAATTTGATGTTAATTCGTTTGAAGTTCCTCACCCTTACCACAAGTAACCGGCTTGGGTCGAACACCCTTAATTTGATTTTAATTAGTTTTATGTTCCCTACCATTACCACAAGTAAGCGGCCTAAGTCAGACATCCTTAATTTGATGTTAATTCGTTTTAAGTTCCCCACCCTTACCACAAGTAAGCGGCCTGGGTCGAACACTCTGAATTTGATGTGAATTCGTTTTAAGTTCCCTACCCTTACCGCAAGTAAGCAGCTTGGGTCGAACACCCTTAATTTGATTTTAATTCGTTTTAAGTTCCTCTCCCTTACCACAAGTAAGCGACCTAGGTCGAACACCCTTAATTTGAGGTTAATTCGTTTTAAGTTCCCCACCCTTACCACAAGTAAGCGACCTGGGTCGAACACCCTTAATTTGATATTAATTGGTTTTATGTTCCCCACCCTTACCACAAGTAAGCGATCTGGGTCCAACACCCTTAATTTGATTTTAATTCGTTTTAAGTTCCTCACCCTTACCACAAGGAACCGGCCTGGGTCGAACACCCTTAATTTGATTTTAATTCGTTTTAAGTTCCCCACCCTTACCACAAGTAAGCGGCCTGGGTCGAACACTCTGAATTTGATGTGAATTCGTTTTAAGTTCCCTACCCTTACCGCAAGTAAGCAGCTTGGGTCGAACACCCTTAATTTGATTTTAATTCGTTTTAAGTTCCTCTCCCTTACCACAAGTAAGCGACCTAGGTCGAACACCCTTAATTTGAGGTTAATTCGTTTTAAGTTCCCCACCCTTACCACAAGTAAGCGACCTGGGTCGAACACCCTTAATTTGATATTAATTGGTTTTATGTTCCCCACCCTTACCACAAGTAAGCGACCTGGGTCGAACACCGTTAATTTGATGTTAATTCGTTTTAAGTTCCCCACCCTTACCACAAGTAAGCGACCTGGGTCGAACACCCTTAATTTGACGTTAATTCGTTTTAAGTTCCTCACCCTTACCACAAGTAAGCGGCCTACGTCGAACACCCTTAATTTGATGTTAATTTGTTTTAAGTTCCCCACCCTTACCACAAGTAAGCGGCCTAGTTCGAGCACCCTTAATTTGATGTTAATTCGTTTTAAGTTCCTCACCCTTACCACAAGGAACCGGCCTGGGTCGAACACCCTTAATTTGATTTTAATTCGTTTTAAGTTCCCCACCCTTACCATAAGTAAGCGGCCTAAGTCGGACACCTTTAATTTGATGTTAATTCGTTTTAAGTTCCCCACCCTTACCACAACTAAGCGGCCTAGGTCGAACACCTTTATTTTGATGTTAATTCGTTTTAAGTTCCCCACCCTTACCACAAGTAAGCGGCCTGGGTCGAACACTCTGAATTTGATGTGAATTCGTTTTATGTTCCCCAGCCTTACCACAAGTATGCGATCTGGGTCGAACACCCTTAATTTGATGTTAATTTGTTTTAAGTTCCCCACCCTTACCACAAGTAAGCGACCTGGGTCGAACACCCTTAATTTGATGTTAATTCGTTTTAAGTTCCCCACCCTTACCACAAGTAAGCGGCCTAGGTCGAACACCCTTAATTTGATATTAATTGGTTTTATGTTCCCCACCCTTACCACAAGTAAGCGATCTGGGTCCAACACCCTTAATTTCATTTTAATTAGTTTTAAGTTCCCCACCCTTACCACAAGTAAGCGGCCTAGGTCGAACGCCCTTAATTTGATTTTAATTCATTTTAAGTTCCCCACCCTTACCACAAGTAAGCGGTCTAAGTCGGACACCCTTAATTTGATGTTAATTCGTTTTAAGTTCCCCACCCTTACCTCAAGTAAGCGGCTTGGGTCGAACACCCTTAATTTGATGTTAGTTCGTTTTGAGTTCCCTACCCTTACCGCAAGTAAGCGACCTAGGTCGAACACCCTTAATTTGATGTTAATTCGTTTTAAGTTCCTCACCCTTACCACAGGTAAGCGGCCTAGGTCGAACACCCTTAATTTGATGTTAATTCGTTTTATGTTCCCCAGCCTTACCACAAGTATGCGATCTGGGTCGAACACCCTTAATTTGATGTTAATTTGTTTTAAGTTCCCCACCCTTACCACAAGTAAGCGACCTGGGTCGAACACCCTTAATTTGATGTTAATTCGTTTTAAGTTCCCCACCCTTACCACAAGTAAGCGGCCTAGGTTGAACACCCTTAATTTGACGTTAATTCGTTTTAAGTTCCTCACCCTTACGACAAGTAAGCGGCCTAGGTCGAACATCCTTAATTTGATATTAATTCGTTTTAAGTTCCCCACCGTTACCACAAGTAAGCGACCTGGGTCGAACACCCTTAATTTGATGTTAATTTGTTTTAAGTTCCCCACCCTTACCACAAGTAAGCGGCCTAGTTCGAACACCCTTAATTTGATGTTAATTCGTTTTAAGTTCCCCACCCTTACCACAACTAAGCGGCCTAGGTCGAACACCCTTATTTTGATGTTAATTCGTTTTAAGTTCCCTACCCCTACCACAAGAAAGCGGCCTGTGTCGAACACCCTTTATTGGATGTTAATTCGTTTTAAGTTCCTCACCCTTACCACAAGTAAGCGGCCAACGTCGTACACTCTTAATTTGTTGTTAATTCGTTTTAAGTTCCCCACCCTTACCACAAGTAAGCGGCCTGGGTCGAACACCCTTATTTTGATTTTAATTCGTTTTAAGTTCCTCACCCTTACCACAAGTAAGCGGCCTGGGTCGAACACCCTTAATTTGATGTTAATTCGTTTTAAGTTCCCCACCCTTACCACAAGTAAGCGACCTGGGTCGAACACCCTTAATTTGACGTTAATTCGTTTTAAGTTCCTCACCCTTACCACAAATAAGCGGCCTAGGTCGAACACCCTTAATTTTATATTAAATAGTTTTATGTTCCCCACCCTTACCACAAGTAAGCGATCTTGGTCCAACACCCTTAATTTGATTTTAATTCGTTTTAAGTTCCCCACCCTTACCACAAGTAAGCGGCCTAGGTCGAACACCCTTAATTTGATGTTAATTCATTTTAAGTTCCTCACCCTTACCACAAGTAACCGTTCTGGGTCGAACACCCTTAATTTGATTTTAATTCGTTTTAAGTTCCCCACCCTTACCACAAGTAAGCGGCCTAAGTCAGACATCCTTAATTTGATGTTAATTTGTTTTAAGTTCCCCACCCTTACCACAAGTAAGCGGCCTGGGTCGAACACCCTTAATTTGATGTTAATTCGTTTTAAGTTCCCCACCCTTACCACAAGTAAGCGACCTGGGTCGAACACCCTTAATTTGACGTTAATTCGTTTTAAGTTCCTCACCCTTAGCACAAGTAAGCGGCCTAGGTCGAACACCCTTAATTTGATATTAATTCGTTTTAAGTTCCCCACCCTTACCACAAGTAAGCGACCAGGGTCGAACACCCTTAATTTGATGTTAATTCGTTTTAAGTTCCTCACCCTTACCACAAGTAAGCGGCCTAGGTCGAACACCCTTATTTTGATGTTAATTGGTTTTAAGTTCCCCACCCTTACCACAAGTAAGCGACCTGGGTCGAACACCCTTAATTTAATGTTAATTTGTTTTAAGTTCCCCACCCTTACCACAAGTTAGCGGCCTAGGTTGCACACCCTTAATTTGATGTTAATTCGTTTTAAGTTCCCCACCCTTACCACAACTAAGGGGCCTAGGTCAAACACCCTTATTTTGATGTTAATTCGTTTTAAGTTCCCTACCCTTACCGCAAGTAAGCGGCTTGTGTCCAACACCCTTTATTTGATGTTAATTCGTTTTAAGTTCCTCACCCATACCACAAGTAAGCGGCCTAGGTCGAACACCCTTAATTTGATGTTAATTCGTTTTAAGTTCCCCACCCTTACCATAAGTAAGCGACCAGGGTCGAACACCCTTAATTTGATGTTAATTCGTTTTAAGTTCCTCACCCTTACCACAAGTAAGCGACCTAGGTCGAACACCCTTAATTCGATGTTAATTCGTTTTAAGTTCCCCACCCTTACCACAAGTAAGCGGCCTAGGTCGAACACCCTTAATTTGATGTTAATTCGTTTTAAGTTCCCCACCCTTACCACAAGTAAGCGGCCAAAGTCGGACACCTTTAATTTGATGTTAATTCGTTTTAAGTTCCCCACCCTTCCCACAAGTAAGCGGCCTGGGTCGAACACCCTTATTTTGATTTTAATTCGTTTTAAGTTCCCTACCCTTACACAAGTAAGCGGCCTGTGTCGAACACCCGTAATTTCATGTTAATTTGTTTTAAGTTCCTCACTTTTACCATAAGTTAGCGGCCTAAGTCGAACAACTTTAATTTGATGTTAATTCGTTTTAAGTTCCCCACCCTTCCCACAAGTAAGCGACCTGGGTCGAACACCCTTAATTTGATGTTAATTTGTTTTAAGTTCCCCACCCTTACCACAAGTAAGCGGCCTAGGTCGAACACCCGTAATTTGATGTTAATTCGTTTTAAGTTCCTCACCCTTACCACAAGTAACCGGCCTGGGTCGAACACCCTTAATTTAATTTTAATTAGTTTTAAGTTCCCCACCCTTACCACAAGTAAGCGGCCTAAGTCAGACATCCTTAATTTGATGTTAATTCATTTTAAGTTCCCCACCCTTACCACAATTAAGCGGCCTGGGTCGAACACCCTTAATTTGATGTTAATTCGTTTTATGTTCCCCAGCCTTACCACAAGTATGCGATCTGGGTCGAACACCCTTAATTTGATGTTAATTTGTTTTAAGTTCCCCACCCTTACCACATGTAAGCGACCTGGGTCGAACACCCTTAATTTGATGTTAATTCGTTTTAAGTTCCCCACCCTTACCACAAGTAAGCGGCCTAGGTCGAACACCCTTAATTTGATATTAATTGGTTTTATGTTCCCCACCCTTACCACAAGTAAGCGATCTGGGTCCAACACCCTTAATTTGATTTTAATTAGTTTTAAGTTCCCCACCCTTACCACAAGTAAGCGGCCTAGGTCGAACGCCCTTAATTTGATTTTAATTCATTTTAAGTTCCCCACCCTTACCACAAGTAAGCGGTCTAAGTCGGACACCCTTAATTTGATGTTAATTCGTTTTAAGTTCCCCACCCTTACCTCAAGTAAGCGGCTTGGGTCGAACACCCTTAATTTGATGTTAGTTCGTTTTGAGTTCCCTACCCTTACCGCAAGTAAGCGACCTAGGTCGAACACCCTTAATTTGATGTTAATTCGTTTTAAGTTCCTCACCCTTACCACAGGTAAGCGGCCTAGGTCGAACACCCTTAATTTGATGTTAATTCGTTTTATGTTCCCCAGCCTTACCATAAGTAAGCGGCCTAAGTCGGACACCTTTAATTTGATGTTAATTCGTTTTAAGTTCCCCACCCTTACCATAACTAAGCGGCCTAGGTCGAACACCCTTATTTTGATGTTAATTCGTTTTAAGTTCCCTACCCTTACCGCAAGTAAGCGGCCTGTGTCGAACACCCTTAATTTGATGTTAATTCGTTTTAAGTTCCTCACCCTTACCACAAGTAAGCGGCCTAGGTCGAACACCCTTAATTTGATGTTAATTCGTTTTATGTTCCCCAGCCTTACCACAAGTAAGCGATCTGGGTCGAACACCCTTAATTTGATGTTAATTCGTCTTAAGTTCCCCACCCTTACCACAAGTAAGCGGCCTAGGTCGAACACCCTTAATTTGATGTTAATTCGTTTGAAGTTCCTCACCCTTACAACAAGTAACCGGCCTGGGTCGAACACCCTTAATTTGATTTTAATTAGTTTTATGTTCCCCACCGTTACCACAAGTAAGCGGCCTAAGTCAGACATCCTTAATTTGATGTTAATTCGTTTTAAGTTCCCCACCCTTACCACAAGTAAGCGACCTAGGTCGAACACCCTTAATTTGAGGTTAATTCGTTTTAAGTTCCCCACCCTTACCACAAGTAAGCGACCTGGGTTGAACACCCTTAATTTGACGTTAATTCGTTTTAAGTTCCTCACCCTTACCACAAGTAAGCAGCCTAGATCGAACACCCTTAATTTGATGTTAATTCGTTTTAAGTTCCCCACCCTTACCACAAGTAAGCGACCTGGGTCGAACACCCTTAATTTGATGTTAATTCGTTTTATGTTCCCCAGCCTTACCATAAGTAAGCGGCCTAAGTCGGACACCTTTAATTTGATGTTAATTCGTTTTAAGTTCCCCACCCTTACCATAACTAAGCGGCCTAGGTCGAACACCCTTATTTTGATGTTAATTCGTTTTAAGTTCCCTACCCTTACCGCAAGTAAGCGGCCTGTGTCGAACACCCTTAATTTGATGTTAATTCGTTTTAAGTTCCTCAGCCTTACCATAAGGAACCGGCCTGGGTCGAACACCCTTAATTTGATTTTAATTCGTTTTAAGTTCCCCACCCTTACCATAAGTAAGCGGCCTAAGTCGGACACCTTTAATTTGATGTTAATTCGTTTTAAGTTCCCCACCCTTAGCACAACTAAGCGGCCTAGGTCGAACACCCTTATTTTGATGTTAATTCGTTTTAAGTTCCCTACCCTTACCGCAAGTAAGCGGCCTGTGTCGAACACCCTTAATTTGATGTTAATTCGTTTTAAGTTCCTCACCCTTACCACAAGTAAGCGGCCTAGGTCGAACACCCTTAATTTGATGTTAATTCGTTTTATGTTCCCCAGGCTTACCACAAGTAAGCGACCTGGGTCGAACACCCTTAATTTGACGTTAATTCGTTTTAAGTTCCTCACCCTTACCACAAGTAAGCGGCCTAGGTCGAACACCCTTAATTTCATGTTAATTTGTTTTAAGTTCCCCACCCTTACCACAAGTAAGCGGCCTAGTTCGAGCACCCTTAATTTGATGTTAATTCGTTTTAAGTTCCTCACCCTTACCACAAGTAACCGGCCTGGGTCGAACACCCTTAATTTGATTTTAATTCGTTTTAAGTTCCCCACCCTTACCATCAGTAAGCGGCCTAAGTCGGACACCTTTAATTTGATGTTAATTCGTTTTAAGTTCCCCACCCTTACCACAACTAAGCGGCCTAGGTCGAACACCCTTATTTTGATGTTAATTCGTTTTAAGTTCCCTACCCTTACCGCAAGTAAGCGGCCTGTGTCGAACACCCTTAATTTGATGTTAATTCGTTTTAAGTTCCTCACCCTTACCACAAGTAAGCGGCCTAGGTCGAACACCTTTAATTTGATGTTAATTCGTTTTATGTTCCCCAGCCTTACCACAAGTAAGCGATCTCGGTCGAACACCCTTAATTTGATGTTAATTCGTCTTAAGTTCCCCACCCTTACCACAAGTAAGTGGCCTAGGTCGAACACCCTTAATTTGATGTTAATTCGTTTGAAGTTCCTCACCCTTACCACAAGTAACCGGCCTGGGTCGAACACCCTTAATTTGATTTTAATTAGTTTTATGTTCCCTACCATTACCACAAGTAAGCGGCCTAAGTCAGACATCCTTAATTTGATGTTAATTCGTTTTAAGTTCCCCACCCTTACCACAAGTAAGCGGCCTGGGTCGAACACTCTGAATTTGATGTGAATTCGTTTTAAGTTCCCTACCCTTACCGCAAGTAAGCAGCTTGGGTCGAACACCCTTAATTTGATTTTAATTCGTTTTAAGTTCCTCTCCCTTACCACAAGTAAGCGACCTAGGTCGAACACCCTTAATTTGAGGTTAATTCGTTTTAAGTTCCCCACCCTTACCACAAGTAAGCGACCTGGGTCGAACACCCTTAATTTGATGTTAATTCGTTTTAAGTTCCTCACCCTTACCACAAGTAAGCGGCCTAGGTCGAACACCGTTAATTTGATGTTAATTCGTTTTAAGTTCCCCACCCTTACCACAAGTAAGCGACCTGGGTCGAACACCCTTAATTTGACGTTAAATCGTTTTAAGTTCCTCACCCTTACCACAAGTAAGCGGCCTACGTCGAACACCCTTAATTTGATGTTAATTTGTTTTAAGTTCCCCACCCTTACCACAAGTAAGCGGCCTAGTTCGAGCACCCTTAATTTGATGTTAATTCGTTTTAAGTTCCTCACCCTTACCACAAGGAACCGGCCTGGGTCGAACACCCTTAATTTGATTTTAATTCGTTTTAAGTTCCCCACCCTTACCATAAGTAAGCGGCCTAAGTCGGACACCTTTAATTTGATGTTAATTCGTTTTAAGTTCCCCACCCTTACCACAACTAAGCGGCCTAGGTCGAACACCTTTATTTTGATGTTAATTCGTTTTAAGTTCCCCACCCTTACCACAAGTAAGCGGCCTGGGTCGAACACTCTGAATTTGATGTGAATTCGTTTTAAGTTCCCTACCCTTACCGCAAGTAAGCAGCTTGGGTCGAACACCCTTAATTTGATTTTAATTCGTTTTAAGTTCCTCTCCCTTACCACAAGTAAGCGACCTAGGTCGAACACCCTTAATTTGAGGTTAATTCGTTTTAAGTTCCCCACCCTTACCACAAGTAAGCGACCTGGGTCGAACACCCTTAATTTGACGTTAATTCGTTTTAAGTTCCTCACCCTTACCACAAGTAAGCGGCCTAGGTCGAACACCGTTAATTTGATGTTAATTCGTTTTAAGTTCCCCACCCTTACCACAAGTAAGCGACCTGGGTCGAACACCCTTAATTTGACGTTAATTCGTTTTAAGTTCTTCACCCTTACCACAAGTAAGCGGCCTACGTCGAACACCCTTAATTTGATGTTAATTTGTTTTAAGTTCCCCACCCTTACCACAAGTAAGCGGCCTAGTTCGAGCACCCTTAATTTGATGTTAATTCGTTTTAAGTTCCTCACCCTTACCACAAGGAACCGGCCTGGGTCGAACACCCTTAATTTGATTTTAATTCGTTTTAAGTTCCCCACCCTTACCATAAGTAAGCGGCCTAAGTCGGACACCTTTAATTTGATGTTAATTCGTTTTAAGTTCCCCACCCTTACCACAACTAAGCGGCCTAGGTCGAACACCCTTAATTTGATGTTAATTCGTTTTAAGTTCCTCACCCTTACCACAAGTAAGCGGCCTAGGTCGAACACCCTTAATTTGATGTTAATTCGTTTTATGTTCCCTAGCCTTACCACAAGTAAGCGATATGGGTCGAACACCCTTAATTTGATGTTAATTCGTCTTAAGTTCCCCAGCCTTACCACAAGTAAGCGGCCTAGGTCGAACACCCCTAATTTGATGTTAATTCGTTTTAAGTTCCTCACCCTTACCAGCAGTAACCGGCCTGGGTCGAACACCCTTAATTTGATTTTAATTAGTTTTATGTTCCCCACCGTTACCACAAGTAAGCGGCCTAAGTCAGACCTCCTTAATTTGATGCTAATTTGTTTTAAGTTCCCCACCCTTACCACAAGTAAGCGGCCTGGGTCGAACACCCTTAATTTGATGTTAATTCGTTTTAAGTTCCCCATCCTTACCACAAGTAAGCGACCTGGGTCGAACACCCTTAATTTGACGTTAATTCGTTTTAAGTTCCTCACCCTTAGCACAAGTAAGCGGCCTAGGTCGAACACCCTTAATTTGATATTAATTCGTTTTAAGTTCCCCACCCTTACCACAAGTAAGCGACCAGGGTCGAACACCCTTAATTTGATGTTAATTCGTTTTAAGTTCCTCAGCCTTACCACAAGTAAGCGACCTAGGTCGAACACCCTTATTTTGATGTTAATTGGTTTTAAGTTCCCCACCCTTACCACAAGTAAGCGACCTGGGTCGAACACCCTTAATTTAATGTTAATTTGTTTTAAGTTCCCCACCCTTACCACAAGTTAGCGGCCTAGGTTGCACACCCTTAATTTGATGTTAATTCGTTTTAAGTTCCCCACCCTTACCACAACTAAGGGGCCTAGGTCGAACACCCTTATTTTGATGTTAATTCGTTTTAAGTTCCCTACCCTTACCGCAAGTAAGCGGCCTATGTCCAACACCCTTTATTTGATGTTAATTCGTTTTAAGTTCCTCACCCATACCACAAGTAAGCGGCCTAGGTCGAGCACCCTTATTTTGATGTTAATTCATTTTAAGTTCCCCACCCTTACCACAAGTAAGCGACCTGGGTCGAACACCCTTAATTTGATGTTAATTTTTTTTAAGTTCCCCACCCTTACCACAAGTAAGCGGCCTAAATCGAACACCCTTAATTTGATGTGAATTCCTTTTAAGTTCCTCACCCTTACCACAAGTAACCGGCTGGACGAACACCCTTAATTTGATTTTAATTCGTTTTAAGTTCTCCACCCTTACGACAAGTAAGCGGCCTAAGTCGGATACCCTTAATATTATGTTAATTCGTTTTAAGTTCCGCACCCTTACCTCAAGTAAACGGCTTGGGTCAAACACCTTTAATTTGATGTTAATTCATTTTAAGTTCCCTACCCTTACCGCAAGTAAGCGGCCTAGGTCGAACACCCTTAATTTGATATTAATTCATTTTAAGTTCCTCACCCTTACCACAGGTAAGCGGCTTAGGTTGAACACCCTTAATTTGATGTTAATTCGTTTTAAGTTCCCTACCCTTACCGCAAGTAAGCGGCCTGTGTCGAACACCCTTAATTTGATTTTAATTCGTTTTAAGTTCCTCACCCTTACCATAAGTAAGCGGCCTAGATCGAAGACCCTTAATTTGATGTTAATTCGTTCTAAGTTCCACACCCTTACCACAAGTAAGCGACCTGGGTCGAACACCCTTAATTTGATGTTAATTCGTTTTAAGTTCCTCACCCTTACCACAAGTAAGCGGCCTAGGTCGAGCACCCTTATTTTGATGTTAATTCATTTTAAGTTCCCCACCCTTACCACAAGTAAGCGACCTGGGTCGAACACCCTTAATTTGATGTTAATTTTTTTTAAGTTCCCCACCCTTACCACAAGTAAGCGGCCTAAATCGAACACCCTTAATTTGATGTGAATTCCTTTTAAGTTCCTCACCCTTACCACAAGTAACCGGCTGGACGAACACCCTTAATTTGATTTTAATTCGTTTTAAGTTCTCCACCCTTACGACAAGTAAGCGGCCTAAGTCGGATACCCTTAATATTATATTAATTCGTTTTAAGTTCCGCACCCTTACCTCAAGTAAACGGCTTGGGTCGAACACCTTTAATTTGATGTTAATTCATTTTAAGTTCCCTACCCTTACCGCAAGTAAGCGGCCTAGGTCGAACACCCTTAATTTGATATTAATTCGTTTTAAGTTCCTCACCCTTACCACAGGTAAGCGGCTTAGGTTGAACACCCTTAATTTGATGTTAATTCGTTTTAAGTTCCCCACCCTTACCACAAGTAAGCGACCTGGGTCGAACACTCTTAATTTAATGTTAATTCGTTTTAAGTTCTCCACCCTTACCACAAGTAAGCGGCCTAGGTCGAACACCCTTAATTTGATGTTAATTCGTTTGAAGTTCCTCACCCTTACCACAAGTAACCGGCCTGGGTCGAACACCCTTAATTTGATTTTGATTAGTTTTATGTTCCCTACCATTACCACAAGTAAGCGGCCTAAGTCAGACATCCTTAATTTGATGTTAATTCGTTTTAAGTTCCCCACCCTTACCACAAGTAAGCGGCCTGGGTCGAACACTCTGAATTTGATGTGAATTCGTTTTAAGTTCCCTACCCTTACCGCAAGTAAGCAGCTTGGGTCGAACACCCTTAATTTGATTTTAATTCGTTTTAAGTTCCTCTCCCTTACCACAAGTAAGCGACCTAGGTCGAACACCCTTAATTTGAGGTTAATTCGTTTTAAGTTCCCCACCCTTACCACAAGTAAGCGACCTGGGTCGAACACCCTTAATTTGACGTTAATTCGTTTTAAGTTCCTCACCCTTACCACAAGTAAGCGGCCTAGGTCGAACACCCTTAATTTGATGTTAATTCGTTTTAAGTTCCCCACCCTTACCAGAAGTAAGCGACCTGGGTCGAACACCCTTAATTTGACGTTAATTCGTTTTAAGTTCCTCACCCTTACCACAAGTAAGCGGCCTACGTCGAACACCCTTAATTTGATGTTAATTTGTTTTAAGTTCCCCACCCTTACCACAAGTAAGCGGCCTAGTTCGAACACCCTTAATTTGATGTTAATTCGTTTGAAGTTCCTCACCCTTACCACAAGGAACCGGCCTGGGTCGAACACCCTTAATTTGATTTTAATTCGTTTTAAGTTCCCCACCCTTACCATAAGTAAGCGGCCTAAGTCGGACACCTTTAATTTGATGTTAATTCGTTTTAAGTTCCCCACCCTTACCACAACTAAGCGGCCTAGGTTGAACACCTTTATTTTGATGTTAATTCGTTTTAAGTTCCCTACCCTTACCGCAAGTAAGCGGCCTGTGTCGAACACCCTTAATTTGATGTTAATTCGTTTTAAGTTCCTCACCCTTACCACAAGTAAGCGGCCTAGGTCGAACACCCTTAATTTGATGTTAATTCGTTTTATGTTCCCTAGCCTTACCACAAGTAAGCGATATGGGTCGAACACCCTTAATTTGATGTTAATTCGTCTTAAGTTCCCCACCCTTACCACAAGTAAGCGGCCTAGGTCGAACACCCCTAATTTGATGTTAACTAGTTTTAAGTTCCTCACCCTTACCAGCAGTAACCGGCCTGGGTCGAACACCCTTAATTTGATTTTAATTAGTTTTATATTCCCCACCGTTACCACAAGTAAGCGGCCTAAGTCAGACATCCTTAATTTGATGTTAATTTGTTTTAAGTTCCCCACCCTTACCACAAGTAAGCGGCCTGGGTCGAACACCCTTAATTTGATGTTAATTCGTTTTAAGTTCCCCACCCTTACCACAAGTAAGCGACCTGGGTCGAACACCCTTAATTTGACGTTAATTCGTTTTAAGTTCCTCACCCTTAGCACAAGTAAGCGGCCTAGGTCGAATACCCTTAATTTGATGTTAATTTGTTTTAAGTTCCCCACCCTTACCACAAGTAAGCGGCCTAGTTCGAGCACCCTTAATTTGATGTTAATTCGTTTTAAGTTCCTCACCCTTACCACAAGGAACCGGCCTGGGTCGAACACCCTTAATTTGAATTTAATTCGTTTTAAGTTCCCCACCCTTACCATAAGTAAGCGGCCTAACTCGGACACCTTTAATTTGATGTTAATTCGTTTTAAGTTCCCCACCCTTACCACAACTAAGCGGCCTAGGTCGAACACCCTTATTTTGATGTTAATTCGTTTTAAGTTCCCCACCCTTACCACAAGTAAGCGACCTGGGTCGAACACCCTTAATTTGATGTTAATTCGTTTTAAGTTTCTCACCCTTACCACAAGTAAGCGGCCTAGGTCGAACACCCTTAATTTGATGTTAATTCGTTTTATGTTCCCCAGCCTTACCACAAGTAAGCGATCTGGGTCGAACACCCTTAATTTGATGTTAATTCGTCTTAAGTTCCACACCCTTACCACAAGTAAGCGGCCTAGGTCGAACACCCCTAATTTGATGTTAATTCGTTTTAAGTTCCTCACCCTTACCACAAGTAACCGGCCATGGCCGAACACCCTTAATTTGATTTTAATTAGTTTTATGTTCCCCACCGTTACCACAAGTAAGCGGCCTAAGTCAGACATCCTTAATTTGATGTTAATTCGTTTTAAGTTCTCCACCCTTACCACAAGTAAGCGCCTGGGTCGGACACCCTGAATTTGATGTGAATTCGTTTTAAGTTCCCTACCCTTACCGCAAGTAAGCGGCCTGCGTCGAACACCCTTAATTTGATTTTAATTAGTTTTAAGTTCCTCTCCCTTACCACAAGTAAGCGACCTAGGTCGAACATCCTTAATTTGGGGTTAATTCGTTTTAAGTTCCCCACCCTTACCACAAGTAAGCGACCTGGGTCGAACACCCTTAATTTGACGTTAATTCGTTTTAAGTTCCTCACGCTTACCACAAGTAAGCGGTCTAGGTCGAACACCCTTAATTTGATGTTAATTTGTTTTAAGTTCCCCACCCTTACCACAAGTAAGCGGCCTAGTTCGAACACCCTTAATTTGATGTTAATTCGTTTTAAGTTCCTCACCCTTACCACAAGTAACCAGCCTGGGTCGAACACCCTTAATTTGATTTTAATTCGTTTTAAGTTCCCCACCCTTACCATAAGTAAGCGGCCTAAGTCGGACAACTTTAATTTGATGTTAATTCGTTTTAAGTTCCCCACCCTTACCACAACTAAGCGGCCTAGGTCGAAACCCCTTAATTTGATGTTATTTGATTTTATGTTCCCCACCCTTACCACAAGTAACCGGCCTGGGTCGAACACCCTTAATTTGATTTTAATTCGTTTTAAGTTCCCCACCCTTACCACAAGTAAGCGGCCTAAGTCAGACATCCTTAATTTGATGTTAATTCGTTTTAAGTTCCCCACCCTTACCACAAGTAAGCGGCCTGGGTAGAACACCCTTAATTTGATGTGAATTCGTTTTAAGTTCCCTACCCTTACCGCAAGTAAGCGGCCTGGGTCGAACACCCTTAACTTGATTTTAATTCGTTTTAAGTTCCTCACCCTTACCACAAGTAAGCGGCCGAGGTCGAACACCCTTAATTTGATATTAATTCGTTTTATGTTCCCCACCCTTCCCACAAGTAAGCGACCTGGGTCGCACGCCCTTAATTTGATTTTAATTTGTTTTAAGTTCCCCACCCTTACCACAAGTAAGCGGCCTAGGTCGAGCACCCTTATTTTGATGTTAATTCGTTTTAAGTTCCCCACCCTTACCACAACTAAGCGACCTGGGTCGAACACCCTTAATTTGATGTTAATTAGTTTTAAGTTCCTCACCCTTACCACAAGTAAGCGGCCTAGGTCGAGCACCCTTATTTTGATGTTAATTCATTTTAAGTTCCGTAGCCTTACCACAAGTAAGCGACCTGGGTCGAACACCCTTAATTTGATGTTAATTTGCTTTAAGTTCCCCACCCTTACCACAAGTAAGCGGCCTAGTTCGAACACCCTTCATTTGATGTTAATTTGTTTTAAGTTCCTCACCCTTACCATAAGTAACTGGCTTGGGTCGAACACCCTTAATTTGATTTTAATTCATTTTAAGTTCCCCACCCTTATCACAAGTAAGCGGCCTAAGTCGGACCCCTTTAATTTGATGTTAATTCGTTTTAAGTTCACCACCCTTACCACAAGTAAGCGGCTTGGGTCGAACACCCTTATTTTGATTTTAATTCGTTTTAAGTTCCCTACCCTTACCGCAAGTAAGCAGCCTGTGTCGAACACCCTTAATTTGATTTTAATTCGTTTTAAGTTCCTCACCCTTACCATAAGTAAGCGGCCTAGATCGAAGACCCTTAATTTGATGTTAATTCGTTTTAAGTTCCACACCCTTACCACAAGTAAGCGACCTGGGTCGAACACCCTTAATTTGATGTTAATTCGTTTTAAGTTCCTCACCCTTACCACAAGTAAGCGGCCTAGGTCGAGCACCCTTATTTTGATGTTAATTCATTTTAAGTTCCCCACCCTTACCACAAGTAAGCGACCTGGGTCGAACACCCTTAATTTGATGTTAATTTTTTTTAAGTTCCCCACCCTTACCACAAGTAAGCGGCCTAAATCGAACACCCTTAATTTGATGTGAATTCCTTTTAAGTTCCTCACCCTTACCACAAGTAACCGGCTGGACGAACACCCTTAATTTGATTTTAATTCGTTTTAAGTTCTCCACCCTTACGACAAGTAAGCGGCCTAAGTCGGATACCCTTAATATTATGTTAATTCGTTTTAAGTTCCGCACCCTTACCTCAAGTAAACGGCTTGGGTCGAACACCTTTAATTTGATGTTAATTCATTTTAAGTTCCATACCCTTACCGCAAGTAAGCGGCCTAGGTCGAACACCCTTAATTTGATATTAATTCGTTTTAAGTTCCTCACCCTTACCACAGGTAAGCGGTTTAGGTTGAACACCCTTAATTTGATGTTAATTCGTTGTAAGTTCCCCACCCTTACCACAAGTAAGCGACCTGGGTCGAACACTCTTAATTTAATGTTAATTCGTTTTAAGTTCTCCACCCTTAGCACAAGGCGACCCTTACCATCTTCACATCCTTGCCTTTACCAGGCCTAGCCGGCAACTCAGCTTTGCTTTTGGTGCCGCCATGAACATGCACCTCCACCAAAGATTCTTGCAAATTTGGGACCTCAGTATTCCCGTCTACCTTCGCCTTCACCGCCTTCTCCTTCCTTAGTGCTGGAAAAAGAGTTAAATTATTCTTTCCAGCTTGAGCCATATGTCCTGCATGAATACACCAAAGTTTGGTTAGTTTAACTTAAACACATTGAGACAATTTAAGTCACAAACAGATACCTTCAATATCAATAATCAGATGAACCGAATTATAAACCCTAACTAAGCCCTTAGTGAGCAGTTTATCAGTAAACTTCATTAGCACCTCCACCACCTCCCTATCTGTCGCCGACAACTCATCGGTACTCATATCCTTATACCGAGAGGGGCTACCCGTCCAACTAAAAGGGAATTTAGTACTCCCATCTGCATTAAGGAAATGCGACTTTCCTCCCTCCTTCACTACAACCTTGAAATACCCATCCTTGAAGTTCTTGAACGATTGTGTAAATGCGTCCAACCTGCTAATACTCGGCCTTCTCACCAAGGATATCCATGTAGTCGGTTGTCGAGGTCTTGTGTCATAAAAGTATAAAAATGCATGAGGAGATGGTCGCAGATACAACGACTGGCACAGAGCACGAAAGGCCTGCAAGTATGCCCAACTATTCGGATGTAGTTGAGTAGGCGCCACATTTAACTGGCGGAGCACCCTATGGTAAAATCATCTAGTGGCAACCTAACATGTAACTGGGAAAAATGACACATTTACATGTAAAAAAACTTGTCGGCAGCTCCTTCTTGCCCATGGCAAATACGCTCAACAGCGCTCACTCGTTCCAATGACACGATACCACGATCCACGCCTTTTACGATAACGGGAGTATAATTCAGCCACGAGTTCAGCAGACAAGACCACCGAAATAATGACGACTGGTTTCGATCATCAGTCGCAACCCAATCATAACCGGCTTTAGCCGACCAGCTACTTTTTGCTATCTCTTCAAAAGGATCTTCCCTCACCTCGGTTATCGTCTCCATCGAAATCCTCCCCACCACAGCCATCAGACTAGCATTTTCCTCCTCAACACGCCTACCTACACTCCTTCTAGACTGCATACTCCCATTACTTGACGATGACAACGACACAGTATCACTAGTACTAGACATACCTTTTTTGAAAGATGCCGGCAGAAACAAGGGACTTGTCGGACAGTTCTAACGAACGCAAATCTCTGATTTCAAAATCCTCACAAATGAACCAAAAAAAACAAACTATTCGCGACATCCACATTTATAAGCATGAATTCCAAACGCCACAACTTCTTCCCGCCAAAAGTCACAACCCATACCAATCGTCACAAGGCACACCAAAGGTCATGAGCATCAGAAACGATAGCGCAAAACCCCTTTTTGATTAGACCTCTGACACCCCTTCACCTGCTACAAACCTCTTCACATCTTTAGCCTTAACACTGTTAATCACATTTAAAGGCTGGGGGACTGGTGTACCACACCTAGCCAGCCTAGCCAAAAACGCCAACACCTATCATCCTTTACCGTTATAACTATACGAGCAAAGGCTGGGGGACTAGTGTTCCACGCCTAGCCGGCCTAGTCGAATAATAACCATAAAACCCGTCTGTGTAACTAGCAAGGATGTAAATAATAACTGATGAAGGCATGACCACCTCCTTAGAAGCTCCATCAAGAAGGATCACTAGAAGCATGTCTAGAGGGGAGTCTTCTATTCCATCACCTTTATCTTTGTTTTGCATTACTTTAGTTTGAATTCCCTAAGTTGGTTTCTAGTTGATTTATTTTGGTTGACTTGTTGACTTTGATCCAAAGTTGACCTTTGACCAAGATTAGATTAACTTAAACCAACATGCTAATCCTTGTTTGTCTTGTTTTGTAGGTAATTAAGAGAAAGTAGAGCATGGCTAGGTGGCACTTGGTGATTGGAGCACTTGGATGAAGTGGAAGAGAGAGGAAAGCAAAAAGCATAAAGCAAAAGCAAAAGTAGACATGTATCTTGTCTCCTTTTGCCTTTGTGGTTTATGCCTTAGAAGGTCACTTGGTCTCATTCCTCTTTTGGCCTAAAATCCTCATGGGAATGCCTCCACCAATCATCTCCCTTCACTTGGCCAAGACTCACTCTCACATTAGGTTTAGGGTTTGCTAGTTAATCCTTTTTCATGTTTTTGTATTTGCTAAAGGACCCCTATGAACTCCAATTTAAAGGGTGCTCCTTGTCTTGTAAAAGGGTTGATCATTTTGTTTCTAAACTATTGTGTTTCAACCTTTAAATTTTCGTGAGCTCTCCTTCCTAGAAGTGAACTCACCTTTGCCTTATCTTGCTTGCAAGTGGCGGCATCATCACTCATCTCTAGGGCTTGGTTGGCTTAGATCCCCCCTATGAGTGGCGTGCTTCTTCCATTCTTCATCTTGTATGCTTTCCATTTTTATTGTTTCTTCTTTCATTTTGCTCTTTAGTGTTGTTATTGCCGTGTGTGTTTAAGCTTGAATCCAACTCTCTTCTTCCTTTCATGAGCTTGAGAAATGAACCTTCACATCTAGATAGCATGCTATCTTAATGTCCAGTGGGAATTTTCAAAAAGCTTTCTTAAACAACTTCACCATATTCATAACTCTAAAAGGGAACAAGATAATCCTTCATCAATAACAATCACCATACACACGGTAAAGTGAATTAAAGTATCCAGCCTAAGCCGCTAAAGAGCAACATCGACCGAACACACTAAAAGAACAACAACGGCCTAAGCCGCTAAAGAATAACCAGCCTAGGCTGTTAACTCTAGGAAACTAAGCAAGGACTTGGCAAATTCAAAACATCAATGGTAAGACTCATAGGGCCCACGATGATCAAACTAAGGGGCCTGGGTTAAGGCCCAAGCCCACTTATGGCCCACACAAGGGCCCAACCCATGACGTGGCCAGACATAATTAATAATCTATAAATATGCATGGACCCCACGAATTAAAGGTACGCATTCATTACTTTCCTAATCACGAGATTTGACTTTCTAAGAGATTTTGTTGACTTAAGCTTCAGAGTCTCTTCTGCAGGTAACACCTCTCGGGTCCAAACCGATCACACTGAGATATCCATAGGCGACATGTATCGACAAGAAGGAAGCCTACTGAGGAGATTGCAGACCAAAATAAGGTAGTGCTTGTGTGTGACATATCTTATTTGTTCTCTGCAGGAATATATATATATATATATATATATATATATATATATATATATATATATATATATATATATATATATATATACACACACAATATTGTCATGGATCGGTTGGTTTACGTATAGAGATTCCAAATCAATTTTCTTTTCTCTCCTGAGTGCAACTTTAATCTAATGTTTTAGTGTGGATTAGTTCCAGGTTATATGGAATACCATTATCGTGATTTGGGGCTTGGTGTTTTATCTACTAACGTTAATTTGTTGTTGTGGTTGACTAAAGACAATACAAATATTTTTGTCTTTGAGATTTTAGAACCATTTTGGATTTTTATAGGTATTGTTTTAGAAAATAGCGTGTACAGATGCATCATTATACTGGAGATTCTTATTTTATTAGCATAACCTAAAAACGTTATTTTAGGATGATTATATCAATGTGGGCTGACACTTTATGGTTGTTAGGTTTCTTGTATACGTAAATGTTGGTTTGTAGAGTAATATATATATATATATATATATATATATATATATATATATATATATATATATATATATTTGTCAGATTTTGGACGGTTAGAGAATCCTTACAAAGTTTATCAATTTAAATATAATTTTAGATTGGTATCATTATATTATAATACATATAAACCAAAAGATTTTGGCTTGTAGTTAATAAATTGTTGTATGATGGATCTTTACTGATATTTTGTGGTTTGTAAAAAAAACAGGTTTTATATAGATTTGATTTAGAAAATTCGCATAAAGTTAATATTATTTGATTCCAATAATTATATGGGTATTTATTGGTTCAACGTATTAGTTAAATAATATATATATATATATATATATATATATATATAAATATATATAAATATAAATATATATATATATATATATATATATATATATATATATATATATTAAAGGTTAGCGTACATTTTGTAAGGTCCGTTAATATTATTCATTATTCTTTTTGTCCTAAACTAAAGACTTTGTCCTTGTAAGTGGGCCTAAGGGGCTGGCCTAGTTGATAAAATCCTTTCCAGTTGTCCTAAGTCACATTTTCATTCCATTTCAGAGAACTTGAACTGCAGCCGTCAACCCCCTCCGCTAGGGTTTTGTTCCACTGTCACGTTAAGCTAAAGGAATTTATACTTCATGTAAGTGTCTCTTCCAGCAGTGCTAGTTCCCTTTTTGCTATCTTATTTTGTGTTTTCGATTAAAAGCCTCTGTTAACTCAGTTTCCTTGGTTCTGTTCTGCTTTCCCGCCAGTTCTGCGAACCCATCTTTGAGTTTTTGCGCTCCAAGGTCCCGTGTCGAAGCTCGGTTAGCCCTTTTCTAGGTACGGGAAGTTAGGGTTTCTAGTTTCGAGTCGTTTTGAACTGTGTATGAGTTGGTTGTTGATTTTATGGTTTGATCTTTCGTTTTGATGCGTGAGAATATCTTGCATGATTTGTTTGGTTGGAAAACATGGCTGCTGCAGGTGAAACAGTGATGAGATCTGTTAATCTCGCTCAGGCGAGCCAGTCTTGCCTAGGCGAGACAAACAGGGGCTCGCCCAGGCCAGTTTACGCGAGTGGTCGCCCAGGCGACCTGCTCCTTATTTTGAGCGAGTGAGCATCTCGTGATGGACGTCCTTGGTGTAGGAGAGGAAGGAGATCCATGGAAGACACCAAAAAGAAGATGAAATGCAGCGGAAATGAAGATAAGAGCAAGAAGAGCTCTAGGCAATGGAGGTTTTTGGTGAAGATGAAGAGTAGAAGTGGAGCTATGGTATGGAAGGTGGCTAGAGGAGATGAAGGAGAAGGTTAGCCATGTGTGCTCTCAAAATAATAGAAGAGTGGAGTGATCTCAACACAAACATTCTATTAGAAATTTCAAGAGTTAAAATGTACAAATGGTCTACTTTTGGCTTTTATATGTGAGCCTAAAAGCTAGACTAATTCTTAGCCCTTAGATCAAGCTTGGAGGAGAAGCTTTAATCATCACCCTTGGATGGTGGCTTGGAGAAGGAGGCATCTTCCTAGCCTTTGGATGAAGACTTGGAAAAGAAGACACTCTCTTAGCCCTTGGATGAAGGAGACACATGGGTGGAGTGTGGACTTGGCTCCATGGGATGCATGATCCATGAGGTGTAGGAAGGAATGTTGACTTCCACTTAGTCCACCTTTGACCTTTGGTAGCTCATGGCCAAATCTCCTATTGGGCTTAGTCAAGCCCAATTTTATCAATTTAACTACACATTATTTGACTTATTATTCTAGAAAAACAAGGCCTAAACAATGGCCCAATTTAAATCTAAACTATGGTCTTCCATGCATTAACTCATATTTTGTAGATTTCTTTGGCCCATGTGAATAAAGTGAAAAGCCCATGATTGACTTGATCATCTTGTGAGAGGCCCATGTGGATCTTCTTCATCATGCTTCTAGTGATTGGGCCTCGAGGTGGGCTTGCGCTTGTTGATGCATTTGAGCTTAGGCTTATTGGGATAACATCATCCCCTCCCCCTTGAAGAGGATTTGCCCTCAAATCTTGGTGTTCATCATCCACGGATCCTACAAAAGGAATTAAATGAGATATATTGAAAGTGGAATGAACACCATACTGATAAGTATGAGGATATCTAAAGTAGAGGACAAAAGAAGATCTTGTTGTATTGTTGAAAGTTACTTGAAGATGAACAAGATCTACTTCACAAAAATAATTTTGTGTACTTTGAGTTGTCTCAAACCTAGTAGGCAACATTAACTCAAAGTTTGATTTTGCAAAATCTTTTGAGGAGTTTAAAACAATGGGAAGGGAAATTGGCTTGAAAAACTTAGCAAAAGTAAATATTGGTTTGAAGAAATGAGAATGATTGATGAAATGAAAAGAGTTAAAAGATTTGAGCACTCCCTTTAAAATTCCTGATTCAATGAGAATTGTGGGGTTTGGAGGTGCCTTTAGTAGCACTCCTTTGTTGAGTAGGATTTCTTCTTCCTCTTTCTATTTCTTTTCAAGCTCTATTTTTGCTCTCTTTTCTCTCAATGCCTTGTCAGATTCTTTCCTTTCCTCTTCCTCTCCATCTCTTCTTTCCTTCTCCTTTTGCTCTTTTTGCACATGGTCTCTTTGCTTTTTAATTTCTCTTCGCTTTTCAATTTCTCTTTTCTTACTCAAGAGCAAGTCAAGTTTATCTTTAAAATCTCTTTCTTGACGAGAAAACTTCTTTAGATTTTGAATGAATGCATCTCCTATATCAATGAAGTTTTCTAGTCGAGACTGTTGCTCTCGAGTGATCCTATATGAAGAGGGAACAAAATGTTTCCACATGCATGCTTTTAGTTCATAAAAGGTATTAATGCATGATGCTCTTCCCTTTTCCACTTGAAATTGCCTTTGATGCCATCACTCACATGCACGTCCTACAAATCTAGAAATAACATGCCTAAGAATATCATACTGACTATATCTATTAAAGAATGGTTGCACCAACTTCTCTATATCCCATATTCAATCTATGAATGATAGTGGACCTATATCCTCCCCAAAGAATGGAATGTCACTATGAAATGTATGATGCAACTCATGACTATCATGCTTAGTCAACCTAGGACTATATGTAGAATATGTACTCATGATGATTGAATGAACTTATGCACTTGGATAAAAGGGTGAAAGAAGAGGACTAGCACAAGTGTACCTCCAGGTAAGCGAGGTGAGTCTCACGGACTTCTTAAGTACCAAGGCCAATCCTTGCCAAGGTTACACTTGAAAAAGTACTCAAAGTTCACACAAATGTTCAAGTAATAAGTAGATAGAATCACATGAGGCAAAACACACAACAAGCACAAACAAGACTCAAAGAAAAGAAAAGACTAACATTAAAAACGGACCCCTAAATGGCAAAAATTTTAGAGACTTTGGTCTCACAAATTAAAACCACTAAGCGTCTAATCTATGCGGCCTAAAAGCAAGGTGAGAAAACACTTAGAACTTTCAACACACTCACTTACTAAAACGTTGCACTATAATATGAAAAAGGTTATACTTAAGAGATGGGATTGAACACCTTTGGTTCCCCAAGACACCTAAGTAGGCCATGGATACAATTGAGAACTTGAAAGCAAATTTGGTTCACTAATTTGGTACTCAAAATGAAGCAACCTCAAGCCACTTAATATCTCAAATTTTGATGCTCAAAAGATGCAATTTCACAATCAAGGAGGCTTCAAATTGGTACCAAATAAGATGTGCCAAAAAGAAGTACAAAGTACAATGAAATAAAGCCAAAAAAATAAGAAACAATGCAACTCCAAATGTGCTGCCAAAGTGCTGCCAATTTGCACAAAATCAAGAGCCAATAGCTTGGCTTGTAGGCTCCTTTTGATTTGAACAAAGACCACCACCAAGTAAGGCACTTGTAAGCACCTTAAGCCACCAAAATGAAGTGCAAAACATCAACTATAGCCTTGGTTTTAAGGCCAAAACAGCCACCAAACCTGCACCAAAAAAAACAAAACAGCAAGAAAACTATACCAAGCAATGGAGTTAGCACACACTCTCTCAAATGAATAGGTCCAAAACTCTCAATAGGTGAGGAAAAGAATAAGCACACAAGCTAAAATTTTACTTCAATATCCACCACCTAAGATGTTACCAAATCATAGAAACCATTCTAAACTTCATAGCATCATCAATCACAACCAATAACCAAGAGTCAAGTATATGAACCCAAACAAAGGAGAAAGCAAGAAAAGCTAATTAGAAATGTTAAACCAAAAGAGAATTGAAATGAAACATGACTAGAAGGAGATTCAAGAAGTGACAAGCAAGAAATTAAAGGCTGGAAAGAAAGGCAAGCACTACAAAAAGGAACCTAGAAATGCACTAGAATAGATGAAAAAAAACTAAAAATAGTGAAGAAAAAGTGCTCAAAAACAGCCACTGTACTCATTCCAATTTTGTGCCAAATTGAGGGAATAAATTCCACTTCTATTGAAGGCAAACTCAAGCCAATATAGAGTACACAATAAAGGAATCAACTAGAATAACAAAGAGCACTTAAAAGCACCACAAATCGCACAAAACAGCAGTAAAACATAAAATTCCCGAGACCACTGCGCCAGAAAACGTGAAAATTTTCCTCAACTTCGCCGATTTTTCATTTTTTTTGTACTCAACATTTTTGAATGATTCTTTTTTTTTTATGTTTCGTCTGGATGTTAGCTAAATGAGGAAAAATTCAGATTAAAATTTGGACCAGGCAGTGAGTCATGACAAATCTCAAACAGTAGGTGTGCGTGCAGTGAAATCTGGAAAAACAGACTGGAGCAGAGTTGCTCACGAAAATTGTAAGATGTTCTATGAAAATTCAAGATGAATGAACTTGATTATGATCTAAAATCAATTATGAATCATAGAAGAACATCTTAAACACTCAAAAGCACAATCCAATCGGTGAAATGGACGAAAAATAGTGAGACCATTGCCTTACACATCCACAAGCATCACTTGAAGTCCATAGCTCATTTTGTGTGATGTAGGACTTGGTTCTCATCAAGCAAGTGCAGAATTCAGCCATATGAACGAAAATTAAGATGAATTAAAGTGCTAAAACATGACTTAAGACAAAACACAATATAAGGAACTGAAAATTGAAAGATGCACCGATTAAAATGAAGAAAAACAGCAAGGAAGAAAAGAACAAGTGCTGGAAAACGAAAATGGAACCTAAAAACAGATTTGCACCAATGAAGCAAGGAGTACTACAAGATGAATCAATGGAGATTCATGTAGCCTCAATGTCAAATGGTGGAGAGCATAAAAAACATGAAAAAAAAACAGCAGCAAAAGTGAAGAAAACAGTGGAGAAGAGAGACAAAACGGAAATTGAAACAAGAGACAAGTATGGACCAAGAACCTTACCCAAACCAAGAGGATGGATGCACCAAAGGCTTGGATGGCTCTAGATACCAATTGATGGACGTCCTTGGTGTAGGAGAGGAAGGAGATCCATGGAAGACACCAAAAAGAAGATGAAATGCAGCGGAAATGAAGATAAGAGCAAGAAGAGCTCTAGGCAATGGAGGTTTTTGGTGAAGATGAAGAGTAGAAGTGGAGCTATGGTATGGAAGGTGGCTAGAGGAGATGAAGGAGAAGGTTAGCCATGTGTGCTCTCAAAATAATAGAAGAGTGGAGTGATCTCAACACAAACATTCTATTAGAAATTTCAAGAGTTAAAATGTACAAATGGTCTACTTTTGGCTTTTATATGTGAGCCTAAAAGCTAGACTAATTCTTAGCCCTTAGATCAAGCTTGGAGGAGAAGCTTTAATCATCACCCTTGGATGGTGGCTTGGAGAAGGAGGCATCTTCCTAGCCTTTGGATGAAGACTTGGAAAAGAAGACACTCTTTTAGCCCTTGGATGAAGGAGACACATGGGTGGAGTGTGGACTTGGCTCCATGGGATGCATGATCCATGAGGTGTAGGAAGGAATGTTGACTTCCACTTAGTCCACCTTTGACCTTTGGTAGCTCATGGCCAAATCTCCTATTGGGCTTAGTCAAGCCCAATTTTATCAATTTAACTACACATTATTTGACTTATTATTCTAGAAAAACAAGGCCTAAACAATGGCCCAATTTAAATCTAAACTATGGTCTTCCATGCATTAACTCATATTTTGTAGATTTCTTTGGCCCATGTGAATAAAGTGAAAAGCCCATGATTGACTTGATCATCTTGTGAGAGGCCCATGTGGATCTTCTTCATCATGCTTCTAGTGATTGGGCCTCGAGGTGGGCTTGCGCTTGTTGATGCATTTGAGCTTAGGCTTATTGGGATCACATCATCTCGCTCAGGCGAGAGGGGTCTCGCCTAAGAAAGATCCCGCATTGCTTCCTGACGCACTTTTTGAGCCCTCGCCTAGGCAAAGGGGACTCGCCTGAGCGAGACCCTTCAGCCTGAGCGAGGGATTGGGCGAGACTGTATTGTGTTTGATTGTGTGTTTACTCTCTTATGATTGGAATTGTATGGGTATGACTGCCATGATGAGATACATGTACATATGTACAGATATATGCCTAATGGATTGCTATATATGCGTGACATAATTCATAAAAGATGAATGATGGGTGTAGTGGGAACTGGGCATGTGAAATGAATGAGTGATTTGGAACTAAAGGAACATGGTATTGATATGAGATGAGGCCCTAGACTCATGGGGTGGTGATGATCAGATGTATGGATTCAAAATGTGATGTGTATGAGGAATTAATCTCAGGGATTGGTATGGAATTGTAAATATGATTTAATGTTCTCTTACTGCTGATTTATGAATGTTGTTGGTCCGTGTCAGCGTGTAATTCCTTGGGGCCTCTAGGTGGGACCTCTAGGGTTGCACTTCAGTGGTCGGGACGTAATCCCATGGCCCCTGGTAGTGGGTGTCCATGGTGGTGCCCCATCTGTATAACTAGGTAAGGATTCAAGGTAAGGTTGCATCCTGATACTCTAAGGGGTCAGTTAGTCTCACCTAGAGCGGACTGACTCCTGTGGTGAGATTAGTAGGAGGCCCGAAATTCATTAAGGGCTAACCTTGTGGTGAGGGAAAATTGATCCATCGTAACACTTGTAACACATAGCTCGGGGGTGAGCAGAGGTATCCACCACAAGTGCGGGCATCCGCTGAATCCGACCAAGTTATACGTATCCGGATGAGTCGAATCGAGTCATAGTGTATTGATTGAAAAGTCATAACATGCTTAGTTGTTGTATGGATATTGGATGGTGAAAGTATATTTGACTGTATGATGAAAATATTGTTGGCTCTAGCTTACCCTATTTGTTGTATGGTTATCTTGTATGTGGTTCTTCTTTCTTGCGATGATCATCAATTTGATTGATGGGAGCAGATGGGCGAGGTTCTCGTGGTCAACAAGGAAATGGTGATTCCGCTGCTTAGCCTTTTGGGCTGGATTTATCTTATTCATGATTTCTTTAGGGCTATGGCCCATGTATCGCTTTATGCATTACTACTCTACCCTCTTTGATAGACTTGTATCTGGTTTTCCGTTGGTATCGTGGTGTGCCCAAGTTGCAGGGGTTGTGTTAAGGACCCCCAGACTACTCCATATTACTATTTTGTGTGACGTGTCTTTTAATTTCGTATAATAATTAAATGGGATGTTACACATTTTAAGTTTAAAATATTTTGCTTTAGTGATTATGTGGTGGTTTTGTGTCAGAGAGGATTGTAGTATACGTACGAATTGAGTTTTATATATAAAAGCTAACAATATAATTTTACTTTTGTGATTATGTAGTTGTGTTTGTGTTAGAAGGAATTGTAGCATATAACTTTATAGGTGGATTTGTTTTAGCTTTGATATTAGAAGTTAAGAAGGGGTTAGGTGTTGAGTTATTACGTTGCAGTAGAGATTGAAGTTACGGTGATTGGCACAGGCTGCATGAATTTATTTAGGTGTAACGTAAAAGTTTTATTCAATAGTGTGTGGTTGTAAATGTCGAGGAGACGCAAATAAATAAAGTAGATTTATTTTTGGCATTACGATTTTGAAGGGTTCTTTAAAATTATCAGAAATTTGATATTCTTGTTGTTTAAATCTGGATGGTTGATATTGTTTCCAATTCATATGGTTGTTGTTGGTTAAAAAAAAACTAAATTATTGTATTGTTTTGGAGGTATGTTGAATTGTGAAAATAAGCACTTGGTATTCTAGGTGTGTAGATATGATTGTTTAATGTGTTAGGATCAATTGTACAGTGCCTAAACTAGTAGAATTCATTTTATTGGTGTTCCTGCAGAGAACAAATAAGATAAGTTAGGCACAAGCGTCACCTTACCATGTAGTCCGCTATCTCTTCAGTTGGCCTCTTCCTGGTCGATACATGTCAGCTTGAACCCAGGAGGGGTTACCTGCAGAAGAGTCTCCGAAGCTCAAGTAAGTCAAAGCTCTCAGAGAGTCAAATCAGTGATTAATGAATGCGTACCTTTAATTGCTGGGGTCCACGTATATTTATAGGGCATTAATGATGTTTGACCATCTCATGGGTTGGGCTTTGACTTGGGCTCTAGCTTGGGCTGTGAGTGGGCCTGGGCCCTAACCCAGGCCCTTAAGGTTTATTGAACGCAGGGGCTTCTATCATACTGAGTTCATTGGAGTGGTCGGCCTAGGCTCTAATCTTATCGGATATGCTGGCGTAGTCGGTCTAGGCCGGCTACTTGTCTTGATGGCTTATGTTGGTGGTATGAGATGCAGGTTGTTCCTTTAGATGTTTAGTTTAGGTTAAAACTGGTACAAGTTTAGGCTAACTCGGCCAAGGCTGGAAACTTGGCTGCCTTGATATACACATTATTTACTTATTTGGTCAAGTTTGGCTAGGTGTGGTACACCAGTCCCCCAGCCTTGTCCGATATGAGTTGTCGGTCAAGGGTGATATGTGTTGGTATGCTAGCGGAACCGACTAGGTGTACTGATACACCAATCCCCTAGCCTTTAAGTGTGGTGAACAGTGTTAAGGCTAACAAGTGGTAACCGTCAGTAGGTGAAGGGGCGTCAGTGGTCAAATCGAAAAAGTTTTGGCGTCGTCGTTTTGAAGTGTCATATCCTTCGCAATGATGGTGTCGATTGGTCTGGGGTATTATTTTGGCGGGAAGAGTTTCGTCGTTTGGGATCGTGGACTATAAATATGGGTTTGAAAACAGAAGAGGGGTTACTTGTTTCATTTGCGAGAGTTCTGAATTCAGAGATCTTGTGCGCGTAATACTGTCCGACTAGTCCTCAATTTCGACCGACATCTTCTCCTAAAAAACAAAACCAGGTATGTCTAGTAGTGGTAGCGTGTCTACGTCTAGTAGTAGTGAAAGTATGGAGTCAGATAAAAGTAAGGATAGGCAACTTGGCGGAGAGGGTACAAGTTCTGGAGTTGTTACGAGTGGGATGCCAATGGAGGTTGTGAGGGAGGTTCGAGAGGATCCCCCCGAAGAGTTGGAGGAGAGCAACTGGCCGACGAAAGGCGGCTATGGGTGGGCTGCTGCTGACGTTCGTGACCAATCATCTTTATTCAGATGGTCCCGTCTGCTGAACTCTTGGCTAAACTGCACGCCCATCATCTCCAAGGGTGTCAGTGGGGACATTGTTTCGCTAGAAAGGGTGAGTGCTATTGACCGGGTATGCCATGGGCAGGAGGGGGCTACCGAGAAGTTCTTCTACATGTATATGTGCCACTTTTCTCAGCTTCATGTGCGATTACCTTTAGACGATTTCACTATGGGTGTGTTGCGGGCGTTGAATGTGGCACCTACCCAACTACATCCGAATAGTTGGGCCTACTTGCAGGCCTTCCGCATTCTGTGCCAGTCCTTATATTTGGAGTCAACTCCCTATGCTTTCTTGTATTTTTACGACACTAGACCTCGGCGGCCGGCTACTTGGCTCTCTTTGATTAGTCGCCCTAGCATCAGCAGACTGGATGCTTTCTCCCAATCTTTCAAGCATTTCAAGGATGGGTACTTCAAGGTCATCGTCAAGGAAGGAGTAAAAGCTTATTTTTTGAACGCAGACGGAAGTCCCAAGTTCCCTTTGAGTTGGACAAACAATCCTTCTCGGTATAAGGACATGGGGATGGATGAATTGTCGGTTGGTGATAAGGAGGTTGTGGAGACCTTGTTGAAGTTTGTCGATAAGTTGCCCACTAAGGGCCTAGTTAGGGTTTATAATTTGGTGCACCCGATAATAGATATCGAAGGTATCCGTTTATTACTTAAGCTGTGTTAATAATACTAAGTTGTTTTGATCCGAGTTGTGATGTATCATTGCAGGGCATATGGCGCAGTCTGGAAAGAAGAATCTGACGCTCTTTCAAACATTGAGGAAGGAAATGGCCACTAAGGCCAAGGCGGCTGGGAAGGCTGATGTTCCCAACTTACAAGAAGCGGTGGTGGAGGTGCACGTGCACGGTGGGACAAAAAAGAAGGCTGAGCTTCCGCCTCGACCCGGGAAGGGAAAAGATATGAAGAAGATAAGGGCTGCTCTGCTTGGAACGGCTAGCGGGGCGGGGTCAGCTAGTGGGGAGAAGGGGCCGGAAGCTGGGTTGATCGAGTTGCTGGAGATATCTGTGAGGAAGGATATTTCAATCACCCTCCCGGATACCGTTGTAAATTCTATTGACAACATGGACGCGGAGCACATTGTGAGAACAATGGTCGAATTTGGGAGTAAGGCGTTAGTTTTGAGCCGGCGTGTGGGATCGCTTTATAGGAGGGAAGTGAAGGAGGATGGCCGGGAAAAGGTGGAGGAGTTGTAGGGTAAGGTGGATAAATTGGAGGAGGAGAAGAAGGCTGCATAAGAGAAGGCAAAGGAGAGTTGGGAAGTAGAGAGGAAAAGGCTGGCAACATGGAGGGTTCGTTGCTTGGACTCTGAAGAAAAGTTGAATAAACGGATAGCGGAATTGGAGGAGGACTACGATGACTTGAAGGACAAGTATGATGGAGCTGTTGGTGAGCTTGATGATCTGAAGAATAGCATCATTCAGGAGCACATCAATGGCTTTGAAAAGGGATTGCGGCAGGCGGCCTTCTTCCATCAGGATGTGGACATTACAAATTCAAAGTTTGATGTGAATAAGGACATTGTTGACGGCAAGCTGGTCAGGGAGGACGAGAGCAGTGCAGATGAGGGGGCGGAGGAGAAGGCAGTAGAGGAGGAGAAAGGAGCGAGCGATGCCGAGGAGGTGGCACCTGATGCAGCAGAATAGGATCTCAGTTTTAATTGATTTGAGAATATTATTTGAGCCTATGTCTGTAATATTTGGTACATTACGTTACATTGGTACATTCTTGCACTTATGTTTAAATGTGATTAAGGTTGTGTATGTTATTGTGTATGTCGGGTTTTGATGATATGTGGTGTATGTGTGATGCAATCGATTGTATGTTAAGGGTGTTTGACCCAGGCCGTTTACTTATGGTAAGGGTGGGGAATTTAAACGAATTAATCATGAGTTAAGGGTGTTCGACCCAAGCCGTTTACTTATGGTAAGAGTGGGGAACTTAAACGAATTAAGCATGAGTTAAGGGTGTTCGACCCAGGCCGCTTACTTATGGTAAGGGTGGGGAACTTAAAAGAATTAATCATGAGTTTAGGGTGTTTGACCCAGGCCGCTTACTTATGGTAATAGTGGAGAATTTAAACGAATTAATCATGAGTTAAGGGTGTTCCACCCAGGCCGCTTACTTGGGGTAAGGGTGGGAAACTTTAACGAATTAATCATGAGTTAAGGGTGTTCGACCCAGGCCGCTTACTTGTGGTAAGGGTGGGGAACTTTAACGAATTAAGCATGAGATAAGGGTGTTCGACCCAGGCCGCTTACTTAGGGTAAGGGTGGAAAACTTAAACGAATTAATCATGAGTTAAGGGTGTTCGACCCATACCGCTTACTTGTGGTAAGGGTGGGGAACTTTAACGAATTAAGCATGAGATAAGGGTGTTCGACCCAGGCCGCTTACTTGGGGTAAGGGTGGGAACTGTAACGAATTAAGCATGAGATAAGGGTGTTCGACCCAGGCCGCTTACTTGGGGTCAGGGTGGGGAACTTAAACGAATTAAGCATGAGATAAGGGTGTTCAACCCAGGCCGCTTACTTGTGGTAAGGGTGGGGAACTTAAACGAATTAATCATGAGTTAAGGGTGTTCGACCCAGGCCGCTTACTTATGGTAAGGGTGGGGAACTTAAACGAATTAAGCATGAGAAAAAACACATAGAGAGTCATAAAGTAGGGAACCCTTCTTTTTCTTTATCGAATAGGGGTGCCTCGTTAAAACCTCCTTGGCCAAAACCCTCCTTAGGGAAAAAAGACCAAGTGAGGAAAAAGAGTACACCCGAGGTTACAAGTATTGGTTCGATTACAATACACATTCAGCTGAAGTAGAACTTGAGGTGGGATACATTCCATGTGTTGGGAATCTCTTCCCTAGACAATTGTTCTAGGCAATAAGCTCCCCCTCCTGCATCTTTTCGTATGCGGTATGGGCCGTCCCAATTGGCGTAGAACTTGCCATCCTTCTTTCTAGCACTGCTGGCCATTTTCCATACTAGGTCCCCGACGACAAATGATCGTGGGTGTAGATTTGCATTATATTTCCTGGCAGCTCGTTGTTTGGCAGCTAGATTGCGTATCTGGGCTTTTTCTCTGAGTTCGGGTAGGAGGTCGAGATGTAAGGCCATGTTTTGGTGGTTGTGGGTTGGGTCGTACAGTTCTCGGCGTAGGGATGGTTCGCCAATTTCTACTGGTATCATGGCGTCTGCGCCGTAGACTAAGCTGAATGGGGATTTGTTTGTTGATTATTGGGGGGTGCATCTGTAAGCCCATAGTACTTCTATTAACTCTTCAGGCCATTGGCCTTTGGCGGTATCCAACCTCTTGCGCAGCTCTACGAGGATGACTTTATTTGCTGCCTCTGCTTGCCCATTGGTTTGTGGATGTTCTACAGAGCTTGTGATGTGCTTGATGCCTAGGCCGGTGTAGAATTTGGCTAACTCCTTGTCAATAAATTGTCGGCCATTGTCTGTGATGATGGTATGTGGTACACCATATCTGCTTATAATGTCCTTCCACACGAATTGCTGGACTTGCTGGGCCGTGATGGTGGTTAGCGGCTTGGCCTCGATCCATTTGGTAAAATAATCGACGACTACAATTAGGAATTTTACCTGCCCCTTGTCGGGTGAGAAAGGGCCGAGGATGTCCATTCCCCATTTAGCGAATGGCCATGGGGATAGTATGTGATGTAGTTGTTCCTGTTTCTGATGAATAAGGTTGCCATGTTTTTGACATGGCTTGCATTTCCTGACATGATCCTAGCAGTCTGCTTCTATAGTGGGCCAGAAGTATCCGGCTCTGAGAACTCTTGTAGCCATGGTGCGTGCACCAGAATGATAACCACAAATTCCTTCGTGTAGCTCTTTGATGACATACTGGGCTTGCTCTACCGTGACACACTTAAGTAGGGGTTGGCCGTACCCGCGTTTGTAGAGGTCATCGCCTATCATGGTGTACCTGGCAGCCTTAGCCAGCCAAGTTTTGTCTGCGTCGAGGGGGGGTTGCCGGTTTTGAGGTATTGAATGTAGGGGGTGGTCCAGTTTTGGCTTTGGAAGGGAGTGACGCTGTTAACTGGGGTGTGGGTTAAGTTTTGACATGTGTGTGTGATGGAAGGTGTGGACAGTGTTTGTTGTAGTAAGGATCGATGGCAGCTTTTGAGCTTGGTGCTGGCCAATTTGGAAAGGATGTCGGCCCTGACATTGTCGGTTTTTGGGATGTGTTCGACGCGGACTTGTTTGAAGGCAGATTGAATGACTGCACAGACCAGATGGTAATATTGTAGAAGGATGGGGTCTTTGATCTGAAACTCGTGGTTTAGATGACCTACAGTGAGTTTGGAGTCGGTTTTGCACGTTAACTTTTTTATGCCTACTTCGCGAGATAGGGAAACGTCAGCGAGGATGGCTTCGTATTCGGCTTGGTTATTGGACGTTTCGAAAGCAAAATGAAGGGATTTTTTGATGAGGATGTCGTTGGGCCCTTCTAAGACGATGACGGCGCCGACACCCCTTGGATTTGAGGAACCATCTACATGAAGTGTCCACTGGTCCTCTATGGGTGTTTGTTGTAGGTCGTTGACGAAGTCCAAAAGACATTGGGCTTTGATGGGGCCGTGGGGTTCGTAGTTGAATTCTGATAGTTCCACGGCCCATGACGACATGTGTCCGATTAGATCTGGTTTTTGTAATATTTTTTGGATTAGGTAGTCGGTCTTAACGGTTATGGTGTGGTTCTGGAAATATGGGCGGAGACGGCGTGCCGCATGGACCAAAGATAGGGCCAATTTGTCTACCATTTGGTATCTGGTTTCGGGGTCTTGCAATGTTCTGCTCACAAAATACGTAGGATGTTGTGTGCCTTCTATTTCTTGAACAAGCACGGCGCTGACGGTGAAGTCGGTGGCCATGATGTATACCAGCAAGGGTTGGCTGGTGTCCGGTTTGTGGAGGATAGGTGGTGAGGTTAAGGTTGTTTTGAGTTTTTGGAAGATTTGTTCACAATCATCAGTCCACGTGAACCGGGTGGATTTCTTTAGGAGTTGGATTATGGGTTTGGTTTGTTTGGCAAGTTTGGGTAAAAGTGAGAGATGGCTGTGAGACGGCCAATGAGACGTTAGACCTCCTTGACAGTAGTGGGGTTGCGCATTTCGATGATTGCCTTGCATTTTTCAGGGTTAGCCTCTACGCCACGTTGGGTTAACATGAAACTAAGGAATTTGCCCCGGTCAACGCCGAATACGCATTTGTCGGGATTGAGGCGGAGGTTATATTGGCGCAGCGCGGAGAACACTACTGACAGGTCTTCAGCGTGTTGGTGATGACTTAGGGACTTGACAACCATGTCGTCGACGTATACTTCGACACAATGCCCCGTTAGGTGACTGAACACCTTGTCCATTAGCCGTTGGTAAGTTGCCCCGGCGTTTTTGAGGCCAAAGGACATGACCCTATAGAAGTAGTTGGCATCGTCCGTGATGAAGGCAGTTTTGTGCATATCTGCTGTGGCCATGGGGATTTGGTTATACCCTGAATACGCATCCAAAAAGCTAAGCACCTTGTTTCCTACCACACCGTCTACGAGTCGATCAATGTTGGGTAAGGGGTAGGCGCCGCGAGGACAAGCCTTGTTCAAGTCCGTGTAGTCTACGCACATCCACCATTTGCCATTGGCTTTCTTCACCAAGACAACGTTAGAAACCTAAGTGGTGTATTGAGCTTCTTCTATAAATCCTGCACTTAGTAACTTGTCGGCTTCGACCTTGGCTGCTTGCCGACGCTCTTCACCAAGCTTGCGTTTTTTCTGGGATACGTAGTGGGCTTCTTTATATATGGACAACTTGTGGGATGCCACCTGGGGGTCTACTCCAGGGAGGTCGATGGCCGACCAGGCGAAAAGATCTGTGTTGTTGATGAGGATAGGTGTGATGGTGGCACGCTCGTCAGAGTTTAAACCGGTGCCTAAGTTAATAGAGTGACCATTGGGAAGCTCTAAAGGAGTGGTGTCCTCAACTGGTTCGAGGCGGACATCCCGGCCTATTCTGGGGTCAAGGTCTTCGTCGGATAGGGCTATGCTAGAACTAGGGGGTCGTTCGATATGGTTGGTTTGTTGGATTGGGAGTTGAGGTCGCAAGCTTGCCATGTAGCATTCGTGTGCTAAGCGCTGGTCGCAGTGTATGGTCAGGATGTCGCCGGATGGGGCAGGGAATTTCATGGCCAAGTGAGGGGTGGAGACGACTGCACCAAGGGTATTGAGGGAAGGATGGCCCAGGAGGATGTTGTAAGACAATGTGGAGGTCTATGTAGCCCCGGGTGGATACCTGTTCGCTGGAAAAGCCATATTTTGGCTCGTCATATGGGACCATGGCAGTTTCAGGGAGTTGGAGTTTTTGGTAAGTGGCCCAGTAGAGGATATCAACAGAGCTGCCTTGATCAACAAGGACTTTCTTAACAGCATAATTCTCGATTTCGATAGTGATGCCCATGGGGTCATCTTGTTGGTGGTCGAGGCCGTGGAAGTCATCATCTGTGAATACAATAGGAGGCATACATCGTCTGTGGTGGGAATGGGTGATGTGGTTGATGGATTGTATATGGCGGAGCTGTCTTTTTCTGGCAGAAGAGGTGGAGCCTCCGCTTGCGAAGCCACCAGAGATGGTGTTAATGGTGCCTCGTAAGGGGGGGTCGACATGGGTGATGTCGGTGCGGGCAGGCTCTGGTTGTTGATTGTTGGGTTGGGTGGGGTGGGTGTTGTGATGAGAGTCATTTGGTGGACGTCTATGGTCAGGTCGCGGGGGGTGACGGGATCGAGACTCATTGGAGTGGTCGGCCTAGGCTCTAATCTTACCGGATATGTTGGCGTAGTGGTATGAGATGCAGGTTGTTCTTTTAGATGTTTAGTTTAGGTTAAAACCGGTACAAGTTTAGGCTAACTCGGCCAAGGCTGGAAACTTGGCTGCCTTGATATACACATTGTTTACTTTTTTGGTCGAGTTTGGCTAGGTGTGGTACAATTGGTGTGGCACCTGGCGGCAGATATGCTTCTGCCAGGCGATAAGTAACAAATAAAGGGGCTATCAGCGTGTGGCGCCTAGTGGCATGGGATTATTGCCATGTAGTCTGGAGCACAATTTTGCCTGGCGGCGCTTAGTGCAGGGGCATGGGTCCACTGCAGATAGAGTTGCATGGATGGATTTGATGGCTTGGTTAGGGTTATGTTGGATTAGTTACGAGCGGGGAGGTTCGTAACGAAGATTTGAGATGCGTGAGTGATGCGGACAGGGAGGTCCGTATTTGTTGTACTATTGTGTGGGTATACGAGCGGGGAGTTTTGTATGTTTCGTACTCACACTTGAGGTTGCTATGAGCGGTAAGGTTTATAGTAGGTGTTAACGCATGTTGGACTACAAGCGGGTAGGTTCGTAGAGTTGGACTACGGGCGGAGAGGTCCGTAGAGTTGGACCACGAGCGGGTAGGTTCGTGGAAGCATGATAATCCCTAAGGACCAAGGTTGTGAATGGATATCTCTCATATAGGTTATGAGATTGGGGTGTAATGTTATAAAGAAGTTAATAAACTAAAATTGGCTAAGTTAGATTGGGTAAGGGTTAATTCTTATTATTTTATTGATTGTATTATTTTTCTTTCTCAGCTCACCCTTTCTTTTTATGTTTAGTGATGATGGCATGACTTGTCACGCGGGAGCATATGTAAATCCAGATGAGAATGCCGATGCATAGTGATAGAGCGGGGCAGACGATGGGGGATTTATCTCTAAGTTTTCTTTCATTCCAAATGCTTTATCTAGTAATATCCATCTAGTGTGTTACATTTGGTATAAGAGCATATGATTTCAAAATGATTTTTGGGCTTTTGGGAGTCAGCTTATCACGATTGTGAGATTAGTATAAATTTCTTGAATTGCAGAGTTCTTGAAATATGTGTTATTGCATGGTTGTATTGCTAATGCATTTTTCTGAGATAAATTATAAAGGTGTATGATGAAGGATTATGTTGTTTTCTTTTAAGATTATTGAATATGGTGTTAGTTGATTAAGAAAGCTAAGTGAAATCCTCACTGGACATTAAGATAGCAAGCTATCTAGATGTGAAGGTTCCTTTCATAAAGCTCAAGAGAAGAAGATGACGGATTGATTCAAATGAAAAGGAAATGGAAAGCACATAAATCACAGAAACCAATAACAATTAAAGGAAGAAGAAAACATAAAATGGAAAGGAAAGAAATGGTAAAAATGTGAGAAGCACGCCACTACAAGGTTAGGCTAGAAGCCATGGCAACCTTGAAGATAAGTGGATGTGTGCCGCCACTTGCTATGCAAGATAAGACTTAAAAGTATTCACTCCCTAGGGAGGAAACTCTCACAAATGGTTGAGACACAAGAGTGTTTTTACTTCAAAATCTTCAACCCTTTTACATGTCTAGGAGCACCCCATATATAGAAGAGTTTAGGGGCCTCTAAGCAAATAAAAGATACCTAAGGATGTCTCTACAAAAACCTAACCCTAGCTTCTAGAAACTAGGTCAAATAAGGTCAAAAAAAATGAGAGACAAAAGAGCTAACTATGGTGTATGCAAGGCTAATTTCGTTCTAGCACAAAAGGAGACAAAGAATGTGTCTCATATGTCTTCAAAAAGTGGCCAAAGTATGCTAAAAACAAAGGAGACCAAAGGTACATAGGTACACTTGTTTTATGCCTTTTACTTTATGCTTTATGCCTTTGCTTTACTCTCTCATCCACATCATTTATGCTCCCCAATCACCATGCGCCACTTAGCATTGCTTTCTTACTCCTAATTAACCTATAAAGCAAATAAACATATATTAGCATGTTGGCTTAAGTCAAGTCAACTATAGTCAACAAGTCAAACCTAGTCAAAGGTCAACAAGTCAACTAAAGTTGATTTAACTAAGTCAACTTAGGGAATCAAAAATAACAAACACAAATGAAAGGGATGAAGGATTAGTCTACTTCCTTTCTAAACATGCTTAGTCTTCTTAAGCATATGCCTCCATCCTTGGTTGGGGTCAATCCTTCATCAGTGTATGATACCCTATGTTCTAGAACTAGAAAATGGCTGGCGGAAGAGGTAGAAGAATTGGTGCCAATAACTCAGTTGGTGAAATTGCCCATGCAATTCACCGATTGGTTGACGCTATGCAGCCACAACAGGTGGTGCTACCACAGCCTGCACCATGACCCGTCAACATGGATGATTTCATGAGGCACAAACCAGCCAAGTTCAATTGCATGGCCATTCTTGATGATGCAGATGCGTGAATCAGGGAGTGCGAGAAGATATTCCATGTACTACCTTACTCAGATGAACAAAAACTGGCATATGCCACTTTTCTCTTGGTGAGTGATGCAGAATACTGGTGGGTTGGAATGCAACAACAGATGGAGACCAGGAGGAGGAAGTGAGCTGGGAGAATTTCAAGAAGAGATTCCTAGAAAAGTATTTTCTGGATAGTGCTAAGCATGAGAAGAAGGTTGAGTTCTTGACCTTGTAGCAGGGCAATATGACTGTGCAGGCTTATGTTAACAGATTCAAGTATTTGGCAAGGTTTTACACACAGAATATCACAGAGGAATGGCATTGTTAGAAGTTTGAGAGGGGTCTGCGACATGAGCTGCTCATGGTTCTAGTACCACTCAGGATCCGAGAATTTCCCCTTTTAGTGGAGCAGGCGAATAGTGTAGAATAGTTAGAGATGGGGCCTAGCCAGGTAGCCAAGCCGTAGAGGAATGTTGTGGAGGCTAGACAACAGAAGAAGCCTTATAACCGACCACAAACATGGTCACAAGGATTGAAATGTTTCCAATGTGGGGGAACACATTTGAAGAGAGACTGTCCTAGACTTACTCGTAATGCAGGGGGCAGTGTTAGAGGGAAAAAGTGTTTTATATGCGATCAAATTGGCCATTTAGTAGATAGTTATCCCAATAAAAGGATATTTGTAGAGCCACAATCGCAGTTGCCTTCTACAGAGAGGCCTAGAACTGCAGGAAAGGTATTTGCTCTAACCAGTACAGAGGCAAACCGATCAAGTAACCATATACAAGGTACATGTGTAATGATGGGTCAGAATGTATGGGTGTTGTTCCTGCGAAGAACAAATAAGAGATGTCAGACACAAATATCACCTTACCTTAATTCGCAATCTCCCTAGTAGACTTCCTTCCAGCTTGCGTGTGTTATCTACTGGTGTCTCGGCTTGAACCAGCCTGGACCCAAGAGGGGTTACCTGCGGAGAAGTTTCCGACGCTCAGGTCAACAAAGGATTCTCAAAAAGTCAAATCTCGTAATTAAGGGATTAATGAATGCGTACCTTTAATTGTTGGGGTCCATGCATATTTATAGATTATTAATTATGTCTGGCCACGTCATTGGCTAGGCCCTTGTTTGGGCCGCAGGTGGGCTTAGGCCTAGTCCAGGTCCCTTAGCCCGATCATTGTGGGCCCTAAGGACTTTACTAGTAATGCTTTAAGTGTGTCAGGTTGATGAGTGCGTATTTTTGCCCTCATTTAATGTTTAATTCTGGGTATTTAATTGAATTTGTGTGCTTAAAGAGTGATTTAATTGATAATTTTGATAATTAGGTTGTTTGAGCTTGTGTGATAAAAATGTCTTAAAAAGTGATTTTTAGCTGCATAAATTATTTTTGGATATTTTAACGTTTGTTGATGCAGCTGAAGTTAAGTTTTAAGCTCATTTAGAGGTGTGGAAATAAATTGATTAAAGCTTCATGACACCTTAAAGATAAATCAAAGAATAAGAAATTATCAAAAGCACAAAAATTCAGGCCAAGCATTGCATGAAGACGGCAAGAAAAACTTGAAAAAGTGAAGAAGTTTGGCTAAACCAAGAAGAGAGGAACAAAAAAATTGGACCTTGCGATTTTCTTTATCTTTATGATAGAAGATAATTTGGGAAAAATATATCTTTAGATATTTTATTTGATATTTTTAAATAATTATCTTATTTAATTATATCAAAATATTAAAAGATATTAACTACCAAATCTTTTTAAATATGACAAGATCTTCTGGAATCTTTTTAGATCCACAACAAACAAATATATCTTGAAGATATTGGATTATTTAGAAGATAATTTGAGGAGATTGCAAAGGGTTGATTTGGAAAATTAATTCAAATATTAATTGGTGATAATTTATCATATATCTTTAAGTAATTAATTAATTTAATTATATTAGATATTGATATTATCAACCAATTATATTTGTCAAAAATTCTATATCTCTCCAAATATTTTTAAATATTTATCTTTATATTTATTTTAAAAGATATTTGAGAGATTTTAGCAACAGAAAAGCCCAGTCCAATTCCTATATAAAGAGACCAAGGGAGAAGCAGAAAAAAAGACAAGCTCGGGACTTCGGAGTTTTGGAACCCTTAGGGGTGCCTAATTTGGTTTCCTTTCTCTCTCTTTTCTTCTCTCTATTCTTCTTTTTATTTTGTATTCCATGGATTGCTAAACTTCTTGGGTTGATTCCATTGTAATTTCATTATGGATTTTGAGGTTAGAATGAATTAATTTCTTTGTTCTTTTTATTATTGTTGAGGTTTTAATTCATCTATGTCTTTTATCTTTGAATCTCGTAAAAAGTAATGATTTTAAATCTATATGCATGTTGATCATATGAGTTCAAGGGTTTTTAAATTTAATTGAGACTTTACTTTGATTTTATTTAGAAACTTTCATGTGATTAAATGAGTTTTTACCAATAATTGAGACTTTACTTTGGTTAAAGGTATTTACTCTAATGAAAATTAATCGAGACTTTACTTTGATTAATTAAGCTTTTTATTTGGTGAGGAGATAAAAGAATAGACATGATTAGGCATAGTAAAATTTGATTGAGACTGTACTTTGATTGAATTTACTATGGATAATCTAAAAGTTCTCACTTTTAATTGAGACTGTACTTTGGTTAAAAGTGAGAACGCCAACAAATTAATTGAGACTTTACATTGATTAATTTGCAAATCTACAACAATAATTAATTGAGCAATAATCTTTAGATAACCGATGATGAATCTATTTTGAAAAAGCAATGGAATCAATCTATTTTCTTTTCTATTGTTTTTATTTCTTTTTATCTTTTAAATTTTATTTCTATCTTTGTTTATCTGAATCCCCTATATTTTTTATTTTGTTTGACTAACCGCTTTGTATAGTTTTATAAGAACTAATTTGTTAAAAATCAATTCTGTGTTCGTTGGGAGACGACTTTGGGTTACTTTACCCTTACTATTTTGTTGACTACTTTCTTAACAATACTGAAGTTGTTATAGATAAGTAGTATTAATTTGAACGCGTCAACGACAGCGTTATCACAGGTTCTTGTTTCATTTTTTGAAGTAAGCGGCTTAGGCCGCTTACTCTTGTCTGTTTAACTTATCTATTGATTATTTGTGTCCTTGAGCATTATGTAGGCGAATTTTATGGTCATAGTCATGTTAGGCTGCCTAGATGCAGTACACCAGTCTCCCAACCTGTGTCAGTATTCCTATAGCGGCAGAGGATGAGAGGTGTGAGCATCTTTATTAGGCCGCCTAGGTGCAGTACACCAGTCCCCCGGCCTGTGTCGGTATTCCTATAGCGGCAGAGGATGAGAGGTTTGATCGTCTTTGTTAGGTCGCCTAGGTGTAGTACACTAGTCCCCTAGCCTTTAAGTGTGATGAACAGTGTTAAGGCTTAAAGTCTTAATAAGTTGTAGTAGGTGAAAAGGTGCAGATGTTAGGAGTCTAATCAAAAGGGTTTTGCGCTGTCGTTTGAAGTTTTGTGACTTTTCGTGTGCATTATGACATTTCGTGTGCCTTATAACTTTTGGCGGGAAGGAGTTGTAGCGGTTCGGGTCGATGGTTATAAATGAGGATGCTATTGAAAGTGTGTTCACGTTGGCTTATTTGTAAGAAATCTGTGATCAGTGATTTGTGTGCGTTAGAACTATCCGATTAGTTTTGTGTTCCTGCCGACATCTTTCTTACTAAAAAAAGTATGCCTAGTACTAACGATAGTATGTCGTTATCTACATCGAGTAGTGGGAGTGGGTGGTCTAGGGAAGATATAGTTAGGCAGTTTGATGAGGGGAGTGGTAGTCCTGTGATTGGGACGGGGAGGCCCGATGGAGACGGTAACTGAGGTGAGGGAAGACCCTCCAAAGGAGATAGCAGAGAGTAGTTGGCCAGCGAAGAATGGTTATGAATGGGTCACTATTGATGTCCGAAACCAATCTTCATTATTCAAATGGTCAAGGTTGCTTAAGTCATGGCTTAACTGCACTCCTGTTGTAGGGAGGGATGTAAGCCGTGATATAGTGTCCTTGAAGCGGGTGAGTGCTGTTGAACGTGTCTGCCACGACCAGGAAGGAGTGGCTGATAAATTTTTCTATATGTACATATGTCATTTTTCACAACTACACGTGAGGCTACCGCTCGATGACTTTACCATGGGGGTACTTCGTCTACTAAATGTTTCTCCTACCCAACTGCATCCGAACAGCTAGGCGTACTTGTAAGCATTTCGCATTCTCTGTCGCTCGCATGTAACCTTCTCTGCAGGCGTTTTTGTATTTCTATTACACAAGGCCACAACAGCCGACAATGTGGTTATCTTTGGTGCGTAGGCCGAGTATAAGCAGACTGGACGCATTCACCCAGTCATTGAAACATTTCAAGGATGGATTCTTCAAAGTAGTGGTGAAAGAGGGTGGAAGATTGTATTTCTACAATGATGACAGGAGTAATAAATTCTCTTTTAGTTAGACCGATAACTCTTGGCGATATAAGGACATGAAGATTGAGAAGTTGTCGGTGGCGGATAAGGAGGTGGTGGAGATGCTGATGAAGTTTACTGATAGGCTGCCCACTAAGGGCTTAGTTAGGGTTTATAATTCGGTTCATTCGATTATTGATATTGAAGGTATCTTTTCGTAATTTCAAGTGCTATGATGTGTGTAAGTTAACTAACCGGTATTTGGTGTAAACACTATAGGGCACATGACACAGCTTAGGAAGAAGAACTTAACACTTTTTCAGACACTGAGGAAGGAGAAGGCGGTAAGGGCAAAGGCTGCCGGGAGCACTGTGGTTTCAAATTTGCAAGAGTCCTTAGTTGAAGTACACGTGCACGTGGGTACGAAGAGGAAGGCAGAGTTGTCGGCTAGGCCCGGTAAGCGAAAGGATGTGAAGAAAGTTCGGGCTGCTCTATTACGTTCGTGATCATCTACTAGTGGAAAGGGGTCTGAAGTTGGGCTAATCTAGCTGCCGGAGACAGTTGTTCGGTGGGATATTAAGATTAACGGTTCGGAGACTCTGATTAACTCGATTGACAGTATGGAGCCCAATGCTTTGGTGAGGGCTATGGTGGAGTTTAATAGTAAGGCGCTAATATTGGGGCGTCGAGTGGGGTTGTTTTATCAAAGGGAACTGAAGGAGGGGAATCAGGCAAAGCTAGAGGAGCTGCAAAGTCAGGTCGACAAGTATGCGAAGGAGAAGGAAGCGTGGGAGATAGAAAGGGAAGAATGGAGGGAAGAGAAGAAAAGGTTGGGAACGTCGAGGGTGCGGTGTCTGAAGAAAATTTTAAAGCCAAGGTTGCTGATCTTGAGGCTGATTATGATAAGTTGAAGGAAAAGCACGAGGGCCTGGAAGTGGAGCTGGAGGATCTTAAAGAGTGCATTATCCAATAGCACATTAACGGATTTCAGAAAGGCTTGATGCAGACATCATTTTTCATTAAAGATGTCGATGTGGCAGACCCGAGGTTTGACGTGAACAAGGACGTGGTGGATGAGCAACTTGTTAATGAAGTGGAGTTAAGTCTTGAGGAGGAAGGAGAGAAGGCGGTGGTTGACGACAATAAGAATGAAGAAGAAGCCGCGATGGGTGGTGATGATCAAGCTTAGGATAGAGTTTCTAATGTTTTTTTTTTGATTCATTCTAAGTTTGTAATAACTCGAACAATATTTTTCCTTATTGGTTAACGTGATGCATATTCTAGATTATATCTGTTGTTTGATTGTTGACGATAGTATATGTGATAGGAACGCACTTGTTTGAATGGTGTTGTTATGTATTCAGTTTGTTACTGTATATGTTGTTTATTGGGATGAATATTATTGAATGTTGTAGTGTAGTTAGAGTACTGTTGTGTGCATGATATGTAAGTTGTAGTATTCGACCCAAGCCCTTTATTGGTGATAAGGGTAGGGAACGTAAACAATTAAAAGCGTATATAACGAAGGTTCAATCCAGACCGCTTACTTGTGTAAGGGTAGGGAACTTAAACAATTAAAATCGTATATAGCGAGTGTTCGACCCAGGACGCTTACTTATGGTAAGGGTGGGGAACTTAAGATATTAAAAGCGTATATAGCGAGTGTTCGACCTAGGCTGCTTACTTGTGGTAAGGGTGGAGAACTTAAGCAATCAAAAGTGTATATAGCGAGTGTTCGACCCATGACATTTACTTGTGGTAAGGGTGGGGAACTTAAGCAATTAAAAGCGTATATAGCGAGTGTTCGACCTAGGCTGCTTACTTGTGGTAAGGGTGGGGAACTTAAGCAATCAAAAGCGTATATAGCGAGTGTTCGACCCAGGCCGCTTACTTGTGGTAAGGGTGGGGAACTTAAGCAATCAAAAGCGTATATAGCAAGTGTTCGATCCAGGCCTCTTACTTGTGGTAAAGGTGGGGAACTTAAGCAATTAAAAGCCTATATAGCGAGTGTTCGACCCAGGCCGCTTACTTGTGGTAAGGGTGGGGAACTTAAACAATTAAAAGCGTATATAACAAGTGTTCGACCCTGGCCGCTTACTTGTGGTAATGGTAGGGAATTTAAACAATTAAAAACTTGGATCAAGAGTTAAGCGTGTAATCAAGAACCCTTTTTTTATTCATGAAATTTGGGGTGCATCATTAAAAACTCCCTGGCCAAAACCCTCATTAGGGAAAAATGCCTAGTGAGGAAAAATAGTACACCCAAGGTTATAAGTATTCGGTAAAGTAAGTAATTTAACTGAATTAAAATTTGAGATGAGATACATTCCATGTATTCGGTATCTCCTCGCCTGATAATTGTTCAAGCTTGTAAGCACCGCCTCCTGCGTCATCACGTATTCAGAACGGGCCGTCCCAATTGGCGAAGAATTTGCCATTCTTCTTTGCATAAGTTGGTGTTGTGTTTTTTGGCTGCTCTCTGCTTAGCTGCTAAGTTGCGAATTTGCGCTTTGTCTCTTAATTCAGGGAGGAGGTCGAGATGGGTGCACATATTTTGGTGGTTTCGATTTGGGTCGTATAGTTCCCGGCGCAGAGATGGTTCACCAATTTATACTGGAATCATGGCTTCTAAGCCATATACTAGGCTAAAAGGGGATTCGTTTGTTGTTGATTGGGGATGTTCGACAGAGCTGGTTACATGTTTGATGTCGAGGCCGGTGTAGAACTTAGCGAGCTCTTTGTCTATGAATTGTCGGCAATTGTCGGTTATGATCGTGTGTAGGACGTCATAGCGACATATTATATCCTTCCAGACGAACTGTTGTACTTATCGAGCTGTGATGGTGGCTAATGGTTTGGCTTCTATCCATTTGGTGAAGTAATCGATGGGTACTATCAAAAATTTCACTTGCCTTTTCCCTGGGTGAAGTGGCCGAGAATGTCTATTCCCCACTTTGCAAAAGGCCATAGGGAGAGTATGGAGTGGAGTTGTTCTTGTTTATAATGGATGAGGTTGCCATGCTTCTGGCATGGTATACACTTTTTGATAGAGGTGTGGCAGTCTGCCTCCATAGTTGGCCAAAAGTAACCGGCTCGGAGGATTCTGGTGGTCATGGTTCGCGCACCTGAGTGATATCCGCATATGCCTTTGTGCAATTCTTTTATTATGCATTGGGCTTGTTCGGCTGTGACGCATTTGAGGAGTGGCTGACCGTACCCCCACTTGTATAAGTCATCCCCTATCATCGTGTACTTGGCGGCTTTAGCCAACCAGCTTTTGTCAGCGTTAGGTGGAGGTTTACCAGTTTTGAGATACTGTAGGTAGGGAGTTGTCTAGTTGTCGGCTTGGTTCGAGGTTAGGTTTAGGAAAATGTTTGTTGTGGATGGTGCGGATAGTGTTTGTTGTAAGAGGGATCTGTGCCAACTTTTTAGCTTGGTGCTGGCTAGTTTGGATAGTATGTCGGCCCTGACATTTTCACTTTTGGGGATGTGTTGGACGCATACACTTTCAAAAGCATATTGGATGATATTGCTAACTAGGTGATAGTATTGTAGGAGGGTAGGGTCTTTGATTTGGAATTCATCGTTTAGATGGCCTACTGTGAGTTTGGAATCAGTTTTGCACGTGAGTGTTTTGACACCAACTTCGCGTGCGAGGGATAAGCTGGCAAGGATGGCTTCATATTCTGCTTGGTTGTTGGATGTCTTAAAGGCGAAATGGAGGGATTTTTCAATGAGGATGTCATTGGGGCCTTCAAGGATGATACTGACCCCTGCCCCCTTCGGGTTCGAAGAACCATCTACGTAGAGTGTCCATTGGTCCTCTTCAGGGGTGTGTTGCAGGTCGTTGACGAAGTAGAGGAGGCATTGGGCTTTGATGGGTGATATCGCTGTCGTTAGGCGATCAAATTACCACTACTTAACTTAGCAACTTCAGTATTGCCAAGTTAGTAGTGAACAAAATAGTTAGGGTTAAGATAACCCTGAGTCGTCTCACAACGAATACGGAATTGATCTCAAATATTTGATTCTTAGAAAATGCAATTAAAACTAGTAACTATAAAAATAGGGGGTTTTGATATGCAAAGAAAATGACACGGAAGATTGTAAACACAGTAATAGTAAATAGGTCAATTCCACTGCTTTTTCTAAATAGGATTCTTCATTGGTTATCTAGAGATTATTGTTAAATTAATTATTGTTATTGATTTACGAATCAATCAATGTAAAGACTCAATTCATTTATTGGCATTCTCACTTTTAATCAAAGTACAGTCTCAATTAAAAGTGAGAATTTTTAGATTATCCATAGTAAATTCAATCAAAGTACAGTCTCAATTAAATTTTACTATGCCTAATCATGTCTATTCCTTTGTTTCTTCACCAAATAGAAAACTTAATTGATCAAAGTAAAGTCTTGACTAATTTTAGTTAAAGTAATTACCTCTAATCAAAGTAGAGTCTCAATTATTGGCAAAAAATTATTTAATCAAATGAAAGTTTCTAAATAAAATCAAAGTAAAGTCTCAATTGAATTTAAAAACCTTTTAACTCATATGATTAGCATGCATGTAGATTTAAAATCATTATTTTCTATTCGATTAAGAAGCAAAGTACATAGATAAACAAAAACCACAACAATAATCAAAATAACAAACACATAAATTCATCTAACCTCAGAATCCAATTAAGAAATTACAGTGGAATCAACCCTTAAAGCTTAGCCCTCCATGGCTTTGATGGAATACATGATAATATGATGAAGGAAAGAAAATAAAAGAAAAGGGAGAATGAGAGATGTGGTGGAGACGATATCTGCCAAAACCAGAGAGTTCTAAGTTGTAAGTTGTTTCGCTTGTGCTCCCTTAAGTCTCTTTATATAGGCTTCAACTGGACTTTGGGCTTTATCTGTCGGTTGCTAAAATCTTTTATTTTTATTTATAATTAGCAACTTAATTTATGTCCAATTTCCAATTTCCAATTTTGCCCCTCCTGTTTGGTGAGTGGAGGATTATGACACGTGTCAGCATATGGTTGGCCTGCTTTGCAAGGTGGGGATTGCCACATGGCGTGATCTGGTTGAGTGTAGTTTAAGTGGTAGGAGGGGTGCAACTTATTAAAAATTGGGGGTACAGAACAAGTATTTGTGGTCCACTTGCAGGAGGAGTGTGCAAATAAAATCTGAGGGTGCATTTAGCTCCTGATTTATTCTTTTCCAAAATTTCAGAAATAAATTCCAGCTGCATTAACAAACGTTAGAATATCCAATAATATTTTATGCAACTAAAATCAATTTTTACGCCATTTTTACCAAACTTACTCAATAAATCCAATAATCATAAATATTAATTAAATCAATCTTTAAGCATAGAAAATTCAATTAAATCCCCAAATTTAAACATTAAATGAGGGCAAAAATTTGAACTCATCAATGGGGCTGTGGGGTTCGTAGCGTATGTTAAACTCAGATAGTTCCACTGCCCAAGACGACATGCGGCCGGCAAGGTCCGGTTTTTAGAGTATCTTTTAAATGGGGTAATCAGTTTTGACTATGATGTTGTAGTTTTGGAAGTAGGAGCGCAGGCGTCCTGCATCATGTACAAGGGATAAGGCCATTTTTTCCACTATTTGGTACCTGGTTTTTGGATCTTGCAAGGTTCGGTTGACGAAGTATATGGGATGTTGAGTGTTAGTGATGTTCTGAACTAACGCGGCGCTTATGGTATAATCTATTACGATAATGTAGACGAGAAGGGATTGGTGGATATTCGGCTTATGGAGGATAGTTGGTGATGCTAAGGAGGCTTTAAGGTTTTGGAACACTTGCTCACATTCATCGTTCCATGAGAACCTTGCAGATTTCTTAAGTAGTTGAATGATGGGTTGGATCTGTTCGGCTAATTTGGGTAGGAAACGGGATATGGCGGTCAAACGGCCAATGAGGCATTGCACCTCCTTGACGTTGTTGGGGCTCCTCATCTCAATGATGGCTTTACATTTTTCGGGTTTTGCTTCTATGTAGCGTTGTGTTAGCATGAAGCTTAGGAATTTGCCATGGTCGACGCTGAAAATGCATTTTTCAGGGTTTATGCGGAGGTTGTACTGTCGTAATGCAGAGAACACTGTGGATAAGTCTTGAGCGTGCTGGTGATGACTTGGGGATTTGACAACCATGTTGTCGACGTACACTTCGACACACTTGCCCATTATATGGCTGAAAACTTTATCCATTAACCGTTGGTAAGTTGCGCCTGCGTTTTTGAGGCCAAAAGGCATGACTTTGTAAAAATAGTTGGCATCGTCTGTGATGAAGGCGGTCTTGTTCATGTCGGTTGTGGCCATTGGGATCTGGTTATATCCGGAGTATGCATCTAGAAAACTTAGGACCTTATTGTCGGTTGCACCGTCAACTAGTCCGTCAATATTGGGTAAGGGGTAGGCGTGTCTAGGGCAGGCCTTATTTAGATCTGTATAATCGACGCACATTTGCCATTTACCATTTGCTTTTTTGACCAGAGAAGTCGTATATAGGTTGACTTAGTTGAATCAACTTTAGTTGACTTGTTGACCTTTGACTAGGTTTGACTTGTTGACTATAGTTGACTTGACTTAAGCCAACATGCTAATCTATATTTATTTGCTTTGTAGGTTAATTAGGAGTAAGAAAGCAATGCTAGGTGGCGCATGGTGATTGGGAAGCATAAATGATGTGGAGGAGAGAGTAAAGCAAAGGCATAAAGCATAAAGTAAAAGGCATGAAGCAAGTGTACCTATGTACCTTTGGTCTCCTTTGTTTTTAGCACACTTTGGCCACTTTTTGAAGACATATGAGACACATACTTTGTCTCCTTTTGTGCTAGAACGAAATTAGCCTTGCACACACCATAGTTGGCTCTTTTGTCTCTCATTTTTGTAACCTTATTAGACCTAGTTTCTAGAAGCTAGGGTTAGGTTTTTGTAGAGACATCCTTAGGTATCTTTTATTTGCTTAGAGGCCCCTAAACTCTTCTATATAAGGGGTGCTCCTAGACATGTAAAAGGGTTGAACATTTTGAAGTAAAAACACTCTTGTGTCTCAACCATTTGTGAGAGTATCCTCCCTTGGGAGTGAATACTTTTAAGCCTTATCTTGCATAGCAAGTGGCGGCACACATCCACTCATCTTCAAGGTTGCCATGGCTTCTAGCCTAGCCTTGTAGTGGCGTGCTTCTCACATTTCTACCATTTCTTTCCCTTCCATTTTATGTTTTCATCTTCCTTTAATTATTCTTGGTTTTCTATGGTTTATGTGCTTTCCATTTCCTTTTTATTTTGAATCAATCCATCATCTTCTTCTCTTGAGCTTTGTGAAAGGAACCTTCACATCTAGATAGCTTGCTATCTTAATGTCCAGTGGGGATTTCACTTAGCTTTCTTAATCAACTCACACCATATTCAATAATCTTTAAAAGAAACAAGATAATCCTTCATTAAACAAGGATGTTGTTGATGGAAAGCTTGTCCAGGAAGATGAGAGCAGCCCGGAAGAGGAGGCGGAGAAGGAGGCGGCCGAAGAGGAGAAGGAGGCGGATGATGCTGCAGAGGTGGCCCCTGATGGAACAACATAAGACTTTGATTTTTAATGATTTGAAAATATTATTGAGCCTATATCTGTAATAATTGGTACATGATGTTACGTTGGTACATTTCTTTGCGTTTATGCTTAATGTGATTAATGTTTTGTATGATATTGTGTATGGCGGGTTTTGATGATGTATAGCGCAATCGATTGTATGTTAAGGGTGTTCGACCCAGGCCGCTTACTTGTGGTAAGGGTGGGGAACTTAAACGAATTAACTACGAGTTAGGGGTGTTCGACCCAGGCCACTTACTTGTGGTAAGGGTGGGGAACTTAAACGAATTAACCATGAGTTAGGGGTGTTCGACCCAGGCCGCTTACTTGTGGTAAAGGTGGGGAACTTAAACGAATTAACCACGAGTTAGGGGTGTTCGACCCAGGCCGCTTACTTGTGGTAAAGGTGAAGAACTTAAACGAATTAACCACGAGTTAAGGGTGTTCGACCCAGGCCGCTTACTTGTGGTAAGGGTGGGGAACTTAAATGAATTAACCACGAGTGAGGGGTGTTCGACCCAGGCCGCTTACTTGCGGTAAGGGTGGGGAACTTAAACGAATGCGAAAGTTAAATAAAGAATAGTCGTACAGTTGAGAACCCTTTGTTTTATTCATTGAATCTAGGGTGCCTCGTTAAAACCTCCCTGGCCAAAACCCTCCTTAGGGAAAAAAGACCAGGTGAGGAAAAAGAGTACACCTAGGGTTACAAGTATTCGGTTCAATACAATATACATTTAACTAAAGTAGAATTTTAGGTGGGACACATTCTAAGTGTTGGGTATCTCTTCCCCAAATAAATGTCCAAGGCGATAAGCTCCTCCTTCTGCGTCTTCACGTATGCAGTATGGGTCATCCCAGTTGGTGGAGAACTTGCCATCCTTCTTTCTTGCACTGCTGGTCATTCTCCATACTAAGTCACCGCTTACAAACGATTGTGGACATAGATTTGCGTTATACTTTCTGGCAGCTCTTCGTTTGGCGGCTAAGTTGCGTATTTGGGCTTTTTCTCTGAGTTCGGGTAGGAGGTCGAGATGAATGGCCATGTTTTGGTGGTTACGGGTTGGGTCGTATAGTTCTCGACGCAGGTATGGTTCGCCAATTTCAACCGGTATCATAGCGTCTGCACCGTAAACTAGGCTGAATGGGGACTCATTTGTTGATGATTGAGGGATGCACTTGTAGGCCCATAGCACTTCTACCAGCTCCTCGGGCCATCGGCCTTTGGCATTATCTAATCTCTTGCGCAATTCCACTAGGATAACCTTGTTGGCCGCCTCTGCTTGTCCATTTGTTTGTGGGTGCTCTACAGAACTTGTGATGTGTTTGATGCCCAGACCAGTGTAGAACTTGGCTTCTATCCATTTGGTGAAATAGTCAACGACTACAATCAGAAATTTCACCTGCCCCTTGCCGGGGAAGAAGGGGCCGAGGATATCCATTCCCCATTTAGTAAAGGGCCATGGGGATAGTATGGAATGGAGTTGTTCTTGTTTCTGGTGTATGAGGTTGCCATGTTTTTGGAATGGTTTGCACTTTCTGACGTAGTCTTGGCAATCTGCTTCTATGGTCGGCCAGAAGTAACCGGCTCGAAGGATTCTAATGGCCATAGTGCGGGCACCGGAATGGTAGCCACAAATGCCTTCGTGTAGCTCTTTGATGATATATTGCGCTTGTTCTGCAATGACACATTTGAGAAGCGGTTGGCCGTATTCGCGTTTGTAGAAGTCATTGCCTATCATGTTATACCTAGCGGCCTTAGCCAGCCAAGTTTTGTCCGCATCTTGTGTGGGGTTTCCGGTTTTTAGATATTGGATATAGGGGGTGGTCTAGTTGTGGTTTTAGGGAGGGGTGGTGTTGTCGGCTGGGGAGTGGGTTAGGTTTTGATGGGTATGTGTGATGGATGGTGTAGATAATGTTTGCTGTAATAGGGATCGTGTAAGACCCGGGAAAATTAAATAGTTATTTAATTTTTTATTTAATTAGGACGGGTAATAAGAATATTTAAAGCAATTAATGTGAGAACTATGACGTGGAAAAGTACTAGCTCAAGTGGTTGAGAGTACTTTATTGTGTGTGAGGACTTGGGTTCAAGTCCTATGTGTGTCACTTGGATGTTATTTAAATTATGCGTTTTTGTGTAATTATATATTGAATGCGTGGTGTGATGATAAATTCCTAGAATTGTAGGAGTTATCATGAAATCTGGATTGGTGGAATGGTTTGGCCTTGGTTTGGTATGTGCATGAGTGTGGGTTCAAACCTTGTTGAGAACTAAATAATTTCTTTTTGCCACATTTTCCTTTTGCATGAATGTGAAATGGTTAGAAACCTAGTAGCCAATGGAGAGGTAACCTAAGGGCTGGAAAACAGAGGGTTAATTAAACATTTGGCTAGCCTTAGTGTAATTCTTCATTAAAATTCCTGAAAGACACTAAAAGAGTAATTAAGTGAGAGTGATAGTGAGAGAGAAGGTCATAAGAGGAGAAAAAGAGCATTGTGGGTTCGTGTTAATCATAAGGAAAGCTTTTCCAAAGGATTGGGGCTGATAGAGTGAAGTGGTGAGGCTGAAATCGCAAAGGTTGGAGTGGAAGGCAAAGGCTAGGAAGGTTTTCCAGAGGTTTTCCAGAGGATTCGCCATTGAACTGCCTAGCGGTGAGGCTGAACCGCCAGGCGATGCATGTTGTTAGGGCACTGTTTCATTGTATTTTTGGAAAAATTGGGATGAATAGAGTCCCAAGGTAATTCTGTGTTGGTGTGATTGCGAAATTCATTGTTTAATTGGTTTAGGGGTGCCTGTAAATTATACTGTGAGGGTATAATTGAGTGAGTTACGTCCAAACCTAGGAGTTCCATTAATAATCTGGTTTTAGGGTACAAGGATAGGAGTGAAGGATTCATGTTGGAGGAGGTTTCATAGAAATCGTGATTTGAAGCTGATAAAAATAGGAAAAAGAAAATGGTAATGAGTCGTTGGGATAACTTCATGGTTTGCACCTGGGTTGAATTGATGGGGAGTTGGAGGATTCGTAAGTGCAGTAGAGAGGGATGAATCAGAACCTGATACACCGCCTGTCGGTTTACGAGCTGCCCCCAGGCGATGACTGGTGCAGTGGTCTAGTCTGTGAGTTGAGAAGTGGAGGATGGAAGGAGAACCTAGGTGAGTGAGTGGTACTAGAGAATTGTTAATGAAACTGTAATGAGCCATATAAGTCTGCTACTGAGTTGTATGAGTAAGTATACGTGTGAAGGTATGAGCATAGTGTGGTGTGGTTGTACGAAAGTTAAATTCAAGATAGAGGGAACAATGATCCTAAAGCGTAGTTTAGGGTTAAAACGTATAGATTAGTTAAATGGTGTATAATTGGAACATGAGATGGTGTGCCTTAATAAATTGAGGTACTAGTTAAGATTTGTGTAAAGAGGATTGAATGTGAATGAATAGACGTACTACTGTCATAGTGGGAGTCAGGTACGTAATGTGCAATAAGATACTGTTCGAGTGGTCTCATTGGTGGAATGAGTCATTGGTTATGGATAGAGAAAATGGAAAAAAATCCTATGTCTTGTTGAGTGGTTAAGGGAAAGGAGGTTTATAGGTAATGGTTCACTAGTGGAGTGCCAAGAAGGTGAGAATACGTATTTAAATTGATTGGGGTATGGCTGTGGTAGTGTTCTAGTTTTGGAACAAATCAGTGAGTGTGCCAAAATCAGTAGTGAGATACTTCTGGTATGGCGCCTGGCGGCCTGCTGGTGTCGCCAGGCGATAGGAACAACAGGGAGGATCACTGCACCGCGAGGTGCCTGGCGGCAAGGGAGTGTTCCGCCAGGCGGTGTTGGAAAACAGTGGCGCTGGAAGAGCACTGGCGCCTGGCGGCGGGCAGATGCCGCCATGCGGTCTGGGCCTGTTTCGCCAAGCGGTGCTGGCTGATGCGTCAGGCGGCCGTGCATCAGGTCACGAGTTGTGTGTGTTGTTTTTAACTGACAATGATGTTTTGCTTGGATCGGGAGATGTTGTGCCATGAGCGGGTAGGTTCATGGATGGTGTTTGACATGTGATGATATGAGCGGGGAGGTTCATATCCAGTTACTCTCACGTGGGGATACGAGCAAGGTAGGTTCGTATGTTCCGTGCTCACGTTGAGAGATGCCACGTGCGGGGAGGTACGGGGCTGGTGGATCACATGTGTTGGACTACGGGCGGGCAGGTCCGTAGGGCAGAACTACGAGCGGGGAGGTTCGTAGAGCAGGACTACGAGCGGGGAGGTTCGTAGAGGCAGGACCACGAGCGGGCAGGTTCGTGTGAGCATCATGTTCCCGAGTCCAAGGCTAACCGGTTGTGTGACTTGAAGGCTATAAAGCCTTGGGGGTTAAGGTCTTTGCCAAGAATTATATAGAATGAATAAGATGGGGGTACTCTTTATTTTGCATATTGCATATCTCTTATTTTATTTTTCTCAGCTCACCCTTTCTTGTTTGTGTGTTTGTGTATGGCGATGATCATGTGATTCGTTACACGGGAGCAGATGTTGACACAGGTGATGCTGAGGATGTCCAGGCGACGAAGTGAGGGCTACCTGTGAGATTAGAGCTAGGATTTACTCACATGTATTTTATGCTTTGATGGGGCCGTGGGGTTCGTAATGAATGTTGAATTCCCACAACTCAACGGCCCAAGATGACATCCGTCCTACTAGGTCTGGTTTTTGCAATATTTTTTGTATTGGGTAGTCGGTTTTGACGTTGATGTTGTGGTTTTGAAAGTACGGGCGTAGGCGGCGAGCTGCGTGGACTAAGGACAGGGCTAACTTCTCCACCATTTGGTACCTGGTTTCAGGATCTTGCAGCGTCCTGCTAACGAAATACACAAGATGCTGCGTGCCCTTTATGTCTTGGACAAGCGCGGCGCTGACGGTGTGGTCGGTAGCAGTGATGTACACTAGCAAGGGTTGGCGAGTGTCCGACTTGTGGAGGATAGGTGGTGAGGTGAGAGTGGTTTTTAGCTTCTGAAAAATTTGTTCGCAGTCGTCTGTCCACGCGAACCGGGCGGATTTCTTAAGGAGTTGGACTATGAGCTGGGTTTGTTCCGCCAATTTGGGTAGGAAGCGGAAAATAGATGTGAGGCGGCCTATGAGGCGTTGGACCTCTTTGATGGTAGTGGGACTGCACATCTCGATAATTGCCTTGCATTTTTCGGGATTGGCCTCTATACCGCGCTGGGTCAACATAAATCCGAGAAATTTACCACGGTCGACGCCGAATACACACTTGTCAGGATTGAGGGGGAGGTTGTATTGTCGTAACGCAGAGAAGACCGCCGAGAGGTCCTGGGCATGTTGGTGGTGGCTTGGAGACTTGACAACCATGTCATCAACATATATACTTCGACACATTGTCCCATTAGATGGCTGAAGACTTTGTCCACCAGGCGTTGGTAGGTTGCTCCAGCGTTCTTAAGGCCAAAGGGCATAACTTTGTAAAAGTAGTTGGCGTCGTCCGTGATGAAGACGGTCTTGTTCATGTCAGATGTGGCCATGGGGATTTGGTTGTATCCAGAATATGCGTTCAAGAAACTAAGCATTTTATTCCCTGCCGCACCGTCAACAAGTCGGTCGATATTGGGTAAGGGCACTAGTGCAAAATTGCATTTTTACCTCGCCTTATAGGTCTCGGTTGGTAAGGAACCGAAGCATATAACGGCGCGGTGGCATTTTTGCAATTCCAGGCAACTTTTATGCCTCGGTTCAAGAAAAGCCCGAAGCCAAAAGGGGTTATAGGCTTCGGTTCAAAAAAAACCGGTGCCAAAAGGTCGTTATATGCTTCGGTTGAATAGACCCGAAGCCAAAAAGGTGGCTAGAAATTTCAAAAATGCCACTAGCGGTTACGTCTTTGGCCTCGGGTGGCACTGAACCGGGACCAAATAGGGCTATATGCCTCGGTTATTAATTGAACCGAGGCCATATAATTTAATTAGGGCATGAACTCCTCTACTTCTTCCTCGCGCGCCGCTGCTCCATCTCTCTCTGCGACAACACTCTCCTCACTCTTCCCCTCTGCGCACACTCTCCTCACTGTTCCACCACCACCCCACACTCGCGTTGCTCGATTTTTTTTTTTTGCCGTTGGATTTTTATTGATGAGTTCCACCACCACCCCACACTCGCGTTGCTCGAGAGGCGTGTCCACGGAAGAACTGGTTTACGAAGAGGAGAACAACGCAACGCAGTGTCTCCGTCACCCTCGGAACCGCCGCCGCTACAGTCTTCACGGTGGACAACGCAACGCAAACCCTAATCCCTCTCACGGCTGCGCGGCCCTGCTCGCCTGGTACTACGTCAACGATTGACGCCGGCACGCATTCACTGCCACCACGCCAACCACCGACACTGGGTCCGCGAGCACCAAGGAAACCAGCCCTCCGGCCGCCACGACAACGACCGCTCCTGTCCGAGACTCCGACTCTCTATTTCTCTATTTCTGATTTGTTCTTGGGTGTGAACGTTTGGGGAAGATGAAATGTGAGAGCTTTGTGCTGGGACGGGGGTTCTGATTCGGTGTGATGTTGTATTGCAGGGAAGCTCTTGTGGTTGGTGACAGACTTTTTCGGCGAAGAGCAAAAGGAGGAGGAGGCGGAGGAGGAGGAAGAAGAGAAGGAGAATGAGGCGGATGACGGTGGTGACGCGGAGGTCCGTTAAACCTATCATCAAGAACGTGCAGAGGGACATGTCTCGCAAAAAATTTAATTAAAAAAAAAATATTTTTACCTATGGCTCCGGTTCATTTAGAACCGAGGCATAAAAGGGACTTTATGGTTTCGGGTAACAACCGAGGCCAAAAGAGGTACCTTTTGGCCTCACCCCAATATGCCTCGGTTCCAGACCCGAGGCAAAATAAGGAAAATGACCGGGGCAAAAAGCCCTTACTGCACTGGTGGGGATAGGCATCGCGAGGACAAGCCTTGTTTAGATCTGTGTAGTCTGCGCACATCCGCCATTTGCCATTGGCTTTCTTCACCAAGACTACATTAGAAAGCCAAGTGGTGTATTGAGCTTCTTTGATGAATCCTGCGCTCAGTAACTTGTCAGCCTGATGAAGGATTATGTTGTTTTCTTTTAAGATTATTGAATATGGTGTGAGTTGATTAAGAAAGCTAAGTGAAATCCCCACTGGACATTAAGATAGCATGCTATCTAGATGTGAAGGTTCCTTTCACAAAGCTCAAGAGAAGAAGATGATGGATTGATTCAAACAAAAAGGAAATGGAAAGCACATAAACCATAGAAAAACCAAGAACAATTAAAGGAAGAAGAAAACATAAAATGGAAAGGAAAGAAATGGTAAAAATGTGAGAAGCACGCCACTACAAGGCTAGGCTAGAAGCCATTGCAACCTTGAAGATGAGTGGATGTGTGCCGCCACTTGCTATGCAAGATAAGGCTTAAAAGTATTCACTCCCTAGGGAGGAAACTCTCACATATGGTTGAGACATAAGAGTGTTTTTACTTCAAAATGTTAAACCCTTTTACATGTCTAGGAGCACCCCTTATATAGAAGAGTTTAGGGGCCTCTAAGCAAATAAAACATACCTAAGGATGTCTCTACAAAAACCTAACCCTAGATTCTAGAAGCTAGGTCAAATAAGGTTACAAAAATGAGAGACAAAAGAGCCAACTATGGTGTGTGCAAGGCTAATTTCGTTCTAGCACAAAAGGAGACAAAGAATGTCTCTCATATGTCTCCAAAAAGTGGCCAAAGTGTGCTAAAAACAAAGGAGACCAAAGGTACATAGGTACACTTGCTTCATGCCTTTTACTTTATGCTTTATGCCTTTTCTTTACTCTCTCCTCCACATCATTTATGCTCCCCAATCACCATGCGCCACCTAGCATTGCTTTCTTACTTCTAATTAACCTACAAAGCAAATAAACATAGATTAGCATGTTGGCTTAAGTCAAGTCAACTATAGTCAACAAGTCAAAGGTCAACAAGTCAACTAAAGTTGATTCAACTAAGTCAACTTAGGGAATCAAAAATAACAAACACAAATGAAAGGGATGAAAGATTAGTGAACTTCCTTTCTAAACATGCTTAGTCTTCTTAAGCAGGTGCCTTCATCCTTGGTTGGGGTCAATCCTTCATCACAGCCTCAGCCTTAGCTGCTAGACGACATTTTTCGCCAAGTTTGTGTTTTTTCTGGGAGATGTAGCGGGCTTCTTTGTAGATGTATAGCTTGTGGGATGCTACTAGAGGGTCGACCCTAGATAATTCAGTGGCTGACAAGGTGAAAAGGTTTGTGTTGCTGACAAGGATAGGTGTGATAATGGCACGCTCGTCAGAGTTCAAACCGGTGCCTAAGTTGATGGAGTGGCCATTGGGAAGCTCTAAAGGGGAGGTCTCCTCAACAGGTTGGAGAGGAACATCCCGGCCCACTCTGGGGTCTAGATATTCGCCTGATAGGGCGATGCCGAAGCCAGGTGGTCGCTCAATGTGGTTGGTTTGCTGGATTGGGAGTTGTGGGCGCAGGCTGGCCATGTAGCATTCGCGTACCAGGCGTTGGTCGTAGTGGATGGTGAGGATGTCGCTAGAAAGGGATGGGAATTTCATGGCCAAATGGGGGGTGGATACCACAGCGCCGAGGGTGTTAAGGGACGGACGGCCAGGAGGACATTGTAGGATGTGGGTGCGTCGACGATAAGGAGGCGGATGGGAATGGTTTTGGTTTGGGTTCCATCACGAAACATGGTGTGAAGGTCGATGTAGCCGCGGGTGAAAACTTGTTCGCCAGAGAAGCCATAAATTGGTTCTTCATATGGGACCATGGCCGTGTTTGGGAGCTGGAGTTTTTGATAGGTGGCCCAGTAGAGAATGTCAACATAGCTGCGCTGGTCGACTAGGACTTTCTTAACGGCGTAGTTTTCGATTTCAACAGTGATGACCATGGGGTCGTCTTGTTGGTGGTCGAGGCCGTGAAAGTCATCGTTAGTGAAGATGATGGGAGGCATGTGGCGTCTGTGATGGGAATGGGTAATATGGTTGATGGATTGAATAAGGTGGAGGTGTTTCTTTCTGGCAGAAGAGGTGGATCCTCCACTAGCGAAGCCACTAGAGATGGTGTTATAGTGCCACATAGGGGAGGATCGGCAGGGGTGATGTCGGTGCAGGCCGGTTGGGGTTCCTAGTTAGCGGGTTAGGCTTGGCGTCTGTTGTGGCAAGAGTCGTGTAGAGGGCGTCCGTGGTCGGATCGAGGGGGTGGCAGGATCGAGAGGAATGATCATCTCTACGGATGAAGCGGCGAAAGTGACCCGCACGGACCAGTTCTTCTATTTTATCCTGGAGTGCTTTGTAGTCTTCTGTAGTGTGGCCATGGTTGCGGTGGTAGCGGCAATACTTGGTCATATCAGCATTAGGAGGAGTGGTTGTCTTACGTGGTGATGGAATGAGGTCAGCTTGTAGGGCCTCGTCAAGGATGCGGGAGCGAGCGACAATGAGGGGGGCATATCTGGTAAAACTGGGTTGGCGGGGTTCGCATGGGCGGGAATCGGGGTGAGCGGGTTGCAGGGTTGGGTTGGAGGAAGTGGTGGCATAGTCATTGCAGAATTTTGTGTGGAGGGTCTGCATTTCCTCCATGGGAACATAGTCAGCGGCACGCAACTTGAGCTCGTGCATAGACGCAGGTGGGTGGAGAGAGACATTGTTGGCGAAGGGGCCGGGTTGGAGGGTGAGTGCCATACATTGAAGGATCATTTCTTGATTGAGGTGTGGGGTTCGAAGGGCTGCCTTACTGAAGCGATCAATGAACGCTTTGAGTGGTTCGCCTTGTTCTTGTCTAATGCCCAAGAGGGAGATTGTGGTAGTTTGGTGTGGACGGTTGCCAGCGAAATGGGTGGAGAACATATGAGAGAGGGTGTCGAAGCTGTCGATGGAGTAGGGTGGAAGGGTTGTGAACCATTCTAGTGCAGGGCCCTTGAGGGTGGTGGGGAAGACCTTGCAAAAGACCGCGTCCTGGGACGTGTACAGGGCGACATGGGTGATGTAGACTTTGAGGTGTTCGTCAGGGTCGGTTTCGCCAGTGTAGCGGTCCAGTGTAAAGGGTTCCCACTGGGCAGGAAGGGGGGTGTTGGCGATAAAATCGGTGAAGGGGTCGCGACGTTTGGGTTGGTGGGGTTGGAGCGGATGGAGAGGGATGGGATGGTGGATCATAGTGGGGAAGGTGGAGGTAAAGTTGTACGGGGAGTGTGGGTTGTCGGGAGGTATTGTAGGTTGTAAGGTGGAACATGTGTAGTGTGTAGGGTGGTGGGTATATTGTAGGGGATCTGGGTGGTGGGGAGGGTAGCAGCAGGGGTAGGGACTGCGGTGTGCCCTAGTTGGGTGGATGGGAAGTGAGCAGGATGGGTAGAGGGAATAGGTGTTTGTTGGGTGGTAGTGAAGGTGTGAGGGGTGGGGTTGTATTCGCTTTCTTCTTTTGTGGGCTGGAAGGTCGGGGACCTTGCAGCCTCAAACACCTCCTTGGCTTTTCCTTTCAGGGTGGGATCAGCTTCGATCTTTCGCCTGAGGCGAGAATTCTCTTGCCGTAGCGCCTCCATCTCATCAGCGCTGCGTTTCTTCAGATCTGCCAACTCTTGTTGCATCTTAGCCTGGCCGTCGGCCAGGTCAGGAGTGATGTTAGCGAGCCTTGAGGGGCCAGCATCAGCCTCCTTGTTAACTCCAACTTTGTTGCGGGTTGAAACCATCTTTGGAGAAAAATGGGTACTAAGGTGTTCGTCTCGTGCCCCATGGTGGGCGCCAATTGTTCCTACAGAAAACAAACAAGATAAGTTAGGCACAAGCGTCACCTTACCTATGTAGTCCGCTATCTCCTTAGTTGGTCTCTTCCCGGTTGGCATATGTCAGCTTGGACCCAGGAGGGGTTACCTGCAGAAGGGACTCCGAAGCTCAAGTGAGTCAAAGCTCTCAAAAAGGTCAAATCAGACGATTAATGGAGTAATGAATGCGTACCTTTAATTACTGGGATCCACGTGTATTTATAGAGTATTAATTATGTTTGGTTATGCCATGGGTCGGGCCCTGGCTTGGGCCTTAGTTTGGGCTGTAAGTAGGCCTGGGCCCTAACCCAGGCCTTGAGGTGGACCCATTGAACACTAGGGGGGTTCTGATTTTGCAAAGTATTTTGGGGTTGCCAGCCTAAGCCGACTACTTTCCTTGACGGTTTGTGTTGCTCATGTGTTGTCTTAGGCAGGTTGTTCCTCTAGATGTTTTAGGTTACAGGTTTAGGCCGGTTAGACTTAGGTCAGCTCGGCCTAGGCTGATTACTTGAATGCTTTGGTACATAGGCATCGTTTTATTACTATTTTGTTGAATTGGCTCGGTGTGGTACATATATATATATATATATATATATATATATATATATATATATATATATATATATATATATATAGATATATATGTATGTATATGTATATATATGTATATATACATACATATATATATATATATATATACATACATATATATCTATATAAATGTTTTGGGCAAATGTCCTCGCCAATTGCTGGTTCTTCTAGATAATTATTTCTCTTCATTCTTGTTGAGTAATAATTGATATAAGATGTTAAGAATGCCACTATTTGATGATAATTTGGTACTTTCATGATTGCACGAACATGATAGTTTAATTAGGGTTTGAGAATGAATTGGAAATGTGAGAGACTGCACAAGATTGTAATGATTTTATGTTTATATGTTATTATTGAATATGCATGAATATTATAAATATGAATTGATGTGGTTTTGTGCAATTGGATCATTGAGTCAAGTTATTTGGGTGCTTGGAATTCCTCGCAGGTGCAAAAATCAGAGTTCTGCCCAAGAACTCTAATGCACTGCCTGGCGGCAAGTAGGTACCACTAGGCAACACCCGAAAAGTACAGTTGAATGAGTGATTATAGTGTGTTGGTGTGGGTTGGGTGTTTAAGGGAATTATTAATTGTGAATGCATGTAATATTGATATAAAATGAATATATGGGTAATGTTGTGGGTTTAATGCGTAATTCATGAATATAAAGTATATGAAATGGAGTTTGGGATGAGGTAATTGGTAAAGGAATTAGTGTAGGTGCTGCATGTTATGAATATATGACTATGCATGAGTTGTGTATAGATTGTGGCTTTTGGTTTCGAAATTTATCTTTTGGATTGCTTAGGGTGCGATTAATGTGAGCTTGTATGACTATGTGATGATGTGAATTTTGGGATTAACATGAGGGATTGATGGAAAGGGATTTTCTATGGGTATTGTCTGAGATAAGCCTTGGATTTTGTATAAGAATATACATTATTTGGGTTGATGTTTTAGAGTTCCTATGAGTATGATTAATTCTTGGATAAACTCAAGTGTTAGCATAGTCTCAATTGTGAATGTGTGTGTGTATATATATATATATATATATATATATATATATATATATATATATATATATATATATATATGATTTGATGTTTGAGATATGTGGTTGTGCAAATGCATTTAAATTGAAGTAGGGGATTGTGTACTGATGCATTTGGATGTATGTGCTGCATGAATTGATGTTTAGACCCTGTTCTGGATCTTAAACCTGAAACTGTTCACGCTACTAGTGTAGAACATGGTGGTGCATATTGGATCGCCAAACTCTAGTTTAACTAGGGAAGTCCCTAGAGAGTGTAGCGCCTAGCGGTGTCTTAGTCTTGCCAGGTGGTATGCACTACAACTTTGCCTGGCGGGGCTTAGGCTGTGCCAAGCGATAGTGTAGTGGTAATGTGTGTTTGTGGGGTGTTTTGCATGCTTCGTGATGATGGTTTTGGTTTGGGATATGCTTACATGGATTTCGACCGGGAATGTTTGTAATGGAGTTGGAAACACGTGATTAATATAGACGGGGAGGTTTGTATTGGATGTACTCTTATGTGGGGATACGAGCGGGGAGGTTCGTATGTTTCGTGCTCACACTTGAGGTTATTATGAGCGGGGAGGTTCATAATAGGATGTGTTCACGCATGTTGGACTACGACCGAAGATGTTCATAGAGTTGGACCACGAGCGGACAGGTTCGTGGAAGCATATAGAATCCCTAACACCATGGTTGATTATGTGTTAATCTCTTAAGGATTATAAGAATAGGGTTTTTATGCACCTCAAGGTATGGATGCCTTTATTAAATGAGAACCTAGTTAAGTTATTTTGGGTTGTATTTGGCGATGATTGGGTGACTAGCTACACAGGAGCATATGATAATCCAAGTGTTGATGGTAAGGCATAGAGACGGAGCAAGGGCTAGTACTTATGGCTTTTATAAAGAAACTCTATTTTGAAATAAACTTGTAATTTCCTATTATAAATTTGGTTTTTGGCGTGATAATGATTTTTTAAAATTTTCTCGCGTTTTGGGAATAATATCAAACACTTGAATTAAATTTCAATTATAAATTTCTTTTATTAAGTAATACCCGCCTAAGATGTTACGTGTCTTAAGCTACAACCTACCAAATTGGAAGTGATTCTAATGAAGAGGCCCAACCAAGTTTAAACAATTTGGCATAAGAATAAAAATCACTTAAACTTTGGAGGAAGCAAGAAGTAATCGTAAAAGAAAAAGAGAAAGTTGAAAGGGATGCTCATCTTGCTTTCATAGAGGAAGAGCTAAGAATACTTAGGCAAAAAGATGAAAAGATTCAAGTGAAATTGAGGACCGGGAACCAATCAAGGAAAAGCTCCAAAACTCCCACACAAATCACACACTATGAGAAGGATAGTAGAATTGTCAGCCAATACTATCAACCTCCTCTACCAAGAGTGCATAGAAGGGAGCGTGAAGTAAGAGAGCATGCACCAAGAGAAGTAGAACTTCCTCATTTCCAAGGGAAAGAATATGTAAAGGTATACCTAGATTGGGAAATGAAAGTATAACAACTTTTTGAATTCCATCAAGTGAGTGAGGAAAGAAAGATCTCACTAGCAACCTTGAGATTCCATGGGAATGTCATATGTATTGGTGGACTTCCCTATAGAGAGAAAGAAAACTTTCCCCTCAAGTCCAATATTGGAATGATTTAAGAAGTGTCATGAGAATAAGACACATACCCTCCTACTATTATAGGAAGATTATGGAAAAACTCCAAAGTCTCCAACAAAGAACCATGAATGTAAAGAAGTATAGCGAAAAGATGGAACTTTACATAATGAAGGCGGGAATTAGAAAGCAAGAAGAAATAACCATCTCTAGGTTTCTTAGTGGTCTCAATCTTGAGATTAGACATAAAGTAGAATTGTTGCCTTACCATGATTTGGTACAAATGTGCATAAAAGTATAGCAACAACTCTTAAGAAAAAGTTTTAAAACTTTACTCTAGCTTTAACACCAAGAAGGACAATAAGATGGAGGGAAAATAATTGAGAAATGAAGAATCCTCTAGGAATCTAGAAAGAGAGAAACCCAGGGAGGGATCATCATCATCCATGCATACAAGTGACATTAAGTGTTTAAATGTCTTGGTAGAAGTCACATGGCATCTCAATGCCCCACCAAAAAGGTCATGATCTTAAGAGGTGTTGATTCATATAGTAACTAAGAAGAAGAGGAAGAAAACATAACAAGCGAAAGTAAAGTTATCCATAGGAAATTATGAGGATAAAGTGTTTTGTGACATAGTCCCTATGGAAGCTTGCCATATTTTGTTAGAAAGACCATGACAATTTGACAAGAAAACTTTATACAGTGGTCTTATTGATGAAAACACCATTCACCACAAGGATAAAAATTTTATGCTTCATCCCTTAGCACCTTATAAAGTGTTAGAGAATCAAATACAAATGATGAAAATGAGAGATGAAGAGAGAAAAGAATAAGGTGTGTGCAAAATTCAAAGGGAGCAAGCTCCCAACTCATGCACCATTTCAAATCTATAACTTAAGTTTCTATCTCCTTCGAAAGAACTTTTGAAAGAATATGATGATGTATTCCCCCAAGAAGGTCGTAAGGGACTTACTCTGATTAGGGGAATAGAATATCAAATTGATTTTGTTCTTGGAGCAAGGTTACAAAATAGGCCCGCATATAGAACAAACCTCCAAGAAACCAAGGAGATTGAGACTAAAGTTCAATATTTGCTAAACAAAGGTGTGGTGCAAAAGAGTCTAAGTCCATGTGTTGTGCCTGTGTTGTTGGTGTCCAAGAAAAATGGTCAATGGAGAATGTGTTATCATTGTAGGGCTATAAACAACATCACAATAAAGAATAGGTTCCCAATTTCAAGGCTTGATTACATATTAGATGAATTGCATGGGTCCATCATGTTTTCCAAAATAGAACTTAAAAGTGGTTATCACTAATAAGAATGAAAGAGGGTGATGAGTTGAAGACCGCATTTAAAACAAAATTTGGTCCATATGAGTGGTTACTGATGCTTTTTGCCTTAACTAATGCACCTAGCACCTTCATAAGATTAATTAATCATGTCCTTAGGGATTGCTTTGGAAAATTTGTGGTAGTGGTGGAGCTCGTGGTGGAGCTCAAAGGTGCGTGAAGAACTCCATGGTGCAGCGAAACTTGGATGAATGAGTGGAGGCAAGTTTTGAAGGCTCTTGCAAGCTATGGTAGGTGAAGGAGGTGATAGGATTTCCAAACCTAAGCTAGCCTAAGGAAGGTGGCTAGAGGTAGAGAGAGGAAATCTTTAGAAAGAGTGACTCTCAAAGGCAATAGAGGGAGGATTGATCTCAACTCAATTAGCATCTATTGCATAAAATTTCAAGAGTGAAAATGTACAAATGGTCTACTTTTGGCTTTTATATGTGAGCCTAAAAGCTAGACTAATTCTTTGCCCTTAGATCAAGCTTGGAGGAGAAGCTTTAATCATCACCCTTGGATGGTGGCTTGGAGAAGGAGGCATCTTCCTAGCCTTTGGATGAAGACTTGGAAAAGAAGACACTCTCTTAGCCCTTGGATGAAAGAGGCGCATGGGTGGAGTGTGGACTTGGCTCCATGGGATGCATGGCCTAAGGGAGACTCTTAGTGGGTCGAGCGCGTTTGTACATGTAACACCTATTTTTATGTCTTACACCATTATTGAAAGCAAAGCCCAAACAATGGCCCAATTTAAATCTACACTACTAGATTTACATGCACTCCTTCAAGTCTTTGTGATATCTTTGGCCCATGTAAATAATGTGAAAAGCTCATTGAATTTGTGATCATTTAATGGGAGACCCTTTTGAATCTTCTTCATCATTGATCTTGTAATTGGGCCTTTAAGTGGGCTTGCACTTGAAATGGGGCTTGAAGGTTCATTTAGGCTTGTTGGGGTCACATCATCCGCTCCCCCTTGAAGAGGATTTGCCCTCAAATTTTGGTTGTCATCCTCATCAGCTACAGTACTTGTAAAAGGAACTAAGTCAGTGATATTAAAAGTATGATGCAGACCATATTTAGCTGGAAGATCCAATTGATAAGCATTATTGTTGATCTTCTTTATGATTTGGATTGGACCATCACCATGGAGACTAAGTTTGGATTTTCTTAATTGAGGAAATCTTTCCTTCCTTAGGTGAAGCCAAACTAAGTCAACTTCATTGAATGACCGAACTCTAATACCCTTGTTTTTAGAGTTTACAATCTTTTCCATTTGGGCTTCAATTTGACTCTTAACCTTCTTGTGAAAATATTTGATAAATTGAGACTTAGAAACCCCTTCTTTATGAACAAAGTAAAAAGAAGATGGAAAAGGTAACAAGTGTAGAGGAGTGAGAGGGTTAAAGCCATAGGCAACCTCAAAAGGTGAGAGTTTGGTGGTGCTATGGACCACTCTATTGTAGGAAAACTCAATGTGGGGAAGATACTCATCCCAATATTTATGGTTCCCCTTAAGCACAACCCTAAGCAATATGGAGAGGGATCTATCGACTACCTCTATTTGCCCATCAGTTTGAGGGTGACAGGAAGTAGAAAAAGAAAGTTTAGTTCCAATCCTAGACCATAAGGTCCTCCAAAAATGGCTAAGGAACTTAGTATCCCTATCAGACACAATTCTCTTGGGTAAGCCGTGAAGACGAACCACTTCTCTAAAGAACTACTTTGTAGTGTGGCTTGCATCATCCACTTTGTGGCATGGAATAAAATGTGCCATTTTTGAAAAATGGTCCAACACTACAAAAATCGAATCAACACCCCTAGAAGTCCTTGGAAGCCCTAGGACAAAGTCCATGCTAATATCCTCCCAAGGGGTGGAAGCCACAGGCAAAGGAGTATACATCCTAGCAGGCATTGCGCTAGACTTAGCATGCAAACAAGTCAAACAACTAGCACAATACTTTTGAATATCAAGTTTCATGTGGGGCCAAAAGAATTTCTCTTTAAGCATTGCCAATGTTTTGGCGATCCCAAAATGTCCCATAAGTCCCCCCTCATGCATCTTAATGATGAGAAGTTTGTGGTGAGAACCAAATGGATTGCATAGGCGACCTTCTTTGAAAAGGTATCCATTGAAGGTATAGAAGCCGCCTTGGGACTTATGGAAACAAGCAGAATAAATGGAAGCAAAGAAGGGATCTTGACTATACAATTCACATATATTGTCAAATCCAATAATTTGAGATCCAAGTTTGGCTAAAAGAGTATATCTTCTAGAAAGTGCATCAGCCACAACATTGGATTTCCCTTTCTTGTATTTGATGATATAAGGGAATTGTTCTAGAAATTCAACCCACTTGGCATGCCTCTTGTTAAGCTTGTGTTGGCTTTTCAAATACTTGAGAGTTTCAAGATCAGTGTGAATGATAAACTCTTTAGACACAAGATAGTGTTCCCAAGTGTAACATCCTTGTAGGATATTACTTAAGATAAATATAAATAAGCAAAATAAAAAAATAAATACCTCATTTATTTTTAAACATTTCCCAAAAGCACGGGAAATTTAAAAAAAAAAACTATAATAACCGCTATAAATAATCAAATATGCTCATAATTCACTTTTACAATTTAAAAGTCCAAAACAATAAAATTCTATAAGTCAAACTAAATGGTAATTTAATAACAATCTTTAGAAAATCCCCATGTACGCTGATCCCTCACTCCGCCACTAAGCATCTCCTGGCTTACCTGAAACATCATCTGCTCCTGGATAACAAGTTACCCGATTATCGCCACACACAAACAGATAGGGTGAGCTATTCACATATATGTAAATAAATATGAAAATACACCCACCTGATAAGTCATAATTATTTAACATTTCACAACACACCCACTTTCCCACACTCATGACCATTATGAGTTCATGCATGCTCTCTAAGTCTTGGGATTTCATGTGCTCCCACGGCCCTCCTCGCTCGTGGTCCAACCTACAAGCCTAACCCGCTTGTAGTCCTGCTTCACGGACTCTCACACCCGTTCATCCAAACTCCTCGCTCGGACCCAGACACGCATACCCGCCTTTCCTACTATGAACTCCCTCGCTCATAGCATTCTCAAGTTGAGCATAAGATGAATTCCCTCGCTCACTTATCCCAACGAGAGTACCTCCGGTGAACTAAACTGTTCACGTTCCGCATGAGGTCCACCCATCACGAACTCCTCGTTCGCGACTCAATCCAAGCACATCCCAAAATTCTATGGACTTAGTCCTTCAAGCCCAAACACCATAAACACAAGCATATAATTCCTATACTTTAGGAAATAGCAAGCAAACCAGCTCAAACAGCACACTCAACCATAGAATTCGCAGCACTCTCGCTTAAGCCAGGGATCTTCGCCCAAGCTAGTCGATCAGCCTCGCTTAAGCTAACCTACCTCGCTTGAGCGAGTGTGAAACAGTGGCTGCACCGCATCATCTCGCTTAAGCGAGCCCGACTCGCTTGAGCAAGTCCTACATTCGCTCAAAAACACACAGACCCTCGCCTGGATGAGGATATCAACGTAACCCGTAACAGGATTCGTAGTGACCTCGCTTGGGCGAGCCACTCTCGTCTAAGCGAGAGTATCTGTCGCTCAAGACCAAAACTCCTCGCCTGGACGAGAAGTCGCGCTTAACATGTACAAGTCTCATCGCGACCTCGCTTGGGCGAGCCCTCCTCGCCTGAGCGAGAGAACCTGTCGCTCAACACTGCCCGCAGTCGCCTAAGTGAGAAACGCGAACCAGAACCAGGAACGAGATTCTGCAACTTTCGCTTAGGCGAGATAGACTCTCTTGGGCGAAGCTTTCAGAGTTTCGTCTCTATTCACGCACACAATTCACCAAAACCATGCCCAAAATACAGTTTAATCATTCTCATTCAATTTATTTCAACAATCAAACCATATGAACATGCTTTATATCCATTTAAACTACCAAAACTCGAGGCTTTACCCAAAACAACCACCCAAAACCCCATCCAAATCATGTGAGGCATATAAGGCTTGACAACAACATCAAGTAGACCAATTCTCAATCCCATTACGCATACACGAAAATTCACAACACTCTGAATTCAATTGAGAATAGCAAAACGAAAATCACAACACATTTGATTTTTATACACAAAAGGCAGCTTCCCCTAAATTGGGATCCTTGCACAAACTGATAGCCTTTGAGGGTTCTTCTCCAATTTCCCAAACAGCCTAGTCCTTTCTCTCAATTCTTCTCCCAATTGCACTCACTTCTCTTATCACACTCTCAAAATTCGTTCTCCTCTCAAAAGCCAATTCACAACACTGCCAAAACCCTTTCTTTTCCCCTAAATTAACCTTTTATAGGTGTCTTGATGATGGGTTAAAAATCTGAAACGAAAATAGGCTTAATTATGGGTTTAATGCCTATCCAATGATAATTACATAATGGTTTTTCAGACCCTCTTGGCTGCCCCTTCTGCTAGGGTTCCCTCTACCTCTTCACATTCACTCCAAGCTAAATTTAGCAAAAATAAAGTCTACTTTATGTCCATCAAGGTTTCAACCCGTGACCCTACCAACGCCAATTTAGTACACAACGATCCAACCAACTCATCTTGAGTGATAATCATCAAAATACTATGATTATACTATCACTCACTAGGCACAAATATATTATCAAAATAATAATAAATCAAATAACACACAAATGGCATACATAGGACTCGAACCCAAGTCCTCTCACACAACCAAGTACTCTCAACCAATTGAGCTAGTACTTTTCCACGTCATACCAATTACATTTAATGTCATTAAAGTTCCCCCCTCCCACATTTATTAATTAATTAATTATTTAATTAATTAATTTCCACGAGTCTTACACCAAGTATGAAGAGCTCGCACAAGGGCATACAAGTCTTTGTCATAGGTGGGGTAATTACGAGAAGGGCCATTGAGTTTTTCACTGAAGTAAGCAATTAGATGGCCTTCTTGTAATAAAACTGCACCTACTCCAACCCCAGAAGCATCACATTCTAGCTCAAAAGTTTTCTCAAAGTTTGGAAGAGGTAGAACTGGTGCTTGGGTGATTTTAGCCTTGATCTCATCAAAGGCTTGTTGTTACTTATCACCCCACACAAAAGGTGTGTCTTTCTTGACGATTTCATTAAGGGGTGAGGCAATAGTGGAGAACTGGGTACAAACCATCTATAGAAGCTAGCTAGCCCATGAAAGCTACAGATGTCCCCAACATTCTTTGGAACAGGCCATTCTTGGATGGCTTTGATTTTGTGGGGGTCAACATGAACCCCACATTTATTGACCACAAACCCAAGAAATATGACACTCTCTACAAAGAAAGTGCACTTGTCTATGTTGGCATAGAGTTGATGGTCTCTAAGGAGAGAAAGGACTACCCTAAGGTGTCCTAGATGAACATTGAAGTTATGGCTATAAATTAAAATGTCATCAAAATAAACAACCACAAACTTCCCCACCAAACAATCTCGTAGGGCATGATTCATTAGTCGCATGAATGTGCTAGGAGCATTGGTTAGGCCAAAAGGCATGACTAACCATTCATATAGACCAAATTTAGTTTTGAAAGCGGTTTTTCACTCATCACCTTTGGCAATACGAATTTGGTAATAACCACTCTTGAGGTCTATTTTTGAAAACATTTTGGCTCCATACAATTTATCCAACATATCATCTAGTCTAGGGATGGGGTGCCTATACTTTATGGTAATGTTGTTGATGGCCCTACAATCACAGCACATGTGCCATTTGCCATCCTTTTTGGGCACCAACAACACGAAAACAGCACAAGGAGTAAGACTCTTCTGGACCCATCCTTTGTCTAACAACTCGGTCACTTGAGTCTCTATCTCTTTAGTCTCAATTGGATTTGTCCTATAGGCTGGTCTATTAGGTAGACTGACCCCTAGGACAAAATCAATCTTGTGCTCTATTCCTCTAAAAGATGGGAGGCATTGGGGGCCATCCTTAGGGAAAAGATCCGCAAATTCATGGAGAAGAGCACAAACAAAAGGAGGTAGATCCTTAAGTGAAGGATGTTGGAGACATGTAAGGACAGCATGACAAAGCAAAAGGTAGGAAAGGTGTTCAACATGAAGAGTTTGCAAAAGATTTTTATGAGTTAGAAGCACTTCATGATGAACATCCTTAGAAGGAGAGACTTCCTCTACCTTTGTCTTAGAATCCTTGGATAATTTAGTAGAGTTGGTGGAACTCTCTTCCTCCCTCCTAGCTCTCATTTGAGCTTGGTCACTAGCAACTTGAGTAGGAGTGAGGGGATGTAAAACAAAAGTTTTAGAATGATGTTGGAGGGTGATCTCATTGGTATGGCCATGGTGTGTGGTTTTACGGTCAAATTGTCACGGCCTACGTAAGAGAATATGGCAAGCTTCCATTAGAATTACATCACATAAAACTTTGTCTTTGTATTTTCTAATAGAGAACCTAACCAACACTTGATGTCGGACTTCGAGATCCCTATCTTCATTAAGCCAATGAAGTTTGTAACGTTTGGGATGGGGTAACAAAGTCAAGTTCAACTTCTCAACCATTCTTGTGCTACAACAGTTGCAACAAGACCCACTATCAATGATCAGAGAACAAGTATTGTTCAAAATGTTACAGCGAGTGTGGAAAATGTTTTCTCTTTGATCATTGAGAGTAAGGGTTGGCTGGTTATTGAGAAGCCTCCTAATCATTAAGAGAGACCCTTCTTGAGCATATGAATGAAGTTTGTCCTTAAACGAATTGTCACTGTGGGAATCACTAGAGGAGGAAGATTCCTTAGAAGACTCCCTTTGACTGTTGTAGAGGTCTTATCCCTTTAGCACAATGGTGCGCTTGGTAGGACACTGTGATGCCACATGACCTCTACCTAAACATTTAAAACACTTGATCTCACTACCTCGCTTGGAGGTCTCACCCTTATCTTGACCTTTTGTTGGGTGTCTATGAGCGGTCTCCTTTGCATGAGAAAAATCTTTCTTTTGAAAATCAGATTTTGAAAAAGAGATTGAAGAATCCTTGCAAATAGGTTTCCTCAAGAGTTGTTGCTCAACTTTGTTGCACATTTGAACAAGTTCATTTAAATTTTCATATGGGAGCAACTCAACTCTATCTCTTATGTTGTAGTTTAGACCACTCAAGAACCTAGCAATGGTTAGATCCTCTTCCTCATCTATCCCAGCTCGCAAGATGTACAACTTCATCTTTTGCCTATATTCCTCCATAGACATGGTTCTTTGCTGGAGCCTTTGGAGTTTATCCATAAGCTCTTTTTGTAGTATGAAGGAACATGGCGAGCATGAAGGGTCTCTTTGAGATCAAAAAAATATTCAATCTCGAGAAGGCCTATTTTTCTCTTTTGGAGGACAAGGGTTGTCCACCAATTTAAGGCATGACCTTGGAAGCTGAGGACAGCAAGAGAGACACGTCTCTCTTCCTCAACCACGTGGTTGTCAAACAGTTGTTCAACTTTTGCCACCCAATCTAGATATGCCTCAACATTGTCTTTTCCATAGAATGGAGGCAATTCTATTCTTTTTTCTTTGGGGTGAGGAGGAACACACCTTTGTCTCCTAGTGTAAGGAGATTACCTTGGAAAGGGGCGTTGTAAGTCCTCCTCCTCGCCACTAAGATCATGGCGATGTCTTGATGGGGGCGAGAAGATCTAGGAGAAGCACGGTGAGTGTGTGGAGGATTTCTTAATTGCTTAGATATGAAGTGCAAATTGGCTTGCATGGCAGCCATTTGAGCCTTGATGTCACTCACCTCTTTGGTAAGATTGTGAAGCACACGAGGGGAAACATCTCCCTCATCATCCGCACTAGTGTTATGTTGTGTGGGTGGTGGTGAGTTTTGTTGGGTTTGCACCCTTGCACGTGTAGCCCTTCTAGTGCTCATGATTGACACGATCTAGAACTCTAGACAAAGTGTGAATAGAAGTTTGAAGAACACAAGTGAACCTCCAAGTAGGTGAGGTGAGTCTAAAAAGACCACTTAATAACCAAGGCCAATCCTAGCCAAGGCACACTTGTGCAAGTTTGAAAAAAATTCACACAATGGCTAAGTGCTAAATGATGAGAATCACTTGACACTAGTTCACAAAGAACAAAGAATAAAGAAAGCTATAAAACACTAAAGACAGACCCTTAATTGGCCAAAATATGTAGAGACTTTGGTCTCAAAATTTTAAGCCACTAAACAACGTGAAAACTTGAATATAAACTATGCGGCCTAATGTAAGGTGAGAAAGCACTTAGAACTTTCAACACACTTACAACTAAAAGCGAATTACTAATGGAGGATAAAGGTTCTACTTGGGATATGGGATTGAACACCTTGTGGTTCCCCAAGACACCTAAGTAGGCCAAAATTACAAGTTCAAAGAGAATTAAAATTGGTACACAAAAATTAGGCAAAGATGAGCAACCCGAGAGCACCAAACTTTTAGTGAACTTTGGGTAGAAAGTGAGGCACAAAGGATGCTCCAAATTGACCAAAATATATGACCAAATTGTAGAAAATCTGGTAAACTAAAAAGATGCAACAATTACAAGCCATAATGGCCAACAAAAAATGCTTGAAATTAGTGTTAGAAGCTACTCCCGAGGCCAACTTAAACACCATAATTCTGGATAGCAAAGTGATGCACTCCCGAAAGCACTTTGGTGCCAAATGAAGCCTTAGTTGATGGCTTTGAAGTATACACCAATTGGAGGAAAATTTGGACCCCTTGTAGACGCCAAATGCAACACCAAACAACAACAAAATCTAGCCAAAATAATGAACAAAAACAACAAACAAACTATGCCAAAAGTATTGGTTAGCTCTCACTCAAGCAAGAAATTGAAGGCTTAAAACTTTCCAAAAATTGGTGAAGGTGAGAGGAAGAAAAGCAAGCACACTCTCTAGAGTTTTACTTCTCAACCACCACCTAAAATGCTACCATAGACTAGCAACCAATTCGGAAAAAAATCACTTAATTCACAACCATGAGCATTGAATCCAACATTATTTGCCAATTGAAATGTGTAACACAAGAAAAGCTAATTAAGAAAGCTAAACCACATTGAATATGATTTGACAAGACGAAATTGAATAGTTGTAACATCCCATCAGGATATTACGGATTTTAAATAAAAAGTAAAGAAATATTACGTCGGCTTCATTTATTAAAGCATCATTTCCCAAAAACGTGGAAAATTTAAAACTTTATTAAATCTATGAATAGTCCAAAATTACATAATTTATAAAACTCAAAATAATATAAAACATCCATAGTGTTTACAATTTATTTCAAAGCCATAAATCATAAAAACTCCCAAGCTATCCCTGCTCTATCGCCAAGCCTCACCGGATCCACCTGCAACATCATTTGCTCCCGTGTACCACGTACACAATCATCGCCAAACACAAGCAGATAGAGTGAGCTAACAGAATAAATCATATACATACATAACACATTTATATATATCACTCAATCACAACAAAGGACTTCCATCCTTTGATTTCAGACCATATGGCCACAACCATGTGAACCGTGTTCTACGTCTTCTAGTGATTACCTCAAGATGTCTTGTTGTCATTCCTATCGGCCACAACCGATAGAGCACGTTCGGGAAACCATCCTACGGATCATACACTGTAACGCTAGGTGGAGTTCCCATATACGAACATAGTTCGTAACGCCCCAAGACTACCAAACGCGTCAGCTAATTATTGAGGAGGGAAATCTTTCTGGACCCATCCATACAGGCCACAATCAGCACACTCACACCGGCAACACTAGCCAACTCGAGCTTAACTCAAGGGCTCCTCGTGTTCATCCGCCATCCCGAGCTCAACTCGAGGGATACCATTCTGAGCTCAACTCGAGGAATGCCACGTACTTAGCCCCTATCCCGAGCTCAACTCAAGGGATACGTTCCGAGCTCAACTCAAGGAACATCAGCAAGCTGACCTTTAAGGCATCACTAAAGCTTTGTAGATCACGCTCGTCAAGAGTAAGAACACCAATACCGCTGTAGTACAATCGCCTGACGAGGGACACGTACCGCCAGGCGCTGCCCTCTTCCAAACCGCCTAAAGGGTGTGATGGGTCAAACCTTTGCTCACATTAAATATTTAAATTTTGGAAATTTAATATTATTTTTGTACTTAAGAAGTGATATTAGTTGCATCATATATGTTTGGATAATCTTAAGTTTAATAATGCAACAAGAATTTAATTTAGGTCTTTAAGAGTGTAATTAGTGAATATTTTAAGTCATAAAATAAGTCACAAAATTAGAATATTGGAGAGGAATAGTTCAGGTACTAAATGCAGCCCCAATTTTCATGTTTCACCCCTCTTTTCAATTGGATTATCTATTTCTGAAAAAGGATGTTTCTTGAGCTAACTGCACCCCCTGTTTTCAAGTTTACACCCCCTTCTGTAAATGGGAATTTCTATTTCTGTTTTGCACCCCTTCTTTTTACTAAGTTGCACCTCTAATGTCACTTAAACTCCAATCCACCAGATTTTGCCACATGGCAATCCTCCACTTATTAAATTAACCAATAAAAATATGTCACGTCCTCAATCTCCCACTCACTAAAATAACCAACCAAAACATGACACATCATCACTCTCTCTCTCCTTCACACAACCAAAACCCTAACCCTAATCTTCTTCTCCCTCTGCATCACCCTTTCGTCGCTGGCATACTCCATGGCCGCCACGACCACGTCTGGCCACCGCTGCACATGCCGGAAAGCAGCCACCCGTCGCGCCCTCGTCGAAAAATGTAGCCACCGTTGCTGCACGATTGGAGTTCGCGAGTTTGCATCGTCTTCTCTACGCATCCCGCAGCCACCACCGTGCTCGTTTCTGCATAAGCCGTGACTCCACTCGCAGAGACTACAACCACCATCTTCTCTTATGCCTCCCGCTGCCACCAACACTACACCAAGCTCGAACTAGCATCGCCGCTAGTCACTGTGTCAACCACGTTCACTCCCACGCCGTCGTCGACGTGCATCGCTTCCACGGCAGCCACCCCGTCGCATTCACGCCTCCTTCTTCCTCCATCATCCCGTAGTCGGACCGCCATTACTGCATCTCTCGAACTCGCACGGCTTCATGTTCCGCACCCGCAACTTGCTGGAATGGACCAAGACTACCAGTTGTCCCACACCAACGTATACCACTACACTCTCGAATGATACCTGCACCCACGCTGCCAGGAAACCATCATTTTCGCTGCAGTGCATACCTCGTGCCATCCGCACCGCAACAGCAATAAATGAGACGTCGAATGGGTCCTCTATCAGAGAACTAGTGGCCCCAATCGGAATCTACGAAACGCCCCTAGTGGCAACCCTCACGGCAGCCAAACCCTAATTGCGGAAATATAATTCTGGCCTCAGAGAGAGACTGCTCTTACACATGGCAATGTCTCACTGGACAGTCAACGATTCAACACTGGTCAACTAGTCAACTCTGGGCAAGGGCAGTCAACGTTGGTCAAACAGGCAATTTTATTTTTACTATTTTGGCAGGTGGTACCTTTGCAGGAACCCTAAATGGCCTAGAAATGAAAGGACCGTCTGGCGGTAGTTCATCGCCAATTATACTATTTCTGGAAATTTCCAGAAACAATAAATTAAAAGGAAATAAAATATCAAGCATGATCATACCAAATTCAGCATACCAATCAGACTTAAATTAATCAATGCATGAAATTACCCTATTTAGCATGCCATTGCAATTTAAAATAAAAGTAACGCATAAGGTTACTCTATTTAGCATGTGAATTAGATTTAAAATACAATTAACGTGTAAGGTTACTTTATTTAGCATGCGAATCAGATTTAACATAAAGTTAACGCGTAAGATTACTCTATTTAGCATGCGAATCAGATTTAAAATAAAGTTAACGCGTAAGATTACTCTATTTAGGATGCGAATCAGATTTAAAATAAAGTCAACGCGTAAGGTTACTCTATTTAGCATGCCCATCAAACTTAAAATAAAATTAGCACGTAAAAACTCCCCTAACCTGGTTTTCCTTGCTTAAAACGCAAATGCTAGAGCTCCCCCTTTGATCACCAATGGTCTTCTTAGCACCACCTCAATTTAGCTCCTCTAATTCACTTACTAATCATTATTTTTCCTTAATTTCGTGCACCTTACAATGCTCTCAAAAATCCAGCCTCCAAACCCCTCTATTCTCTCACAATTTGTCTTTTAATGGTGTCTTAACAATAATGAAGGGAAAACGAAAATGACATTACGACTGATTTTAATTGTCATTCAAAGTCACTTATGGACTGTTTTCCCAGCCTCCCTTGGCTGCTCATTCATCTAGGGTTTTCTCCACCCTTTCACCTTCATGCCAAACCTAATTTTAGCAAAAAGGAAGTTTAATTTAGAAATACCAAGGTTCGAACCTATAACCATGCCAATGCTAATTCAATGCACAACCATTCAACCAATTCATGTTTCATGATATTTAATATAATTCTATTATTATATTATCACTCAACATGATCAAGCATATTATTAAAAATAATAATAAATTAAATAACACACAATTGACATACATAAGACTCAAACCCAAGTCCTCTCACACAATCAAGTACTCTCAACCACTTGAACTAATACTTTTCTACGTCATATAAATCAATAATTAATACCTTAAAGGCTCCCACTACCCGCATTTATTAATTATTTATTTATTTAATTATTTAATTTTCACGGGTCTTACAATACCCAAAAAGGACAATCAAGAAATGAAGGCTTGAAAGAAAGGAAAGCACATCAAAAGGAATCCTAGAATGGAACTAGAATGGATTAAAAAAAACTAAAAACAGAAACTACAATGCTCCTAAAATGCTTATGGTATTCATTGCATGTGTGCCAATATGAGGGAACTAAGCCACTCCAAATGAAAACAATTGATGGCAATATGGAATACACACATAAACAAGCAAATGTATAGAGCAAGAGCACGGAAATTTTGAAGCAAAACACACCAAAAACACATTAAACAGTGATTTTCCCGAAAACGCAACACCAGAAAACGCTGACAGATGCCTTAACTTTGAAGATTTATCATATTTTTTGTACTAGACATATTTGAATGACAAATGTTAAGAAAATTAGGCAAAAATCATAAAGTGATTCAGTGCTATGAAGCGTTCCAGTTAAATCAAACAAGAAAAGTGTGCGTCAGGACACAAGTGAAAACAACTGCAGATTTACAGTGAAAAAACGCAGAAAGTTACTTCTACTTCGAAAATTTGGCTCGAATTCAATTCTCAACATAATTGAATGATTCTTGTTGGAGAATTTTCGTCTATGACTTAGCTTTTCGAAGCAACAATCAGATTACAATTTGGTGCACTGAGTCACTCGTGACACTTCTCAAACAGAAGTTGTGCAGTGGAAAAAAAAGTTGAAAATTGAAGCAAAAGCATAGTGAAAGTAGAAGATGTTCAATGGACAAATCAATTCGATTTGGAGCTTGATTATGATCTAAAATCAAGCATAGATCAAGATGAACATCTAGGACACTCTAAGGCACAAACCAATCAGTGAAATGGCATTAAAACAGTGAGGAAAGCTAACTCAAACATCCACACGCATAACATGAAGCTTCATTGCGTTTTTTAGTGGAGTTTGGCACGGTTTCACTCAAGCAAGTGCAGAAATTGATTGTAAACGGTGGAAAATTGAAGAAACATGTAAAAGAAAGCATTAACAAGACTTAGAACACAACTTGAACGGTGGAAATGTAAAATAACAAAGAACCACCGAATGAAAATGACAAAAAACACTATAGAAGCAAGAAAATGGTGCTGAAATTTAAAGGAAAGCTAGTAAATGATGTGAACTATAGCAAGCATGGAAATCTACATATAGAGTGTAGAACACTCTTGTAGTCTCATAGTTGCATGGAATCAATGGAGAAACACAATAGAAACACAATGGAATAGAAAATGAACGGTAAAACTGAAAGAAGAAAAAAAATAGAAAAAGAAGAAGATGAGACAACAAGACGAAAAAATGAAGGAAACACAAGACTAGGAAAGAACCTTACCAAACCGTGAGAAACCATGGTTTGATGGCTATTGATACCATTATGGTGGAGCTCCAAAGGTGCGTGAAGAACTCCATGGTGCAGCGGAACTTTGATGAATGAGTAGAGGCAAGTTTTGAAGGCTCTTGCAAGCTATGGTAGGTGAAGGAGGTGATAGGATTTCCAAACCTAAGCTAGCCTAAGGAAGGTGGCTAGAGGTTGAGAGAGGAAATCTCTAGAAAGAGTGACTCTCAAAGGCAATAGAGGGAGGAGTGATCTCAACTCAATTAGCATCTATTGAATAAAATTTCAAGAGTGAAAATGTACAAATGGTCTACTTTTGGCTTTTATATGTGAGCCTAAAAGCTAGACTAATTCTTGGCCCTTAGATCAAGCTTGGAGGAGAAGCTTTAATCATCACCCTTGGATGGTAGCTTGGAGAAGGAGGCATCTTCCTAGCCTTTGGATGAAGACTTGGAAAAGAAGACACTCTTTTAGCCCTTGGATGAAAGAGGCGCATGGGTGGAGTGTGGACTTGGCTCCATGGGATGCATGGCCTAAGGGAGACTCTTAGTGGGCCGAGCCCATTTGTACATGTAACACCTATTTTTATGTCTTACACCATTATTGAAAGCAAAGCCCAAACAATGACCCAATTTAAATCTACACTACTAGATTTACATGCACTTCTTCAAGTCTTTGTGATATCTTTGGCCCATGTAAATAATGTGAAAAGCTCATTGAATTTGTGATCATCTAATGGGAGGCCCTTTTGAATCTTCTTCATCATTGATCTTGTAATTGGGCCTTTAAGTGGGCTTGCACTTGAAATAGGGCTTGAAGTTTCATTTGGGCTTGTTGGGGTCACATCAAGTAGTCTACCTTAATGACATCCTAGTGTATAGCAAAAGTCTTCATGAGCATTTAGATCATTTGAAGGTTGTTCTCTCCACTCTAAAAGACAACCATCTATTTTCAAAGAAAAGTGCACAATTTGTGAAGATAATGTTGACTTTCTAGGATTCATAGTTAATAAGAACGGTGTGCATGTTAATCCCACAAAAGTTCAAGCCATTCAAGAGTTGAAAACTCACCAAAATATAGGAAAAGTTAAGAGTTTTCATGGGTTAACATCCTTCTATAGTATATTTGTCCATAACTTCTCAAGTATAGCTTCACCTCTCAATGAGATGGTGAAAAAAGATGTGAAGTTTGAGTGGGGAGAGAGACAAGAGTTGGCTTTCAAGCGACTCAAGGAAAAGCTCAACAATTCACCCATTCTAGCCCTTCTAAACTTTTCAAAAACTTTTGAGATAGAATTTGGTGCAAGTGATGTGGAAATAGGTGGAGTTTTATTGCAAAAGGGGCACCTCATTGCCTATTTTAGTGAAAAACTCAATGGTGCCACTCTCAACTCTCCCACCTATGACAAAGTGATGTATGCCCCTATGAGGTCTCTTCAAACTTATGAGAATTACATAGTCTCCAAAGAGTTTGACATTCATAGTGACCATGAGTCACCTATGTATTTGAGGGGACAACACAAGTTGAACAAGAGGCATGCAAAATGGATCAAGTATTAGGAACAATTCCCATATGTGATCAAATAAAACAAATGAAAAACAAATGTTATGGAAAATGCACTTTCAAGAAAGCAGAACCTCTTTCCAAAACTTGGAGCTTAAATTCTTGATTTTAATCACATGGGAAACTTGTACGAGCAAGATGATTTCTTCTCCTCCATCTTTTCTAAGTGCTAAAAGAAAGCTTAGAAGGGTTAATATATGTCTAAGGGGTACTTGTTTAAAGAGGGTAAGTTGTGTATGTCTTAAGGTTCCCATAGGAAACTACTCCTCAAGGAGTCACATGAGGGAGGTCTCATGGTCCAATTTGGAGTTGATAAAACTCTAAGCATTCTTCAAGAGAGATTTCATTGGCCTCATATGAGAAAGGAAGTAAAAAGGCATTGTCATAAGTGCATTGTATACTTACAAGCTAAGGCTAAGACTATGCCAAATGATTTGTACACCTCTCTCCTTATTGTTTCATCCCTTTGGGAAGACAGCAAGGATTTTATCTTAGGTTTACTCAAGACCCAAAGGGTATTTGACTCTATCTTTGTGGTAGTGGATAAGTTTAGCAAGATGGCTCATTTCATATCAAGCCACAAGGTAGATATTGCAAGTAATATATGTAGACTCTTCTTTAGAGATGTGGTTAAACTTTATAAGTTTCCTAGGACCATAGTGTTTAATAGAAATACTAAGTTTCTTAGCCACTTTTGGAAATCTCTTTGGTCAAGTCTAGGAACTAAGCTTCAATTTTCCACCTCTAGTCATCCCCAAATGGATGGCTAAACCGAGGTTATGAATAGATCTCTAGGGAGCATGCTTAGGGCAATCCTAAAGGGAAACCACAAATCTTGGGATGAGTACCATCCTTACATTGAGTTTCCATACAATAGGATGGTTCACATGACCACCAAAGTCTTTCTCCTTTTGAGGTTGTATATGGATTCAATCCTCTCACTCCTTTAGATCTCATACCTCTCCCAAATCCTAGTGATTTCATTCATAAGGCAAGGGTATCAAGATACGAATTTGTGAAGAAAATTCATGAATGGGTGAAGCTCAAATACAACACCAAACTAAGAGATATTCCAAGCACAGTAACAAAGGTAAGAAGGAAGTGATTTTGAGGAAGGAGATTGGGATTGGGTCCATTTGAGCAAAGATATATTTCCAAAACAAAGGAAGTTCAAACTCAATCGTCGTGGTGATGGTCATTTTAAAGTGCTTAAGAGGATTAACAACAATGCATATAGGCTATAATTGTCATGTGAGTATCATGTGAGTACCACTTTCATTATGTGTGTTCTAACCCATTTTATAGAAGACATGGAGGAAGATGGTGATGAAGAGCCTCTAGATTTGAGGTCAAATCATTCTCAAGAGGGAGGGGATCATGGCAAACCACTAGCCAAGGGCCAAATGACAAGAAACATGGTTAAGCATATTTAAGAAGAGTTAAAGTCATATATGCAAGGTGAAGAAAAGTTCTTATTCTCATGGGCCATCATAGACCATCTCTAGTAGTGTAGGAATATGTTAACCTTATATCAAGTAGTATCGGATTTTAATTTTAAGCTTTGTATCATGGGCCACGTAGTATAGGGTTTTTGGTCAACTTGGGTCAACAAAAGTCAACAATTATAGTTGACCCAATTTGCACCTAGCTTAAGCTAACCATGGGTGGTTAATGTTTTTAACTAACTTATAGTTTAACCTAACTTGCTTAAACGACGTTAAAGGAATAGTGAGGTGGCATGGTTATGTTTTTTTAAACAGTGACAAGGAAAATAAAATTGAAATAAGTTACTAACGTGAAAAATGTTATTTAATAATTAAATGTTAATCCCAAAGTTAGGGTTTTTGTAAATAGCAGAAATTGGGGATTCTGTGGAAATTGGGGTTTTGTATTTGAAAGGAAATGAGGATTCAAGAGTAATAAAAGATTAAGGTATAAAATGAAGGTGATCATATTTCTATGAACGTGTTTAGTGGATACACGACATTGTTACAATCGAAGGTTGTGAGGTGAGTAGATTTTGTGGTCTCAATCTGCCATGTATGCTTTTATTCGGTGCATGTACTATAGAATCTCTGTTTTGGGAAACATAAGTACTTTTGTGGAGTATTAGGTGTGTAAATGTTGGTGTGAGTTGTTTAAGTATGGGTTTGTGTCCCACCATGTTATAATTTGTTTTTTTGTTATGGTCCCCCATTTGAAAATCATATTCAGTTATCTATTTTAGTGTTTTTTTATCAGCAAAGAATATAAATATATATGATTAAAAGATGTGTATAGAAAAAAGATTAAAAGCAAACACAGGTTCTTACATATTTAAAGTGCAATTAAAATAATACCCCTTAAGAATTTCCACTTATAGGTACTCGTTCAAGTTGGTCACCATTGGCAGTTACTTGATTCATTCTCATTAGTCCAATGCTAGATTCAAATTATTTTATAGGCTATTTGAGAGCTTCCTGATTACTTAAACTAAAACAGCAAAGTGTTGTGCAACCAGTAAAACATTGCACCTTAGAAGACTTCCCCTGTGAAATTTTCTACATAAAACCAATGAGACCTCTAGACTGAATAGTCTGAGTGGGTTATAATTCATGTTTCCTCCACATCTGTTTTGGTGTGGTTTGGTTTTTAATATATGTTTATTTTTTGTCGGTAAATGAATATTGTATAGGTGTAGACATATATATATATATATATATATATATATATATATATATTTGTGTGTGTGTGTATGTGTGTGCGTGTGTGTGTGTGCATCATGGACGATGACATGTTTGAAGTGGTGTTCCACCACATATGGAAATTTGTGAACGATGGCAATCTGAGATATGATGGGAAAAGTTCTACCTTGTCTTATGATCCAGATCGCTAAAGCTAGATAGGGTATGTTAGAGAGAATGATTTGTGGTATTGTGTAGGAGGTGGTTCAATATTGGAGGACAGGTTAGAGATTTTGTGTGATGATGTGTGATGCATATGGTCAACATAGCTAGGCTAAATGGTCAAGTTCATCTTTTTGTGGTGCATGAAATGTGTGAACTCGAGATAATAGAAATGTTGGAATATTTTTCTCATGATGGAGATGTAGCTAAGGTGGGTGAGTGTGAAGGTGAAGGTTAGTTAGTTGAGGTGGGTGAGTTAGATATTGTTACTACTGAGTGTGAACCTAAAGGTGGGTTAGATAAGGGGGTCAGTTAGATGTTGTTGACTGTGAACTTGAACGTGAGTTATATAAGGAGGGTGTGTTAGATGTAAGACCCGTGAAATTTAAATAATTAAATAAATAATTATTTAATAAATATGGGTAGGGGAGCCTTTATGGCATTTAATGGAGATTGTTATGATGTGGAAAAGTATTAGCTCAAATGGTTGAGAGTACTTGATTGTGTGAGAGGACTTAGGTTTGAGTACTATGTATGCCATTTACATGTTATTTAATTGTTATTATTTTAATTATGTGCATGACCATGTTGAGTGATAATAAAACCTTATAATTATAAGAATTATCACGAAACATGAATTGGTTGAGTGGTTGTGCATTAGGATGACATTGGTTTGGTTATGAGTTCAAACCTTGGTAGAACCAAAGTAAACTTTCTTTTTGCTAAAATTAGTTTTGGCTTGAATGTGAAAGGGCTGAGGAAATCCTAGCTGAATGGGCAGTAGGGCTGAAAAATCATCTCATAATTGTGCTTGAATGGCAATTACCACCACCAATGAGATCATTTTCGTTTTGGCCATTAATCACCCTTAATACCTAATTAAAAAGTGAATTAAAGGAGAGAAAAAGGGTTTTTGAGGCTGCCATTAGAGAGGACCTTGTGAGGAGCGAAATTCCAGAGAGAAAATTGTGATTCTGGTGTGAAAAGAAGAGTTTTTTTGGAAGGAATCAAAGGGAGGGCCTTGGTGCTCAAGGGAAGACTCATAATTCAAACTCTAAGCAAAGAAAATTCTAGGTTAGGGGAATTTTTCTCATTATTTGTATTCTGGGTGAATAATGGCATGATCTGTAGTATGAATTGCATGAGTATTACCTGTTTCTGCATGAACTGTTGTGTTTCTGGAAAAATTCCAGAAATCGCCTAGCGGGCTATGCATAGCCGCCAGGCGACTCATCTGATTTTCGTGTTTCTGGGTTCCTGTGAGAGGAACCGCCTGGTGGTACATTCCCGACTGCCAGGCGATGCATAGAATTTTTACCCAATTCTAGGTTTTTGGATGTAGGGCCTGGCGGTATTTACTGAATCGCCAGGCACCACCTTCCACTTCTGGGCACTAGGCGCCACCACCTTTTTCTAGTTTGCACATTTTTTTATAAAACTGCATTTCCTAGTTCGTTAACCGTCCGATTTAGGTAAAATTTTGACAGGTGGTCCATAACATATGGTTCTTCACTTTCAACGGTGGAGATTTGATTTGGACGTCAGTAGCTAGAGATATACGTTACTCAATATTGCTGATTTTGGAGTCTTTAAAATGCATGAATAACCTCTTGATAATTAGTAGTAACTTCTAATGAAGCATGATTTGGTTATGTGGTAAGTCTCTATTAAGTTGAATGTTCCTTTGGATTAGTCACATGTGGAGAATTGGTTATTGGTGAATGCATGTGTGACGATATTAATTTGCATTGGTGCTAGGATCATGTGCTTAAATTGTTAGAATGTTGCTGCTTATACTTGTTTAAGCATGCGTTATTCATGAGTTAGAATTGAATGCTAGCATGGGTTTAAAGGGGAAGAATATATATGAAAGGTGAATGGATTGATTTTACTTTGTTCTAGGTGCTTAAAAAAAACTAGTACTACGCAAGTACTGGTGTAGCGCCTAGCGGTGGTGTTTGACCGCCAGGCGATAGCTACAAAACCAGTAGATAATTGAAGTGTGTAGCGCTTGGCGATAAGAGTTTTCCCACCATGCGATACTTGTAGAAACAATATCATCATAGGCGTTTGGCGCTTGGCGGCACGTGTCCCCCGCCAGGCGGTCTTGAAGCCTTTGCGCTTGGCGACTCGTGTGGAGCGCCAAGCGATTTTTTGATGAAGCAGACATTGTGTTTTGCTTCCGTTGGATGTGCGTGGTCTACAAGACTTTGGGCGATATCTCAAGGGTCAAATGCTGGAGTATTCCTGGAGTTGTGGCTTAGGATAGAGGGTAATATGAGCATTTTTTGAGTTGTGGCTCGAAATAGCGAGTGTTTCCGCATGTGTTCTACAAGTGGTGGCTTGTAGGTTGGACAACAACGATAGCTTGAGATTATCAACCAAAGACGTAGAACATGGATTACATGGTGGTGGCCATGTGTGATGAGACCAAAGGATGGAGTTCCTTTAATATGTGTGTTTTGATTATATAAATTGTTGCATATGTTTATATTCCTTTAGCTCAGCCTATCTGCGTGTGTTTGGCGATGATTGTGTACGCGGTACACGGGAGCAGATGATGTTGCAGGTCGTACTGGTGGAGCGTAAAGCCGGAGCGTGGGCTAGTTGGAAAACTTTATGGCAGCATTTTATCATTTTTATGAGTTTTAAGGATTTTCCTGTAACTATTTGAATTACAAAACTTGGCTTTATAATGAGACTGAGTTGATAATGTATTATGTTTAATAAATATTTGGATTGGATTTGGTTTTATCAGTGTAATAAAGTTTTAAATTCCCACGGTTTTTGGGAAACGATTTAAAATAAATGAAGTATTATTATTATGTTTTTGTTTTATTATTTAAATTTGTAATATCTAGATGGGATGTTACACTAGATGCAGCCCAACCACAAGATGTAGCATCACAACCTTCTATGCAATCATCTGTGCAAGTCACTAGAGCACCAAAGCATTCTACTCAACCATCTCAGCAAGCAACCCAACGATCACGTGGAAGAGCAATCATGAGGCTGAAGCTCAATGTAAGGAGGGGACGCATATGAAATCCATGACATGCAACCATTGCTATGTAATCTTATCTTGTATTATTGTTTAGCTATTCAGAACTTAATACCACTTGTTTTACTAGCTTTTTGAACGACGATATATCAAGTGGTGGACCACTTTATTTTGTTATGTATAATTCTTAAGTGGTGTACCACTTTATTTTGGGATGTAAAATGGGCACATGGTTGACCAACATTGTTGGGAACAAGGTTATATTTTAGGATGTTAAATGTTTAAGTGGTGGCCCACTTTCATTTATGGTTATGAATGAAGCAAGTTTTTTATATTTTATGGACCACTTTATTTTGTGATGTTAAATTCTTAAGTGGTGGACCAGATTCATTTATGCTTATCAATAAGTATGCTTATCAATTCCTTGCTTCATTGTTGACGGTGCCACCACCCCTTTCTTCAATCTTCACAGTGTCACCACCCTTTTCTTCATTCTTGACGCTGCCACAACCCCCTTTCTTCAATCTTGACAATACCACAACCCTTTTCTTCAATCCCATCCTTAGTAAACCAATTGAAGTAATTGCACCCACCACAATGTTCACTTCCAGTCTGTTTGAAAAACACCATTGACGTCACCAACAACAAAAACTACTTTCTAAAACATATACAGAAAAACTATACAAAAATTAGCAAAGATTATCTTGAAGTTTAGGCAACCCCAACATTTTTTTCCCTCTATTCTCCGCAATTCTCGTAGTTCTCAACATCGATTTCTCCCCACAATAGCAAGTGGGTGTTACAGCCATACACATACACTCACCTCCACCACAACATGACACACTAGGGTTCTGCACTCCCGAAACATTGCAAGTGGAAGATGAAGAAGACTTTCCCAGATATATCACTCATCTACGCTCACCACAATGTCGAAGAAGAGGAATAATTTCACAATTTAGGGCTTCAACCAAAATAGGCAAATGACATGTATATCTTCCAAAAATTACATTGTCTTCTATTGATTTCAAATGTAAATGACACGTATCCATTACATAAATCCACCTTAGCATCCCCAAATGTTGTTTAACCCAACTTAACATAAAAGACATCATTGATACCATTTATCGAAATTGAGGACCTAATTGATACTTATAAAAATAGAAAAAACAAATCAATGTTTTCGAACGAAAATGAAGGTCAAAGACATAATTTAACCAAAAATATTCTATTTTATCTTTTTCGGATTGGGTAATTTAGAAGTCAAATTATTTTGGATCTAGAAGTAATTTGACTTTCAAATTACACCAAGTCATTTTTTACTTTTTGAATTATGCAATACAAAAGTTTTTTTATAAAAGAAAAAAATTATTTCCAGATTGAATCTAAAAAGTTATTTTGGCTTATGAGTTGCACAATTTCATTTTTGACTTTCAAAAATAACTTTCAAATCGTACAATTCAAAAATCCAGAAATAACAAAATTATAATTTCTCTTATACGGAGGTACAGGAGAAATTTATGGAGATCCAGGAAGAAACTGCCATTTATTCGATAGGCATCTTAGGGACGGTATTGGAAAGGACCTCACTTTTTCTAGCAGCGTAACACTGAGATCGTGAATTTAGTAGCATAACTACAGTAGTAAAATTTAAACCTAAAATGTGTAAATTATTCAAAACTGTTAGTCCTAACCAACAACATAATCCAGGTGGCTTTTATTGCTTGAACATTTTGATTAAGTCTTCAAACATTAAAGTTATCACGTGCATTGAGTACAACAATAACACTTTAATACTCGTACCTGAAAGCAGCTTATCATGTGACCAAAGTAATTGAAGCAATAAAAAGAAAAATAAACCTTAAGTAACTATTCCATACGATCAAAAAGCAGTTAACATTTTCATTTTGTAAATTTAAATTCTACAATTTTGGGTGTCTTTTCGAGTTCACGTTGATGATATGTTTTGCTTGACCATGTCCAGTAAGCGTTGGAGAATCGACAGGCGCTCACGTGCTGCGTAATTCAATTACAATATGAATATGAACACTAATTCAATATGAACACTAATTCATTGAAAGTATCTTTAATACCGTGTATGATGGTCTAGTTTTAAAAAAAATTGGAACAAAAAAAATATTTTGCTAGCGTTCCTTGGTAACTACAGATTTACTAACTGGCCCCTAATCAATCACTGCAAAATTTAAAACAAAAAGCAAAATAGAATCCTGGAAAAAAGATAATACATCCCCAGGACCCTTGTTCACCTATACCTATAGACGTAGCATGCAAAGCTGGAGTGCAGTGTAGCAAACTGCTTTCTTGCCCATTTGCAGATTTGTCAGCAACGTGAAACCCAGATATTTTGACACAACCAGAATGGTTTCCTTAGTTCTGGGGAAATCATGATATCATTGTCATGTGTACCAATCAGTGCACCTCTCCTTTCCACCAACTTTCACAGTCAGAAACTTGCCAACAAAATTGCATATGGTACAAGACCCACTCCCACAGTATGAACAATGTTTATGCGTATCTATTTCAAACAATTTCCCTCTTAACCAACCCATTCTCTTCCTGCAAGGACAAAGACCGATCGTAACCAAAACATATTTATATATATATACTATACATTGACAGATAACCAGATCATATTTATAAGGAATTTACGTATCAAATAAATATCTCCGATTTTGGTGGATCAAATGGCAGTAGACATCAAATTAACGAGTATAAAAAAGGAGCAAACTAAGAAGAAAATCTAAACAACTCCTTTCTTTGCAGGAAAACATAAGTGAGAAATATTAAGGACAAGGAATAATTCAATTAAAATTGTATGTGGAGAAAAAATATATGCAGTAGTACTTGAAAATAATACTAGAGATTAATGAAAAATGCAATTAATGTTATTCCCAGTTTTGGTAATGCCATCCACATAATATAAGATAAATGCACAATTTGAGGATGGGCACCAATAAAAGTCAGAAGGACGGGCTTCAGCATAAGTCAAACTGGTAAGTGAAAAATACAAAGAGATGAGAATATTCAGAAACCAGGCTAGAAACTAAGATATGGATGGAATGAGCTACAAGGAATTGCCTGTCTGTGAGGATGTTGTAATGTGCACTGACTATTTATGAACTTAGAAATAATAACCAAATATTAATTTGTTCATTATAATTGTTGTACATAATATGTAAAAGTATAGCAGGCTTATGCTTATGCAAGTCTATAATCGTCTTTCTTATAAAAATAATAGACATAAAAGAGCAAACAGAGCCATTGCTGACTAAATGACATTCAGTCTTTCAATCACAACTACACATTACAAGCTAGAGCTTTATATAGCCTTCCTATCAATAATAGACCATTCATTTGATCAAATTATGTTCAATTGTACAAACAAAAGGCTCTCCCTTAGATGGATCCTTAACTATAATCCTTTCCAGAGAGAATTAGCAGACAACAAACATTAATTGTTCACAAGACTGCTTAAATAGCTCAAAAGAAAGTTTACTAATAAACCAAAGAATTCAAAATTCTCCTATTCAATAGAACAGTAAAAAATTATAACAATGTAATCAGATAAATGGAACAAATATGCCATGATATAAACTGAAGTCTGCCTATAATTTGGGTCCATGAAAATTCCAAGAAAATGAAACCTTAGAATACCTACTCTTGTTAGTTGAATATTAAAAGTTGTTGGTAGTATATTAAATATATTATTAGAAGTTATTAGAAGTTATTAGAAGCTCTTAGAAGATCTAGAGATCTCTTGTAATTATTACTTTAAGGTTTGAGATCTCTATAAATAGAGAAGTTGATATACTATTTTAAGTGTGTTAGAAGTGGGCTTTAAGTCTAACTCAACCTTACAAAACCGACTTTTAAGGTGAGGTTTGCACCTCACTTATATATTATGAATTGGCCTTATCTCTAGTCGATATGGGACTTCCAACACATTCCCTCACGCCGAGGTATATTCATCTCGTGCGTGGGACAAGAAATTAGTGGGTGGTCCGTTAGCGGCCCGATATCAGGTGGAACGAAATGTCCAAGAAAATTCGCTAGGATAGGCTCTAACCAGGCTCTGATACCATGTTAGAAGTGGGTTTTAAAGCCTAATTCAACCCCACAAAACCGGCTTGTAAGGTGAGGTTTGCACCTCACTTATATATTATGAATTAGCCTTATCTCTAGTCGATGTGGGACTTCCAACAGGAGACTTCCAACAAAGTGAATTAACAAAACAGTAAAATCCTCTTTCTTTCAGATTATTCCTTTCAAGTTGGTATCAGAGCTCCCGATCTAGGGAGCCCTGCTTCCGCATTTCTTCTTTTTTGTCTTAGTTACGGTTCTCATTAGTGTTGTCTAAAGTGCAGCCATTTCTTTTAATTATTGGGTTGCCTGAAGTGCTCCAAGTTGTGGTTTCTTCATTGTTGATACTGCATCACCGTTGCCGTCATCGTTGTTGCATCCTCTGCTGCTGTTGCATCACTGTTGTTGTCGTTGCTACATCGTTGTTGTTGTCTCGTTGCTACTGTCGTTGTTCCATCACAGCTGTTGTCACATTGCTGCCATCAATGTTGTTGTCACGTTGCGTTGCTGTCACTTTCTGTCTTACCTTTCATTTGCATTTAGGAGAGACCTAAGGAATTCCTATTATTTATTTTTTTGGCATGGCAACTCCACTAAGCAATGCCGATCTTCCACAATTGCCGGATGACAACCGCCTTAATGGTCGAAATTATCTCCAATGGGCTCAATTTATCAGACGAACACTAAAGGGTACGAGAAGACTCAATCACATTGAAGGAGAGGCCATTTCTTCGGATAATCCCAATTTTCAGATTTGGGATAATGATGACTCACGAATCATTGCATGGTTATGGAGATCCATGACTACAGATATAAGTAAAAATTATATGTTCTAATCTAGTGCTCGCAAAATTTGGGAGGACCTTGCAACTACTTATTCTATGCGACAGGACATCTCTACGTGCTATGAGTTAGAAAGCAAGATCTTTGGCGTCAGGCAAGGAACTCTCTTTGTTTCAGAATATTATGGAAAGTTGAAGGGTTTGTGGATTGAGTTGGACCAGTATCAAAACTTGAAGCTTGAGAATAGCAAAGATGCTATTACTCTTGCTTAGTTTGTTGAACGATCTCGGATATTTAAGATCTTGGAAACTAAGAATAGTATCGGTAGACAAACAACTACCTCTTGTCTCCAGTCTTGCACTTCTTGAGTCTTCTCAAATTTAGCTTCTCCACCGTCGTCTAGGACATCCGTCCTTTTCTGTTTTAAAGTCTATGTTCCCTTCCTTGTTCACCGAAGAGTCTGTTGAGTCATTTAAATGTGATGTATGTCAAATTGCAAAGCACCTTCGTGCCACATATCCTTCTAGTGATACAAAGAGTGTTAACCCTTTTGCTTTGGTTCATTCTGATGTTTGGGGGCCTACATCAAGCTCTAGTATATCTGGTGCTAAATGGTTTGTCACTTTTATTGATGATTGTACCCGAGTTACGTGGGTTTTCCTTATGAAAGAAAAATCTGAAGTTTTTAACTTATTTGTTAGATTCTTCCGTATGATAAAAACACAATTTGGAAAGTAAATTAAATGTTTGCGTTCTGATAATGGAAGGGAATATGTAAACCATGATATGTCTAAATTCTTTTCCGAGAATGGTGTTGTTCATGAATTCACATATGTGGACACACCACAACAAAATGGCGTTGCTGAGAGAAAAAATAGACATCTTTTTGAGGTAACACGGGCACTTCTTTTCCAAATGGATGTCCCTAAATCTTATTAGGGAGAGGCTGTCCTTACTGCTGCCTATCTTATCAACCGATTGCCCTCTCGGGTTCTAGATGGTCTAAGCCTCATTGAGTCCATATCTTCCTTCTATCCATTTGTTCCTTTTCTTTCTAGTCTTCATAGTCAAGTATTTGGATGTGTTGTGTTTGTCCATATTCATAGTCAATTCCGTGGAAAGTTAGATCCTAGAGCTATTAAATGCATCTTCATTGGTTATGCATCTAATAAAATGGGATATTTGTTGTTACCATCCTCCAAGTCGAAAGTTGTTTACCTCCATGGATGTTACTTTTGATGAAACTAAATCTTTTTACATGCGTCCTCAGCTTCAAGGGGAGAGTTCTTTTGAAGCTGGTGGGTCTTTTGAATCTTTTGAGTCATCTTTTGTACCTTCCATAGAGGAACTATCTCATTCTGATAATACTCTTGGTTCTCCTAATACTTCTCCAAAAACATCTTCTATGGATGTCTCTAAAATTGCTCCGAACAATACAGAGTTAGGGTCATCTACAGACTCTAGTCGTCCAGAGAGTTTTTTCCGTATACAATACCAAAGGCGACAAAAGCAACCTAACTCTATCCAAGAACAACTTCAATCGTCTGAACCAAGGGTAAGTAGTTCTTCTATTGATACCCTTGAACCTTTGGAAAATTCTTTAAATAGTAACTGTGAAACTGACCTTGATGACTTGCCCATTGCTTTGAGAAAAGGAACTCGGTCTTGTACCAAGTATCCTATCTCCCATTTTGTGACCACTAAACACCTTTCTATGCAGCACCAAAGTTTTCTCTCTGCCATTGATGCAATTAGAGTCCCTACATCAGTTCAAGAAGCATTGAAAGATGAGAATTGGATTCAAGCCATGAATGAAGAGATGAGTGCCTTAGAAAAGAACCAAACATGGGAAATTGTTGACAGGTCACTAGATAAAAAGTCAGTGGGATGCAAATGGGTTTTTAGTCTAAAGTATAAATCGGATGGCACATTAGACCGTTACAAAGCAAGGTTAGTTGCCAAAGGATATACTCAGACTTATGGTGTTGATTATGAGGAAACATTTGCTCTGGTGGCAAAGATGAATACAGTTAGAATCATTCTCTCATTGATAGCTTATTTTGGTTGGGAATTGCAACAATTTGATGTGAAAAATGCTTTCCTAGATGGAAATTTAGAGGAAGAAATATACATGGAAATTCCTCCAGGTTTTGGATCTACTAAAGGAGGGTATAAAGTGTGTAGGTTGAAGAAAGCTTTATATGGGCTTCAGCAGTCCCCTCGTGCTTGGTTTGGTAGACTCACACAGGCTATGATCTCCATGGGGTATCGACAGAGTCAAGGTGACCATACCATGTTCACCAAACATTCCCATGAAGGTAAACTTACACTACTCTTGGTCTATGTTGATGATATGATTGTTACAGGAGATGATGAACATGACAAACAAATGTTGAAAGAAAAGCTTGCTGCCCAATTTGAAATGAAGGATCTAGGAAAATTGAAGTACTTTCTTGAGATAGATGTAGCTTACTCAAAGAAAGGCATATTTATTTCCCAACGAAAGTATGTTATTGATCTTCTCAAAGAAACGGGTATGATTAATTGCAAGACTACTGGAGTTCCTATAGAACAAAACCATAGAATTGGGAGTCATGAAGGTAGTTCTACAGTAAATAAAGGCCAATATCTAAGACTTGGGAAGCTCATCTACTTAGCTCACACCAGACCAGACATAGCCTATGCTGTGAGTGTTGTAAGTCAGTTCATGCATGATCCAAGGGAGAGACATATTTATAGGCTGTAAACAAGATCCTTCAATATTTGAAGAAAAGTCCAGGAAGGGGATTACTGATTAAGAGAAATGAAAAATTAATAATGGAAGTGTATACTGATGCGGATTATGCGGGATCTATCATAGATAGAAAATCCACTTCAGGATACTGCATGTTCTTGGGTGGAAATTTGGTGACTTGGAAGAAACAAAATGTTGTTACAAGGTCTGGTGCAGAAGCTGAATTTCGAGCTATGGCACAAGGGGTGTGTGAATTGCTATGGATGAGAATTATCCTAAATGATCTTAAAGTGCCATGTGAAGAACCTCTGATCCTTTATTGTAATAATAAGTCAGCCATTAGCATTGCTCACAACCCAGTTCAGCATGATAGGACTAAACACATAGAGATAGATTGACACTTTATTAAAGAGAAACTGGATAGTGGCCTTATCACTACTTCCTACATCCCATCTGGACTTCAGTTATCATATTTGTTCACGAAAGGTCTTCCCACTGAGCGATTTCATAATCTCACATGCAAGCTGGGAACAATAGACATCCATTCACGAGCTTGAGGGGGAGTGTTGTTAGTTGAATATTAAATGCAATATTAAAACTTGTTGGTAGTATATTAAACGTATTATTAAAAGTTATTAGAAGCTCTTAGAAGATTCTAGAGATCTCTTGTAATTATTACTTTAAGGTTTGAGATCTCTATAAATAGAGAAGTTGATGTACTGTTTTAAGTGAATTAACAAAACAGTAAAATCCTCTTTCTTTCAGATTATTCCTTTCAAATCAAACAAAACATCAATGAAAGTAAAATTACTTCATTATACATGTGCCAAGTAGAAGCCAACCATCGAACATTATCCCAAACCAACTAACGATCCTAAGAAATCTCCTTCAAAGTGCAACTTGGAGCCCACTGGATAGGAATCTCCTTAATGGATGCAGTTATAACTAATACTATAAATTATTTCCTTGTAAACATAGCAGGACTTTTATAGGCATAAAATCAGGATGACCGTTAAACTATTCCTCTAAAAGCATCAAACTAGGACCTAACCTTATAATATTTACCAAAAACTTATGTGCTAAATAAATAAAAACTCCAAAAGGACCATTGTTGAAATTATAAAAAAATCATAAATACATTCATCCATCTGCAACATTGTGTATAACACCAAAATTCATGGTAAACTGTAGTAAACAACTTAATGAGGTTATAGAAAAACTAATACAGATTAACAGTGATGTAAAAGGTTAATTGATTAAAAAGGAGCATATTAATTAAGTAGATACTTACATCCACAACCTGATAGGATCTGCCTGCAGGTGACTTCTCAGAAACTTCAGCAAATGAAGTGGACTCATTATGGGTAATGTCATGATTGAACATCTAAAACCAAATAAAATAAGACATATAAATCCTACCAAGGTTTAGACAAATAGAGAATTAATAGATAAAAGAATATGATAAAATATGAAATCAGAAGTCTTCCATATAATCAAGCCATCACTCTTAGAATTTGGATTTTAAAAACTAACTTAATCCTATAAAATCGGTTTAGAAGGTGAAAAATGCCAAAGCTTGATAAGAAGGACTACATTGACTATATCTCTGGTAAAGTTGAGATCAAGACACCCTCAGACCTGGCACATTGAAGGTGTTGGAGGGTGTAAGGAAGGCAGCTACAAGAGACCACAATTAAGACAGCCAGAGATGATTGGGCACTTTACAACATACATCCCTCATGCCTACGACTATCGCTTGGTGTATGGCAATGCAGTTGACCCAACAATAGATATAGGCATATTAGAATTTGGACTTGCAACCAAACTAAACTTCAAAATGTTTGCCCCTGTGATGAGCATTGTCAAAAGACTCGTAACTACTACATCGGTCATATCACTAGTTGATATGCAACCAAACACCTTGCACAATGAAAGTGGTGGTGGAGACTAAAATAAGGCAGCCCAAAGAAGCTGCATATATGCGGGCAAGTGGTGCCCACAATTAAGATAACTTTCCAACACTCCTGAAAAAAAAAATGAAAATTTCAAGAGACGGTCTGAAAACATAAGACTATCATAGAAGCAAAATGCATCTTTGAAACATGACAGAGACTAAAATGCCAACAATAAAGGGAGTCCCTCTTGTCACAAATCTTACAATATGGAGGGAAGAAAAATATTGTTAAAGTACGAAATTTTATCACTTGGATGCATAATATTTGTCTATTTGACCACTCGTTGAGAAAAATATAAAAACTAATTGGTTTGACAGGGTCAATGGAAATACCAATGAGGAGAATAGATTACATGTTTAAGTCCGGTGAAAAGGAGAAGAGGGATATCAATAAGAGCATTGAGGGAAGTTGTCAAGAGAGATCTTGATAGGTACCATGACCAAAAGCACAGACTAATTGTGATATGTAAATATAAAGAAGAAAATGATATAATTATTCATAGCTTCTGATAATTAAGGTAGGTTGGTGTATTCTAGAAAACTGAGTGAAAACTGAATGGTAATAACAAAAGTGCAACACAGTTTTGTTGTCTTCTCTATCTCTCCTCCTCTCTCTATATGTTCTTCTTCCTTTTTACCCTCTTCTTTCTCTATCTATCTATATCTTTATGTATCCCTACAATACAAAAAAACAGAAAAATAGAAAGAAAGCAACAATCTGGGTAGATAGATAGTGTTCATTCTCTCTCAAGCCCCAACTAATTCAAGCCACCTCCTAATGAGTGCATGAATAAGGAGGGTCTTAAACAGTTTATAATAAATAAATTCTTGTAGTGTTGAGTTTATGTTGATTGTAAATTTTAGAAATTAGAAAATGACTTTCATTTTCTTTCATGTGTAAAATAGATGAATATAACTTTTGCATTTGGACCTATCAAAAATTGGAAGACAATGAAGTAACGACCATTTTGAAGTCATCCAAACCCTAGGAAGCCAACTTAAATTTCAGCATAGCAAGGGAAGTCAAAAGAAAGAAAAGTCAAGGAGAAAGCTAGGCATGGCAAGTGTGAAGGAAGCATGGGATGTGTGACATGGGAAACATGGACCAATCTAAGTCATTGATCTAAACATGAATTGTGAATTTCAAAACTTAAATTTTCCCACCTTGTCTAGTTTAAGTTTCATTCAAACTTCAAAGCTCTAGATTATATATTCACGTTTCATGTTAGGCACACTAGAATGCATTTAGGAATGGTCTTAGACTATAAATAACCTTCTCTTCTCTTTGCAAATATTTTTTTAATATATGAGAATTAAGAGAGATTTTCTAGAGCACTTCTAGAGTTCTTTGAAAGAAGAGAATCATCTTATCTGAGTCTAATTTTAGATCTTAGGATCAAGTGGTAACTCCTTTCAACACTTATCTTAAAGCTCCTTCATGTGGCGTGGCTTCCTCCATCAACCCATAAGTTCCTATCTTGCATTATTTTCTTGTATTCATCTTCTTTACTGAATTGAAAGTGTTCTATTTTCTTCAATTTTGGTCCACCTCCTATATCTCTTATTATATTTCTCATAATTTAGGGTAGAATTATTCAATGTATTATTCTGAGAATACAATTCATATATACAAGGCTAGAATCCTATTCTAGGAAATATAATAATAGCACCTAGACAATCAAATCCCTATGATTCAAGGATACCATCATACACTGCAATTATAATCTGCTAAATAAAGAAATAATAAAACACAAATCCTGACAGAATTAATACAAATAATAAAACAGATTCTAACAATATTCATGTTCTTCTCTTCACACATGAATAATCCTATGGATTAATGTCGTGTCTAGTGGCAAGCTTCCAAGGAATTCTATTTTGTATCTCTTCTTTGTAATGTGCTTATGTTTTTATTGTGGTGTTCATATTATTGCTCTACTCTTATATGCAAGTTTTACACTTAATCCTATAGATTAAATTCATGTTTAGTAGTGAACATCTTTGAGATTCATGTTGTTTGTTCTAAAAATTTTTTAAGTATATACAAAGTCAAGTGTCAATATTAAATCAAGCTAAAAACATAACAAGACCACTCATCACCTTCCACACTCCTTTCACTCATTACAAATGCTCAATCTTAAGTAAAATGCATCTAATAGACCAACTTCTGATGCCACATAGGTAGTTAGTTACTCTATCTCTCCTTAAATCTGATCAGGTCCAGCAAATCTCATGTTCTGACCAAATAAAGTCACCTCCCCCCACCCCACCCACCTTTCACTGCTACACATACTCATCCTGCGGAAAAATGCATCTCATGCACCTCCAAAACTGCCCACACCACATGAAAGTTAGGTGCTCTGTCTCTATCTTTAAATCTGATAGGTGCAATAAACCTCATGTTCTGACTAGGTATCTCCTTTCCTTGAGCATCCTCTCATTCTAATTTTTTATTAAAAAACTAAACAAAAAAAAGAACTAAAAGCTTTTAAAATAAATCAAACTAAGTTGTTTGAGTTTTTAGACCAGTCCAATTCAACTATTTTATGACCAATGTTTTGCTCTAATGCAATGAAAATTCTGAACTGTGATGCATTGAAATGTTCTTCAATTTTCTAGTTGGGTTGACCAATCTTATTTTTATAATCCTTCAAAATATCCATGATCTAACATATTATAAAGCACATGTATCCCTCTACAAGAATTCTAAACTCGATTAACTGAAAAATTCACATATAATAAAAAATATCCCAATGATGTGTTATTAGGAACGTTTTTATTTATTCCTTTACATATCTTTTTTATTAGAGGATATTAAATATCCTCTATTTATTGCATTGATTTTTCTCAATATAAATAAAGCATCTACATTGTCTAACAAACACACGATTTTAGCTCAATGTTTCTTTCTTTCTTATACTTTAAAATGGTATCTAGAGTCTTTTTCAAAATCATATTGGCTCGGGAAAACAATGGTTTCTAGAGGATCTTCTCTCTTTTGTGAACCATTTCCAAGTTTGCATTCACTATTCTGGTGCCACCTCTGGTGAAGTTTCTTGTGATCCCCTTTTCCTCTAGAAAACACAAGGCTGGGATCATGTTGATCTATCCAACCGTCCAAGTGCCAACTCAAGCCCCCCATACACCTGCCCTCACGAGTGACATCTCTCCTGCTCCTACTACAAGTTCCGTTGGCACGTATGGTGCCCCTGATAGCCGACCAACCTTTGCCCAAGTCACCTCCTTTGTCCGCTCATATCCTTGTTGTGACCACCTCACTAAAGTTCTTTTGGTGATCCAATCTACTTTTCTCTTTCCTTAGGTCATTTTATTATTATTATTTTTTCCATGCTTTCCAAAAAAAGTCTTTCAACACCACACCAACCTTCAAAACAAATTCTCCATTTTTTCTAACCATATTGTTAGTATTAAGAAAATGGACAAATCTAACAATTCCACTTGGTCCTCCAAAACAGGTTATGGTTAAGGTGGTTGGGCTACAAATCTCACCTTATTACAACAGTTGAATTTGTTCCTATAAAACATTAGGAACACATTGTTCATCCCCAAGATACAACTAGATGATCAACATATAGTATTATTAAATCCACTATTCACGCCTCACTTAAAACTATTTTCTATCCCCATCAGATGTGTGCATCAGTTTGGAGCGAGTCTCATGCCGTTTATACCAATATCACAGAACCGATGTACAGCGCCAAAACCTCTTAACACTTTTCTCCATGATGATTTGAGGGTCCTATGTGTTCTTATCTTAGCCAACTTCATGATGCCTTAAGTGATTTTAATGAGTTCCTTCCACCATCTATAGATGTGAAGGAACTTGAGAACTATAGTACATTCTTTAAACTCTCCTTGCCAAGACCATTGGGATGCAGTCATACGAATCCTAAAATACATTAAGAAGGATCTTGGAAACGATGTCATTTATGATGCTAAGACAAACACTCAAATTATATGGTATTCTGATGCACTAAGCAGGTAAGGTCACCTGCGCTCCATTTTAGGGTGCCATGTCCTTCTTGAATAATATCATGGAAAAGTAAAAATAAAAAATTGTGGAAAGATCTAGTTCAAAAGCATAACACAAGAATATAGCATTAGTCACTTTGAGCTCAGATGGCTAAAACAACTCTTCGAAGAGCTTAAATTTGAAGAAAGTTCCCAAATACACCTTGTATGTGACAATTGGGCAGCATTACACATTGCCTCTAATCTTATCTATCATGAGGGCCAAACGTATTGAAGTGGGTTGTTATTTCATAAGAAAGAAAAAACTAGATTTGTCAAACCTAGTGAACAATTGGCTAACATATTCACCAAGTCTCTATAGGATCAAGGATAAAGGATCGATTACATTTGCAACAAGCAGAGCACATACCCACTTAAATGCTCCAGCTTGAGAAGGAGTGTTATCAAAATAAAAGAGTTGATCCTATATAATCTATAATCAACAATATCTATATTATATTTGATTATGAGGAACGTCTCTTATCTATTCCCTTATCATATCTTTATTATGTATAATTTTTTTTCTCTATATGAATAAAGCATCCATGTTGTCTAAAAAACATGGTTTCGGCTCAATGTTTCTCATTCCTAGAGTCGCTAACAAGTTAGGGTCCTGGTGGACTAGTGAATAAAAATGCTTGTCGGTAATATAAATATTGGGGCAGACAAAATTGCACAACAAAGTGTCTAATTGATACCAACTGAAAAGTAATCATGACATATGGTTTTGGGAAACGTTTAGCCTACCCCACTTGGATATTTGTTTTCTTGACCATCTTCAAATAAGGATGAGAAGTATGATGGATCATAAATAGAACCTCCAAGTATCTCATTGGAATTTGAGCATTGCCTAGCTACTGCAGGTGTCACAGGACTCAAAAAACTACCCCTCAAATCAGCATCTGCTGCTCGAGAAATTGTGTCCACATAGGAAGCACCCAACCTGTAAATTTGAATCCATAACAACGAGGAAGATAGCCTCACTGTAAAACCAACACTTTGCATAACCAGTGTAACTTTCACTGAAAATATGAAAAATGCTGTGTAATCTTGAGTAGAAATGTTCCTGCAAACACACATAATGTTCTTCATCAGATATGAATGGAAAACACAGTCATGATCACTTGTCTGACCCTTACAAACATAGAAAATTGGTTCGCCTGAATCTCTTCACTGCATATGGCAGCAACTTTATTTTGTTAAATTGGCAAAAAAATACTAAATGAAGGATGCACACTGTTAAAATTACAGTCTAGGTAACATGTGAGGGAAGAGAGAATAAAGCGACTGAACAATACTCTACTAGATTAATATGGTGTTTTAAATATTAATAATATGTTTCTATTTATACTAATAATTATGCCTTACCAGCCGAAACCCACAAATAAATCAACAAATGTGAAAAAATCCGGAGTTAACTGTGAAGATTGCTTCCTCAATTAGACGAGAAATTGATTCCACATATATATTATAAGATGTTGCAAACATAGTTTCAAGACATTTTAAGATATTCCAAAATAAAGTAACATCCATATATTATAATATTTCCCCTCAAATTAAAGTTTACTGAGCTTTAACCTTGTTACAAATAAACAAATTAAAAATGACAATAAGCTTGTTGCATACAGTGGCCTCCATGAAACATAGATGGAATATTAACTATAGGATGCAGAAGAGTTTGAAGATTTGAAATGACCATCAGCGAAGAGAATTGTTCACAATATTTGCATAATAAGGAAGAAAACATTTCATCGGAAAGTTGTTCAGTAGAAATTCCCTAGAAAGCAACTATACACTATGGGAAGTAAAATCTTTTCAAGTTCAAGAACATAATAATAAAACATAAAAAATTCAACAAACTTGGAATTATAATCGGGAATAAAATCTAGGGAACAATAAGAAACAAATGATTCTAGTAACAATGCAAGTGGTTTCACATTCAGCTTTAACAAGAAGATCACTCACATGCATATCTCATCCTTACTAAAGAGGGTTAGCATTCCCAGGTTAACATAGATGATCAACGCAAAACTCCAGTTATAAAAGAAACACAATATAAAAGAAACTGCATGCAATTTTTTTCCCAATCCATATTTGCACTTTATCTATAACTTAAGGTCACATAATAATAAAATAAAGACAATGAATGCCACGGTCAATGCCTCATCCTAAGGGGCAAGAATCATCAGCCAAGATTCAACCTTTTGGTCTCGAGAAATATTAATCGAATAAACAAATAGAGAAATAAAATATATTCACTGAACGCACCAAATTTCTCGAGCGAAAAGAATAAACCAACAAACGTCAAGCAATATGGTACAGAAGAGAAGAAAGGCGTAGGTGCGGCCAAGGCTCTGACTGCTACTCTCAATTGCGACCAAAGCAAACAACGCAACTACCAGATTTACGAGCGACACACCATTGTAAGATGCTCCCAGCGATCCAATTAACGCGCACCCAATCTTGCATTTCCAAAATAGCCAAAAAAAAAAATCAATTAATGACAACAATGCACAAGTAACTCAGGAAATAAGAGAGGCTCGGTTGGAACCTGAAGGTAAATGAGGATGACAGCAAAGGACTGGAGCCTATCGTAGTCGCGAATCCATGGCTGAAATCGATCTCGCAAATTCAAACAGGATGAACAACAACGCATCATAAAAGACTATCACCAATTTAGCTTTCAATCTAAATCAATCGGAGCAAGAGCGTGTAATGCATCATCCCCTTCCTCCTCAACCACTGCGATGGTGCTGCTGTGTCGTATTGCGTCGTTCTTCACACTCTCTCGTTTTGCATTTTCGGTTTTGTTTTGTATCCTTGCTGGCATGTAGCGAACAGTGCTTTGGGGGCAATTACAACTTATATTGTGTCCTCTTTTCTCTCCACCCCTGTAACCAACTTTCTTTTCCTTTTTCTTTTTCTTTTTTTTTTTTTTCTCTATGCTCGAAGTCCATCTTTTTTTTATTTTATTCCCCTCTGTCTTCCCTGCACAATTGTTTTTTAACTGCTCCTCTACTTTTCTTACCTTAAAAAAAGTGCTGGGAGAATTAACTCATTTATCAGGTATTTAATTGTTTATCGAAGACTCATGGTAGGTGCTTTAAAGATGTAATAATAAGGAGGATATAGCAGGTACCATCATTCTTAATAAAAAAAAAAAACAATCACTAATTATATGTACTTCAACATAAATATTTTCCTCTCAATATGATTTATTAGACGTGTAGAATGGAAATATTTAGTTATACAAAATTTAGACACGAAGGTTTTTATTATTATTTTAAAGCATAAGAGAGTAATATATAGATTTCGTCTGAGTGTATTATCTGAAAATAATAAACTAAAAATTAAAAAAAAAATTATAGATAATATTATAAAAATTTGGTCTAAAATTCATTAATTTTTAATTGGTTAAAACCTTTGTAATTAATGTAAGAAATGAATTTATAATCTAATACACAAATTATTTATAATTTTTATTCATAATAAAAATTATTTTAGATATCAATATTTTTTAATTTATAAATTAGTATATAAAGTAGTCACTTAGTGACTATTTATTTTTTGTCCTTAACGTTGGTTGTTATTTAATGATTTTCTTGTAATGTATACTCATATCTACTAAATGAAAGATTACTTGTCAACACGAGAAAAATTCGGATAATACCTGTATGGATGAGTTTATTTGGCTTCTTTACTCGACAATAGCAGTTTAACATTCAAAAGCAACAATTCCACCTCAAAGATTCATCAACGAATTCTTGTAAGAACATTTAGCGTCTATCATGGGACCTTGGTAAAACATTCCCTGGCACGTCAAACTCAAGAACCACATCCTTTACATTAGAATTGGACCCCAACACCATCAACAAAGTCAAGAACAAGACGATCATCCAACAAACTAAACAACTTCGAGTGCAACACCACAAAGACATGAAATTACTACAAGCTCAACTTCACAAAGAACTTTAGGCCTTAAATCATAAGCTTAACAAATTTGAAAAAGAGTCTTCTCATGAAGACATTCCCCAAATTCCAATCGGGTGGTAGAACCTCCTGTCACTTAGAGACACCATACCCAACATTTGAAAAGGAAAAAACCCATCTCACACAGCATGAGACAAAGAGGACTCCTCCTCACCCAAATGTCGAGAATGAACAAACAAACTCAGGGTGACACGTCGACATAAACAAGAATCACCAAAAAGACGAGAACGAGTAGTAAACTCACGCATTCAAACCTTAACTTAATGAAGGTCGAAAAAAGCCACCAGATTTCACAAGCGTAGCACGAGATCCATGAGGTCTATCTACCCACAGACTAAGCAACATACGAGAGCGCGATTCTTGCCCAACAACCTACGAACCCCAAGGACCCTACTCGTAGTGGTAGATCTTGAGAAAAATAATTGTGGGTGCGAAAACATATTGAAAATTTTTTGTTGTAGCCAAAAATATAGAATGTATTAAAATTAATAAAAAAAGAATAATAATTTTTATTCAGATATTATTTTATATATATGGAGAAAAATTAGGGAGGTCAAAGCCTCCCTCACTCCAAACCAAGCCCAACCACTACCTACTCGAATCAAGTCCTCTACATCTCGATAGTTTCCACCCCTTCCCTTCGGACATTAAGGAGGTAGACATCCCTAGAAAAATAGTGACCAATGTTAAAAAATACAATGGGACAATCAATCTAGAATCACCTATCAAGGCATACTAACTTATACCAACATATATTCTTGTGACATGAAGGTCCATTGTTGGCTCTTTGTGACTAACCTTGACGAATAAGCTTTGGAATTATACTCAGCCCTCCAACCTTAGTCCATCAACTCATTTAGCACTCTCTACATCATGTTTACAACAAAGTTTGTCGATAACAAACTTGTAGTAGCATCATTGATCTCCCTTAAACACATCAAACAAGGAGATCATGAACCTCTATGCTGATTCATGAAATCTTTTATAGTTGTGGTTAAAGAGGTGCCTGACCTATATTTCGTCATCCTGATGCATGCCCTCCTATGTGGACTTTAGCCAGATCTTTTCCTTGAGATCATGTGCAACTCGATACATTACTATTGAGGAAAACAAAAAGCAAGCCAAAAGAGGTCCTAAACCTTGAACCTTTAAACGATAGAGAGAAAGCAAGTACGACATGTATTGAACGCTAGCTGAGATGTCATCCTTCAAGAAGCACAACCAAAGTATTCTCCTTGTTATGCAAACCTAAATAAAAGGTACATTTACCACCAAAACATGAGTAACACCACCAAGGAAAGCAACCAACTAAAATACCTTATCGAGGAACTCATTCGGTCAGGTTGTGGACAACATACAAGTTAGATGCGACCATGGACAAATAGGGTGTGAATACCGTGGTCTTGGATTTTACGGTGGAAAACCAATATGTGAAAGTATCAACTTAGTAATCTAGTTCTGACTCAGGTCTCTATCGCCGATATTTTTAACTGACAAGGACTTTTGTATCCATGATCCTGAACAAGACAATCCAATGAGCTCCACAACCACCATTGCAAACTAGTGCGTGCACAAAGTTCTCATAAACTAGGGAAGTTCAACCCCCAACTCTTATCCACTCCTACCAACCCATTATTAGGGTTCGTAGGCAAAAGTGTACGTGCATGGTCGAGGAGAAGGAAGGTGTGAGGTTCATGTTTAGAAATATACTTTGAATCTAACTCAACCTTACAACTTTTTGCCCCTGGTGTATCTCTTTCACAATGCACAACAAAGATCGTATGAATATGATTTTCCACTTCTCCACAAATATAATTTGTTTCTTTATCTTAAGTGGTTATTCTATTCTTGGTGATCAAGAACTTGTTCTTATTAACTCCACCCACTTATATACTCTAAATTGGTCTTCTTTAGTCGGTGTAGGACTTCCAGTCGAGATATATACATCTCAAGCGTGAAACTTTACATTAATAGGTGATCTGATAGTGGTCCAATATTGGGTGAAACAATATGTCCAATAAGTAACAAATCTCGTTAGGATATGCTCTAACAATAACTTCGATACCATGCTTAGAATGAACTTTAAACCTAACTTAAACCTATAAACCCGTCTTGTAAGATAAAATTTGTATCCATTTATATACTCTAAATTAGCCATATCTCTAATTGATGTGAGACTTTCAACATAGTTAAAGTAAGAGGTTAAGGAAAAAGTGTGACATCTTAAGGTAGTTAATAGTATAAGACTTATCTAATATGATTCATATGATACCACAATTTTTAATTGTCTTTTTCTTATGTCTCATAAGTCTTTATCTCATACAAATGTGTATTTAACATATAACTTAATTTTATAGCATCTTATTTTGAGATTTCGTATAACATAATGCGTATTTTGCCTAAAACTTGTAACATCTAATTATTTATTATCATAACAAAAATGTCTTAAACATAACATATAAATTAAAACTTACATTTTATCTTAAAGACTGTATATGCTTCAATAGCTCATTTTCAAATTACTTACGGAAAAAATCAGGTTATTCATAACTATTATCATATATATATATATATATATATATATATATATATATATATATATTATGGTCATGTTAGTACTAAGAAACATCCGTTGACTTTGTCAATCTTACACCTTAGTTAAAATGTTTGAGTTCAACTATCATTCAAACAACGCCATATTGATTTTGATATTACACATTAAATTATTTATAAATTATTTATATTTATTAAAAAAAATTGATTTATATATTTAAAAATAGTTATTTGTTATAAATTCAACTAAGAAAAACAAAATTTATTGTTGTAATACACACCAAGATGCAATTAAGTAAAGTGTGCTTTTTAACTAGGCATAGTTTGTAAGCCCACGCCCTACCCGACAATGGCAAAGGCAGATTCGTCGTCCTCTTCCGATGGAGACACGTCCCCCGAATCCGCTCCACCATCACTGGCCACCATTGCGGAGAATCTTCAGCGTTCTGCACTTCAATCTGCTCGGACTGTGCAACATAGCTCCACAACTCAGTTCCATGCCTTTCAGGTTTTCCCTTCCTCTTCTCATCCTATTGGGATCTTCTTTGTTATTTCCGTTATTCGCAATGTAGATACATAATATTCCTTGCTTGCTGAATTTCTTTGTTAGTTGGTTAGGAGGTGGATGTCGAATTGAGTGAGGGTTTCCATTCCTCTCTTCATTCACTGTATCCAATAGAAAAGGAAGGAATGAGGGTATCAAAGGGATTGCCTTCAGTATAGTATACGGACTGTTATTCAAGGAGGGACGAGGTTATAGCAGTGTAAAATATTTTACACTACAGGGTTGAATTGTCTGTGGGCACTACGCCATTATATGATACTAATATTCATTTGAAATCTTGAAAGATTAAAATCTAATCATCTCATATTCAAAATCATACAAATTTTTATAAATTTCAATGAATTATTTTTGTGGATTGAATTTGTATGGAATTTGTGCGATTTTTTATTTGTATTGTATCTATAGATGTCAGTCCGAACGAATCAACATGAATCAACATTCTCACCCAAATATGGGAGACTTTAGTACTCTCGCATTCATTCTTTTCTGAATCTTAACTGTGATAGCAGGAGAGTTCTCTATTCCAATTTCAAAAGTTTCTTTTTACATTCAAGTATTTGCTTTTTGCTATTTTTCTGAGTTATTGTCGTGATTGATTTTTAACATTTGTAGACTCCTTTATGATCAATGAGTTAAAAAACATAGTTGGTAGGAATTCTATAGAAAGCAACAAAAAAAGAAAATCATGGTGTATTAGAATTCAATTCTTCATAAATTATTGAAAGAGTACTTACAGAGACTCTACCATTTTAATAGTGTTTTATAAAATAATTAAATAATAATGAAAGCCTATGCATATTTGTTCAACTTATATTTGTTTTTATTTCACTTTATTTAAATTATTGCAATTTTGAATTAATATGTCCACCACTTATGAAATTTAAAAATTATTATTTTTTTCATCACAAAATTTATTATTAATATTGATAATAATTATACATATGCAGAATATTATATTGTTATATAACCATGTAAGTTTGTGAAACTTAACTAAACATAATTCCTAGTATTTTACGAAATTGCTTTTTAGAAGGCCTAGATTTGACCCTTTAAAAAGTGTTGTTAACCAGAAAGGGCAGAGTTTATGCATACATGAGACACACTTGAATTATGCATTTAAAATCTACTGCGATTTATTTGTTGTATACACAAGTGTATTGAATTACTTGTTAACAAACATCATAAATTTGAATTTATAGTTCAGACTCCTGCAGAAATGAGAAAATATGCTAATGGGTGGGGTTTTATTGCAACAATGAACTAGAATCTATTAGTTATTATAATCCATACTGGTCATACATTTTTTAATCCAAACCTTATCATTTATATACAATCTTTTTCATTGACGTTGGTTGTTGTTTTTGAATTTCTTTTGTTCATAAATTTAGTTTACTTTTGTTGTTCGAGATTGTGAATTATTGTCACTTAGCTATCTTCGAATCATTGTTTTTTTTTTTTTTTTTTTTTTTTTTTTTTTTATTGAATGTTTATCATTTTATCTGCTAGAACAATGCATGACAAATAACAAAATTGTGCTTGATAGCCTAATATCAAATGTTGTTTGTATCTTGAATGGTTTACTGCAATATCACCACCCACAATGACTAAGATGCACTTTGATTCTGATAGATATGACATTGTTTACAAAAGAAGGAAAAAAAGGATAATTAAGTCTGTTAGAAGGTACAGTTGTAACAGACTTATTTAAGTTTGTTAGGGGGTTTAGGGGGGAGTTAGTCTTGTCTTGAGAAGGATTGTAGGAAGGGCTGAGAGAGAGGTCTCTCGGAGTGCTATGTTGGCATCTCTTGTAATCATTCTTAGTCTGGTGTGTGGCTATTGTCCCTGTCACATTAGCAGGATAATAGTCTGTATTCAATAAAGAAGAGTTTTATGTGTTCTGTGTTTATATCAGTTCTATCAAACTGGTATCTAGAGCTATGAAAGGGAGGGGAAACCCGGGGTATGGTGAATACACGAATGGAAGCAAGATTAGATGTCTTGGACAAGATGATCCAAGAAATGGTACGAGATTGTGATATAATTGAGAACGAAACCCAAGATTGCCTTCAAAGGGTGGAGGATGTGCTGCGTGGCTTGACAACACTAGTGGAAAAACTATCTTGTGGGGAAAGAATGATGATGAATATTCCACAGGGAATAACCACACAGATGAACGTAGTAAGGAGGCCACTGACCCTGTTTCTTTTCAGTCACATTGGAGAAAGCTAGATATTCCAGTCTTTGTGGGTGAGGAAGCTTATGGGTGGACTACGCACTTGGAACGCTATTTCAGCTTGAAAGAGGTCTCTAAAGACGAAAAAATGCAAGCTACGATGGTGGTTTTGGAAGGGAAAGCACTGAACTGGTTTCAATGGTGGGAGACATGCAACCAGAATCCCTCGTGGGAGGAGTTCAAGGTGGCAGTGGTACGAAGGTTTTGTTGGGATAATTATTAGGTCTACTTATGTTAGTGTAGTCAGTGGGCCTAAAGTAGGGAGTTGTACGTTGGGTTATCTCTAATTATTGTTCCTAGTTTTGTAGCTAGCAGTCTAGGACAATCTCTTGACCTTCCACTCGGTATTGTATCAATTCTTAATCAATATAAATAGCAGAACATGAGAAGGGTCCTTTAAGCCCTCTAAACATATATTTTCTTTGTTTTAATCTTAAGTGGTTCCAACCAACCATGTTGAAGAATCCTTTTGAAATCTGGATCGGCTTAAACCAAAGTGGCACAGTAGAGGAATATATTGAGCAATTTAAGCAATATGCAGGGCTTTTTGAAAGGAATTGAGCAAGAATATTCGGTGGGAATCTTTTTAAATGGATTGTAGGATGAAATTAAAGCAGAAGTCAAATTATATGACCCCAGTACCTTAGCTGAACTAATGTGTAAAGCCCAAATGGCGGAAGAAAAGATTCAGGTTCTAAAGGAGGCTCTACCGCAGTTACCAAATCTGCGAGTGGTTATAAACCTTATGCCGCCACCAGAAGTTTTTCTACAGATATATAGGGAACTCGACTAATTTCAATGAAGGCAAAGGGAAGAATGTGGAGACAAGCTAGTTCTACAAGTAGTACGGCTGGAAGTTAGCATTCAAGAGGGTTCCTTCTAGAAAATTATCTGATTCTGAACTACAAGATAAGCTTAGGAAAGGCCTTTGTTTTCGCTGTGATGAATAGTATGGGCCTAACCATACATGCAGAAACAAACAATTGCACATGTTGTTGTTAACCGAGGAGGACATTACTAGTTTTGGAGAATTTCAAGACAAGACTGAAGACAGTAAAGAGCAGGGAGATGGTACTGAACAAGTTTTGCAGTTGTCCTTGTGTACCATGGCTAGGTTGACAACAAAGAAGTCTTGGAAGCTTTGGGGGAGTATTGGGTCAGAAAGCATGGTTGTTTAATTACTCTATCATTGTCGCTGCTACCACTAATCCTAATTTATCATCATCATCATCATCACTGGCAAGTGACCTTTTCCACTATCACCGTTAACCCTGTTTCTCATGATGCCCTTACCATCGCTATCATTTTCATTGTCCCGGTTTTCATTGAGTGAAACACAATTGCCACCTTATCTCTGTCTGTTATAAAGTATTAGTCTGTTATTTATGTCTATTCAATTTTAAAATTATAGCAGCTATATTATACTTGTTTTTTATAATGTCTATATTATTCAATCAAACATTAAATTAGACTTAAAATTTAATTTCCTGTTTCTTTTTATAGTCATATGGAAAAATGAAACTCTGAACTTATTTGGAGCTCTAATGACATGTTATCGTATGATTTAACCTGCCCTGTCTAAAGTAATGAAGCTTGATTTTCTTATCCCTTGATAATATATGAATGGCTGTAAAACTCATCTGGTTATGCATTATTCTTTTGTAGAATTCTTTACCGGAAGCAGCATCACAGTATAGGAAATATGAAGACGCTTTCTTCAATAAAGTTAAAGGTGATTTAAAAATTGATACAATTGATCTTTTGAGCGTTGGTTATGTCTTTTAATTTTTATGATCTTGGTTCAGTATCAAGATTTTGGCAAAAGTAAGGTTAAAGGTTTATGTCAGTGTGTAAAATATGCGACTGTTTAAAAAAATTATGGATATGCTTTCATTTCTTTGGATTGCTCTTTGTACCTATACTTGTTATGTCAAAGCTTATGTTTATGGATCTATTTGGTATTCAATTAATAATTGTTTCTAAAAGGTTTCTTTTTTGCAGAAAGATCATGCACCATTTCTATATTTGGGCATTTCCATGCTTTTATTGTATTTAATTTTTTCCTGTTATATTTTGGTAGGATAATTTTCTTACCTTGGTAGTCAAGTACTCTTGAGCCTCTCGTCTATCAGTACGAGGATTGCAGATATCTTTTGAATTTATATTTTACTTGTGGAATGAATGTTATCAATCTTATTTTCAATTTATTTTTCTTAGATGAGCTAACACACTGAGTGTTATTAATCTTCAAGTAAGTTGTTGACCATAAAACAACTGAATTGTTTCTGTTCTGTGGTGATCTTTTACATATGGCACTGGTTTATCATCTTATGTCTTAGCCGTTTGCAGATGGATTGATGATTGCAAAGGAGAATCCAGGTTTAACTGCAGGAGTAGCTATTTCTACTGCCCTTTTGGTTATGCGAGGTAACAGTTCTGCTATCATTTTCACATACAAGTAACATATTTTACTTTCGCCTTTCAGTTTTTCTTAGGTTTCATTCTATATTTATGTATCTTGATGCATATTACCATATTGTGGCAAAACCGGGGAAACTAATGCAGGACATGCTCTTTTTCTTTATGTATTCAGATTATTTTCTTGTTTTACTTTTTTTTTGTCTTTAATGTAGTTTCCAGTGTAGTCACATGACATTTAAACTTTTAATGACTAAAAAGTTGGGTTAAGATGGTGACTTGTATAATTTGGCTTAGTCTTGGTAGTATACAATTAATTTGGTATAAATAGCCCTTAAGATATATTTTTCCAACTTTGGCTGTAATTCTGTTTCGAAGCTGCTTTTTTCTATTTTCTATTTTCCTGGCATCTAGTGGTATAAAGACGTGGTGAGGATTTGTACTGAATATTTGTCATGAGTAACGCACGCATCACAGTGAAAAACATTATGTTCAAGCCTACACGGAAAATAAGGAAGGCAAACTTGCCCTTATAGGCAGGAAGGTAGTCTAGAGTAGAAGATCATTGAAGAAGGAGCTTTTCCACCAATCTATAATATCTTGATGAATCATAGATCCTCAAAAGGCACCTGATTTACAACATGAAGACTTCAATGGGTAACTTGTTATTAGTTGATACAATCAAGAATCACAAAATATATGGAAGATGAAATGCCTAATCAAGGATAAATTAAATTCATAATATATTCCAGAAAGCTTTCCTCTTGGAAAATTTCAACAGTACAATGACATTTTAGACACCAGCTTTTGGAATTTTCATTATTAAAAAATAGATTTAATCTACACACACACACATACATATGTTCTTGACATATTTTGCAATGTTTAATTAAGACTAATCTATTTTTTTAATTGGGTCCTTCCGTCTAACTGCTGTAATAAAAAATTAGTTGTTCAAGTCAGATGTGTTTGTTTGCAATAAAATTGTCTGATAAAGTCTAGAGAAATTTGTGAAAAATTATCTGGGTTGAGTGGAGTTGCAGAGGTGTAAATATTGGTTGAAGAACCTGGTTGAAAAATACTGGATTCAAAACCTGAAGGGGTTAATACTCAATGCAAATCTACATATGTGATGATGATATTGGATTCAGAAACTAAATAGGTCCTTGTGATTTATTTTTCATAATTTCAGGGAGACGAAATGGTTCAATTAAAAAATAAAATCAAGTTAAGAATCTGATAGAAACCATCTGGTATAGAAATATGAAATGAACTTTATATTCACGGAAACTGGTACTGAATTACCAATTTACATAGAACACTGAAATTGTACAACATCATGAACACTACACCCTCCAATTTACCAAGAGCTTTTCCTAGATTTCTCTCTTTACCCCCCTTTTTCCCTTCTACCCTTTCCTTATTTTGTGCTGTCACTTGTAACTATGCTTGCCTCCTAATAAAACATTAAAACTGCTAAAATGGTTGGAAACTATCAACAACTGCTATAATAACTGTTTTATTTACTGCAAAGCCTTATTTCTAGTTTCTCCTCTTATAATGTTTACTTATAAGAGGACTCACAATTAAAAAAGGGAAATTTAGTAAATGTCCGGGGCTTTGCCAGAGTAATTGAGCCTAGAAAATATTGATTGATTGAGTCAGATATTAATCAATTAATGATGCTCGTGGTAGGGATCTTAATTGTTCAAATTTTGGAGGTCAAGACAGAATAATTTCAATGTTTTCAAATATTAAACAAATTAAAAAACTTTGAATAGAGTGAAAGATTTCAAGAATGAACTAAAAATTCAAGTAAAGGGAAACTGATGTAAGACACAGTAAGGGTTTATTATTCGACCTGAGAAAACTGTAGAAGAAACCATTTAAAAATATCTTTGCTTAAATTGTTCTTTTATATATAGCCCATGCCATTTATTGATTTGTGTAGCTGACCGATGTAATGTGGTATACATGTCTGTGTTTTTGTTGTGTATCTTTGTGGGAAATGTGATTATTATGATCTACTCTATTTCTCATGATAGGAACCAGTTTTTTCCATGCTGTTTTCTGTATCTCAAGTATCCATTGAGTTTGTATTTGTTTCAATCAAACTGAATTAATTTTTGTTTTTGTAGCTCCAAGAAGGTTTCTATTTCGTCACACATTTGGTCGATTGCAGAGTGAGGAGGTATTACTTGGTTGAACAATTAAGATGCATCACTTATCTATGTTCTTACGTACTACTACTTTCAAATTGTGATGCATCACGTGCACTTTCCTTATTTTGTGTCTTGACTTCCTATCAGTTCTGCATTAAAAGTTGTAATAATATTTCTCCATTGCATATTCTGTTATTTCTTTCATCTTTTCACTTGAATGTATATGAAGGCACGGTTTGCTAGAACTGAGAAGAGTGTAAAGGACTTGAACCTCTCGGTGGATTTACTGAAGAAGGAGAGTGTAAAATTGCTTCAAAGGACAGCCCTTGCTGAGAAGGAAATGAAATACGGGCATACCGAACTACAGTATGTATCATTAGTTAAAGAAAGGATCTGTCATTTTAATACTGCTAAGTATGTCAGAAGTTCATTAATTTCAATTTCAATAAATGTACATAGGAGCGCTGGAAACCAATTTCAACAGCTGGCAAAATCAGCATACAAGGTTGAAACCCGCGCTTCTGGTATTGCTATCTTTCTCTCTTCTTTCTTTCAAGTAACTTGAGATAAAATGTAGAATTTAATTAGAATATAATGATAATGGAGAAGTTTTTTTTTTTTTTTTTGTGATGTCATCGAATCATGAATCACTGTAATTAAAATTATTGACTCTTGTAATAATAACTTCTGATGTCATCTTATACACAAAATTAACAATTTTTTATACCTTATTTTCATTCTTTTTTGTTTAAAAAGAAAATCAGGAGCTCCATCATATCTTTTATTTGCTTTGGCGATTGTGTTATATATATATATATATATATATATATATATATATATATATATATATATATTGTGGCCTTGGAATTTACCTTCATTTATCATGCTTTAGATTTGCTAGACAAGCTGCGGTATATACCAAGTCGTGAAGCTCTGGCACTTCGAGCTGAGGCAAGCCAACTATATCTGTGTGTTTCCCCAAATTTCAGTAATGTTCATTTCTTATTGTTTTCTCTCTGCCTCAAAAAATGTGACAGGTTGCTTCTATGGCTTCAAATTTGAAGCGTCAGAGATCTGTGCTGAACAAACGGATAGTGAAGATCAACGAGTTAGGGATTCCTGTATGAATGAATTAATGGACAAGTTGCAGAGACCTTCATTTGATGCACCCATCGCCCAGGTTTTGCTGAATAAACTCACTTTTTAAGTAGATATCTTTACTTATAATACTGACCCATGTCCCGGGGCATTTCTTGTCTTGATTTCAAGCTCACTATGTTTTATGGAATGTTACTATTTTAACAATAAAATAAATTAGGTAATACTTTTCATTAGTATATATCAGTTTGTGTTCTTTTATTTTTTTTACCCAACTGCAAAAGAAAACTTGTTTTTCTCTTTTTCTAATCATCTATTAACCTAAACATCCACTCTATTTTTTCTTTTACTTATATCTTCTATTTATAGGTGGACATGCGAATTATGTATTTGTTTCTAAAATATTAATATAAATGCACAAGAATATTTAGTCCCATCCATATGTATGTGAATGTTAAATATTCTATTCACGGACTAACCTATTATCTGTTTAACATATATTTTTTTAATTTTAATTTTTAGTACTATTTTTTAAATTGTTTGATGTAAATTTGACCTTATGAGTAATGAGTGTAAAGTAAAATCGTGGTTTTGAGATGTTAATAGCACGATAATATCTCATTTATGAATTAAATTTATAACATTTATTGACTATTTTGAAATTCTAACATGCTAATCTCCTGTTTATTTATCTAATAATATATTACGGGATATGCGATAAAGTAAAAACAGATACAATTTTCATTATTTTTACATATGAAAATATCTTATATTTATTAGAAATTGATAAATCTTGACATTTTAATTACTGGTTTAATTATTTCAGTTTTTATTCATGAACTATGAACTTCTTTTAGGTTTTGTTGACTCCGCTTGTCGAAAAAATTATTGTTGCGGATATGGATAAAAATATTTAATCTAATGAGCTTAATGTAGATAAAACTAATTATGAATCTCAAATATCAAATAAAAGGGTTAGGAATCTTTATAATATGTGAAATTTTATATCTTAAAAACCTGTGCAACATCTTGATGGGAAATTAAGCGATAACTGTAAATATTTTAAGAAATAACTTGTGAGTGGTAGGAGAGAAAATGAAACCCCGACTTTATTTTATCACACAAAGATGTGAGAAAAGGTTACATTGTAGAATTTGAGAAAAAAATGGGTTATATCATACTGGAAAATTAAGTTGTGACTATTATGTTATTTGTTAGTATTAACTATTGAGACAAACAATTTAAATGTTGTGATAGTTTTTGTTTTTAAACAATTTTAATGTTTATGCCTTAGTTTTAGTCTATTTTTGTTTAACAATAGAAAAGAAAGATTATATATATATATATATATATATATATATATATATATATATATATATATATATATATTTTAAAAAGTGATTTTTCCAATAAAGTTTGAGAGCTAACAGACTTATCTGTTAAGTTTGGGAAACAAATATGGAATTAGAAAAAAAAAATCATTTACTTTGAGAGTTAGATATAGGGGTGGAAAACAGACTAAACTGATATGATAAATTTGGCGTGTTGCCCCATCAGGTTTTTAATTTTTTTTGTAGTTTTCTTATATATAAATAGGTCTGACAATATTTTTTACAGTCTTTTGTGCAACTTTTTGTATAGTTTTTTTTTTTTATGACTAAATGGGCTTGTTAATTTGTTTTGTTTAATTTTTTCAGATTTTTGTACATTGTTTTTCCTAAATGCTCAAGAAAAGCAGAGTATAAATAATTAAACTTAGATATTAATTTTTTTAAATATTTATTGAATAAAATTTATTAAAAACACAAAATTTAAAATTAGAAGAAAAGTTCATTTTATTCCCATAAAAATGGAAGCACACTTTCTTCCGATATTCCTACGGTGGATGAATCAAATGATAAAGAAAATATCACTAAAGATGAACCTATCTTCATGCCAAAATTTAAACAAATGAAACGCCTTAGCCTAAATCGTCTTAGGGAGATTAAAGCGGATATGTGTCCCCAGTACAAATTATACAGAATTTCATGGTTTGCATCATAAGCTATCTACTGTGCAGATATATTCTTACATAATGGAAAGCTGATTTCTCAACTTCCTATGGAAAAGCTCATTGTTTGCATCACAAATATATTCCTACATAATGTTCACTGTTTGCACGATAAATTATCCAATAAACATAAATCACAATAAAATAAAATTGGGATAACAATGTGGGCTATCCTGACCCATTTAGGTCCACCTCACACTTGGACCGCAAAAGCGAGTCGAGTTGGTTTGGCCGCTTTGAACATACAGGTTCAAAAGTATGATCCACTCCGTATAGGTTTTGGCCCGTGGATCCACATGCTAATCCATTTTTATTTATTTATTTATTGTTGTCGCAACCGAAATTGCGACGGGACGACAAACCAACAATTAAATTTGGAAAAAAACAGAGTTCGGAGTCGCCACCATAGTTATTATAGGAAACTATGAAATATCATAAAAAAGAGCAAGGTATGCGAAAAACCAGATTTTGGGTCCCGGAGTCGGTTACGTGTGGGGAAGGTATAACATCCGTCCTAAGATGGTACCTTTAATTAAATGTGCAAAACTTATGTGGTTTTTTTCAAAATATTTAATTTTCCCAAAAATATTAATAAAAGAATGTACAAAAAACAACAAAACTATTTTTTTTTTGGGCCCGGCGAGGATTAATCCTCGCTCCTACGTATCTCCATGTGAATGGAGAATCAGAGTCAAGTAGTTCTTTTTGAAAAAGCTATTTAAAAAACTATTTGAAAAATGATTTAATTAATATTTTTTAATAATTTTGAAAACTCTTTCATTCAAATTTTTAGTATTATTTTATTATTGGTGTCATGCAACGCGAGTGGCTGGACCGACAATGAAAATAAATTCTTTTTTTTAATCTTTGATTTTTTTTTATCTTTTTAATCTTTTATAATTTTTCATATTTTTTTTAAAGTTATTTAAAAATGGATGTGGATGTCACTGCGATGTGAGCAACCAAATAGATATTAAAAAGTAAACAAAGAAAACTATTTTTTTATTCTTAGATTGGTATATATTTTTTAGAAAAAAAGAACGAAAGTCTAAAATGGGTGTCATGCAATGCGAGCGGTCGAGCAAACACCAAAGAAATAGGAATTTTTTTTTATGATTTAAACAAAATAATGAAAATTAAAAAAGATAAATCAAAAGAAAAAGAAACTAAAAATGACGTACCTTCTGCTTTTTTTTTTCTTGCCTCCCTTTATAATATTTTTGTGTGTTTGTTTTTCAAGAGAGATAAAATAAGATCGTCTGTGTGGGTGGTAATGAGAGAGAAAGAGAGAGTATAAAGAATCTTTTTTTTTTACCTCCTTCAGTATGTTTTTGTGAAAGAGAGATGTTAGATGAGGTGTGTATGTTGGAGTGATGATGGGAAAGAATTAGAGAAGTGTAAAGAATATCTTTCATTTTTTTTTCATATGACAAACTACGTATTTATATTCACATATTACAATATCAATGCAATCTCAGCTTTAATTGTAATGAACAATATAAGGAAAGAATTGGTCATGATAGCAACACATTATGGGATCAAATCATAGCAAATAAGAGCACAAAATCAATCAAGATCAGTAATATTGATTCTAATTATAAAGAAATATTGCTTTTAATTATTAGAATCATATCACTAATTTTTGTATTAGAACAACGGTGGTAGAAGATATGTTGAGCTGTTAGGCTCATGAAGAGGAGTGTGATAACAAAATAGGCTCTTCCTTTTTTTTTTCCTTTTTTCTCTTTTTTCCATCTCTTTTGTTTTTTTCTTTTTTTTTGTAAAATTAAAGTTTGAAAAATCTTTGAAGAAAATTTTGTTTCACATTTGTTTATTTTATTTTTTTGAAAATAAATTTATTCACCTGGACAAAATTGGGTGTTGACAGCTGCCCTTCTTTACTTAGATTTTATTAGATAATATGAAAATTAAACTTTTTCATATTATCGTAATAAAATATAAGTAGAGATAAAATCCCTAATTTCGTTCGGGTTTCAAAAGAAGATAAATTTGAAGACAAACTTGACCATACCAAGTAGAGGGTCTTGATTTGACACACTAATTCTTTTTTTTATTGAAAAAACCAAATTAGACAAATCCTGAGGAGAGAGTCTAGATCGAAAGGATTCGACGACCATTACCATGTAGAGGGCCCCGATCCAAATTTTTTTTTTATTTTTTGAGAAAAGATTAAACCAATCCTGAGGAGAGGGTTTAGATCCAAAGGATTTGGCGACCATTACCATGTAGAGGGCCCCGATCCAAAATTTTTCTTTTTTTTTAAATTTTTTGAGAAAAGATTAGACCAATCCCAAGGAGAGGGTCTATATTCAAAAGATTCAGTGACCATTACCAAGTAGAGGGTCATGATTTGACAAATCACTTTGTTTTATTATTTTCTTTTCTGACTTTTTGAAAAAACATATTAGACCATTCCCGAGGAGAGGGTCTATATCGAAAGGAAAAGGATCAATGACCATTACCTCGCAGAGGGTCTTGATGTAAAGAGATCGATGACCATTGCCTCGCAAAGGGCCTCAATGTGACATAAGAAATCAATGACCATTGCTTTGTAGAGGGTCTTGATGTAAAGAGATCGATGACCATTGCCTCACAGAGGGTCTCGATGTGACATAAGAAATCAATGACCATTGCTTTGCAGAGGGTCTTGATGTAAAGAGATTGATGACCATTGCCTCGTAGAGGGCCTCAATGTGACATAAGAAATCAATGACCATTGCCTCGTAGAGGGCCTTGATGTAAACACAAGGAAATCAATGACCATTGCTTCATAGAGAATCTTGATGTGAACATGAGGAAATCAATGACCATTGCTTCGCAGAGGGTCTTGATGTAAACATAAGGGAATTAATGACCATTGCCTCACAAAGGGTCTTGATGTATAAAAGGAGAACCTGAATTTTGCTCTTAAAGTGTCAACAAACACTGCGTGAATACTTAACATTTGTAAGACTTACACAAAAAAATTGTCATTGCTGACTTTTTTTTCAAATTTCTTTATTATTTTTTTTGGAAATGATTTTCAATGATTTTGTGAAGTATGATGGATTATTTGATGATGCATGACATGTTATGATTTCTTTTTGAACATATATGATGATGCATACATGGATGCGTGGATGCATGAGTGGAATTTGCTCTTTTTCATTTTTCATTTTTCCTTTATTTTAATTTGAGAGCAAGGAAAACAATGCTTAGAGGCTAGAAAATAAACTAGGCTTGAGGCTATACGAAACTGGGCTTGAGGCCAGACAAAATTGGGTTTAAGGGATAATGCGAAACTAGGCTTGGGGGCTAGTATGGAACTAGGCTTAGGTGTGGACTCTCAATAAATTTGAGTTGACCATGTAGTTGCTTATTTCTAAAGTTGATGTACTCAATGCATGTATGAATGACTTGGTATGATGCAGGAAATATATGAACTTTCCTTTTGCATTTTTTTGAAAACAAATTCGAATTGATCTCCATCTCATTGTTATTTCTAATTCATGGAATCATTATAATTTGATTTTTTTTACTTATCCAAATCATTTCTCTGGTCTAATCAGTTTACTAATGAACACCTTTTTTTAATCATTTCTTTTGAAACACTATTTGAATGACATCCATGAAATTGCCAAGGGCTTGAAAAGGCTTGGATGAGGTGATGAAGATTAACTAGGGAGTTGCCCCAATTTGAATTGGTCTCGGGGCATAAAATGTGTTTGGATTTTCCCCAGTTATTGATGGTATGAAGGAAATGATGGGGACTTAAAAATTTTTCCCTTAGTGTAAGAGCCTACGATGGTCTTAGGGTGCAAAAGTGTGCTTGAATTTTCCCAAATGAGGAGATTAAAAAACGACAGGGTTTTCACAAGTTGCCCCTAATGTAATTACAATCTTCAACGTAAATAAATGCCCCAATTCAAAATGAATGATGGGAATATATGAATCACAAACAAAGTGACTGCCCTAGTTTGGGTTTGGGATTGATAAAGATGGACTATGTTAAGGTTGGTCAAGGTTTAGGCTTAGAGCGGAGGATACTGTATGAGCAAAAATGGAATTTCATGAAGAATGAATTGAAAGGGGACAATCCAAATTTAACCAAATTGCTTGATTGCCCGTGCTGATTTTGGAGCTTCGAAAACATGTCAATGAAACATAAATTGCCCCAATGTTTAAAAGAAAATCTTTGAACACACTTTTTCAATCCTTTTTTTTAATATTTTTTTAGAATAAACCTGTTAGCAAATCAAAATTTTCCTCTAAATTAAAACCTTCGAAAGATAACAACCAATCTTTGATCTGTGTGGACTTTATTAGGCTTGTATTGTGGCCAAGGCTAGGGGTATGGAAGTAAATGATAGTAAAGGCCCAAACAAGTGATGTGAGGATTGTTTCAACAAGGATCTTTGAATAATATTTCATTCAGAATTTGTTTGACTTCTTGTTCACCTTTTTTTTCTTTCTATATTTTGACCTTTTATTCTCATTCTTCAAACTTTTGCTTTTTTTTTTCTCTATAACCATATCATTTATTTCTTTTTCTTTGTTTTTTTTGATATTTTTGTATTGGTGAACTACCAATCGGAAATGCAAACATTATGTCAACCCTTAGTGTGAGGGTGACCCTTGTTTAGGATAATTTGAAAGAAATTTGTTGAAAGGATCAAATTGGGTAGCAAAGGATAATTACTTTTGTTTTTTTGGTTGAAGAAACATGGCCACGCATCATCTCAAAACATGATTGTTTTTCTAAAAAAAATTAATTCACAGGAAAATACTTGATTTCATATGACAGGATGCCCCTTGTTTTGTTCTTTTTTTTTCTCACCTTTTTTTTTTGCCTAGACTGTCCTTCAGAGTTTTTAGTCTAACTGATTTTTCTTCATTTTTTTTTGTGTTCAGAGAATTTATGATAATCCTTTTTAAGGTATGTGTCCCCTTTATGATAATTCTCCATGAAAAAGAAAACAAAGTTTATGGTGGAAGAGAGATGGAGAGGAAGATGAATTTGAGCAATTTCATGTATGCAAGACTATATGATGTTTCAAAAGACATGATAACAAACAAATTTTATTTCTTTATTCAATCCACTGATTTGACCAACGAATGTTTTATTATTTAGAAATATTCCAAGAAATTGGTGACAACTAAAATGGGAAACAATTTGAATTTATTTTAGTGCATTTTTTTGGTTTTGTTTAAATTATGCATATGCATGTTATATGTTGAAACTATGATCATGGTACCATGGATGACCATAAAATGGAATGCAATGTATGTTTGTGCCTCGCATGACACTTATTCACTGATATGCTAATGAAATGCATGCTTATACCTTAGGAGGCATTTTTTCTTTTTTCTTTTTATAATGGTGTGATTGTGATGAATTTATTATTATATACAAGGAAAGGTGAGGGTAAAGGACACAAATAGTCTCCCTTTAGTGTCTTTATTTAACATGGGTTTGATGCTTAAAGTTCTAAGGGAAAGTATATGTGCTCACAAGGATAGTTCCCTAATACCTAAATATCAAGGTCATTAGAGCTATGACCCACTTAATGGCATTTCCCATGACAGTTGGTAAACAACAAGAAGTGGGAGTACCAATGAAGCAAACAAACTCTAGCTGGGGTTCTCACAATGACCACTTGGGAAGTACATCCACTGTGACACTGCTACACAATCCCCTCTAATTCTAAGCAACTCAGCCCGGGAATAGGGCCCCACTCATGTAATGAATAAAGTGTGTGTGTGTGAAGGGAGAACACAATGTATACCCAAACCCACACCTGGCAATTATTCCAAATACAAAAATAAAGAAGAATATATACATACAATTATTCTAAATATAAAAAAAGATAAAAAACACATACCCAAAAAAAAATGAGAAAGAAAAAATATGAAGAAAAACCACATCAATTTTGTAGATCCAAATAAATGGTTTGACTCTCTAGCATCCCCAGTGGAGTCGCCATTTGTCGCAACCGAAATCGCAATGGGACGGCGAACCAAAAAAAGTAAAATTTGAAAAAAAAACAGAGTTTGGATTCGCCACTATAGTTATTATAGGAAACTATGGAAAACCATAAAAAGAGCAAGGTCTGCGAAAAACCAGATTTTGGGTCTGGGAGTTGGTTATGTGTGGGGAAGGTATTAGCACCCCATAACGTCCGTCCTAAGACGGTACCTTTAATTAAATGTGCAAAAGTTATGTGGTTTTTTCAAAATATTTAATTTTCCCAAAAAATATTAATAAAAGAATGTACAAAAAACAATAAAACTATTTTTTTGATTTTTTGGGCCCGACGAGGATTAATCCTCGCTCCTACGTATCTCCATGTGAATGGAGAATCAGGGTTACGTAGTTATTTTTGAAAAAGCTATTTGAAAAACTATTTGAAAACTAATTTAATTAATATTTTTTAATAATTTTGAAAACTCGTTCATTCAAATTTTTAGTATTATTTTATTATTGGTGTAATGCGACGCGAGCGGCCAGACCGACAATGAAAATAAATTCTTTTTTTTAATCTTTGATTTTTTTTTATCTTTTTAATCTTTTATAATTTTTCATATTTTTTTAAAGTTATTTAAAAATGGATGTGTATGTCATTGCAATGTGAGCAACCATATAGATATTAAAAAGTAGAAAAAAAAACTATTTTTTTTATTCTTAGATTGGTATATATTTTTTAGAAAAAAAGAACAAAAGTCTAAAATGGGTGTCATGCAATGCGAGCGGTCAAGCAAACACCAAAGAAATAGGAATTTTTTTATTATTTAAACAAAATAATGAAAATTAAAAAAAATAAATCAAAAGAAAAAGAAACTAAAAATGACGTACCTTCTGCCTTTTTTTTTTCTTGCCTCTATTTATAATATTTTTGTGTGTTTGTTTTTCAAGAGAGATAAAATAAGATGCGTATGTGTAGGTGCTAATGAGAGAGAAAGAGAGAGTATAGAGAATCTTCTTTTTTTTTACCTCCTTCGATATGTTTTTTTGAAAGAGAGATGGTAGAGGAGGTGTGTATGTGGGATTGATGATGAGAAAGAATTAGAGAAGTGTAGAGAATATCTTTTGGTTTTTTTTCATATGACAAACTACGTATTTATATTCACATATTGCAATATCAATGCAATCTCAGCCTTAATTGTAATGAACAATATAAGGAAAGAATTGGTCATGATAACAACACATTATGGGATCAAATCATAGCAAATTAGAGCACAAAATCAATCAAGGTCAATAATATTGATTCTAATTATGAAGAGATATTGCTTTTAATTATTAGAATTATATCACTAATTTCTCTATCAGAACAACGGTGGTAGAAGATATGTTGAGTTGTTGGGCTCATGAAGATGAGTGTGATAACAAAATAGGCTCTTCCTTTTTTTTTCCTCTTTTCTCTTTTTTCCATCTCTTTTGTTTTTTCTTTTTTTTTCCTAAAATTAAAGTTTGAAAAATCTTTGAAGAAAATTTTGTTTCACATTTTTTTTATTTTATTTTTTTGAAAATAAATTTATTCACCCGGACGAAATTGGGTGTTGACAATTGTGATAAAATTTTCAATGTCTTACAAATTGGGAAATTTTAACAAATTCATAAAATTAAGCAGAAATTTTGAGATGTTGAATGATAAATTGATAATCCAACATTTTCATCATATCCATATTCATACTTTGACATGCATAATGAATTCTTGAAATTTTTTCACATTCATAAATACATAACACTCATTTTTTTTCACTCATACAAGAATTTGGAATGTCTATGCAGAAGTCCAGCAAGAAAGTAATCAACATACACAAGTGCAAGTTTTTTTTCTTTTATTTTATGCGGATTGCGGGCTAGCTCGGCTCCGCTCCGTTATTGGCCTGCACAGGCTGCAGGCCTATGTAGGCTAGCGGGCCTAAAATCTCAACCTGTCGCACGTTTTTTGTGTGGGCTTGCAAGTTGCCCTATGCGGCCCGCCTCTAATTACCATCCCTAAATAAAAGTTGGTTATGAACAACTCAACATTGTTGAAACACTCTTACAACTCAATATATAGTCATAAATAACACAACTAAACAATAAAGTTATCTATCATGTTCACTTTTAGAATCATTAGAGGCACCCTCTATTCCTCCTCTTTATAAGTGTCCTCATCATCTTCAATGATATGAAATTAAAGAAAAAATTAGAATATAAAATATTGTTTATGAAAAAAAATTAATGAAATTTAAATTAGACAATTTACCATCACAAAAAACATGTTTCAAAATAGAAGTACAAATAATTACTTAACTATTTTATTGCAAAAGACAAATTTTATATTTGTTAAGAATCCTCATATGTAACTGCAGTAATCAGGATACTCAACTCTAGTCATCAATGAAAGATCTAACAACATTGATTGTTACTCTTCCACCACTGAAAAACATACATATGTTCTGTAAAATAAATATATAATGTTGATTCCTTCTCGATTTAGCTGCAAATTGAAGTTTTTTATTTATTTCCTAACATGATAAGCCAAAAAAAAAGTTCATTTATGTGAAAAATAATAACTAAATTAGAACAAAGTAAAAAACTTACATAAAAAAGTTTGGCTTGACGGAAGTAGCTAAGGATGAAAGATCATATGCTTACGCTTCAGAACATTTGAAGTTGAACTATTTGAACAATATTGTGAGAAAAACATATACAATTTTTCCTTTATCTTCTTCAACTTTACTTCCCAACAAAGAGGATCAACCCTTTCATAGTAGGATCCCAATGTTTCTAACTTCATTGTAGTGTCTAAAATTGCACCAAATTCATAAACAACACACTATATTCATTCTAATATTTATCAAATTCATGATCATCTTTTCAACCATGTCTCGTATAAGTTAACTCTTAAATTTAACCCATAGGTGGCACCTTTTGTGGTTCACTCTTAGTTAGCATCCATACACACTTCTTTGACTCATTGCTTCTATGCATAATGTGACGCCCCAACAACTATATTGAATAATTATTATTTGATAAAGAGATGGAATTACTTTTTTTTTTTGTACAATAAGATTTCCCTTGAGAGGATACCAACAATAACATAGCTATATATCAATAGTTTACATCTCTGTAATATTTCATGAAATATTACAAAAATATGTATTTGTATAATATTAAGAGTTCTACATCAGAATAGAAGATTGTCTATATTTTTAATATCTCATCAAGATATTAATATAATTTATGCACGAATAAATCTTCAGAAGATTCACCAATAATATTCCGAACAACTCTCACTGAGCATGTTCCCCTTCTACTCATGCAACAAGTACATATGAAAGAAAAATATGAAAGGAGTGAGGTCTTTATAAGCCTTAAATATCAATCTTAATAAACTCAAAAAATAATACAAACACTGGGGGCCTAGAATTGGACCTACAACCATAAAACTTGATCTTGTTTTACCAGACATATGGATCCATATTCAACGACTGATGATCCATTATGAACATCAAAAGTTACTTTGGGAAGTGATTAGGTACCTGAGTATTTCTCATAAAACATTGGTACAATCATAATTATTTCTTTTTCGAGAATATTAGCCATTTATAGGCCCATAAAAGATGTATATACTCACTACCTAACCTTGGTGATGTCGAGCATGTATCGGATAATCCCAATTTTGGCCTATGAATATCCTAGTCCAGTGCACTATTCTGAACTATCCAGATATTCACCTACTTGGTAAAACTTCCTTAGACCCCACCATGGTCCATGCCTTTCATCCCGCAATGTACCAAACTATGACTTCCCGTATACACACTCTTGGATATTTTCAAAGGTCATAAAATGTCATGACTATCAAATCATGTCATTGTATAAACTATACACAAAAAATATAAAATAAAATAAAATGTACATGTAATTTTTTTTTATCCTAGCTCACTGAATAAATAATATTTACTTTTACTTTACATTTATTTATTCTCTTTTTAATTATAAATTAATGATAAAATAAGAATAAAAACAAGAACTTTAAATAAATAATTAGATAAGGATTAAAATTTTATAAATAAATAGAATAATATAAATATAAATTAAACAGGACTAGTGCGTAACTGGAGATATATTAGTGAAATAAATAAAAAGAACTAGTTCATAACTAAAGGTAAATAAAATAAAATAAATAAACAGGATCAATGCATAACTGGAGATAAATAAAATAAAATAAATAAACAGGACCAGTACATAACTGGCGATCAAATAAAATAAATTAAATAAACAGGACCAATACATAACTAGAGATGAATAAAATAAAATAAATAAATAGGACCAGTGCATAATTGAAGATAAATTAAATTAAATAAATAAACAAGACCAACACATAATTGGAGATTAAATAAAATAAATAAACAAAACTAGTGCATAATTGAAGATAAATAAAATAAAATAAATAAATATGACTCGTACATAATTGGAGATAGATTAAATAAAATAAATAAACAGGACCAGTACTTGACTGAAGATTAAATAAAATAAATAAATAGGACCAGTGCATAACTGGAGATTAAATAAAATAAATAAATAGAACCAATACATAATCGGAGATTAAATAAAATAAATAGAACCGATACATAACTGAAGATAAATTAAATAAATAAATAGGACCTGTGCATAACTGGAGATTAAATAAAATAAATAAACAAGACCAGGACCGACATATAACTGGAGATTAAATAAAATAAATTAAATAAACAGGACCAGAACTAGTACATAATTTGAGATAAATTAAATAGACAAGATTAGTGCATAACTAAAGATAAATTAAATAAAATAAAGGAACAAATCAGTACATAACTTGAGATAAATTAAATATATATAAGAGGATAGTAAATAAAAATAAGTTAAATGGAAGTAAATAAAATAATATATGAATCAAATTAAATAAAAGATTAATATAACACTCATAAGTTTATCAAGATTACCCCTTAGCTTCTTAATTGAAAGACACACTAATAATATTTGAAAAGGACTAGGACCTTTCCGAATCTTTTGCTCTAAACTTTCTCTCTCTTATTTCTCTCTCTCCTTTCTCTCTTTCTCCTCCCCCTCTCTTTCTCTGTCTCTTTTCTTTCTCACTTTCTCAAGTTACTTCTCTCATTCCATATATATATATATATATATATATACATATATATATATATACATATATATATATACATATATACATATATATATATATATATACATATATATATATATATATATATAAATATATATACATATATATATATATATGTATATATATACATATATATACATATATATATATATACATATATATATATATACATATACATATATATATATATACATATACATATATATATAAAGATCCACTTTTTTTTTGCCTTTTTCTTTAAAAGGGCTGCCCTATCTTGTGGGTCTAAGGGCAGGTCCAAAGGGGAGGATCAGACCTAATATGTCCCAACCCTAATCCTGAGCTCTTTTCTTAAAACAGAACCCTTGTGACTCTTTGAGCAGCCGCACTCTCTGTTAGGGTTTGCCTTCTCGCCGCTTCCAAGTCCGCTCAAGCTGTTCCTACTCCACGTAAGTCATCCTACATCTCGTGCCGCCCATTTTTGGTATCTTTTCGTGTTTTACCCAACTAAGCCTCTGTGATGATCTTACCTTGTGTTATTTCCGTGTTTTTCCAGCTCCTAAGAGTACTCCTCGTTTTGTTCAGTCTGTGTCTACCATAGAGGTCTTGCTCTAGCCTATTCCAGGTAAGGGAAGCTAGACCTTACCATATTTTCGGTAGAATCTGCTTGTTTAATGAGTGTTTGATGATTGAACGACCTGTGTGTGAATATAATCGGTTGAAAATGCTTGTTGGACTGTGTGGGTGAGTGTGGGTGACTGTCACTCGAATGAGTAGTGGCGGGCGCTGGTTTTCTCGCCCAAGCGAGCATGCCTCGCCTAGGCGAGACTGGCAGAGGCTCGCCCAAGTTTTCCTGCACGAACGGTCGCCCAGGCGACCTGGCTTCATTTTTGAGCGAGGTACAATCTCGCTTAGGCGCGAAGGTGCGAGACCCCGCAGAGGTCACTGTTCCCTAGTCGTGCCCTCGCCTAGGCGAGATGGGACTCGCCTGAGCAAGAGGATCCCACTCACCGGAGCGAGCCCTGCTTGCTTGAGCGAGGCAGCGGGTAGGTCAGGATGTTATTGTTGGGTGGCTCACTGATGTGTGACTTGTTTGTCTGACCCAAATGCTTTACTAGAAGGGTCGCATGATGATGACATGATTAATATATGAGTTTGAGATGGAAATGGCATGTTATTTTATTGGGTATGAATTGGAAAGCATGAGTTGTATGATTGGTTATTTATGCATGATGTTAGTATTTGTGAGAACTTTCTAATTGGTTGGCGAAACATGAACTAAGTGTGGTAGGGCGTAATCCCATGACTCTTGTAGTGAGAGATCTTGGTGGCGCCTCATCTGTCGGACGTAATTCCATGGACTCTCTTAATGGGAGCTCCTGGTGGTGCCTCGACGAAAGGACGTAATTCCACAGGGGGTCGTGGTGGTGCCTCAGGGCCATGGCGTAATTCCACGAAGGCCACGTGGTGGTGCCTCCTGTAAGGGTATAATTCCGTGAAGGCCTCGCGATGACGCCTCATTGCTAGGACGTAATTCCACTGCCACGTGGTGGTGCCTCAGTCACATATCCGGATAGTCAAGTCTTGGAGTCTTATATATTTTTGATAGCTCTGGTGTGATGCTTGTTATTTATGCTTGGCTTTGAAGTTACCTGTGAACTGTTATAATATGAGATTTCTTTACTCTAGCTTACCCTGTTGCTTGCTTGTGTGTTGTGTGTGGTCTTCTCTATTGCGATGATCATCAACCTTGTTGATGTGAGCAGAGGTGAGAACCCCTGACAGTGGTAATGATGGTAGGAATGCTGCAGCTTGATGGATTGGGTGGGTGTTGGGCCATTGTGGGGCCCAACGATGAAGGATTTCATTAGTCATGCTTTTCGCTTCTGAACAAGACCTAGTTTAATTACTTGTTTTCTTTTAGTGTATTCTGTTTGGGCCGTGTGGAGCCCTTTCCTTGTAATCTGGGTATGTCTGGCGTATGGAATACTCTTATACCCTAAACTTCGTACTCTCTGAATATTTATGTATGTGATGTGTTATTTAATTTTAGGTTATCCAGTTTTTTCAAATCGTCATTACTTTCATTAGTGAAGAGATAATGTTTATCTCTTTAGCTTCTCTTCCTTTTTTTTTCCTTTTTCTTTTCTTTTTTTTCTTCTTCTTATCTTCTTATCTCTTTAGATTTTTTTAATACACACCCCTATTTAATAATATTTTAATTAATATATTTTTACCTAATTTTTTTAATATATATATATATACATATTTTATTAGTTTTGTTTTCTTCTTATTGTTATTTTCAATAAGTAAAAACTACACCATGATAAAATATATTTTTAATGTTTAAACTATATCATAATAAAATACGAATCATTAGTAAAAATAGAAGATTTTCTAAGTGTTTTATTTAAAAAAAATAATACAGTTTATTAAAAGTAAGGATGTTACATTTCTCCCCTCCTTTTAAGAATTTTATCCTCGAAATTCACGTGGTTGTAAAAAGATGGGGATACATCTCTCTCATATTACTTTCTAATTCCCAAGTTGCATCACCGTCATCTTCCTCACCACACAATACCTTTACCAAAGGTATGTTCTATCCTTGAAGTTGTTTAATCTGCCGATCTCCAATCCTTATAGGAAATACATCATAAGTGAGGTTTTCCCGTATTTGTAATACATCAGGTTCTATCACATGAAGAGGGTTATGAATATATTTCGAAGTTGACACACATGAAAAACCTTATGAAGTTTCGAAAGGTTTAGAGGTAAAGCAATTTGGTATGCGACAGAACTAATTCTTTTAAGGATTTGATAAGGACCAATGAATTTGGGTGTAAGTTTTCTAGATTTGAGAGCTCTACCAACCCTAGTTGCAGGTGTAACTTTCAAGAAAACAAGATCTTCTTCTTCAAACTCAAGGGGTTTCCTTCGTTTGTCATAGTAACTTTTCTGCCTATCTTGAGAAGTTTTCATCTTTTCCCTGATCATTTTAATTTTCTCAGTTGCTTATTGAATTATTTTAGGACCCAAAACTAAGGAATTTCCATTCTCATACCAACATAAAGGGATTTTACATCTTCTCCCATATAGAGCCTCATTTGGAGCCCTTCCTATGCTTGAGTGGAAACTATTGTTATAAGTGAACTCTATAAGTGGTAGAAATTGATCCCAACTTTCAGTTTGTTCTAAAACACAAGCTCTCAACAAGTCTATTAATGATTGAATAGTCCTTTCTAATTGTTCGTCAGTTTGAGGGTGATAAGCTGAACTGAGCTTAATTTTTGTTCCCAAGGCTTTTTTTAAGCTATCCCAAAATCTAAAGGTGAAACAAGGGTCTTTATCAGAAATTATACTAAAAGGTACTCCATGTAGCTTGATAATTTTTTTTTTGTACAAATGAGCCAACTTTTCTAAAGAAAATCCACTATTAATAGGTAGAAAGTGAGCAGATTTTGTTAATCTATCTACAATGACCCAAATTGCATCATGACCAGACATAGTCTTTGGTAAACCTGTCACAAAATCTATGGATATGCTTTCTCATTTCCATTCTAGAACATCTAAGGATTGTAGTTCCCCATAAGGCTTTCTATGTTCAACTTGTGTTTTCTGACACACTAGACAACGTGCAACGAACTCCACAACTGCTTTCTTCATCCCAAACCACCAAAAAATTTTCTTTAAGTCTTGATACATCTTTGTAGCACCCGGATGAATACTTAAGCTACTCTTATGAGCTTCCTCCATTATCAGCTTTCTCAACTCATCTTTTGCAGGTATGCAACTTCTATCTCTAAACTTGATGATTCCCTTTGAATTCTTGTGGGATTTAGATTCCTTTCCTTCAACTTTTGCTATCAACTTTTCTTGCAAAAATTTATCTCTTTGTTGAGCTCTCTTTATTTCTTCTAAAAATTCACTTGATATTTTTAACATTCCTAAGCATATGCTATTGGGTCTAAGTTTTACGACTAAGTTCAAGTCTCTGAATGATTCTATTAGATCCGATTCCTTCATCGTCATCACGGATGCATGTACAGACTTTCGACTCAAAGCATCGGCAACAACAATTGCTTTCCCATGGTGATATTGCAGCTCAAAGTCGCAATCCTTAAGAAATTCCATCCATCTACGTTCTCATGTTTAGCACTTTTTGATCAAAAAGGTATTTCAAACTTTTATGGTCACTGAAAACTTCAAACCTTGCTCCCTACAAGTAATGTCTCCATATTTTCAACGCAAACACCATTGCATTCATCGGAGTCGGCCCTGGCCAAAATTTGGCCAAATTTATCGGAGTTAGCCCGACTCAGGTTGAAGCTCGTCTTGGGGTGATTCGGGCTGATGTTCGAGATAGGTTGACCTAGCTCGAAGGTCGAGATGTGTCAACTAAGACTACAGGTCAACCTTGGATGATTTGGCAGAAAGTTGAGATAGGCCAACCTAAGCTGAAAGTTTAATAATATATTTTAAATAGGGATGTCAATACGGGCCAACCTGACCCATTTTGGCCCGACCCGTTTTTAACACGTCAAAATCAGGTAGGGTCAAATCAACATGACATCTGAAAACAGGTTAGGAACTTGAACTTGTCTCGTCACTAGACGAGTTAATGTGTTGGCAGGCTGACCTGCCTGTTCACTAATTGCAACACCTTTGCGTTGTTTATGGTCACACATCAAATCTCCCGCAACGACGTCTGCAACCCGCAACGACATGTGGCTGCCAACAAATCCAAATAGAAGAAGAAGAAGAAGAAATTAGTGAAACATTGCACATTTCAATGGTGTCGATCTGCAATCTATAATCTATAATGAAATAGAAATTCCCAATCTGTAAAATCTCCAACAGAATCCAAATACCTAATTTACAAAATCTCCAATTCACAAAGCCCCAAATTGCAAAATCCCTAATTCTTAATATGCCAAATTGATATTAGAAAACAAATGGAAGAAAAGCTTATGGCAGAACGAGGAAACAAAATGGAAGAAGAGACTATAGCAGAATGACGAAAGCGAAATACAACAAATTTTCCGATTGTGATCTCCGATGAGCAAAGTGAACCTATGGGTGTGACCTTCATCGCGGGTGTCGTTACCGATGAGTTTTAGGATCGAGCGTGTACCATTAGACCAAAAGTTATAGCCATTCGTCAAAGTGCAACTCTTTTTACTTAAGAGTGTAACAACCCAAGTGCCACGGTTCGATTGTGATTAGGCCCACTTGGCCTTTGTCACGGGACAATTGATGCCACCTGCAACAATGAGGAGAGTTAGTGGAGTTGTTACTGATGGAGGGAAGAATTTGTCTTGCATTTCGTTCTCTTTATGCATGGTGTGGGTGTGGGTTTTATGTTGTTCTAGTAGTAGAAAAAGAAGAAGAAGAGCAACATAAGTTGCATGAGTTGTTTGTTTGGGTTGTTATGGCCGAAGAAGAAGATGAACAAAAGTGGGAATTTGTGTTTTGGTTGAAGAAGAAGAAGAGCATAAATGAAGAGAGGAAGAGAAAGTGTCTATTAAGTGAAGAATGAAAAACACCAAACAAATGAAGGAAATGAGTTGGCGGTTTCCGGCGGATTGGCCTGCCTTGCAGCTCAATGGGTTAACGGGCCAAGCGTGACAAATTCAACGGGTTTGTAGGTTGAGAGATGTAACTCGACCCACTTTTTCTTTAGCGAGCCAATGGGTCAACCCAACAGGCTAAACCCATTTTGACATCTTAATTTTAAACAAATAATATATTTTTCTTGTATAAAAATAAAACATATGACCGGTCTAGACTCACATAGCTTTTGTGAATTTTTTTAATAGAAGACTTTGCATTGTAGATTTTTTTACTCATGTCCACGTGGCAAGACAAAACCTTGTAGACTAGGTCAAGTTAACAATTTACCTATAATAACAATAAAATATTAAGGAAATGACAATAAATAATCTTACTCATATAGAAAAAAGAAAATGTATACAACAACGGAGTCTCACTTCCATTTTTGGGTGTGCAAAAGTGAATGGCCTCCACAGACATGAAACATATTATTATAATGCACAAAATAATTAAGACTATGCTTTGCTATTGTCAAATAACATATATTGTGTTATGGTATTACCAAACAATTTACCTGCTTCCACCTTCTAATATTTTAAGTTAAATATTACTACGATGTCTTTATACTATGGTGACCTAAGCACTATAACAAAATACATATTTAATATAAATGAAAAGATGGTTTTAATAAGTACAAATTCATGTTAAATGACCTTCTATGTTAATCAATTTACAAATATTTAAAATTATGAATGTTAAGTTATTAATGTATATTTTTGAAAGTTGACTCTAAATAATATTAGTTAATTAACCTAACATAAAACTTTCTCATTGCTTTTTTTATTAAATTAATTTTTAATTAAAGTAATTTAGTATTGATTAAGTTCATAATAATGCATTTTTATTTTAAAATTGATTTAATTTATCGTCTTAGCCCATGCAAAATGAAATATATTTTTAATGAAAATTTAATTTATATCAATGTGATCGACAATAATTATACTATTTTCAAAAAGAAATTTATTGTACAATTCTTTCATCTTCAATAAAAAATTGTAATTGAAGAAGAGACGACTTTGAGTAAAAGAGAAGTGTAACACCCCATTTAATTAATAACCCTAATTAAAGGAGGCGTCACACAAAATAATATAATAGCACGGTCCTGGAGTATAAACCTCACTCCACACAGTTGTTCAAAAGAAAACAGAAGAGAAACTAGGCACACCACGATGCCAAAAACAAAATATAAAAACGTAGCGACAATATTCCAAAAATAAAGCCCAAAGGCCAGGCAATACATGGGGCCATAGTCCTAAAAGAAGAGCCCAAAAGCGGAAGCCATTCCAGAGGCTGAGCAGCGGAACCACCATCTCCCTGTTGACCACGAGTATTTCTCGCATCTGCTCACATCAATAAATTGATGATCATCGCAAAGAGAGAAAAACCACACCACAGAACACACACCAAACAAAAGGGTAAGCTAGAGCGAAAAAGGATTTATCATATAATTGTATACAGTTTCACAGTCAAATATACATACATCATCCAATCATGTTATGACCTTCCAATCAATACACTAAGACTCAGACACGACTCATCTGGATACATATAATTAGTTGGATTCAGCGGATGCTTGCACTTGTGGTGGACTTCCCTGCTCTACCGAGCTAAATGTTACAATGTTTCATCCCCCATACACAAGGTTAGCCCTTAATGAGTTTCAGGCCTCCTGCTATTCTCACCACTAGAGTCAGTACGCTCTATGTGAGACTAACTGACTCTTTTAGAGTGTCAGGATGCAACCTTACCTTGAATCCTTACTAAATTATATAGATGGGGCACCACCATGAACTCCCACTAACAGGGGTCATTGAATTACGTCCCGGACAACTAAGGCACCACCATGAGGTCTCACCTAGAGGCTCATGGAATTACGCCCTAAACATACCCACAACATGTTCATCAATCCATATAATATCACTACTCATACCAATTCCATGTCACTCGAATAACCAACCATCCCATACAGGTCACATGCCAAGATCATATTAACTTATCATTCACAACCCATAAACCACTTCCTTCATACATATTCACTCATCTCATGCTTTAGCATAACGACCCAATCAAGTCATGGCTCATTACATAACAACATATCCAATCCAGTCCTATCCAGGCATACATAATCACATGATCACATATATTGAGCAAAGAACAGAAAAGAAAACAACCATGGGATAAGGAGTAGCTAACACAATACTTTCCGTCACAGTCTCGCCCAAGCTAGAGGGTTTTCGCCCAAGCAAAAAGGGATTTCCCAGTCCCTTTTCGCCTAGGCGAGAGCTCGACAGTGGTACTGTAGGGTTCCAGTGAATTCTCGCTCAGGCGAAAGCGTCTCGCCTAAGCGAGACCCTTGCTCGCTCAAAATTCACCCAGTTGCCTAGGCGACAACTTGTGATGGAACCAAGGGTGAGTTCCTGCTAAGCGAGAGTCACCCGCTTGGGCGAGATCAGCATGTTCTCGTCTGTTATCACCTGCAACTCCTTGTTCAACCAAACATACCCACACACTAAATATTTTCATATGACCAACAACATCATTCAAGCACCAACATCATTAAAGAATAAATCAATGCTTAAGAAAACGTAAACCCTAGCTTCCCTTACTTGGAAAGGAGCTAGTAATGACCTCAACATTGAACCGCGGAGCACAATAGCTCTAGAAATTGATTCGCGAGCTGGAAACAGTGAGCATAAGCGAGGTTATTACGAAATCCTAACAATGACCACGAAAACTAGACTAGAGAGGAATAATATAAGTTGATGAACACTTACGTGAGCAGAAACGAGGTTGAGCTAATCTTGGATCTGATTGAGCTCTAAACCCTAGCAGAGCTTGGAAGTGGGAAAAATGAGAGGAATCAAAGCACTATTTTGCAAGAATGGCATATGTGAGGGGGTTTGGCTGCCTTAGGGGCCTTGTACACCCTTTGGGCCAGTCCTAGGCTCAACTATTTTGGGGCAACCTTTAAACATAAGTGATGAAGGATTATCTTGTTCCTTTTTAAGAATATTGAATATGGTGTGAATTGATTAAGAAAGCTAAGTGAAATCCCCACTGGACATTAAGATAGCAAGCTATCTAGATGTGAAGGTTCCTTTCACAAAGCTCAAGAGAAGAAGATGATGGATTGATTCAAAAAAAAAGGAAATGGAAAGCACATAAACCATAGAAAACCAAGAACAATTAAAGGAAGAAGAAAACATAAAATGGAAAGGAAAGAAATGGTAAAAATGTGAGAAGAACGCCACTACAAGGCTAGGCTAGAAGCCATGGCAACCTTGAAAATGAGTAGATGTGTGCCGCCACTTGCTATGCAAGATAAGGCTTAAAAGTATTCACTCCCAAGGGAGGAAACTCTCACAAATGGTTGAGACACAAAAGTGTTTTTACTTCAAAATGTTCAACCCTTTTACATGTCTAGGAGCACCCCTTATATAGAAGAGTTTAGGGGCCTCTAAGCAAATAAAAGATACCTAAGGATGTCTCTACAAAAACCTAACTCTAGCTTCTAGAAACTAGGTCAAATAAGGTTACAAAAAATGAGAGACAAAAGAGCTAGCTATGGTGTGTGCAAGGCTAATTTCGTTCTAGCACAAAAGGAGACAAAGAATGTGTCTCATATGTCTCCAAAATGTGGCCAAAGTGTGCTAAAAACAAAGGAGACAAAAGGTACATAGGTACACTTGTTTTATGCCTTTTACTTTATGCTTTATGCCTTTGCTTTACTCTCTCTTGCACATCATTTATGCTCCCCGATCACCATGCGCCACCTAGCATTGCTTTCTTACTCCTAATTAACCTACAAAGCAAATAAACATAGATTAGCATGTTGGCTTAAGTCAAGTCAACTATAGTCAACAAGTCAAACCTAGTCAAAGGTTAACAAGTCAACTAAAGTTGATTCAACTAAGTCAACTTAGGGAATCAAAAATAACAAACATAAATGAAAGGGATGAAGGATTAGTGAACTTCCTTTCTAAACATGCTTAGTCTTCTTAAGCATGTGCCTCCATCCTTGGTTGGGGTCAATCCTTCATCATCCTCCCCTCCTTGGAAAGAATTTGACCACAAATTCTTTGAGCCTTTGTAGAGTGAGCTTGACTTGATTTGGTGGAGGATTTGCGCCTCCCTTTTATGAGCTTTTGTTCCATCCTTTCTAAGGATATTACCCTTAGCTTTGGTTAGGCCATCTTTATTTTCTAGAGTACTCTTCCTCTCTTGCTTGTGCTTTAGGACTTCCTTTTTGGCTTGAGAAGAGAAGGAAGAGTGATGCACATCTTGCTTTGGAAGAATTTTTTTGTAGGCAAGTAACACCTTAGTGAAAGCTTGCCTTTTTTCTTTTTCTTCTTTATCTTTTCTTATTATATTTCTATCCTTATTAACTTCTTGAGGTGATAGAGGTTGTAAAATGGTCTTTTTCCCATTTATGAAGAAAATGTATTGGTTGGTATGACCATCATGTAAAGTTTGTTTATCAAATTGCCATGGCCTACCTAGTAAGATATGTGTGACTTCCATGGGAACAATATCACATAACACCTCATCTTTGTAGCTTCCTATAGAGAAGTTAATTAGGACTTGTTTATTGACATCTATTTCTCCCTCTTTACTTATCCAAGCAAGCTTGTAGGGCTTAGCATGAGGAATGGTCTCTAAGCTAAGCTTTTCCACCAACCTTGTGCTAGCTACATTGGTACTACTTCCTCCATCAATAATTAGAGAACAAACCCATTTGTTAATTTTGCATCTAGATTGAAAAATGTTTTCTCTTTGAGTTGGCTCAAGCTCACTTTGATCTTGACCTATCATGCGCCTTAATAACATAGGGTCTTTCTAAAAAATTTTAGTTTTACTAGAGGAAGAAGATTCTTTTGAAAGAGAATGGGGAGATGAGTGTTCACTTTCAACATCATTACTCTTCTTTAAGATCATGGTCCTCTTGGTTGGGCAATTTAAAGCAATATGATTATAACTCAAACATTTAAAACATTTAATGGAACTTGATCTTGAAGAAGTGGAATGGTTAATGTGATCACTTGGAGACTTACTTTTACTTGGTGGTTCTTGATGAGAGTTAGAAGGGAACTTATCATGTTTCTTTTTATCATTTCCCTTCCATGAGTGACTAGAGTAGTGGTTGGGTGAGTAACTCTTCTTTTCCCTTCTTTTTCTTTTCAATTGAATTTCAATCCCAAGGGCAAGTGTGAAAACATTTTCAAGAGTGGAGTACTCATACAACTCTACTTGGTCTTTTATGTCTCTCCTAAGACCACTCACAAATCTTTTTATTTTCTCTTTATTAGTTTCTTTTATTTCAACCCTACGCATTTGAGACTCTAATTCTTTAAAGTACTCACTCACACTCATAGAACCTTGGTGAAGCCTTTGGAGCTTCAAAAGAAGTTCCTTCCTATAGGAGGGAGGAACAAATCTAGCGCGCATAAGAGTTTTAATGTCCATCCAAGAAGCCGCGGGTGGCCCTTGGTCATAATTCTTACAAACTTTATGCCACCAAGTATTGGCATACTCCAAAAATCCTAAAACTACTAGATCAACTTGTGCTTGATCCTTTACATGATTTTCAATGAAAATTTGATCAACTTTAGCTTCCCAATCAAGGAAGACTTTGGGATCACTTCCTCCATAGAACTTAGGAATCTTTAGAGTTTGCTTCTCTTGTGATGGGTTGCGCCTAGAATGCCCTCTTTTCCTAGGATCTCTTTCTTTCTCCCTAGCTTCAAGCCTTTGAATGTGCTCTTGGATTCTTAGGTCACTTTGCTCCTTGTCTTTTCTCAATTGTTCAAAGGCCTCATTCCTAGACAACTCCAAATCCCGAAACAATCTCATCAATGTATTGTTTTTGTTTGGTGTAGGTGCATTTGATGAACTTGCCATGATTCCTACAACAAAAACACTCAAATCCGAGACAAAATAAATGGATTAGAGGTTAGACAACATGAAAACCGAGACCAAATTCAACCCAAATTGTAACCCAAGTGTTTAGATCACTCTCCCAAAGTAACAAGGCAAGGCTAGCACTTAAAATCCACCAAAGGAGTGAAGCAAACACTTTAAAAACTTGTTCAAAACCTTTCAAATGCAAGACAAGTGATTCGGCCACAACATTCCAAGAGTTTCAAGAAAAGAAAACTACTAAGACACAACAAAGAACACCTAGTGACAAGCAAGAAAAGCACAAAAACAAGAAAGTTTAACTTCTAAGGAAATTTTGTTTTAAAGACAAAACTTGAACAAGACTAAAGCAATGAAAAACACTTTTAAAGACTCTATGGAAAACATTTGAACAAGCCAAGATTATACCTCAAATTATGCATACACCAAGAAAGATCATAACCAAGTTAAAGCATGGAACTAATTTGCCAATATCACCCAAAATCCAAGTATAAAATTTGGTAGCATAACACCTAGTAAAAATGGCCAAATGGATTCACCAAGCGACACATTAGCTCTCGGCCAAACTGTTTTTGGGTCTTGAAAACACTTTTTCTTTTCAAAACTACATACTTAAAATGATGAGAAGGATGTTTTAGGGTGTCTTGAACACTTAGTTCCTTAAAATTAGGTCAAAATCAATTTCAAGGAGCATGCTACAACAAAAGGAATAGATCTCATGCAATAGCTCAAATACTTAGAAACAAGAATAAGAAAACTCAAAGAAGCATATGACATATGACTCAAGCAAAAGTTAGAAACATTTAAAGACTCAACATGACATACACAAAGACACAAACATGTAGTTATCATGCATTTAAACTCATGGATTTGAGGCTCAAAGACTAAGCATCCAAAAACATGTTATCCAACCACATTTAGGAGTAAGAAGAGTAACAAAAACAGTAGCCAAAACTGCCCAACATAACCTGAAAAACGTTGATTCGCGGTGATCTCGACCAAATGATTAAGGATTATCTTGTTCCTTTTTAAGAATATTGAATATGGTGTGAATTGATTAAGAAAGCTAAGTGAAATCCCCACTGGACATTAAGATAGCAAGCTATCTAGATGTGAAGGTTCCTTTCACAAAGCTCAAGAGAAGAAGATGATGGATTGATTCAAAACAAAAAGGAAATAGAAAGCACATAAACCATAGAAAACCAAGAACAATTAAAGGAAGAAGAAAACATAAAATGGAAAGGAAAGAAATGGTAAAAATGTGAGAAGCACGCCACTAGAAGGCTAGGCTAGAAGCCATGGCAACCTTGAAGATGAGTGGATGTGTGCCGCCACTTGCTATGCAAGATAAGGCTTAAAAGTATTCACTCCCAAGGGAGGAAACTCTCACAAATGGTTGAGACACAAGAGTATTTTTACTTCAAAATGTTCAACCCTTTTACATGTCTAGGAGCACCCCTTATATAGAAGAGTTTAGGGGCCTCTAAGCAAATAAAAGATACCTAAGGATGTCTCTACAAAAAGCTAACCCTAGCTTCTAGAAACTAGGTCAAATAAGGTTACAGAAAATGAGAGACAAAAGAGCTAACTATGGTGTGTTCAAGGCTAATTTCGTTCTAGCACAAAAGGAGACAAAGAATGTGTCTCATATGTCTCCAAAATGTGGCCAAAGTGTGCTAAAAACAAAGGAGACCAAAGGTACATAGGTACACTTGTTTTATGCCTTTTACTTTATGCTTTATGTCTTTGCTTTACTCTCTCCTCCACATCATTTATGCTCCCCAATCACCATGCGCCACCTAGAAGTGCTTTCTTACTCCTAATTAACCTACGAAGCAAATAAACATAGATTAGCATGTTGGCTTAAGTCAAGTCAACTATAGTCAACAAGTCAAACCTAGTCAAAGGTCAACAAGTCAACTAAAGTTGATTCAACTAAGTCAACTTAGGGAATCAAAAATAACAAACACAAATGAAAGGGATGAAGGATTAGTAAACTTCCTTTCTAAACATGCTTAGTCTTCTTAAGCATGTGCCTCCATCCTTGGTTGGGGTCAATCCTTCATTAATAAGGCCAGAAAATAATAGGCCTTACAAGAAGCATATAAATGAACGAGATAATTATGAATGGTGAAAATAAAAATGAGTAAAGGAGATAAGTGTGTAGGAGAGACTCCGAAAATATTTATATAAAAAATAAGAAAAAAATTGTGAATAAATTTTTTTATCATTTTTAAAACAAAGTATTTGAATTAAAAAATAGTTTATGTTCTTACTTTTATTCTTATAAAGTTATAAATTTTTATAATATATAAATTAATTAATACTAATTTAAATAAATATTAAAAATATATTGTATTGGTGTTATTATAATCAACATTAACTTAAATAACAAAATATTATAAATAAATAATATTAGTATCAACTAGATAAATACTAGAGCTGTTAAAATGGGTTGGAACCTGTGAGCCAACCCGGTTACCCGGCTCATCATGGGTTTGGGTCGGGTTGGTTGAAATTTTTTTACAAATTTTAATACGGTTTAATTTTTGACCCGACTTATCTAGAACCCGGCTCACTCGGGTTGAATCCGTGGTGAGCCGGGTTGGCTCACCAACCCGCAGATAAAAGGGTCACACAAATATTTTTTATTTATTTTTATTAAGTTGGGCTTTACATTTGGGTCATGTTAGGTTGTTTATTTATCCAACACATAAATAAGTTGTATTTTTTTTATATTTTGGTTTATATTTGAATTGTCTTAAAGTTTATTTAGATTTTAATTAGAATTACAATTTAGTTTTGATTGAAAAAAAAAATAAAAAAAATAAATTTTTTTAATTAAGTGAACCCGTGAGCCAACCCGTTTAACCCGCCAACCCGTGGTAGGCCGGGCCGGGTTCAAAACTTTTTGGCTCGCTAAAAAGTGAGCTAGGTTGGATTGACTCACTAAATCATCAACCCGTGGTGGATCGAGCCGGGTCAGGCCAGGTTACCCGTTTTGACAGCTCTAATAAATACTAATTTTATTTACTTTAACATTTATTTCAGTTAGATCGCCTAAACATAGAAATTAATTATATTTTTGATATCGTTGTTGTTAGGCGATCAAATTATCACTACTTAACTTTAGCAACTTCAGTATTGCCAAATTAGTAGTGAACAAACTAGATAGGGTTAAGATAACCCTGAGTCGTCTCACAACGAATATGGAATTGATTTCAAATATTTGACTCTTATAAAAATGCAATTAAAATTAGTAACAATGAAAATATGGGGTTTGATAAGCAAAGAATAAATGATACGCAAATAAAATATTGTAAAAACAGTAATAGTAAATAGGTCAATTCCACTGCTCTTCCAAAATAGGATTCATCATTGGTTTTCTAAATATTATTGTTATTGATTCCTTGTTTAAGATTTCAAATTAATCAATGTAACTTCTTAATTAATTTGTTGACGTCCTCACTTTTAACCAAAGTAACTTCTCAATTAAAAGTAAGAACTTTGTAGATTAGTCCTAGTAAATATAACCAAAGTAACTTCTCAATTAAACATTACTAGTCTTAATCATGTCTATTCTTTTAGACCTTATATCTAGTAAAAAGTTAATTAATCAAAGTAACTTTAGAAGGAGTGTGCAAATAAAATCTGGGGGTGCATTTAGCTCCTGATTTATTCTTTTCCAGAATTTCCTGATTTTGGACTTATTTTGTAACTTTGAATATTTCAAATCCACACTATTAATGACCAAAAATAAATTCCAGCTGCATTAAGAAACGTTAGAATATCCAATAATATTTTATGCAACTAAAATCAATTTTTACGCCACTTTTACCAAACTTACTCAATAAATCCAATAATCACAAATCCTAATTAAATCAATCTTTAAGCACAAAAAATTCAATTAAATCCCCAAATTTAAATATTAAATGAGGGCAAAAATTTGAACTCATCAATTATTGTCTAATATTAAGTACATTTTATTAGTATTGGCTAAATCAACACTAACACAGATTTTGATACTTTTTAACATAAAAAATTAATTTAAAGTTGGTTTAGACAATTCTAATAACATTTTTGCTGTTACAATTATTTAAATAATAATTTGATATTTTTTAGTGAAATATTTTATTTATATTGTTTATTTATAATAATAATAATAATTATTATTATTATTATAATAGAAAATATATGTAATATTACTTGTATATTCGTACATTTTATTATATCTTCTTATAATTCTGTTATATATATATATATATATATATATATATATATATATTATTTTTTATACATTGTTCTTTATTTTTGTGTAATTTTATTTATTATATGAAAAATAAGATAATTAAATATGTTATTTAGTCTATGGGAATGCAACATATTTATAAGCAGAGGTGGATTTGAAATGTAAATTAAAGGTTGATTGACATAAGTTTAGCTATTTGATCTATTATTTTCATATATGTGTGCCAATTATCAAGATTAAGGGATTTATGACATATTATATTTATGGTGGCGTAATGTTTGTGATATTTGGTAATCGTATTTATTGTTACAATTGTATTTATTACGAGAACAATTATGATATATTATAACAATATTACTGGTAATAATATTTATGACATATTATAATATTTAGGTTTAAATACCTTTTTGTCCTCATTTTTGTCGTGTTTGTTGCGGATGATTCTCATTTTGACAGAATGTTTAAAATGATCATCATTTCTACCAAATGTTTAAAATGGTCCTCATTTTCGCAATTCGTGTTTTATTTGGTCCTTTTCTGTAATGTCGTTTAAATCATTAACGGAGCATTGTACAGGTTGCACAGTTTGTATTAGGGTGTGTTACGTGTACTGTACATATGACTAATTAACGTTAATTTTTCTTGGATCTTCCTGGTAAGATCCTCTTATGTGGTGGATGGACACTAGGGTAGACTTCACCATTGACTGAAAAGATAATGAATTGATATATTTCTTCGTAGGTGGATCTCCTGAAACAGATTGGTATGAAGTCCTCAGCTTTGACATTGATGAAATTCATTGTTGCAATAGCATGACAGCAAGGGATAACAGAAGTCATTTCCTACAGCTGCAATGTTGAGCATCCACATTCACTGTGTACTTATCTCCAACCATGAATTTCATCAATGTTAATGCTGAGGACTTCATATCAATCTGCTTCAGGAGATCCACCTACGAAGAAATATATCAATCCATCATCTTTCCAGTCAATGGTGAAGTTTTATGGAAAAGAAACCCTAACGTCCATCCATCACATAAGAGGATCTTACTAGGAAGACCCAAGAAAAATTAACGTTAATTAGCCATATGTACAGTACACGTAACACACCCTAATACAAATTGTGCCACCTGTACAATTGTACAATGTTTCGTTAATGATTTAAACAACGTTACAGAAAAAGGACCAAATAAAAAACACGAATTACGAAAATGAGGACCATTTTAAACATTCCGTAAAAATGAGGACCATTTTAAACATTCTATCAAAATGAGGATCATCCGCAACAAACACTACGAAAATGAGGACCAAAAAAGTATTTAAGCCTAATATTTATAATCGGATAGAGGCAAGTACAAAGTCTCGAAGCTCGGAACTTTGGACGAGCGATGAGTTTTTATTTTTTCAAGTGTTAGGGCAAACAACTCAGTTGGTATATCATTAGGCAGTGGTAAAATTTGGGCAAGAGTTATTGATGTGGACTCATGTTGTCAACTAAGCGCTAAGGTGTCTTATCGACTGTGTTCCTTGAAAATATTTCGAGCAGAAGTAGTAATGACGAATTTTGTGTCTTGCACATTTAATTGTATCAATCAGTGGTCGTAACAGTAGGATATTATTAATTTAAATAAAATAAAAATAATACTTAAAAATAAATAAGTAATTAATAAGTCTTCTTTATCAGAGTGCATGAAAATTTTAAATTTTATTAAAACACTATAATTCAATATACTTAAGTTCAACTCAACTATTACCAAATTCAAGGTCTAGTTATAAATGAACCGTTTACAAAATAATAAAAATAGTCCATAAAATAATTTCTCTGCTAGCTCCTTTCTAGCTCTATGTCTCACTAGCTCCACTTGAAATATTATATATTCCCGTGTAACAAGTTACATGATCATCACCAAACACAAGTAAATAGGGTGACCTTACAAAATAAACAAACAATCAACATTATAATGTAAACACACACCCGCCAGAGAACCTCCATCCTCCGATACTAGAAATCATGGTCACCACCATGTACATCCATGTTCTACATACTCTAATAATGACCTTAAGATAACACTTGCTGCCACAAGTCACAACTCGTGGTTCCACCTCTACAAGTCACCACTCGTAGATTACACGTGCATAACTATCATGTTACGGACCGCCCTTCGTAACGCTAGGTGGAGCTCCCCAATAGGAACCACAATTCGTATTCTCAACACAAGATTCACAACATCACTAACCACTACTCGTGATTGCCAATCAAGTGGAGTCAATCCATACAGGCCACAACTTACATGCTCACATCGATTTTCCAATATCACTAGGCCACTACAATGATAAGATTAACTAAGTAGAACTTTAAGTGAGACACATTCCACGTGTTCGGTATCTCTTCTCCTAATAGTTATTTGAGCTTGTAGGCACCTCCTCCTGTATCCTCTCGTATTCGATATTGCGCCTCCTCCTTCGGTATCCTCTTGTATTTTCTGACTGCCCTTTCTTTTACCGCTATATTTTGGATTAGCGTTTTCTCACGTAACTCAGTTAATAGGTCTAAGTGGGTGCATAAATTTTGTTGGTTCTGTTTGGGGTCATATACTTGCCGGCATAAGGAAGGTTCTCCAATCTCGACCGGTATTGCTTTCGTGCCGTAAACCAAATTGAAAGGAGATTCATTGGTGGCAGATTGAGGGGTGCATATGTAGGCCCATTGATGAGTTCAAATTTTTGCCCTCATTTAATATTTAAATTTGGGGATTTAATTGAATTTTCTGTGCTTAAAGATTGATTTAATTAGGATTTGTGATTATTGGATTTATTGAGTAAGTTTGGTAAAAGTGGTGTAAAAATTGATTTTAGTTGCATAAAATATTATTGGATATTCTAACGTTTGTTAATGCAGCTGAAATTTATTTTTGGTCAATTAATAGTGTGATTTTAAAATATTCAAAGTTACAAAATAAGTCCAAAATCAAGAAATTCTGAAAAAGAATAAATCAGGAGCTAAATGCACCCCCAGTTTTTACTTGCACACTCCTTTTAAAGTGGACCACAAAAACCTGTTCTGCACCCCCAGTTTTCACTAAGTTGCACCCCTCCTACCACTTAAACTCCACTCAACCAGATCACGCCATGTGGCAATCCCCACCTCTTAAAATTAGCCAACCAGAACAAGCCACGTGTCATAATCCTACCCTCACCAAATTAACCAATCAGATTCTGCCACGTCATCATCTTCATCTCCCAAAACCCTAACCCTAATTTTCTTCTCTCCTTCCACCACCATGGCAGCCGCCGCCGCACCTCCTCACCTCGCCGGCCACCACGAACAGCAATGCCATCTTCTTCTCGCGTCCAGCAGCTCCGCAGCGCCACCATCGCGACGCCATTTCCTTCTTCCCGCGAGCGTTCAGCCACGACCTCCGCACCAGACCTGCAACCACCGCTAGCGCGACCAGCGCGAGTTCCCGCAACAGCAGCTACGCCGCAACCACCATGCCTTTCCATCTTCTCCGCAGCGCCACCATCATCGCGATCACCGTTCGCGCATCTACAGCAACATCGCGAACACAGCCGCCGCCGCACCACGCAGCCACCATGAACGAGAACGAACCAAGGCAGCCACCATTTTCGCACCAGCAGTGAACACCGTCCACGCGCACCAGCAGCGTCCACAAACCTCCACCACCACGCCTTCGTCGCCGGAGAAGGAGGAGCAGCCGCGCCGTCATCCACAAGCCTCCATGAAACCCTAAACGCAGCAAACCCTAGTCTGGAGAGAGAAAGTGCACTCTGCGCCACGTGTCAGCATCTGATAGGACAGTCAAACTGGTCAACTGGTCAACTGGTCAAAGTCAGCAGTCAACTCTGGTCAAAACTGTAAATATGGTTAAATGAGAAGGGTAGAATTGAAAATTGGACAGGAATTAAGTTGCTAATTAATTAAATAATAATAAAAGATTTTAGCAACTAACAGATAAAGCCCAAAGTCCAGTGGAAGCCTATATAAAGAGACTTAAGGGAGCAGGAGGACTGACAATTTTTACAGCTGATAGCTTAGACACTTAGAACTCTCTGGTTTTGGTAGATACCATCTCCACCACATCTCTCATTCTTTCTTTTATTTTCTTTCCTTCATATTATCATGTATTCCATCAAAGCCATGGAGGGCTAAGCTTTAAGGGTTGATTCCACTGTAATTTCTTAAGTGGATTCTGAGGTTAGATGAATTTATATGTTTTGTTATTTTGATTATTGTTGTGGTTTTTGTTTATTTATGTCCTTTGCTTCTTAATTGAATAGAAAATAATGATTTTAAATCTACATGCATGCTAATCATATGAGTTAAAAGGTTTTTAAATTAAATTGAGACTTTACTTTGATTTTGTTTAGAAACTTTCATTTGATTAAATAAGTTTTTGCCAATAATTGAGACTTTAATTTGATTAGAGGTAATTACTTTAACTAAAATTAGTCAAGACTTTACTTTGATTAATTAAGTTTTCTATTTGGTAAAGAAACAAAGGAATAGACATGATTAGGCATAGTAAAATTAATTGAGACTGTACTTTGATTAAATTTACTATGGACAATCTAAACAATTCTCACTTTTAATTGAGACTGTACTTTGGTTAAAAGTGAGAACGCCAACAAATTAATTGAGTCTTTACATTGATTGATTTGTAAATCAACAACAATAATTAATTTAACAATAATCTCTAGATAACCAATGAAGAATCTTATTTAGAAAAAGCAGTGGAATTGACCTATTTATTATTATTGTGTTTACAATCTTCCGTGTCATTTTCTTTGCATATCAAAACCCCCCTATTTTATAGTTGCTAGTTTTAATTGCATTTTTGAGAACCAAATATTTGAGATCAATTCCGTATTCGTTGTGAGACGACTCAGGGTTATCTTAACCCTAACTATTTTCTTCACTACAAACTGGCAATACTGAAGTTGCTAAAGTAGTGATAATTTGATCGCCTAACGACAGCGATATCAAATTTGGCGCCGTTGCCGGGGAATACCGTTAGTATTTCTTTTATTTTGATTCTGTTTTTATTTATTTATTTTATTTTATTTTATTTTTATTTTTATTTCATTTTTATTTTTATTTTTTATTTATTTTACGCATATACGTTTGATATAGTTTGTTATTTTGTAGTATCTAGTTTTCTGTTAATATACTCCAAGCAAAGTTCTATTTTTGTTTTGATTAAGAATTTCTTTTAAGAAATTTTTGAGACTAGTTTGGAAAACTCTGTCTAGGAAAGACTTGGTATTTAAGTTGTCCACTGTGACGCACCTCTCTTTCCTGGGAGTAGACCCAACGACATCTTAACTTATTTCTTTCTTGAAATCTTTCTCCAAAACAAGAATAGGAAGAAAAAAACACACAGGGAAACACTTTTCAGGTGGACTGCATAGTGCATGACTCGGGCCAATCCGGGTCAATTTTATCAACTTGATTCAGAACTTGAAAGGAACTTGCGTAAATCACGTAGGAGACTTGAACTCAGGTGTTCTACTGAAGGAGCACCATCATCATCTGAACCTACCACTGAAAGTGTACCACTAGAATCACCTCCGGTGATTAACATATCTTCTGATCCATCACCTGAACCAGAAATTCAAGAAGATAGAATGGAAGAAAGAACAATAAGAGAGTTGCCTTCACCGGATGCAGCAATTACACAAAACATGTGCATCCAATATCCAGATGGAGAATGCGAGCTTAAGTCTGGGTTAATCCATCTTTTACCCAAATTCCATGGATTAGCAGGAGAAGACCCGTACCATCATCTGAAGGAATTTCATGTTGTTTGTTCATCCATGAGACCTACAACAGTGACAGAGGAACATATCAAGCTTAAGGCTTTTCCATTCTCATTGCAAGATGCCGCTAAGAATTGGTTATACTGCCTTCCGCCAGGATCCATCAATACTTGGGAGACTCTGAAAAGATTATTTCTGGAAAAGTTTTTTCCAGCATCTAGAGTTGCTGCTATTCGCAAAGACATTTATGGGATAAGGCAACAAGAAAGAGAAAGTCTTCACGAGTATTGGGAAAGATTCAAAAAGTTATGTGCTTCCTGTCCTCATCACCAAATAAATGAGCATCTCCTCATTCAATACTTTTATGAGGGATTGAGTATCATGGATAGACAAATGATAGATGCTGCAAGTGGAGGGTCATTGGTGGACAAAACGCCAACAAATGCAAGACAATTGATTGAAACTATGGCATCGAACCATCAACAATTTTCCACGAGGAGTAATTCTATAACTCTATTGAAGGGAACCCATGGAGTAGAAGCTTCATATGTTGCAGATCACAAGAAATTAGAAGGGAAGTTGGATGACTTAGCAGCCATGGTAAGGACCTTGACAGACTTACAGAAAAAGCCTATCCCTTCTACTTTATGTGGAATTTGTGCTTCTACTAATCATCCTACAGAGGCTTGTTCTATGTTAAAAGAGACAGGGACGTTAGACAATGAACAACCTCAGGCATATGCTGCAAACATCTATGGCAATAATAGACCACCTTGGCAGCAATACAACCATGATTTGTCCTCCAACAAGTACAACCCAGATTGGAAGGAATATCCCAGCCAGAAATGGGGAAATCAACAGCCTCAACACCAACAAGTCTATGTTCCACCTCAACAGAGGCAACAACCACAACCAGCGGCAACCTCTGGTGATTCAAACATGGAGGCAATGATGAAAATGATGGCTGACATGATGAAAGGACAAATCAATGAGTTGAAACAGACAATGGAAGCAACCAATCAGAATTTGCAAAATCAGATTGGACAAATGGCAAATGAGTTAAATCAGATGAAGTCTCAACAAGGCTCAAGCAATTTGCCTGCACAAACTGTAATCAACCCAAGAAATGTAAGTGCTATTACTTTAAGATCGGGTAAGCAAATACAAGGTCTTGGGGATGCCCAAGAAGATGAAGATAAGGACAATGAAGTTGTACCTAATGATGAAAGAGGAAGATCAGATGAAGCAACACAAGCAACATCTGAAATGCCTGCACCCAGTGATAACTCCAGGTTGGTATCCCCTAATACTTCCTCTGAAAATCCTTCTCCTTATTCTCCTCCTCCTCCCTATCCAAACCGTTTGAAACCAAAAACTAAAAAGATGGAGGAGTTAGACAAAGAAATCCTGAATACTTTCAAGAAAGTGGAGATAAACATTCCTTTGTTGGATGCTGTGAGACAAATTCCTAAATACGCCAAGTTTCTCAAAGAATTATGTACACATAAAAGGCGTATTATGGACAAAGAGGTAGTGAACATGGGAAGAAATGTCTCTAGCTTAATTAAGAAGCCTGCAGTCAGAATGCCGCAAAAGTGTAAGGATCCAGGTATGTTTTCTGTTCCCTGCATTATAGGTAGTACTAAGTTTGACAATGCTATGTTAGATTTAGGAGCTTCCATTAATGTAATGCCTTTATCTGTTTTTACTTCACTTCATCTTGGACCTCTTAAGTCTACTGGTGTGGTCATTCAATTGGCCAACCGTAGCACAGTTAACCCTGCAGGTGTGCTAGAAGATGTTCTTGTCCGTGTGGACAAGTTAATTTCTCCTGCAGATTTCTATATCTTGGATATGAAGGATGATGAAGGAATGAGTTCAACCACAATCATCTTGGGAAGACCATTCATGATGACAGCACGTACTAAGATAGACGTGCATGCAGGATCCTTGACTATGGAGATAGGAGATGAGAAGGTGCAGTTCAATGTGCTAGAAGCCATGAAGCACCCAATTGAAGACCATTCTTTGTTTTGTATTGATTTATTGAGTAATGTAGTGAACAATTATGCTTTTGGACTTTTGGATGTTTTATCTGGTTTTTCTTCTTCTTTGGATTTTTCTTTTTCGAATATTTCGGGCTCAATTTTAGACGAAAGAGAAAATTGTAAAACAGGTGATGTTGAGGACGCGGTGTCACTATTTGATACCTCTGTGGCGTCCAAGTGTGATGCTGAGGTGGCTGAAATTACCTTAGGTAATAAAATGTTGCCATCTGTGGAACAGCCACCCACTTTGGAGTTGAAACCTTTACCATCTCATTTGAAATATGTTTATCTTGAGAGGGATGGGAAACTCCCTGTTATAATATAACTGCCTTGCTTACTGATGAGCAGGAACAAAAGCTATTGCAGGTTATCAAAGATCACAAGTGAGCAATAGGCTGGACTTTGGCAGATATTCCTGGTATTAGTCTTTCTTTCTGCATGCACAGAATACTCTTGGAGGAGGATGCTAAGCCAGTGAGGCAACCTCAGAGGAGACTGAATCCTCAGCTGATGGAGGTTGTGAAGAAAGAAGTCACCAAGTTGCTACAAGCAGGTATTATATATCCTATTTCTGACAGCACTTGGGTGAGTCCTGTACATGTGGTCCCCAAGAAATCTGGGATCACCGTGGTCAAGAATGAGAAGAACGAGTTGATTCCTACTCGTATTCAGAATAGCTGGAGGGTCTGTATTGATTATAGAAGACTAAACCAGGCCACCAGGAAGGACCACTTTCCTTTACCATTCATGGACCAGATGTTAGATCGATTGGCAGGTAAGTCTCATTACTGTTTTCTTGATGGATTCTCTGGGTATTTTCAGATTTGTATTGCCCCAGAGGATCAACATAAGACTACTTTTACTTGTCCATTCGGTACATATGCTTATAGAAAAATGCCATTTGGCCTTTGCAATGCTCCTGGAACATTTCAGCGATGTATGATGAGTATTTTTACAGATTTGTTGGAGCATTGTATTGAGGTTTTTATGGATGATTTTAGTGTATATGGTTCATCTTTTGATCACTGCTTGTCTAATCTTGCTAGAGTCTTGGAGAGATGTGAAGAAACTAACCGTGTTCTAAATTTTGAAAAATGTCATTTTATGGTGGAACAAGGTATAGTTTTAGGTCACGTTGTTTCCAAGAATGGTATATCTGTAGATCCTGCTAAAATTGATATTATTTCACAATTGCCTTACCCCTCTTCTGTGAAAGAGGTTCGATCTTTTCTTGGACATGCAGGATTTTACAGGAGGTTTATCAAGGACTTCAGCAAGATAGCCAACCCTCTCTCCAACTTGTTGCAAAAGGATGTAGTATTTGACTTTGGAGAGAGGTGCAAAGATGCGTTTGATACATTGAAAAAGGCGTTTACCACCACTCCTATCATCCAGCCACCTGACTGGACATTACCGTTCGAGTTGATGTGTGATGCATCAAACTTTGCAGTAGGAGCGGTGCTTGCACAAAAAGATGGGAAGCTATCACATGTGATATATTATGCTTCCAGAACATTGGATACAGCGCAGGCCAACTACACCACGACTGAGAAGGAATTATTGGCCGTTGTGTTTGCCTTGGACAAATTCAGACCGTATATACTTGGTTCCAAGGTAATTGTTTATACTGATCATGCAGCATTAAAATTCCTTCTGAAGAAAGCAGATTCGAAACCAAGGTTGATCAGATGGATGCTACTGCTCCAAGAGTTTGACATTGAGATTCTAGACAGAAGTGGAGCACATAACTTGGTAGCCGATCATCTTAGCAGGATTAAAAATGGAGAAGATAACATTCCTATTAAGGATGACTTTCCTGATGAAGTCCTCCTAGCATTGACTGCTGTGAAAGGTATGTTTCCTGAACCTTGGTTTGCTGACATTGTTAATTATTTGGTTGTTTCTGCTATTCCTCCTTCCTTCTCCAAATATGAAAGAATCAAGCTAAAAAGTGAGGCAAAGTACTATATCTGGGAAGACCCAATCTTATGGCGCATTGGTAGTGACCAAGTCATAAGGAGGTGTGTTCCAGATGTCGAGATACCTCATGTGCTTGAGTTCTGTCATTCGTCTCCTTTTGGTGGACATTATGGCACACAAAGAACAGGTAGGAAGGTGTTGGATTGTGGATTATATTGGCCTACTATCTTTAAAGATGCACAGAGGGTATATGAAAATTGTGAGCAGTGCCAAAGGGCAGCTAGATCCATTACAAGAAGGGATGAAATGCCTCAACAACCCATGCTATATTGTGAGGTATTTGATATTTGGGGTATTGATTTTATGGGTCCTTTTCCTCCTTCTTTTGGGTTTTCTTATATTTTGCTTGCTGTAGACTATGTCTCCAAATGGGTGGAAGCCATAGCTACAAGGACTAATGATTCTCGAGTTGTTATGAGTTTTGTCAGGTCTAACATTTTCTGCAGATTTGGGATACCACGAGCCATCATCAGTGACCAGGGGACTCATTTCTGTAATAGGCTACTTGAGAACATGTTGAAGAAGTATGGGGTGACACATCGCATTGCTACACCATATCACCCCCAAACCAATGGACAAGCAGAGATCTCTAACAGAGAGATTAAAAAGATACTAGAGAAAGTAGTGAAGCCTAGTCGAAAGGATTGGGCCACAAGATTGGATGAAGCACTTTGGGCACACATGACAGCCTACAAAACACCTATAGGTATGTCACCTTTCAGGGTGGTTTTTGGAAAGGCTTGTCATCTACCTGTGGAGATTGAATATCGGGCCTATTGGGCCGTGAAAGCATGCAACTTGGATTTGGAAGAAGCAGGAAATGAGCGAAAACTTCAGTTGCAAGAACTAGAGGAGATTAGGCTTGCAGCCTATGAAAATTCAAAGTTCTACAAAGAGAAAACCAAGAAGTTCCATGACCAAAAGCTTGTGGCTAGGAAGGATTTCAAGGTAGGCCAGAAGGTGTTACTATACAAATCCAAGCTTGGTCACATGAGTGGTAAGTTGCGTTCTACTTGGGAAGGACCATACATTGTTACAGAAGTCTTCCCTTATGGAGCAGTGGAGATCAAGGAAGAATCTTCAGCAAGAACTTTCAAAGTTAATGGGCATCGTCTTCGGATATTCCATGAAAATCAAGATATGCTGAATAAGACGATGGATGGGATGAACTTGACTTCTCCCTCATACCTTCCACCTTGAGGAGGTAAGTACACTTCATACTTTTTCTTTGCATTTTATACATATTGA